>NC_143173.1:1260000-1885000 GCF_047325235.1 Durio zibethinus | reverse complement strand
TTGGTCCTCCTCCACTATCTCAATTGAAAAGGGAGAAGAAACAAAAAAGAGAAGAAAAAATGTTGGTGTTTGAACTCAATTATTCACCAATAAGGAGTTGCACTCTCAGATATACTTAGAAGCTTCTCCAAATAATCAGCTCCTAAATCCTCAAACACCAGGATATTTTCCCTCCCCATTTCCTTCTTTCTTGATCTTCGTGTTCCCTGATCTTTTGCTCTTCATGGAGTACCTTTTCTAAATTGTCAAAGTAGGTGAACAACTTTCTTCAAGTCCATAGTTCATTTCTTGAAGTGAATCATAAACTGTATCCATTGGAAAACTGAGTATCACCATCGGACCTCGCATTGCGAGTGTAGCTTGATCATACACTAGCTGTAGCCTCAGCTATATCCAAGGTTCCAGGCCAAAGCCTAACACCATTCCTTATGGAATCCCTTATCTCAGCTGCCTATTTTCCCCATGGCCTCTTCCTAACTCCTCTATACTAAACCTCCTTTCCTGTCTCATCTTCATTTGCATTCAAGTTCACTTAATGATCCTTTCTAAAACTATTAACCGATGTGGTATCAAAAGTGTTTTCCTATGCTTGATTTAGGACTCCCAAAGGAACATTACACGGGAGTCATTTCCATTGAAAGGGTTTGGTTATGGAGATAATTGAATGATCCTAGTGAGAAATTTTTTGAGAAATATAGGAAGAAGAGGATTCAAGAGACAATTGGAGATTTGGGTATTGAAAAAATGAAGAGTCCATGTATGAAAATCAAGTCATTCTTATTATGGAAACGATTCTTCTTCGATCTTATAATTAATTCTCTTTGATTTTGCTTTTTGGTTTTGGTCATAGGAAATGAAATTTGAAGCTCAGTGTTATATATACAGTAATTACAAGCAAGGGAGGGAAAGGCTATATTAGTCAAATATTTATTTTAAAAAAGTAAAAAAAAAAAAAGAAAAGAAAGAAAGAACAAATTAAAGAAACGATGGAAAGAGAGTAAAATTATATGAACAAGTTATTAGCGTCGAACATCATTATTTAGTCGTTAATAGTAGAATCAACAGCTGAGTCAAAAGGAATACTTGTCGGGGCATTGTGGCCAGATCAAGTTAAAATTCTCTTACATCACCCATGATGTTTCACTTTTATGTCATGCCTATAACTTATATTTTTAGCTAATTAAAATAGTAAATCACTATGCTTAGAATGATCAATTACAATGTTAATTACCTTATATTGATGAACAAGATTTGATTAATATAGTCAGGTTATAGTTGAGTTTCTCGTAATTTTATTTTTATACAAAATAAATTAAATTTGAGAATTAAGAAAAGAATTACAAGTGCATAAATTTAAATTTTAATCCGATCAGAAGTACTTTTTAAAATATTTGTATAAATCACTTAGATTAGACTTTGAATTTATAAAAAGATTACTTTATATATATATGTATATATATGCTTTTCATTTAAATTATATAATATAATCATATTATTGACAAGGGTTAATTTTAATTTTTCATGTACCGCTAATAAGTAAATGCTGTTGAAATAAAAATTTACCTATCTAATAATAACATATAATATAAAATAAATAATCAACATTTTTTAAAAATATTATTTTATGGTGTGATTTTAATAACAAAACAAAAAAGATATATTTTTACATTGAATAATTATTTCATATAATCCTTCTTTTATTAATTATGTCAAAATTTATCATAAATAAGTTTCTTAAACTAGCATAATTGATGTTATAGTAAATTTTTGAATTGATAATAAGATGTAAAAAGTCAGTGGCCACTTTCTAGGTGCCATTATAGGTTAGTTTTACCTCTTCCCTTAAGTGTTACCTTTTTTTCATTTTTTTTCTTCAAATTCACACCCTACATAACCATAACCTTCCAGCCTTCATCGGATGATTTGCCACTCTTTAATTAGTCTCTAATATTTTATTGGCCAAAAATTTGATTGTTCATATATACATTGGTCATTATTTTATATATTTTTATCCATTACTAGAATTTGATCCCACTATTAATAATTATTTTTAATTAAAATAAAATAAAATTTTAACTTACATATTGAATCTTATAAATATATCAAAACTAAAAATATTTAATTTATTATGGTATCGTTTTTTGTTGTTGGCTTTTTTTGCTATGATGTGTACTTTTATTTTTTATTTTCAAATTATAAATTATTTGATCAAATCCAAGATTTTTTTAATTTATTTTAAATCATAAACATTTTTTAAAACTTTTAGAAAAAGAGAAAGAAAAATGCGATTAAATTTTTTTATGATGATTTAGATTTAAAAGAAAAATACGACTAAAATTTTTTATGATGATTTAGATTTGATTTTTAATTTTTTAATTTTTTTTGCCTTTTTATATTTTTATATTTATTATTATTTTCAAATTTTTTATAAATAGAACTAAAAAAATACATAAAATAGGGTAAAAAGTATTAGGCTTGATTCACTAATGGGTTCGTAAGGTGGGGTGAATTGACAAAAACGGGTTGGTTAAATCCGGCCCATTTCGCATGCTTTTTTTTTTTTTTTTTTTTTCTGTAAACCAATATCCTCCAATTTTTGCATAGTTACAATAAAAGCTTTCAATTCATTTGGATTTATAAAAATCTGTAGTTTTTGAAATTTTACTTTTGAATAACCAAAATCATAAATAAGACTAGAATAAGAAAAATTTCAAAATAAAAGATTTATAAAAAATTATACCTTCAACTCATATTTAATTAAATTCAAACACACACATATGAGTCAAATACATTAACACAATTTTATTTCCTTTCGATAAATTACATGTAATGCTACTTCCAAATTCGAATACACGGATTAAGTTAAGAACATGCAAATCAAGTTACTGCATTATCAAACACACCAAAATGAGCTGCCATTACAAATAATTACATACCAATAGTAGCCCAAAACACGTATAGCTTATCACCAATTTGCTCCAGTTTTTGATAATAAGCAAACCTCCAAGACCTGATGAAAAACAGGGGAGCCACAACTCCCCAAAACCCCATCACAAATCCAAGCACTATGCTCACATAAAGCCAATTCACCTTAGATCTTTTCTTTCCTCCACTGCTACCTCCATTTGTAAAATCAGGTGTTTCGCCATTTCCGCTGCAATTTTTAGTGACTGGAGGTCCGCAAAGATGATTGCCAATGTAAGAAGACCTGTCAAAGCTTTGGAGCTGGGTGCCTAATGGGATTTGTCCTGTCAAGTTGTTGTAGGACAAGTTGAAGTGATTCAAGAAATTCAAATTGGAGAAACTTGAAGGGATTTCACCATGGAGTCGGTTAATCGACAAGTCAAGAGATTCCAACACCTCCATATTGCCAATGTTCTCTGGTATCTTTCCTGTTTGGAGATTCTTCGACAAATTTAATGACCGCAGCCCCATAAGATTTCCAAGTTCTTTGGGGATCTCTCCTGTGAGACTATTAACTGAAAGGTCTATGCTAGTAACAAGTCTAAGTGTGGTACTGTATTCATCCTCCCTTCCTCTTGTCACCAATAACGCACCCAAATAAAACAGGTTATCAAAGTCTAATTCGAAAGCCCAATAACTTAGGTGTTGGTCGGAGGGTTTTGTGGCCATGGCACTTAAGTTACTAAAACATTTTGGAATAGCTCCTGAAATGTTGTTATAACCAAGATCCAAGACCTGAAGAGAATTAAGAGTACATATTTGATCAGGAATATAGCCTTGAAAGTTATTTGAACGGAGGTTTAGCACCACGAGTTTTGAGAGCTTGTCTCCAATCCATGCTGGAATACTCCCCGTTAATTGGTTTTCACTAAGATCAAGAATAAGCGTAACATTTAAATGCTGCAATGAGGATGGTACTTCTCCAAATAAGTTATTGTTACGAAGGTTTAATAACTCAATATGAACCATATATCTCAAGGATATAGGAATTGTCCCAGTTAGATCGTTATTTCCTAAATTTAAGACTTGCAAACTTCCCAAAATTTTCCAACAATCTGGAATTGCACCTGACAGAAGATTTGATTCAATGTCAAGAATGCTCAAAGTTTCCAGTTTAGTTTGGGAATTACAAAGAAAATTAGATAAGGATCCTGAAATTAGATTGTTAGTCAAAAATAAATACTCCAAATCAGAGGATGCCTGCGGCAATGGACCTGTGAATTGGTTGGATCTCAAGTCAACCATCGAACTCATCAATAAATATGAAATCTCCCCGCCTAGTTGGTTATGGGAAAGGTTTAGACATTCAAATTGAGTTGAAAGGTTCCAAAACCAAGTGGGAATGACACCTGAAATTTCAGCACAGGAGATATCTAAAAAAGACAAGTTCTTTTGGAATTGTAACCACTGAGGAAATTGCGGACCAAGATGCCAGTTACCCAATCCAATACTTTTACAGTGAAAAGGAGGAATCCAACTTGGGTTTGGTTTAAACGTTAACAAGTTGTTAGATGCCCAAAAAAATTTCAATCTCGTGAGATTAGAAAAGTGCGTTTCTGATATATTTCCTTCCAACACATTATAGCTAACGTCTAAATCTTCCAAATTCCCAAGTTGTCCTAAACTTTGAGGAAGAGTTGCATTCAATCGATTGTATGAAACATCAAGAACTTTCAATGATGACAACTTCCCTATTGAGGATGGAATGGGACCAGAAATGGAGTTTCTAGAAAGGAAAAGGTATGCCAAAATTTTAAATTGGCCAAGTTGATCAGGTAAATGGCCAGAAAGTTTGTTAGATGCAATATTTAATGACTCTAATCGATCCAAACTACATCTAGACAAACTCTCTATGATTTCTGATACCTCTTGATCAATTCCATTATTTGACAAATCCATCTCCCTCATAGTGCAAAGACTTTCCAAACATTTAGGTTCTATAATTTCAAGCTGGTTATGTGAAACATCAAGATGAGTAAGAGAGCTTAAGTTTCCAATGGCACTTGAAAAATTACCTTGCAGGCCGGCACTGCTGAGACCAAGGAATTGAAGTCGGTTTAAATTAGACAACCAGCTGAGTGTCGATGAAGAGAAGGCATTCCTACTAAGATCAAGAAATTTGAGAGAAGACATGTTTTGAAAACCATTGGGAATCACACCTTCAACTCCATTAGACCTCAGATCAATGGACACAAGACTACGGAGACTGAATATCCATGTAGGCACCGAAGACAACGTGTTTCTCGAAAGATCAAGAACAGCAAGAGATGTGTAATTAACACTGACTGGAGATGGATCATTATTTAGAGAGCATCTTGACAAGTGTAACTCCACCAAAGAAGGAAGTTTTTGTGTTGATTGCAGCCAATCAGTTGCTTGACGAAGATCTACTTCACTCAAATCAAGGTAATGCAGAGACGAAAGACCAGAAACCCATTGAAGAGTTTTAGTTTCAAATAGGGGATTGTGTCCAAGATCAAGATAAAGCAATTTTGAAAGATTTCCAATATTATGGGGAATTTCTCCTTGGAAATTTGCTAGAGAAAGGTTAAGATATGTCAAACTCTTCATCGAACCAATGAATTCGGGAATTGTCAGGCTTCCAAAGTCGTTGTTGCTTAAGTCTAGGAAACTGATATGCTTCAACTCGATCAAAGAAGGATTTATTTTGCCTCCTAGCTTTGACCGAAGGTAAGCATCCCATTCAGCAACCGGCTCATCCGCATCAGGTCCTCTTGAAAGAAGACCCAAGTGCAGCTCTTTGACATGGCCAGTCAAGTTATTGCAGAAAACACCAACCCACTCACAGCAATCCTCACCTTCAACCCAAGAAGATAGCCTGTTTGATTGATCAATGAGGTCTTGCTTGAACTTCAAAAGGGCTTGCCCCTCACTTTCAATGCAAAGCACATTGGAATTCCCATCACAAAAGCTAATAACAGTGGCTGCGATGACAAGAAGAAATACAAACAAGGAAATTGTAACCACTTTCATGGTTGCATACTGATCATTGCTACCAACACATAATATATAAAGTTAAAGAAAAATGTTTTCCAGCACATCAAGCGTAGGAAATTTCTTCGACGACCTCCAATTTAAATTTCCGACTTGAATTTTCCACAAAAAGCATTCATATGTATGAATGAAATTCAACGTGTAGAAAAAACATAAAAAGAACTTGACTAGGATATCAAGCCAATCAACTCTATGGAGTAAGTCTCACGGTCAGCCAATTAACTCTTTAGGTCTTAGAAAAGAGGGAAAAAATGAAATAAAAAATGAAAAATTTAGAAAAAAAATATAAAATTACATAAAATTTAGAGAAGTTAAGACTCCTTTTCCTTTTTTTTTTTTTTTTTTTGCTATAGTATTTTTCTTTTTTTTTTTTGTTAAATCAAATTTTGCTATATATGTTTGGCTAAAATTAAGCAAATTGTTGAAAAAAATATTAATTCAAATACAACACAGGTTTTATATAAAAATGAAGTTAAAATACTTTATGTATGTGATTTCAAACGTTTAGTTTTGCAAAAATTTTAATTTATCTTTAGTAATTAACACAATTATTATTTTTTATTAATTTTTAATATAATTTTAATCACCGTTCATTAGCATCATTTTCTTAATTTATGACTAATCTTAAACACGTAATGATAATGATAAATGTATTGAAAAGTAACAAACACGAAACATAAATAAGCCAGTTGATCTACCCCGCAAGGAAGAAAGCATGTGACCTATGCTTTCCAACTTTTCATAGTAAGCTAATCACCATGATTTGAAAGAAAATTTGTGACCTCCAATTTCCAGCTTGAATTTTCCACAAAATCCTTTTTTATGGTCCATTGAAATTCGACAATTCTAGAAAGAAGAAAAAAAAAAAAACCGGACAAGTAAATCAAGTCCACCGAGTCCATGGAATATGTCCCACAGCCAGGCAATTAACTTTTTAGGTCTTAGAAAAGAGAAAAATAAATAAATAAAAAATAAAAATTTAGAAAAAATAAAATTACAAAAAATTTAAAGAAGCTAAGACCCTTTTTTCTTATTATTATAGTTTTTTTTTTGTTACATCAAAATTTTGCTATATATGTTTGGTGCCTAAAATTAAGAAAATTATTGAGAAAAGAATTTAATTCAAATATAAGACATGATTTTATATAAAAATGAAGTTATATAAAAATCTATGAACGTAAAACGTTTAATTTTGCAAATTAAAATTTCAGTTTATCTTTCATAGTTAACACAATTATTTTTAGCTAATTAAAAATTGTGTAAATCACTATGCTTGTTCAATTACATAGTTAATTAACTTATATTGATGAACATGATTTGATTAATATAGTTGGGTTATAGTTAAGTTTCCCGTAATTTTATTTTTTATGCCAGCTAATTAACTTGTTAGGTCTTAGAAACGAGGAAAAAATGAAATGAAAAATGAAAAATTTAGAAAAAAAATTACGTAAAATTTAGAGAAATTAAGACTCCTTTTCATTATTATATTTTGCTATAGTTTTTTTTTTTTGGTTAATTCAAATTTTGATATGTATGCTTGGCTAAAATTAAGCAAATTGTTGAAAAAGAATATTAATTCAAATACAACACTGGTTTTATATAAAAATAAAGCTATAATACTTTTTATATATATATATATGTCATTTTAAACATTTAATTTTACAAAATTTGAATATATCTTTCGTAATTAACCCAATTATTTTTTTTATTAATTTTAAATATAACTTTAATCACCGTTCATCAGCATCATTTTTTCAATTCAAGACAAAGTCTTAAACATGTAATGATAATGATAAATGCATTGAAAAGTAAAGAAGGAGCCTAAACCAACTTATCTACTCTGTATGGATGAAAACTGGTAACCAATGCTTTCCATCTTTTCATAGTAAGCTAACCACTTTGATTTGTTGAATTACAAAGAAAACTTGTGACCTCCAATTTTCAACTTGAATTTTCCACAAAAGGCATTTGATGGTCCATTGAAATTTGATAATTCTAGAAAGAAGAACAAAAAAGACTTGGCAAGTTACGTCCATCAATTTTATGGGAGTAAATCCCACGGCTAGACTATTAACTCTTTAGGTCTTAGAAAAGATAATAAATAAATAAATAAATACATATTTTTTTAAAAAAGTAAAATTACAAAAAATTAGAGAAGCTAAGACTTTTTTCCTTATTATTTTTTGCTATAGTTACTTTTTTTTTGGTTAAATCAAGTTTTACAATATATGTTAGACGCTTAAAATTAAGAAAATTATTGAAAAAACAATATTAATTCAAATATAAAACATGATTTTATATAAAAATGAAGTTATATAAAAATCTATGAAAGTCAAACGTTTAATTTTGCAAAAATTAAAATTTAGGTTTATCTTTCCTAGTTAACATAATCAATTTTTTTATCCACTACAACTTTAATCAGTAATATTAGTTTGATTTTCACAATTCCTAGTTACAGATATTAAGATTTGAATTCTAAATTTATTAAATGTTACTTTTTAAATGTGATTATATAAATTTGAAATGCAAGGGTACCAAGGCATTTATAATTTGGAAAAAAGGTAATCACATGGAAAAAGTTATGAGTGATGGTTTATCTCATAATCCTTTCTCCTTGAAGCCAAGATCTATTCTTGCGTCCTTTCTATTGGGAATAGTGATTGAAATCCTATAAGAGATTTATTTGGGATTGATTAGATATTGTTTGATAGACAAAAAACTTGTAGAAAAAGAATTTTAAGAGAAAAGAGATTCTTAATAGACAAGTTTGACTTGTAGAAGAAAAAGTTCAAGAGAAAAAGGATTCTTAATAGGCAAGCTTTTATACTTATAAATAGGTAAAGTTTTTATAGGGTTAAGGATGAGAAAAATATGCAAGAGAGTTATAGGTTTTTATAGGATAAACACCCCATAAGACTACTAAAGATTTACATCTTATGGGTGTGTATGTTTGAATGTTTATAAATGGGCTAGAGGAGACTGAGAGTGTCCACATAAGTATGATACATGGAAGTGGATTAGAGGAGATTAAGAGGGTCCATATAGGTATGATGTATGGATACATATGGGTATGTGTTTGTTTGTTTTAAAATGGTGCACATGGGTTTGTATTTGTTTAGGTTGAGAATACTCTATAGCACTAAAGAAGATTGAGAGGGCCTATGTGTATTAATTGTTGAGTGCTTGATTTGATGTATGTTTGTAATTCTCTACAACTAGTGAATTTTTTTCTTATCCATGAATGTAAGTCAATTAGGTCGAACTACGTTAAATTATTACCTTTTGTGTGATTGATTAATCATTTGATTTTGTTTCTGCTAGTGGGATTGGATTAGAATTGAAGATTCAAGACGTGAGAAGAGTTGAAAGTTCAAGCCATGGGAAAAGGCACGCCTAGAGGAGCTCGATTTAAGAGAAGAGTTCGAGTTCAAATCTTGAAGATTGAGGATCGATGTGCGTGAAGCGTAAGGACACATAAGAGAAGATGATTGTGAGACTTTCATTACAGATAGAGCCAAGCATATCTAGTATGAAGACAGATGATTTGATGTAATATAAGTCAAGGTTGAGATTGTTGGGAATAGTGACTTAAATCTCTAAGAGATTTGTTTGGGATTGATTAAATATTACTTGATGGACAAGAAGACTTGCAAAAGAAGAATTCTAAGAGAAAATTGATTATTAATAGGCAAGTTTGACTTGTAGAAGAAGAATTCTAAGAGGAAAGGGATTTCTAATAGGCAAGTTTGTATACTTATAAATAGGTAAATTCTTCATAGGGTTAAGTATGAAAAAAATATGTAAGATAGCTATAGGGTTTTATGGGATAGACACCCTATAAGACTATTGAAGATTTACATTTTATGGGTGTGTATATTTAAATGTTTATGAGTAGATTAGAAGAGACTAAGAGAGTTCAAATAGGTATGATGCATAGGTACATATAGGTACGTGTCTGTTTGTGTTGAAAGCAAGCACATGTGTTTGTATTTGTTTTGGTTAAGAATACTCCATAAGACTAGAAGAGATTGAGAGGGCTTATGGGTATTGATTGTTGAGTGCTTGATTTAATGTATGTCTGTAATTCTCTACAATTAGTAAATTTTTTTCTCATCCATAAATGTAGGTCAATTGAGTCAAACCACGTTAAATTACTATTTTTTATGTTATTGATTAATTATTTGATTTTACTTCCATTATTGTGATTGGATTGGGGTTTTTAGCCCAACACTTTCCTGATTTAAAAGCATCTGCTATTGAGAAATCATCTAGTCTTAGTGCAGCGATAGCTGGTACATGAGCAGCAGTTAAGCAGTTCTCTTAAGGCCAAAATCTTCGTACAAATACCATCCACAATAGTACACCTGATTCGACATCAAGTACAATGCAGACGATATTTGTAGAAGACAATAACATACCTGATAGTAACTTAAAGGAAGGATCTATAAAGTCAAATTCAGCCTTAGAACAAAGCAACTACTTTGAGGAAGAGGGAAGCAGTAGCTACAATCAACTTCCTGCACATCAGAAACATCATCCTGATTCCCTTTCTATTCCATTGCTTGATTAAAGTCCATGATGTAGGTGTTCTACCGGCCCATCAGCCGTATAATTGAACATTGAATGGGGGTGAGGTGGAAGAGGATATATAGAATGGTAATTGGCATTCTTAATATATTGTCATTTTCTTATTAATTTTCTCAATGTCTTAAATAATAAAATATTTAAGACATTCAAAACAATATAATATTCAAAGATCTCAACTGCCCTCTCAAAGCTACCAAAATTGAAAGTAGTAAAATTATTAGAACAATATAAAACTACTCTTCATATTCAGGGTTGCTTGATTGTAGATAAACCACTTTTTCCTTCAAAACCAGCATGTGCAAATGCCCTGTAACAGAAATGCTTATAATCTTCTGAATTTTTCGTAGTTTATAATTCTCATGCATGGCATTGAACTGTATATGATTTCAAACTTCAATTAGAGCCATGTCTCAATCCACAATGAACAGAAAAAATTAATAAAAAATGCATTATTTTGATGCTTTCAAATTTTCTGAGTTATATTCTAGAACTTAAGGGAGGTGATTGTAAAAATCCAGTCTATTTGATTGTTGTGGCAGAAAAACTGGGAAACCAATCCCAATCAAAAGGCCTTCCCCAATGCCGAGCGGACCCGTTCATATGTCTGTTCCTCCAGCACCGTCTGACTGTTCAAGAGTTCTGCTGCTGCTTCCACCACCCACCAACACCACCTTATAATTCATGAATTCCACACATTACCTTTTTATTATTATATTTTTAATTTTTCCTCTACCTGATGAATAGTTTTGTGTAATTGTTAAATCTTCGATTTTTTTTTTAATGTTTTCCTGGTAATATCTGCTATTTGGACTTTATATATAAAATGTTTTCAGCAGTGTGATTGGCTGATTGCTGTTGGTCAAAGAAACAAATACCTTTATCTTTATAATCAATGAAATAATGAAAAATGGAATTGAAGTTTCCAAAGGCTCCAATAAAAAATAGTTAGATTAGAATTGAACTTTCGAATATTAAACTTTCAATCTGATATTTTGGAAAGATCTTATATTTATGTGTTTAGAATGGTCCAGACCACTTCAACACTTCCCATCACATCTATCACATGATATAAACTTTACGTGTAATGTTAATAGTCCCATCACGAAAGGGTCAACAAAAGGAGATTCAAGTCTTTATAGAAATTAAATGGAAAAGATACATCCTTTCAATTCCACTTCCACTTCCATAAGTAATTAACTTCTTCCATGTTTTTTTTATTTATTTGAAATTATCAAAAATTAAATTTTAATAATTGAAAATAAGAGTTTAACACTTTATCATCATCTACTGCCTTACATAATTCAGCCATTAAAAACCAAAATTAGCGAAGAAAGTAAAATCATGATTCCTTGGCATCCAACCAATTAACAGTTGGCAATTTGACTAATGGGGTTTTCAAACAATGACCAATTGGAGAACTTAGGATAGGAAAGGAGAAAAATAAGATACAAATTAATTAACACCAACATGTCTTAAAAAAGTATGGAATGTATTATCTAGAGGTGGAAATACCCTATGTATTAGGGGTAGACTTTCAAACATGTTTCCCTTCCTTCTTTGTTTAAGAAAAAAGAAAAAAAAAAATATAAACATATAACAAAAACCTAAAATTTAATTAGCTCAAACTATTTCTCATTTTCCGTGTTTTTTTATACATAAAGAAGTCGTAATTTATGTATAAAAAAATAGGTTGTAGATGATAAGATTTGAATATTATATTTACTGAATATTATATTTTAAAAATGATTATATAAATTAACTAAATTAAGTTGTAAGTTTTCGTTTTTCTTTTTTATTCTTCTCCGAGGCCTATAGTTAAGTTTTGCTCAAAAGTATAGTTGGCAACGGCAGCACTCCCTAGAAGTATCTCCCCTGTAAAGGCGGTTTGAGATTGAACATAAGAAATGTTAACTTTGCTAATAGATTAATAAAAAAAGCTATTAAAGTCATCTCTTCTATCTTCTACAAGATACACATTATTCAATAGATATGAATTATGCTTACCGCGTAATTGAATCAACACTTGACATCATAAAATAATTAGTTATCAATTTTGAAGAAAATCGTTAGGGGCATTTGATGGTCAAGAGGCATAATGGTTTTTTTTTTCTTTGAAGCTTTCAGTAAATAATTAGAGATACTTTTGTCATTTGTGTTAATTTAATATATCAAATTAATTGTATACGTTCAGTGTCACATCAGCCCAGTATTATCCTTATTGTCCTCTAATGATCTCTCATAATTTACTTATAAATATGAAGGTGCCAGCATCATTAAGACAACTTGATACTATTTCATTTTCTCTCATTCCCACTTCATTTCCAACGTGAATCTTTTTGACATACATGTCGGAGTGCAAATGCAAGAAATTTATCCTACATTTGCCTCTAACCGCCCTTTTCTTCCCCATTGCCTTTCCAAAAAACACCCCAAGGTGGGAGCTCAGCCATAACAAAAATATTAAGAACTTTCTAATTAAGCTTAATAATTTACAATTTAATTAAAAAAATCCATCTATTCCTATATATATAAGAGCCAAAATGGTAATAGGCTTCCACAATCAGAATGAAGGCATCCTTATCCATGATTGTAACTCCGTTGCTCTTAGTAGTTATTGATGGAATCAGTGCTAGAATGTGTTACGGCAGGGATATTCTGCTGCATTTTCATCAAATCCACCGTGAAAGAATGGCTTTGCAAGCTGTCACACGGTTGAAATCCACAGGGTTTCCATCGAACACCATATATCCACCACCAGCGGCCATTATAGAAAAGTTCAAACTGCACCAATTCCAAAGATATGGCTACTACAACTGCCACCATCACCGCCGCCACCATCCTCCTTTGGGATCAGCTTAGGTGATGAAAGAAGTGGTGTCAGAGGAGGCTGAAAGTGTAATCTATTTTCTATGAAGTGAACTTTCATTTTTTAATTTTAAATTTATAAACTATTTGATCAAATCTATGACCTTTTTTCAATTTATTTTAAATTATGAACATTTGAATCTTATAAATATATCAAAACTAAAAATAATTAATATATTATGAATACGTTTTTGTTGTTGGCTTTTCTTGTGCGATGATGTGAACTTTTATTTTTTATTTTTAAATTTATAAATGATTTGATCAAATCTATGATGTTTTTTCAATTTAGTTTAAATTATAAACATTTTTAAAACTTTTAGAAAAAGAGAAAGGAAAATACGACACTCTCTAATTTCCATATAAGAAATTAGGGGATTTATAAAAAAAAGCACCCAACTCATATTGAATAAAACTCCAACACATATTTATGAGTCTAATACATTAACACACATAATTTTATTTCATTTTAATAAATTATAACATGAAATACCACTTCCAAATCAGAATACATGGATAAAGTCAAGAGCATGCAAATCAAATTATTACATTACCAAACACACCGACATGAGCTGCCATTACAAATAATTACATACCAATAGTAGCCCAAAACATGCATAGCTTGTCACCAATTTGCTCCAATTTTTTATAATAAGCAAACCTCCAAGACCTGATTAAAACCAAGGGAGCCACTACTCCCCAAAACCCCATCGCAAATCCAAGCACTATGCTTTCATAAAGCCAATTCACCTCTGATGTTTTCTTTCCTCCACTACTACCTCCATTTGTACCATCAGGTGCTTCGCCTTTTTTGTTGCAATTTTTAGTGATTGGAAGTCCGCAAAGATGATTGCCAATGTAAGAAGACTTGTCAAAGCTTTGGAGTTGGGTGCTTGATGGGATTTGTCCTGTCAAGTTGTTGTAGGACAAGTTGAAGTGATTCAAGAAATTCAAATTGGAAAAACTTGAAGGGATTTCACCATGGAGTCGGTTCATCGACAAGTCAAGAGATTCCAACATCTCCATATTACCAATGGTCCCTGGTATCTTTCCAGTTAGGAGATTCCCTGACAAATTTAATGACAGCAGTCCCATGAGATAACCAAGTTCTTTGGGGATCTCTCCTGTGAGACTGTTAACTGAAAGGTCTATGCCGGTAACAAGTCCGAGTGTGGTGCTGTATTCATCCACTCTTCCTTTCATCACCAATAATGCACCAAAATAAAACGAGTTGTCAGGGTAGAATCTCGAGAACCAATTAGCCACGTGTGGGTTGAGGTTTGTGGCCATGGCACTTAGGTTACTAAAACATTTTGGAATAGCTCCTGAAATGTTGTTATAACCAAGATCCAAGACATGAAGAGAATTAAGAGCACAAATCTGATCAGGAATATAGTCTTGAAAGTTATTTGAACGGAGGTTTAGAATCACAAGGTTTGAGAGCTTGTCTCCAATCCATGCTGGAATACTTCCCATCAATTGATTTTCACTAAGATCAAGAACAAGCATATTAACTAAATGCTGCAATATGGATGGTACTTCTCCAAACAGGTTATTGTTACGAAAGCTTAATGACTTAATAAGACGCACAGATCCCAAGGATCTAGGAATTTTCCCAGTTAGATTGTTGTTTCCTAAATTTAGGACTTCCAACATTGGCATATTTTCCCAACAGTCTGGAATTTCACCTGACAAAAGATTTGATTCAACGTGAAGAATGTTCAAAACTTCCAGTTTATTTGAGGAATTACAAAGAAAATTAGAAAGTGATCCTGAAAAAAAGTTCTTGGACAAAAATAAATGCCCAAAATCTGAGAATATTGCCTGTGGCAATGGACCTGTGAATAGGTTGGAACTCAAGTCAGCCGTCCAACTTATTGGTAAATATGAAAACTCCCCGACTAGTTGGTTATGGGAAAGGTTTAGATATTCAAAAAAAGTCGAAAGGTTCCAAAACCAAATGGGAATGACACCTGAAATTCCAGCATGGGAGATATCTAAATTATCCATGTTCCCTTGGAATTGTAGCCACTGAGGAAATTGCAGACCAAGACGCCAGTTACCTAATCCAATACTTTCACAGTGAAAAGGGGGAATCCAACTTGGGTTTGGTATAAACGTTAACATGTTGTTAGATGCCCAAAAATATCTCAATATCGTGAGATTAGAAAAATGCGTTTCTGAGATATTTCCTTCCAACATATTATTGCTAACGTCTAAATCTTCCAAATTCCCAAGTTGTCCTAAAATTTGAGGAAGAGTTCCATTCAATCTGTTGTATGAAACATCAAGAAATTTCAATGATGACAACTTCCCTATCGAGAATGGAATGGGACCAGAAATGGAGTTTCGGTAAAGGGAAAGGTATGCCAAATTTTTAAATTGGCCAAGTTGATCAGGCAAATTGCCAGAAAGTTTGTTAGATGCAATATTTAATGACTCTAATCGATCCAAACTACATCTAGACAAACTCTCTATGATTTCTGAGACCTCATGATTAATTGTATTATTTGACAAATCCATCTCCCTCATATTGCAAAAACTTTCCAAATATTTGGGTTCAATCTCAAGCTGGTTATTTGAAAAATCAAGATGAGTAAGAGAGCTTAAGTTTCCAATGGCACTTGAAAAATTACCTTGCAGGCCGACACTGTTAAGACTAAGGAATTGAAGTTGGTTTAAATCAGACAACCAGTTGAGTGTCGATGATGAAGAGAATGAATTCCAACTAAGATCAAGAAATTTGAGAGAAGACATGTTTTGAAAGCCACTGGGAATCATACCTTCAACTCCACTAGAGCTAAGATCAATGGACACAAGACTACGAAGACTGAATATCCATGTCACCGAAGACAACAGGTTTTGAGAAAGATCAAGAACAGCAAGAGATGTGCAATTAACACTGATTGGAGATGGACCATTATTTAGAGAGCATCCTGACAAGTGTAACTCCACCAAAGAAGGAAGATTGTGTGTTGCCTGCAGCCAATCAGTTGCTTTACTAAGATTTGCAAGGCTCAAACCAAGATACTGCAGAGATGAAAGACCAGAAACCCATTGAAGAGTTTTAGCTTCAAATAAGGAATTGTGTCCAAGATCAAGATAATGCAGTTTTGAGAGATTTCCAAGATTATGGGGAATTGCTCCTTGGAAATTTGCCCAAGAGAGGTTAAGATACGTCAAACTCTTCATCGAACCAATGAATTGGGGAATTGCCAGGCCTCCAAATTCATTATTACTTAAGTCTAGGAAACTGAGATGTTTCAAATCGACCAAAGATGGATTTATTTTGCCTCCTAACTTTGATCGAAAGTAAGCATCCCATTCAGCAACCGGTGCATAAGCATCAGGACTAGTTGAAAGAAGCCCCAAATGCAGCTCTTTAACATGGCCAGTCAGGCTATTGCAGAAAACACCATGCCATTTACAGCAATCATCACCTTCAACCCAAGAAGATAGCTTGTTTGATCGATCAATGAGGTCTTGCTTGAACGTCAAAAGGGCTTGCCCCTCACTTCCAATGCAAAGCACATTGGAATTCCCATCACAAAAGCTAATAATAGCGGCTGCGATGACAAGAAGAAACCCAAACAAGGAAATTGTAACTGCTTTCATGGTTGCGTACTGATCATTGCTACCAACACCTAATATATAAAGTTAAAGAAAAATGTTTTCTACCACATCAAGCATTAGGAAATTTCTTCGAAGACTCCAATTTAAATTTCCAACTTGAAAATTTTCCACAGAAAGGATTCATATGTATGAATGAAATTCGACGTGTAGAAAGAACATCAAAAGAACTTGAAAAGGAGGTCAAGTCAAGTCAAGTCAACCAAGTATATGGAGTTAAAAATTTCCAGAAAATCCAATTTCCAACTTGAATTTTCCACGGAAAGCATTTATGGTCCATTTAAATTCTACAATTCTAGAAAGAAGAACAAAAAAGACTTGAAAAGTAAGTCAAGTCCACCAAATCTATGAAGTAAGTTCCACGGCCAAACAATTAACTCTTTAAGTCTTAAAAAAGAGAAAAAATATAAATAAAAATGAAAATGTAGAGAAAAAAAAAAACTACAAAAAATCTAGAGAAGCTAAGACTCTTTTTTCTTTTCTTTTTTTTTTTTTTGCTATAGTTACTTACTTTTTTTTAATATATGTATGGCGCCTAAAATTAAGAAATTTGTCGAAACAAGAATATTAATTCAAATTTAAAAAGTGGTTTTATATAAAAGTCTATGAGAGTAAAATGCTTAATTTTGCAAATTAAAATTTCAGTTTATTTTTGTCATAACGGTTTTGGCACTATTAGACGTAAGATGAGTTTTAAAATCGAGAAAATAAAATAGAGTTGCCACCAATCTTTGTTAGGGTGTGATTGGTCATCCAAAAGTTTATCTTTTTAATAAAACTATAAAAACGGGTTTAAAGTTTATCAACAAGATAGATTTCAGTTTACGAAAAACCGGGTTGGGTTCGAGAGTCGGTTACGCGCGGGGAAGGATTAGCACCCCCACAACGCCCATAAATTGGTACCATTCAACTATGCGCTATTTTCGGTGTTGGATAAAAATGATTTTAATTTAAAATTTAATACTAATTTCCTTCGTTTTAAAAAATATTTTTGCTAAAATTTTTATTTAGAAATATTGAGAAAATCTTTAAGTTAAAGAATTATCTTAAAATTCTCCAACATCTAGGCAGAATTTGAAATAACTCTTTTCGCTTAAGATTTAACACAACAATCCTTAAAATGAAATAACACTTCTTTATAGAAAATTATCGGTGACTCTCCAACATCTAGACAGAGTATCAAGAATTATTTCTTTTGGAATGTTATTTCTATTTTATTTTGTAATATCACAATTCTTTTTTAAAAGTATTATTCTTTTTCTTTTATTATAAAATATTTTATAACCAAGTAGTAAATAAAAATTAAAGACAGAATAGTGCAAATAATTATTGATAATAACATGCTAACGTATGTATGCAAATGAATGTTATGTAAAATGAAATGCAATTTAAGAGTTGGATTCTTAAGTATAATGAGACCACCCCGACTCTCCAATATCTAGGCAGAGCTTAGGTGCGACTGTTTATATTTAAGATCTCAATTTTTTATTATACTTTTTGTTTATTAATTCTATTATTAATGTGAATTACGAAATTGTGTGAAAACACTTAATGAAATAAAATTTTCTAAATACCCCATCATCTAGGCGGCATTCGGGAACAAATTGCTTCAAATAGAATTTTCACACGCGTCCTTAGGACTTTTAAGAGGTTTTGAGTAAAGGCTTGAGTAGAGGTCTTGAAGGTTTGGTTTTAAGGTTTAGAGGGTTTTAAAGCTTGAATTTTAGGATATAGAAGGTTTAGGGTTTTGATTTTAGAGTTTGGAGATTTTAGGGTTTGGAGATTTTAGGGTTTGGGGTTTTGATTTAAGGGTTTGGATTTTAGGGATTTTGGATTTTGGGATTTGGATTTTATGGGTTTCGAATTTTAGGGGTTTGGATTTAAAAGATTTTAGAGGGTTTGGATTTAAGAGATTTTGGATTTTTAGGGGGTTTGGATTTAAGAGATTTTGGATTTTTAGGGGTTTTAAAAACTTAGGATTTTGAAAATTAAAAATTAGTGTTTAAGGTTTAAGTAAAACGCGAACATCTCTAAAAATCCTCATCATCTAGGCGAACTTTCGGAGCAGGTTCAATTTTTTATAATTTTTGAAAACTAATTAAAAATTTCTTATGTGTTTTTTTTTATGAAAATTTATTCATAATAATTTTCCAATATCTAGACGGAATTATTTTTTTAGAAAAATATTTTTTATTCCCTCCAACATCTAGGCAGGGAAAATAATAATAATAGTAGATTTTTTTGAGCATTTTTAATATATATTTTTAATTATTATTTGTTTTCAATTTTATTATTATTATTTAAACAATTATTCTAACAAATTTAGAAATTTATCATGTATAAATATAAAAATATACTTAAAATAACAAAAATAATAATATAAAAAAAATTCAAAAATTCAAAAAAAAATTTTTTTTTTACCTGAACTGGATTGGTTAATGGTCCAGTCAACGACCGGTTTGGCTGGACCGAAAAGGGGTCGGTTCGGCGTGCGATTCGACTGAGCTTGAGGGTTTTTCAGAAAGTAGGTTGAACGAGTATTCTTTTTTTCTTTAGAGAGCCTTCCAGCCAGTTGAAGGGGAAAATCGATGGGGATTTTAAAGAGCTTCAATTAGGGGAGATCTGGGTGGCTGTAGGCTAGTGAGAGTGGGTAGATAAAGGGCTAGTTAGAAGGCTGTAGGGTGGCTGGTCGGGGGGCGGCAGCAGCACCAGCCACCCTACCTTCTGTTTTTCTATTTTTTGTTTTTTTATAATTATTTTATTTTATATTAAATTATTATTATTATTATTATCGTTATTATTAATATTATAGTGAAATAAAAACAGTAGACCCGAACAAAATCGATGTCTACAATCTTTCATAGTTAACATAATTATTTTTTATCCGTTAACTTTCAATACAACTTTAATCACCAAATATTAGTATAATTTTCACAATTCATAATTACAGATGCTAAATTTTGAATTTTAAATTTACTAAATATCATATTTTAAAAATATTTGTATGAATTAATTAAGTTAAATTTAAAATTTTTAAAACAAGATTTCAATGCGTGATTTGATTGTATTTAGTATAAGTCATATAGTATCACCTAACTTCTTTTTTTTATATATCCAACAAGCAATGGAACTAACCCCTCATATAAGCCATGGAAAAAAAGTTCTTTTAAAAGTATAAGGAGGGAATTTATAAATTTTAATGAAATATTGTATTTTGATTGATTGAATCTACAACTGATGTAATAAAAAATGTAATAATTTTTTTGAATAATTGAACGATATTAACTTAAGTAATTATAATTTTATTATTTCGTATTAAATTTTATATAAACTCTAGTTGTATAATTTAAATATAAAAGTGTTGGGCTAGTTTTGTTTTGCCTTCTACCTCCAAGCAAATGGGGTATTAGAATCTTTACAGGCCCAAACAACCCTGCTGCTGCTAATATACAAAACAAAGTCTTCCCCTGCTGCCTCCTCCCTATAAATATCTTCTATCTCTATTTTTCCTCACCATTCTCTCATCAACCTCTCTCAAACCCATCACCAATTGCCAAAATCCTTTCTTTTCTTCGTGTTTGAACCAAAACCTATCTCTTTTTTCCTTTCAGCCCCCTTTCCCACCTTCTAAAACCCTCCTAAAACCCATATAAGCTATTCCAATACCCAGCAACCCCAACCTCTACAGCAACAACTTTACTAACCTTTTAGGCCACCCCCATCTCCATTGCCTGCCCAATTCCATTCCTTTGACCCATGAATAAGAGTCCTATGTATTGTTAATTGTGGTCATGAATAATAAAAGTATCATGTGTTGGAAATAAAATTGTGACCCAAGCATAATAAGGTAATCAAATATATCATAAAAGAAAGGTATGGGGGTAAAAAAATAAAACCCATGAACTAAAATTGAACATTTTTGTTATCAATTAAGCCCTTGTTAAAGAAAAAATGATTAATTGTTTTCATCCAATAAAGAGCGTAATTGAATGAAAATAGATGTATAAGAGTTTAATTGAGTGAAAATATTTATTCAAAGGTTCAATTGATTTGAAATAAAAGATTTAGAGCTTGATTGATTGCAATAAAATATCAGAGACTTAAATGATTATTATTTAAGAGATTCCTTTTTGCTTATTATTTTTTGTTATAGTTATTTTCTTTTTTTTTTTGTTAAATCAAATTTTACTATATTTGTTTGATTAAAATTAAGTAAATTATTGAAAAAGAATATTAACTCAAATACAACACTGGTTTTATATAAAAATGATGGTATAATACTTTATATATATTAATGTGATTTCAAACATTTAATTTTGCAAAATTTTAATATATCATTCACATTTAACTTAATTAATTTTTTTTCATTGATTTTCAATATAATTTTAGTCTCCATTCATTTGTATTATTTTCTCAATTCATGACCAAGTCTTAAATACGCAAATGATAATGATAAGTGCATTGAAAAGTAACAAACACGAAGCCTACTTTGCAAGAAAGAAAGCTTGTAACCAATGCTTTCCACCTTTCTTAAGCTAACCACAATGATTTGTTGAAATACAAAGAAAAATTGTGACCTCCAATTTTCAGCTTGAATTTTCCAAACAAGCATTTTATGGTCCATTGAAATTCGACAATTGTAGAAAGAAGAACAAAAAAGACTTGACAAGTAAGTCAAGTCAACCAAGTCTATGGAGTTAAAATTTTCCAGAAAAACCAATTTCCAACTTGAATTTTTTTATGGTCCATTTCTAGAACAAAAAAGACTTGACAAGTAGTTCAAGTCCGCATTGTCTATGAAGTAAGTCCCACGGTCAAATAATTAACTCTTTAAGTCTTAGAAAAGAGAAAAAATATAAATAAAAATGAAAATTTAGAGAAACAATAAAATTACAAAAAATTTAGAGAAGCTAACACTCTTTTTCCTTATTATTTTTTTGCTATAGTTACTTTTTTTTTTTGTTAAATCAAGTTTTAATATATGTGTGGCGCCTAAAATTAAGAAATTTATCAAAAAAAGAATATTAATTCAAATATAAAAAGTAGTTTTATATAAAAATCTATGAAAATAAAACGCTTACAGTTTATCTTTCATAGTTAACACAATTATTTTTTATCCATTACCTTTTAATACAACTTTAATCACCAAATATTAGTATAATTTTTACAATTCATAATTATAAATATTGAGATTTAAATTTTAAATTTATTGAATATCATATTTAAAAAATATTTGTATGAATCAATTAAGTGAAATTTTAAAATTTTAAAACAAGATTTCAGGTTTGATTGTACTTAGTATGATTTCTATAGTATCACCAAGCTTTTTTTTTTTTTAATATCCAACAAGCAATGGAACTAACCCCTCATATAAGTCATGGAAAAAAATTCTTTTGAAATTATAAGGAGAAAATTTACAAATTTTAATGATGTGTTGTATTTTGATTGATTGAATCTACAATTGCTGTAATAAAAAATGTAATAATTTTTTTAAATAATTGAATGATATTAATTTAAGTAATTATAATTTTATTATTTCGTATTAAATGATACATAAACTCAAGTTGTATAATTTAAATGATATACACTTAAATATAAAAGTGTTGGGCTAGTTTTTTTTGCCTTATGGCACTAAGCAAATGGGGTATTAAAATCTTGACATGCCTAAACAACCCTGCTGCTGCTAATGAACAAAATAAAGCCTTCCCCTTCTCCCTCCTCCCTACAAGTATCTTCTAACTCTATTTTTCCTCACCATGCTCTCATCAACCTCTCTCAAACCCATCACCAATTGCCAAAATCCTTTCTTTTCTTCATTTTTGAACCAAAACCTATCTCTTTTTTCCTTTCACCCCCTTTTCCCACCTTCTAAAATCCTCCTAAAACCCATCTAAGCTATTCCAATCCCCAGCAACCCCAACCTCTACAGCAACAACTTTACTAAACTTTTAGGCCACCCCCATCTCATTGCCTGCCCAATTCCATTCCTTTGACCCGTGAATAAGAGTCCTATGTTTTGCTAATTGTGGTCATGAATAACAAAAGTATCATGTGTTGAAAATAAAATTGTGATGCAAGTATAATAAGGTAATCAAATATATCATAAAAGAAAGGTAAATGGGTGAAAAAAAAAAACCCCATGAACTAAAATTCAACATTTTTTTTATCAATTAAGCCCTTGTTAGAGAAAAGCCAGTTAATTGTTTTCGTCCAATAAAGAGCTTAATTGAATGAAAACAGATGTATAAAAGTTTAATTGAGTGAAAAAATATATGTAAAGGTTTACTTGATTTGAAATAGAAGATTTAGAGCTTGATTAATTGCAATTAAATATTAGGAACTTAAATGATTGTTAAATTTTTGTCTAAGATTTTTTTTAAACCTTATCCCTAAAAAATTCATAAAAAAATTTACATAAAATTTAGAGAAGTTAAGACTCTTTTTTCTTATTATTCTTTGCTATAGTTTTAAATCAAATTTTGCTATATATGTTTGGCTAAAATTAAGCAAATTGTTGAAAAAGAATATTAATTCAAATACAACACTAGTTTTATATAAAAATGAAGTTATAATACTTTATGTACGTGATTTCAAACGTTTAATTTTGCAAAATTTTAATATATCTTTCGTAGTTAACATAATTATTATTTTTTCACTAACTTTTAATAAATTTTAATCACCGTTCACTAGCATCATTTTCTCAATTCGTGACTAAGTCTTAAGCACGTAAATAATAATGATAAATATATTGAAAAGTAACAAACACGGCGCATAAACATGCCAATTGATCTACCCCGTAAGGAAGAAAGCTTGTGACCTATGCTTTCCAACTTTTCATAGTATGCTAACCACCATGATTTGATGAAATACAAAGCAAGCTTGTGACCTCCAATTTCCAACCTGAATTTTCCACAAATAGCATTTTGTGATTCATTGAAATTCGATAATTGTAGAAAGAAGAACAAAAAACTTGACAAAGGAGTCAAATCCACCAAGTCTGTGGAGTAAGTCCCATGGCCCGGTAATTAACACTTTAGGTCTTAGAAAAGAAAAAAAATTACAAAAAAATTACAAAAAATATAGAGAAACTAAGACTCTTTTTCCTTATTATTATTTTTTTAGTTATAGTTATTTTATTTATTTTTTTTTGTATATTGTTGGAGCCTAAAATTAAGAAAATTGATGAAAAAAGAATATTAATTCAAATATAAAACGTGATTTTATATAAAAATGAAGTTGTATAAAAATCTATGAAAGAAAAACGTTTAATTTGCAAATTAAAATTTCGTATATCTTTCGTAGTTTAGGTGGGTTTGAAAATATAAGGGAAGTTTTTGATTGGAAACATTTGAAGCTTGAAGTAGATGAGACTCAGTATGAATTTGTTACTTGTTATAATGTCGAATGTGAGATTTATACATTTTAGAGAAGTTAAAAGATTCCTTTTTGTTTATTATTTTTTGTTATAGTTATTTTATTTTTTTTTTACTATATTTGTTTGACTAAAATTAAGTAAATTATTGAAAAAGAATATTAATTCAAATACAACACTGGTTTTATATAAAAATGATGCTATAATACTTCATATATATTAATGTGATTTCAAACATTTAATTTTGCAAATTTTTAATATATTATTCACAGTTAACGCAATTAGTATATTTTTTTATTAATTTTCAATATAATTTTAGTTACCGTTCTTTTGTATTATTTTCTCAATTCATGACTAAGTCTTAAATACGTAAATGATAATGATAAGTGCATTGAAAAGTGACAAACACGAAGCCCACTTTGCAAGAAAGAAAGCTTGTAACCAATGCTTTCCACCTTTTCTTAGTAAGCTAACCACAATGATTTGTTGAAATACAAAGAAAATTTGTGACCTCCAATTTTCAGTTTGAATTTTCCAAAAAAGCATTTTTATGGTCCATTGAAATTCGACAATTGTAGACAGAAGAACCAAAAAGACATGACAAGTAAGTCAAGTCCACCAAATCTATGAAGTAAGTCTCACGGCCAGGTAATTAACTCTTTAGGTCTTTGAAAAGAGAAAAAAAATTAAATAATGAAAAATTAGAAAAAAATATAATTACAAAAAATTTAGAGAAGCTAAGATTCGTTTTTCTTGTTATTTTTTGCTATAGTTATTTTCTTTTTTCATTTTTGCCATATCAAATTTTGCTATATATGTTTAAACGCCTAAAATTAAAAAATTGTTGAAAAAAGATTATTAATTCAAATATAAAATAAGATTTTATTTAAAAATGAAGTTATATAAAATTCTATGAATGTAAAACGTTTAATTTTGCAAATTGAAATTTTAGTTTATCTGTCATAGTTACCACAATTATTTTTTTATCCATTAATTTTTAATACAATTTTAATCACAAAATATTAGTATGATTTTCA
The DNA here is from genome assembly GCF_047325235.1 of Durio zibethinus. NCBI lineage: Eukaryota > Viridiplantae > Streptophyta > Magnoliopsida > Malvales > Malvaceae > Durio > Durio zibethinus. The sequence continues at coordinate 1,859,533 of NC_143173.1, read as the reverse complement.
TAAGTCCTAATTATAGATATTAGGATTTGAATCTTAAATTGAATGTCACCTCTTATAGGTGACTGTATAAATTAATTAAATTAAATATGTTGATTTGATTGTACTTGGTATAATTCATATAGTATCACCAAACTTTTTCTTTATATAACCAACAAGCAATTGAACTAGCCCCTCACATAAGCCATGGAAAAAATTTTCTCTTCAAACTATAAGAAGAGAATTTACTTAATGACGTATTATATTTTGATTGATTGAATTTACAATAGACGTGATAAAAAATATAATAATTTTTTATTATTTTGATGAGTTTTTTTTTTAATTTTTATATACAAATTGACATAATTGAACGATATTAATTTAAGTAATTATGTTTTTATTATTTCATATTAAATGTTATATAAATTCAGTTTGTATAATTTAAAAACTCTGGGTGATATATACATATATATATATTAAATATAAAAGTGCTGGGCTAGTTGAGTTTTGCCTTATGCCACCAAGCAAACGGGGAATTATTAGAATCTTGACAGGCCTAAACAAAATAGAGTCTTCCCCTTCTCCCTCCTTCCTGCAAATATCTTCTACCTCTATTTTTCCTCACCATGCTCCCATCATCCTCTCTTAAACCCATCACCAATTGCCAAAATCCTTTCTTTTCTTCATTTTTGAACCAAAACCCATCTGTTTTTTCCCTTCACCTCCCTTTCTCACCTTCTAAAACCCAACTCAGCTATTCTAGTCCCCAGCAACCCCCCAAACCTCTGCAGCAACAACTTTACTAACCTTTTAGGCACCCCCATCTCCATTGCCTGCCCAATTCCGTTCCCTTGACCCATGACTAAGTGTCCTCGTATATGTTCTGTTAATTGTGATCAAGCATAGTTAAAGTATCATGTGTTGAAAATAAAATTGTGATCCAACTATAATATAAATGAAATTGATCAGTTCCTCTCCTAACCAAAATGTATAATATGATAAAACATGACACTGAAGCAATTTTTCCTTCAGGAGTGTCTCAAATTTCTATTGAAACGTACATTATCAGTGACTAACAAAGTGGATAGAGTCCAAATTGCCATGTAGAAACATAAAAAAAATACATTACTTCATCATTCCCAGCTTTTCCATCAATTTTCTTTTGGTTGACCACGGTCTTCGATCACAACTGGTTGCAAAGTCCTCCCACTTTCTGAGCCAGCTTTTTCCATCTCCTTGACAACGCTTATCCATCCACTTCTTTACCAAACACAACATGCTTTCCATCAAGCCATGGAGTCTTCTCAGTGCATATAAAGAATTGGGAACCATTGGTGTTTGGTCCAGCATTGGCCTTTGACAAGCAACGAGGTCCGATATGTTTGAGCTTGAAATTCTCATCTGCAAATTTCATGCCATAGATTGATTCTCCACCAGTGCCATTCCCCCTTGTGAAATCTCCACCTTGACACATGAAGCTCGGGATGATTCGGTGAAATGCTGATCCTTTATGGTGCAATGGCTTCCCAGACATTCCGAAACCCTTGTCCCCAGTGCAGAGTATTTGCAATTATATTGTGGGCTAACACAGTCAAGTAATCCAGATTTAGGTCAATTAATGTCAAATTACAAATAATTATAGTGGTATCATATTCGAACATGTAGTATGATATTAATTAAGTATGATCCTAGTTTAATTCTGTATTTAAATCCATAATATGATTGGTCAATTTTGATTAATTTATATATCGAAAAGCTCATGATGGTAACAACACATCCATGGGCTTGGATTTAGGGGGATTGATTTCTTTTCCACATTAAAAACAGTTTTAGTTATAAATTATGATAGTGATTCGGTTAGCCTTCAGCCAAATTGGTTATAGTTCAATTAGAGCTTCATCTAATTCAAAATTGTGTCCAAATTGCCTTGGCAATTGCACATATTGCTCAAGGAAAAAGTGGTTAATATTCTTCTTTCCCGAAAAGAAAATAAAAAACCTCAATTGAAAAGAAAATAGAATGGCTTTACTGATAAGGATATGGTGAGATATGGACAGAAATCTTATAAATTAGAAAACATATTTTCTTTTATACCAAGAAAAAAAGAAATGAGAATACAAATTGGCGCAACGACCTTTATTTTCAAGTGTTCTTTTAAGCAAAAAAGAAAATAAAACTACTGCTAATATATGATTAATATAGATGATAACTCTTCATGAATTCAAAATAACTAGAAATTGTTATCATATATATATGTATGTATATATAGAAGAACGAAAATTTGTAGAAATGTTCAACTAGTATGTAATATAATTGTTGGCGAAAATTATACATAGCACTAAACTTTGATTGTACATCATCTCAAAGATTTACAAATTCACAGACAATATCCAACAAAAAATTTGGTCCTCCTCCACTATCTCAATTGAAAAGGGAGAAGAAACAAAAAAGGGAAGAAAAAATGTTGGTGTTTGACTCAAATATTCACCAATAAGGAGTTGCACTCTCAGATTTACTTAGAAGCTCCTCCAAATAATCAGCTCCTAAATCCTTAAACACCAGGATAATTTCCATCCCCATTTCCTTCTTTCTTGATCTTCATGTTCCCTGATCTTTTGCTCTTCATGGAGTACCTTTTCTCAATTGTCAAAGTAGGTGAACAACTTTCTTCAAATCCATAGTTCATTTCTTGAAGTGAATCATAAACTGTATCCATTGGAAAATTGATTATCACCATCGGACCTCGCATTGCGAGTGTAGCTTGATCATACGCTAGCTGTAGCCTCATCTATATCCAAGGTTCCAGGCCAAAGTCTAACACCATTCCTTATGGAATCCCTTATCTCAACTGCATATTTTCCCCATGGCCTCTTCCTAACTCCTCTATACGAAACCTCCTTTCCTGTCTCATCTTCATTTGCATTCAACTTCACTTAATGATCCTTTCTAAAACTATTACGGATGTGGTATCAAAAGTGTTTTCCTATGCTTGATTTAGGACTCCCAAAGGAACATTTCTTGGGAGTCATTTCCATTGAAAGGAAGGGTTTGGTTATGGAGATAATTGAATGATTCTGGTGAGAATTTTTTTGAGAAATATAGCAAGAAGAGGATTCAAGAGACAATTGGAGATTTGGGTAATGAAAAAATGAAGAGTCCATGCATGAAAATCAAGTAATTCTTATAATGGAAACGATTATTCTTCTTCGATCTTTTAATTAATTCACTTTGATTTTGCTTTTTGGTTTTGGTCATGGGAAATGAAATTTGAAGCTTAGTGATATATATATATATATATATATATATATATATATAGTAATTACAAGCTAGGGAGGGAAAGGCTACATTATTCAAATATTTATTTTAAAAATGTAAAAAAAAAAGAAGAAGGAACAAATTAAAGAAACGATGGAAAGAGAGTAAAATTGTATGAAGATGTTATTAGCGTCCAACATCATTATTTGGTCGCAGAATCGACAGGTGAGTCAAAAGGAATACTCGTCGGGGCATGACGGCCAGGTCAAGTCAAAATTCTCTTACATCACCCGTGATGTTTCGCTTTTATGTCCTACCTATAACTCATATTTTTAGCTAATTAAAATTGTAAATCATTATGCTTAGAGTGATCAATTACAATGTTAATTACCTTATATTGATGAACATGATTTGATTAATATAGTCGGGTTATAGTTAAAGTTTGTCATAATTTTATTTTTTATGCAAGAAAGATTATAATTTGAGAATTAAAAAAAGAATTATAGATGCATAAATTTAAATTTTAATCTAATCTAAAGTACTTTTTAAAATATTTATATAAATCAATTAGACTAGACTTTGAATTTATAAAAAGATTACTTTATATATATATATATATATATACACTTTTCATTTAAATTATATGATATAATCATATTATTGAAAGGGGTTAATTTTAATTTTTCAAGTATCACTAATAAGTGAATGCTGATGAAATAAAAATTTACCTATCTAATAATAATGTATAATATAGAATAAATAATCAATATATTTTTAAAAATATTATTTTATGGTGTGATTTTAATAAAACAAAAAAATATATTTTTTCATTGAATAATTATTTCATATAATCCTTCTTTTATTAATTATGTCAAAATTTATCGTAAATGAGTTTCTTAAACTAGCATAATTGATGTTATACTAATTTTTTGAATAGAAAATAAGATGTTATACTAATTGTTAATACATACATTGGTCATTATTTTAAATGTTTTTATCCATTACTAGAATTTCATCCCACTATTTTAGGTAAGTTACTTTTCATTGTTTTTAATATATTTATAATTATTTTTAATAAAAAAATAATAATAATTTTAACTCACTTGTTGAATCTTATAAATATATCAAAATTAAAAAATAATAATAATTTTAACTCACATGTTACGCTTTTGTTGTTGGCTCTTTTGCTATGACATGAACTTTTATTTTTTATTTTCAAATTTATAAATTATTTGTTCAAATCTATGACGTTTTTCCAATTTAGTTTAAATTATAAACATTTTAAAACTTGTAGAAAAAAGAAAAAGAAAAATACAACTATATTTTTTTATGATGACTTACGTTTGATTTTTAATTTTTTGAATTTTTTTTCTTTTTATATTTCTTTATTTATTATTATTTCGATTAAAATTTTTCAAAATTACATAAATTTGGATAAAAAAGACTATTTTGCTTGATTCATTCATGGGTTAGTAATGTGAAGTGAATTGACAAAATCAGGTTGATCAGATTCGGCCAGCTTTTATATATATATTTTTTCTCGTAAACCGACATTCTCCAATTTCTATATAATTGCAATAAAAGCTTTCACTTCCTTTGGATTTATAAAAAATTGTAGTTTTTGAAATTTTACTTTTGAACAACAAATCAAAATCATAACGAAGACTAGTATAAGAAATATTTCAAATTAGAGGATTTATAAAAAAATTTTACCTTCAAGCCATATTGCATAAAAACTTGAACATAGGTCTACGAATCAAATACATTAACACACACAATTTTATTTCATTTCAATAAATTATAACATGGAATACTACATCCATAAACCGAATACATGGATTAAATAAAAAGCTTGCAAATCAAGTTATTACATTACCAAACACACCGAAATGAGCTTCAATTACAAATAATTACATACCAATAGTAGCCCAAAACACATATAGCTTATCACCAATTTGCTCCACTTTTTAATAATAAGCAAACCTCCAAGACCTGACGAAAACCAGGGGAGCCACTACCCCCCAAAACCCCATCACAAATCCAAGTACTACGCTTACATAAAGCCAATTCACATTAGACCTTTTCTTTCCTCCACTCCTACCTCCATTTGTAACATCAGGTGTTTCGCCATTTCTGCTGCAATTTTTAGTGACTGGAGGTCCACAAAGATGATTGCCAATGTACGAAAACCTGTCAAAGCTTTGCAGCTGGGTGCCTGATGGGATTTGTCCTGTCAAGTTGTTGTAGGACAAGTTCAAGTGATTCAAGAAATTCAAATTGGAGAAACTTGAAGGGATTTCACCATGGAGTTGGTTCATCGATAAGTCAAGAGATTCCAACACCTCCATATTGCCAATGTTCTCTGGTATCTTTCCTGTTAGGAGATTCCCTGACAAATTTAATGACCGCAGTCCTATGAGATTACCAAGTTCTTCGGGGATCTCTCCTCTGAGACTGTTAACTGAAAGGTCTATGCCGACAACAAGTCCTAGTATGGTACTGTAATCATCCTCTCTTCCTTTCATCACCAATAATGCACCCAAAAGAAACAGGTTATTAGACTCGAATGACCAGGTACTGTTTCCCACGTGTATCTTGAGGGGTTTTATGGCCATGGCACTTAGGTTACTAAAACATTTTGGAATTGCTCCTGAAATGTTGTTATAACCAAGATCCAAGAACTGAAGAGAATTATGAGCACAAATTTGATCAGGAATATAGGCTTGGAATTTATTTGAACGGAGGTTTAGAACCACAAGGTTTAAGAGGTTGTCTCCAATCCATGCTGGAATACTTCCCGTCAATTGATTTTCACTAAGATCAAGAATAAGCATGTCAACCAAATTCTGCAGTGTAGATGGTACTTCTCCAAGTAGGTTATTGTTACGAAGGTTTTATGACAGAACACGGCGCAAAAATCCCAAGGATCTAGGAATTTTCCCAGTTAGATTGTTGTTTCCCAAATTTAAGACTTTCAAAAATTGCCAATTTTCCCAACAATTTGGAATTTCACCAGATAGAAGATTTGATTCAATGTCAAGAATGGTCAAAGGTTCCAATTTAGTTGAGGAATTGCAAAGAAAATTGGAAAGTGTTCCTGAAAATAGATTCTTAGACAAAAATAAAAACATCAAATCTGAGGGTGCCTGTAGCAATGGACCTGTGAATAGGTTGGAACTCAAGTCAACAACCAAACTCCTAGGAAAATATGAAATCTTCCCCACTAGTTGGTTGTTGGAAAGATTTAGATATTCAAATTGAGTCGAAAGGTTCCAAAACCAAGTGGGAATGACACCTGGAATTTCAGCATGGGAGATATCTAAATGAAACAAGTTCTTTTGGAATTGTAGCCACTGAGGAAATTTCGGACCAAGATGACAGTTACCTAATTCAATATTTTCACAGTGGAAAGGAGGAATCCAACTTGGATTTGGTTTAAACGTTAACATGTTGTTAGATGCCCTGAAAATTCTCAATCTTGTGAGATTAGAGAAGTGCATTTCTGATATATTTCCTTCCAACATATTATTGCTAACGTCTAAATGTTCCAAATTCCCAAGTTGTCCTAAACTTTGAGGAAGAGTTGCATTCAATTGATTGTTTGAAACATCAAGCAACTTCAAAGATGATAGCTCCCCTACCGGAAGAGGTCCGGTTAATTGATTGTATGAAACATCAAGAACTTTCAATGATGACAACTTCCCTATTGAGAATGGAATGGGACCAGAAATGGAGTTTTCAGAAAGGGAAAGGTATGCCAGATTTTTAAATTGGCTGAGTTGATCAGGTAAATGGCCAGAAAGTTTGTTAGATTCAATATTTAATGACTCTAATCGATCCAAACTACATCTAGACAAACTCTCTATGATTTCTGATACCTTATGATCAATTCCGTTATTTGACAAATCCATCTCTCTCAGATTACAAAGACTCTCCAAACATTTGGGTTCTATAATTTCAAGCTGGTTATGTGAAACATCAAGATGAGTAAGAGAGCTTAAGTTTCTAATGGCACATGAAAAATTACCTTGCAGGCCGACACTGCTAAGACCAAGGAATTGAAGTTGGTTGAAATTAGACAACCAGCTGAGTGTCGATGAAGAAGAGAATGAATTCCTACTAAGATCAAGAAATTTGAGAGAAGACATATTTTGAAAACCATTGGGAATCACACCTTCAACTTCATTGGAGCTAAGATCAATGGACACAAGACTACGAAGACTGAATATCCATGTAGGCACCGAAGACAATGTATTTGTGGAAAGATCAAGAACAGCAAGAGATTTGTAATTAACACTGATTGGAGATGAATCATTATTTAGATTGCAGCCTGACAAGTGTAACTCTACCAAAGAAGGAAGTTTGTGTGTTGCCTGCAGCCAATCAGTTGCTTTACCAAGATCTGCAGAACTCAAATCAAGATACTGCAGAGAAGAAAGACCAGAAACCCATTGAAGAGTTTTAGCTTCAAATAGGGAATTGTATCCAAGATCAAGGCAATGCAAATTTGAGAGATTTCCAAGCATATGGGGAATTGTTCCTCGAAAATTTGCCCGAGAAAGGTTAAGATATGTCAAACTCTTCATCGAACCAATGAATTCGGGAATTGCCAGACCTCCAAAGTCGTTATTGCTTAAGTCTAGGAAATTGAGACATTTCAACTCGATCAAAGAAGGATTTACTCTGCCCCCTAGCTTTGAGCGAAAGTAAGCATCCCATTCAGCTGACCGAAAATAAGCATCCCACAGAGCAATTGGCTTATCCTCATGAGCATCCCTTTCAACGACTGGCACATCTTCAGCAGGACTTCTTGAAAGAAGCCCCAAGTGCAGCTCTTTGACGTGGCCAGTCAAGTTATTGCAGAAAACACCAAGCCACTCACAGCAATTCTCACCTTCAACCCAAGAAGATAGCCTGTTTGATTGATCAATGAGGTCTTGCTTGAACTTCAAAAGGGCTTGTCTCTCACGTTCAATGCAAAGCGCATTGGAATTCCCATTACAAAAGCTAATATCGATGGCTGCGATGGCAAGAAGAAATCCAAACAAGGAAATTGTAACCGCTCTCATGGTTGCATATCGATCCTTGCTACCAACACCGAATATATAAAGTTAAAGAAAAATATTTTCCACCACATCAAGTGCTAGGAATTTTCTTCAAAGGCCTCCAATTTAAAATTCCAGCTTGAATTTTCCTCAAAAGCAATCATACGTATAAATTCGACAAGTGTAGAAAGAATATAAAAAGAACTTGACAAGAACTTTAAGTCAACCAAGTCTATGGAGCAAGTCTCACGGCCAGCTAATTAACTCTTTAGGTTTTAGAAAACAGGAAAAAATGAAATAAAAAATGAAAAGTTTAGAAAAAAAATAAAATTACATCAACTTTAGAAAAAAGTTAAATACTCTTTATCTTTATTTTTTTTCTATAGTTATTGCTTTTTTTGTTAAATCAAATTTTGCTATATATTTTTAGCTAAAATTAAGCAAAATTGTTGACAAAAGATAATTCAAGTACAACACTGGTTTTATATAAAAATAAAGTTATAATAATTTATGTACATGACTTTAAACATTTAATTTTGTAAATTTTTAATATATCTTTTATAGTTAACACAGTTATTATTTTTTCATTAATTTTTAATATAATTTTAATCACCGTTCATTAGCATCATTTTCTCAATTCATGGCTAAGTCTTAAACACGTAAATGATAAGACGAATGCATAAAAAAGTAACGAACACGGAGCACAAATAAGCCAGCTGATCTAACCCTTGAGGCAGAAAACTTGTGACCGTTGCTTTCAACTTTTGATAGTAGGCTAACCACCATGATTTGATGAAACACAAAGAAAGCTTGTGACCTCCAATTTCCCACTTGAATTTTCCACAAAAAGCATTTTATAGTCCATTAAAATTCAACAATTGTAGAAAGAACAAAAGACTTGATAAAGGAGTCAAGTCCACCAAGTCTATGGAGTAAGTTGCACGGCCCAGCAATTAACTCTTTAGGTCTTAGAAAAGAGAAAAAATAAATAAAAAATAAAAATTGAGAAAAAAATAAAATTACAAAAAATTTAGAGAAGTAAAACTCTTTTTCTTTATTATTTTTTTGCTATAGGCTTTTTTTTTTAAAATCAAAATTTGCTATATATGTTTAGCTAAAATTAATGTAAAATAAGTGATGATGGTAATAATTAATGGTTAAAATAAGATATGATAATGTAAACTATATATATTTTTTTGGTCAGTAAAAGTAAAATTAATGGTGAATAAGTGATGATGTTTATAATTAATTTAATATTATCAAGTTCAACTAATTTAAAAATAATATTTTTATGAATTATAATAAAGAAATTAAAATTTATATTTCGTGTTATCAGGGAGAACTGAAAACCTCCCACGACTAACCCAATCAACAAGCACACGTTCTTCATCCTTACCACCTTCATTTGTAACAACTTTTCTGTTGTAGTTTACACTGACCGGAGGTCCACAAAGTTGATTGCCAATGTAAGAGAACTCGTCAAAAGTTTGGAGTTAGGTACTTGATGGGATTCTTGCCCTCAAAATCAAGAGATTTTAGTATCCTCATTGTCACGCTCCAAACCTGAAGATTTAGAGCTTAATAATGCCGCATACTTATGAGACGAATCTTATAAGCGTATAAGACAACAGATATCTAACTAAATTAAAATCTTCAATAATCTTTAAAATAATACTTTACAGAATCTCAAGTCTATAAAATTATACTCTTTGTAAATTAGTCGAATATACTAAAATTCTTACTAATAAATCTTTTAGAATCAATAATAAAATACTCACTTCAAAAGTAATACCAAATTAAAGATAGATTCTAATCTTGCTAATCAAAGTAGTTGTCAAGATTAAGTCTCCTATGACGCAAACATTGAAATTTGAAAAAGTAAAGAAAAATAAAGGAATGAGTACGATGACTCGGCAAGTAACTGATATCCCCTCAGTTGGATTAAGTATGTCACAAAACATTTAGGCCAAAACATTAACTAAGTGATTCAAAAATATTTTGGGTAATCTTGTGTTCAAACACATTTTCACAAATCATATTCTCAAAATCAAATTCTCAGATTACAAAATGAAATAAATATCACAAAATTATAAAATTTATTAGTCTCCTGTAACATACTACGATCACCTTAACCCTTGTAGTGTAGGTTAGAATCAGAAATTTTCCTTTAGTGCAATGAGACAAAAATATATCAGAAACAACTAGATCATTGCACTGACAATCATAATTAACCCGTTAGTGCAATAGGATAGAACAAAAATTATAGTAACCCCTTTAATGCAGTGGGATAGAAGTATATCACTGATGGTACGATGAATAAAAACTACTATTCTCAACCGATGGCATGGTGAACAAAAACCACTATTCTTAATTGGTGGCATGGTTTGAAACCAATATCAATATCACAAAATACATGTCGACATGGCCAACAATTAACCCCTATTGGCAGAGTCAAAATATAGTCATACTATGAGACAAAAACCACAATATATTTTCAGATTAGCCAAAATATACAAATTCAATATTTATAAATTTTTGCAAAACATAATCCATACATAGTAAATTCCATAATCATTCCAAAGCAACATTTCATATTCCAACAAACAACAATTATATAAATATATTATTATGAAATCATATTTGAAAATCAAAACAATGTCAAACCATATTCCAAACTCATAACAAAGAAATCATATATATATTTTGCATACTCAACCCGATTTACAAAATAAACAAACAAAACTATATATATTATATATTTCAACTCTAAATATATTGAAGCTAACATTTATAGACATAAATTTCAAAGGGATATCAAATTACTTACCTGATGTGCTAAACCAAAACTTAAGCGGTAAATCACTCAATTTTTTTAATATCCTAACAATTCAAGAAATATTTAAAAATCAAAATTTAACCCAAAAACATAAATTTAACAAGGTAAACCTTCCACAGATTATTCTAAGCAAATTGGGTTATGTGGCAACCTTTTCGACAATTCGAAACTATTTGAAAATATTTTTTTTAGTATATAAAACAAATTTTCTTTTAATATAGCAAAATGCCTAAAATTGAGTATAAATATGAAATTAAGGATTAAAACATAAAAAAAATCAGTAGGAATTTAAAATTTTACAAATATTTAATTTTTAACATTTAATAGTAATCATTTTTTTTTTATAAATCTAAATATAATTTAATAGTTCTTTAACAATGCCAATAACATGAAATTAATACAATAAAAATATATTAAAATAAGTAAAAATTCATTAAAAATAATATAACTAAAATTCAAGTATTTATAACTAAGTACATCAAATATTGGCTAAAAATAATTTTTAAAATAATTAAAAATGAGAATTTCTAAATTCTAAAATTTTCACATTCCATGATCATTTGACTTAATTTGAGCCACAAAATCTTGAATATACTACAGTTCCTAGTGACAAAGAAAAGCATTAATTTAAAGAAAAAATGTAATACTACAGCTTAGAATTTTGTTTTGGCAAAAATGATTTTTAGAAGCCTAAGTTTTGAAGTCTAAAACTTGACAAATTATCACAAACAGCCCAGATTTTTTGAGTTTTTTTATTCATGAAACCTATTTTGGGGCTTTGATTCTCTTAGCCTATAAATAATTTGAACAAACCAGTTATATCACTAGAAAGTTCACATTTCGTACTATCAAAAGCACCTAACTTTTGACCAAATTGGCCATTGGAGTAGGGAATTCTGGTGGCTCAAAATTAGGCATTTGTAATTGCAAGAAACCTCAAAAATCAGAAACTTGAAATATTAAATTCTCCTACATTACTCAACTAACACACATACAATTAGAAAGATCTTGAAGAGACATTTCCATTGGTATCACAATTTTGTAGGATTGTCACCAAAAAATTGTCGGAATATTTTTGAAATTGAAAAAATATAAAAATATAAGTTGGAGTTTGTAGAAAATTACATAAAACATGAAAATTCTAAAAATTTTAAGCAAAATCTTACCTAAATCAGTGATTTCTAAGATTGATTTGCCCTATCTCTTCCTCTATTCTTCTTCTCAAGTATTTCTTAAAGTTTTCCCTTTTTTTCTATTAGAGAAAACTATCAACAAAAGTTGTTGATAAGTTTTCTTTTTATTTTCTTCTCCTTTATTTTTTTTTAACCAATGATACTTATGGGTTGGGTCACTGATATAATAACTTGGGCTTGGGTATTGCACTTATGTTGTCAATGTGGTCAGGTATCTTTCCTCCCAAGGAATTTCTTGATAAATTTAACGATTGTAATCTTGTGAGACTAGCTTGTTCTTTAGGGATCTCTCCAATGAGATTGTTGTACCCAAAAAAGAGTAATGTCATACAAAAATAGTACTAGGGAAAAAAACATAAAAGGTGAGTTTGGTGCAAATTTCATATGAAATGATCCTCTTATATATATATATATATATATATATATAAGTAGACCTATTCAAGGATCGAGTTATCTGTCTAAACTCGAAGGTTTGCTCAAGTTTTGAAAGGGTTTGGATAAAAAATTAAAACCTGTTAAACATGGTTTGGACATAATTTTTAGATCCACTTAAATTTTGAATTGAATTTTAGACAAAATTTAAAACCCAAGTCCAGCCCAATTAAATTCACATAAATAGAAATTTTTTATTTTTATATATATGTAAATTATATATAAATTAATTTACGTATGTATAAAAATTATAAATATTTTATTAAACGTAATTGTTACTTTTATATAATTTTTATTTTTAATTTTTATAAATATAAATATATATTTTAATTTTTATATATATGTGAATTAAATATAATTTCATTGAACTTAATTTAATAACATTTTTTTCAAATTTTTGTTATAAAAAAAGTTTAATGAGTGTATTTGGGATTTATTTTTTTAATTTAAGTCAGGTTTGAAAAAATTTTGAGATTCGAATTTCAAGTCTGCTAGGTCTAGACAAGCATATAAGCTATTAATACCGAATCTGACCTGAAACCAAACCGATCTTACCCATGAACACCTTTATACATGAGTCTTGGATATTGTGTAAAAAAAACACAATAGTAGGGGGTAGTTTTATCTAAATTAAAGCATAAAAGATGTCATCTTGTGCAAATAACTAAAAAGAAAAAAGATCATATAACAAATTAATTGGATATTCAAATTGATAAGGTATTAGCTAATATTATTTCAATTTCAGTAATCAAAATTAAAATTCCAATGACTCAAATAAAAAATATTATCTTAAATTGGCGATATTTTAATTTGTGGAGATAAATTTCAAGGATAAATTTGCTATGTGATTTTGGACTAGTTATAGATTAATATTTGGTTTGAATCATATAACATTTCTGGTAATTATATTGTATGGTCTTACTTAACTCCTAAGAAGAGATTTAAACATTCCACCATAGAATGTCTACGTTTTCCAATTCTTTATCAAAGCAACTCCTTTCTTTATCAATTATTTGTTAGACAAAAATAAATAAGCGAAAAAAAAAACAATAGAAAAGAATTTTAGCTTTGAGGCATGAATAACATTTTTTTAAAGGCAATTATACCTTTAGGATACAACAAAGCCTTAAACTCTCCAATCAGAAATAGTGAAAATAGTCATACTAAAAGATTTATTTATAATGAATGAATAGACAAACTTCTATTCAGATAGTTACGATCTTTTGTATAATCATGACCTTTATGAATAATAATCTATTTATATTCAAATAGTTATGACCATTTGTCATATGATATTTGTTTCTGTTCAAACATAATTATTTAAAATATGAATAAAATTAATACAAAAATTAATTTTATTCATCAATAATTAAATCTTTCTATCCAATGTGAAATTTACCATATTCTAAACTACCAACAATCCCCCACTAGTTTGGAATGTGGTGTTTAATTTTTACCTTTCACACAAATAAATATTATGAATACAAGAATGTATCTCTCGATTTAAACCTTCAATTAGCGTATATATCTTAGAATTCTAACAAAGTTGATAGTGTCCGCAGATTAAACCTTAACTCCTAGTGTTAGAATTGAAAATGTAACACACATAATACTTATTTATTCTTCTGTTAGAGGTTTATAACTGCTTTTAGCACTATTATGGTCATGTGCTTATCCTATTCATAAACATTTACAAGAGAAACCCCAACAATTCTTTTTTTTAAAGCGGCACCACTTCTATGTTTATATAGGTAGAGTTTCCATTATGTCTCAATTGCTTTAGACATTTAAAACTCCATTAAGAGAATAAAAACTCATCCTCCCACGCAATAGATCACACTAGTTTCTAAAATTTGAATGGATTTTACTAATGTTTAATAGACACATAACAATAACTTGTTTTCATCTATTAAACTTTGTAATTAGAGGTTACTAATTCAAAGTTGGGTTCCTATTATTGGTGTCTAATAGTAAGGGTTTAAATCCATTCTACTTGTAGTACTACTAACCAAATATCTTGGAATTTAATTTTCTTTTATGGTAATTACCCCCAATTGAGATCCAATTGAGATTGAATCTTTAATATAATCACTTCAATCTAATATGTCCAAATTTTTCATTTTTCATATCATTTATATGCTCCAGACATTATTACCTCATTATTATCATTTTAAGAAATAGTTAGTTTTGGTTGTGGCCACAACTCTATATTCATAACTTTCAACCATTTTATCTCCATACTTTTATACATCCTTAATACAATTATAATTCTAGTACAATTGGAAAAACTCAATGAATAAACCAAACTATTTTAGTCCTTTTTAATATATTTTTTAAGGACTTTTTTATGGCTTTAATTTAATAAGTGTTTAAACTTATTAGCTTGTATAATTTGCTCATAAAATTATACTAAAATCGTACAACACGATGGTGGTAATTTTTTTTTATTTCTTTTGATTCTTATCACCCCCACCATATGCAAGTATGCATTCCTTTATTAAAGAATATCTCATTCAACTATCAAGATATCATATATATACTTAATCAATTTGCCATTTCATTTATCTTTTTACTATTTAGTGGTTTTTTTTTTTTTTAAGTAGGAGGCCTCCAAATCCACCCTTAGTGAAAGATAACTAGCCGATATCTTAATATTTCAATAAAAGTTTTAAAACTTTTATATTTTAACTCATTATAAGAGTTTGCATCAATAAGCTGATTTTAAATATAATCATGCTTCTATAGTCTCTTTTTAAGACTTTTATGTCAATTCATTTTATATGAATCTATTTCATCATGGACAAATTTTTTTTTTTATTACCATGAACAAAACCATTTCCATCAACCAAATGGATTAAAGAGCATTCCTTTTGCTATTATAAAAGTTTTCAAAATTAAAAGATTTTTGAATCACTCATGCTTCCAAAGTAAATATACTTTGAAATTTTCACTATATAAAACCATAGATGATAAATCATTTCTACAATCTATGAATTAGACCATATACATAGCAAAAAATTACCACAATGTGATCAAGATTGTGGAATCAATTTTGGCTTATGGCTTTTCTAAGCCAACCATAATAATCTACCTCATACCTACAAATCATTTAGATTTGGCTATTAAAATTATCTCATTTATAATGATAGCTTTTAATGAAAACCAACTATCTCAAATGTTATCATGAGTTTTCAATGCATATAGTAATGGTCCAATGGCCAATTCCAAGTTCATGATTATTGAAACCTCTAAACTTGATTTTATATTTTTGAAAGGATCTATTGTGAAGAAGTCTTCTGCTAGCAGCTCTGGCAAGCAAGAAGACACCAATGGAAACGCTACTGAGGTTTCAGCCCAAGTGAAAATTGTTGAATGATCAACCCAAACTTCTTCAGCAGTTTGGAATGGATCTCTTTCCTGTTCTCATACATATCTATAGTTTTAGTGTCAATAGCACTGTTCGCTACAAATGTCTTTCAGTTATTGGAAAACTGATGTACTTCAGCAGTGCAAAGATGCTTCAGAAGCGGTTGAGTGGGACAAACATATCAAGTTTCTTGGCTGGTGTTATAGCATGGAAAGATCCATATGTCCTGGTTCTTTCCCTCCAAATTGCTGAGATCCTCATGGAGAAGCTTCCTGGAACCTTCTCCAAAATGTTTGTTAGAGAGGGTGTGGTTCATGCTGTGGAACAACTTGTCTTAATCGGTAATCAAAATACCACTCCTGTTCAAGCATTTTCTGTTGAGAAGGATAATGACTCTGTATCTGGAACGTCATCGTGTTCCAGGCATTACAGACATCGCAGTGGTAACTCCAATCCCAAAGGAAGTTCTGTGGAGGAGTCCAAGAATTCAGCATCTTTAAATATTGGCTCACCTCCAAGTTCTATCGAAATTCCTACTATTGTTGAGAGTGGTGATCTCGATATGAACGTATTAATCACAAAATGATTGTGAAAGTAATTAAAATTGGAGTTAAATATATTATGAACTCTTATTTTACATAGGTATATTGGTCCTATGAGTAAAGTTTGAATTCATTATATATCGAAAAAATATTATAACCAATTAAAAGTGGTAAATAACAGAGATATATAAGTTGCACAATGGTGGAGAAATAAAGTTCTCATAAAAGTTATTTAAGCTGGCAGGGAGGGAGATGGTTCCTTGTGGCAATGGAGGAAGAAGCTCATTTGCTAGATTGTCAATCTAAAAGATCTTCTCTGCTGGTCTACTTAAAACTGGCGGAACAGATGAGTTGGAGGAAACGCCAGAACCTAATAGTATATCTTTAAGTATGCCACTGATCGCAAGCAAAAGTAAAGTTTTTTTTTTTTAGAGGAGACCCCCTTGCACATGCTGAAAAAAGTCAGCCTGAGTAACAAGTCCATGATTGCACAACTCATCTAATTTATCAGGGGAAGATGCAAAGGTTTCAGCAATGCGAGTCAAAAACATGAGTGTTTCTTTTGTAGAGAATCAATCCGTGAAGCCACATTAACTTAGAAATCTCTCCAGTAGCCACACTAGCAAGCAAATTCATTCCAGCATCATTCCTAACTGGTACGCATGCATTTGCTTCAGAGTACTTGACACAACTTTCAATTAAAGCATTAATGGAGCTGAAAGAAGCCTCCAGCAGTTTCCCTGATTTAAGTTCATTTCCAAAGATGGGGAAGCCATTTTTGTAACTTCAGTTGTTTTCCTGGCATCTTCTCCAGTTTTACAATTTTTATTTTATTTTATATGGAACAGCTGTGTGTGAACCATCTCCCTCATCAGACCCAATCAGCATATCTTTCAAGTTATTGTTCTGCCAAGATTCAGTATTCACATCAGCGATAATATTTGTCCAGCAAGTATCACTTTTCTCCTTCATGTTACAATCTAATTGTTCAGACTTCTCTGAAAGCATAGGAGAAGAAGCTCTGCTCAGACAGAATGATCTTCAAGAGATCATCCACTGGCACTTTGTGCCGGACTTCTACCTTGATTTGGGATGTTAACAATGAACTTATGACTATTACCCTCAGCCATAAGAGCATCCATGGCCTTTTCACATGTTAAACCAGACTGATATTTTATGCAAAAGCAGACTTGCTTGCAGTCTCTCCTTGAGCAAGCTTAACCGAACCAGTTTTAGAAACAGAAAGTTAAGGTACTGAACTCTTCATGGCAACCTCAGATGACCCAGAGTACTTGCTTTCACTGTGAGAAACTTCAGTAAAACAAGGTCTTGCAGACCAGGTAACAGCCTGATTTGAACCAGACTTAGCATCCATCTCAGCATCAACTCATTTTTTTTTTATATATATCAACTAAACTCGCTTTCTTCTGTATTTTTATATTCTTGTGACTACGCAAATGATTCACAGACTTACCAATGTTACACATCTGTAGAGCTGTAAGATTTATAGGTAGCTTATCAAGTGCTCTTAGTAAGGTTAAAAGAAAATCGTCAACTGATCTGTCATCCTTGGCCTCATAGGTTGTTCTGTTTCCATTACCGTGGCTAATGCCTTACAAGGAGACGCTCCACCATATGGTTCATGACCTTCACTACCTTCTAAACTCTCCACGTGCTCACATTTCTTTTGGGCAGTGACAGTTTCCCACTTAGGTTTTTGTTTCTCATTATGACTGGCATGACTACGTGCATCAGTCTCAACATCCTTTTCATCTTTCACTGCATCAACATTTTCCAAAACCATATCTTTAGCAGAAGCATGCTTCAGCACCTTTGACTCATTTAGCCTTTTCTAATATTAATCTCCAAATCATGCCAATTTCTTTTCTTTATATCTTCCTTAGGCAAATTAAATTTTCTTATATAATTGCCTTTAAATTGTTAGAGAAAAATACATAAGAGAAAAAAAATAATAGAAAAGAATTTTGGCTTTGAGACATAAAGAACATTTTCTTAAAGACAATTATACCTTTAGGATACAACAAAGCCTCAAACTCTCTAATCAAAAATAGTAAAAATGATCATACTGAAAGATTTATTTATAATGAATGAACAAACATAAAATTATATTCAGATGGTTATGACCTTCTGTATAATCATTACCTTTATGAATAATAATTCATTTATATTCAAATAGTTGTGACCATTTATCATATGATATTTATTTCTGTTCAAACATAATTATTTAAAATATTAATAAAATTAATACAAAAATTAATTTTATTCATCAATAATTAAAATTTTCTATTCAATGTGAAATGTATCATATTCTAAACTACCAACGTTATTCCTTTCATCTATGTCTGGTTATCTGCATATGTTTAGAGTTTCCAGAAACTGAACCCTTTATTTTCTACGATAAACAATCCTTATGAATTTGATTAATATGTAAATGTTACATATTATAATGATTTATCATTCAAAAACAAAAGAATAAATAAATAAATAACAAAAATAGTCAAGAATGATTCGGTTCTTTTTATTTGTTCAATATGAAATCATGGATTTGTATGCAAAATTATTATTGACCAATATTTTCCAGGCCTGAAAATTTTGCAACAATCATGTTCCATTTGGACGGCCTCTCGGACGTCAAAATGAATAGTTTCAATGTGATTCGATGAAAATCTTTATTATTATTCATTCAAATGAAGCATTATTTTATGATGGTTTAATTGGTACAGGTCAACTATTTTCTACATTTGGTCTTGTAAAATTATAGTAGAGCATTCAGTTACCCCCCAAAAGGTTTCCAAATTTCAAGTTTCAACCTATCAATTACCAGATAAGCAAGCAAATTAATCAGTGAATCTTCTATTTCTATAGTTTCTGGTTTCAGAAAAGCTCGTCAAAAAATGATTAATATAACAGGGCTTTAAAGTTTAAACTTCACCCCCCCCCCAAAAAAAAAAAAAAAAAAACTTGGTCAAAAGTTTTAAGTGAGAGTTCTTAAATATTCAATTTTAATAAAATGCTACTTGCTTTTTCTACTGTGTAGAGTTTAAGGTAGTGTATAATTTGAACTTTTATTCTAAAATCTTGTTATTGTTCATAATTTTTGGATAAAAGTAATGATCGGTGAAAATTTGTCCATTAATTTGTAAATAATATATATAATTCCTATAACTTTTATAACAAATTCAAATACAAATTTATTCTTTTAATTTTATTTTTCAAAACAATTAAAAATAATAAAAATGATTTAAAATATGCTAAAAAAAAAAAAGAAAATGCATAAGCAAAAGGATAAAAATGAAAATAGCCAAATAGGGATAGCACATAAAGACCTCCACTTAAAGACGGCAAAGGCTCGAGTAAAGACTAGTGACTAGTTTATATTCGTTTTAACTTTGATCATATTATTATTTTTTATACTCGATGCCAACTTTATATAAATATATATATATATATATATAATTTGTATTAGGTTTACCTTGACCAAGAATCAATTCAATAATATAACATTAATAATTATAATTTTTAATATAAATTATATCTTAATTATTAACATAAATTATTAATATAACAAATAAAATTAAAATTAAATAATATATATTCTAATATATATACCTTGAGACGAGGCAGAATAAAATATCTTAAACCTGGTTTCGACTCGACTTTGATCTTCAAAAAGAAAATATCATCCTACTTTGATCCGATTTTTATTTTAAAAATTGTCCCTATTATATTGATGGATTAAAACCAATCAAATATGTGTTATTTTGACATCTCAACCTCCAATGACTTCATTTTTTACAAAATTTATTTTATTAAAAAAAGAAAAAATAATAAAATAAAACAAAGAAAAGGAAAGGAAAGGGCTGAAAAAAAAAGAAAAAAAAAACTAAATGGGATGCCACATGAACACTTCTACTGCCAATTTAGTTCTCCAAACATAGATAAAAAAAAATAGATAATTAAAAACAAAAAATAGCCAAAACTTAAAAAAACAACCCAAAAAAAAAAAAAAAAACCAAATTAATAGGGGTGCCTAATGAATACATCCATTTAAGGATGACAACTTGTCATGACATGTTTTTATTCACCCTGACTTTGATTTATCTTTTTAATAATTCAATCCAACTAAAAGGATTTATAAAAAAAATTGTACCTTCAACCCAATTTAAATAAAACTTGAATACACATCTATGAGTCAAATACATTAACACACATAATTTTATTTCATTTCAATAAACTATAACATAGAATACCATATCCAAATCCGAATACATGGATTAAGTAAAGAGCATACAAATAAAATTATTATATTACCAAACACACCGAAATGAGCTACCATTTCAAATAATTACATACCAATAGTAGCCCAAAACACGTATAGCTTGTCACCAATTTGCTCCAATTTTTTATAATAAGCAAACCTCCAAGACCTGATGAAAAACAAGGGAGCCACTACTCCCCAAAACCCCATCACAAATCCAAGCACTATGCTTACATAAAGCCAATTCAACTTAGACCTTTTCTTTCCTCCACTGCTACCTCCATTTGTGACATCAGGTGTTTCACCATTTCTGCTACAAGTTTTAGTGACAGGAGGTCCGCAAAGATGATTGCCAACGTAAGAAAACTTGTCAAAGCTTTGGAGCTGGGTGCTTAATGGGATTTGTCCTGTCAAGTTGTTGTAGGACAAGTTGAAGTGATTTAAGAAATTCAAATTGGAGAAACTTGAAGGGATTTCACCATGGAATCGGTTCATGGACAAGTCAAGAGATTCCAAAACCTCCATACTGCCAATGTTCTCTGGTATTTTTCCTGTTAGAAAATTCCCCGACAAATTTAATGACCGCAGCCCCATAAGACTACCAAGTTCTTTGGGGATCTCTCCTGTGAGACTGTTAACTGAAAGGTCTATGATGGTAACAAGTCCTAGTGTGTTACTGTATGCATCTTCTCTTCCTTTCATCACCAATAATGCAGCCAAAGGAATCAAGTTAATACGGTCGAGTTCCCAGGCGAAGTTACCCACATATTGGTAGAGGGTTTTTGTGGCCATGGCACTTAGGTTACTAAAACATTTTGGAATAACTCCTGAAATGTTGTTATAACCAAGATCCAAAACTTGAAGAGAATTAATAGCACAAATTTGATCAGGAATATAGGCTTGAAAGTTATTTGAACGAAGGTTTAGAACCACAAGGTTTAAAAGCTTGTCTCCAATCCATGCTGAAATACTCCCCGTCAATTGATTTTCACTAAGATCAAGAATAATCACCTCAACTAAATGCTGCAATGTGGATGGTACTTCTCCAAACAGGTTATCGTTTCGAAGGTTTAATGACCTAATGCTACGCATAGATCCCAAAGATCTAGGAATTTTCCCAGTTAGATTGTAGTTTCCTAAATTTAAGACTTGCAACATTTGCCAATTTTCCCAACAATTTGGAATTTCACCTGACAGAAGATTTGATTCAATGTCAAGAATGGTCAAAGCTTCCAGTTTAGTTGAGGAATTACAAAGAAAATTGGAAAGTGATCCTGAAAATAGGTTCTTAGACAAAAATAAAAACCTCAAATATGAGATTTGCAGTGGCAATGGACCTATGAATAGGTTGGAACTCAAGTCAACCGTCCTCTTCATCGGTAAATATGAAATCTCTCCAATTAGTTGGTTATGGGAAAGGTTTAGATATTCCAACTGAGTCGAAATGTTCCAAAACCAAGTGGGAATGACGACTGAAATTTCAGCATGGGAGATATCCAAACGAGACAAGTTTTTTTGGAATTGTAGCCACTGAGGAAATTGCGGACCAAGATGCCAGTTACGCAATTCAATACTTTCACAGTGGAAAGGAGGAATCCAACTTGGATTTGGTTTAAACGTTAACATGTTGTTAGATGCCCTAAAAAATCTCAACCTCGTGAGATTAGAAAAGTGCATTTCTGATATATGTCCTTCCAACATATTGTTGCAAACGTCTAAATGTTCCAAATTCCCAAGTTGTCCTAAACTTTGAGGAAGAGTTGCATTCAATCGATTGTTTAAAACATCAAGAAATTTCAATGATGACAACTTCCCTATTGAGAATGGAATGGGACCAGAAATGAAGTTTCCAGAAAGGGAAAGGTATGCCAAATTTTTAAATTGGCCGAGTTTATCAGGTAAATGGCCAGAAAGTTTGTTAAATCCCATGTTTAATGACTCTAATCGATCCAAACTACATCTAGACAAACTTTCTATGATTTCTGATACCTCATGAACAATTCCATTATTTGACAAATCCAACTCCCTCAGATTGCAAAGACTTTCCAAATATTTTGGTACTATAATTTCAAGCAAGTTACCTGAAAGATCAAGATGAGTAAGAGAGCTCAAGTTTCCAATGGCACTTGAAAAATTACCTTGCAGACCGACGCTACGAAGACCAAGAAATTGAAGCTGGTTTAAATTAGACAGCCCGTTGAGTGTCGATGATGAAGAGAATGAATTCCAACTAAGATCAAGAAATTTGAGAGAAGACATGTTTTGAAAACCATTGGGAATCACACCTTCAACTCCATTAAGGGTAAGATCAATGGACACAAGACTACAAAGACTGAATATCCATGTAGGCACCAAAGACAACTTGTTGGCAGACAGATCGAGAACAGCAAGAGATGTGCAATTAACACTGATTGGAGATGGATCATTATATAGATAGCATCCTGACAAGTGTAACTCTGCCAATAAAGGAAGTTTATTTGTTATCTGCAGCCAATCAGTTGCTTTACCAAGATCTGCATGACTCAAATCAAGATACTGCAGAGACGACAGACCAGAAACCCATTGAAGAGTTTTATCTTCAAATAGGGAATTGTGTCCAAGATCAAGATAATGCAGTTTTGAGAGATTTCCAAGATTATGGGGAATTGCTCCTTGGAAATTTGCCCAAGAGAGGTTAAGATATATCAAACTCTTCATGGAACCAATGAATTCGGGAATTGCCAAGCCTCCAAAGTCGTTGTTGCTTAATTCTAGGAAACTGAGATGTTTTTGTTTGGATTTGCTTTGAATCTCAGAATCCCACATCAAAAGTTAAGTGAGTTTGAGTTTGTCTTGTATCCCACATCGGGAGTTTAGTAAAGGTATAAAGGGTTTCACCCTTTATAAATAAGATGTTTTGGTTTTAGTTTAGTAACTCCAGAGAGTTAGACACCAAGAGAATAGCTAAGTGAGTAGGCTATTAAAAGGGTGTAATTGGGTTTTGGGTTAAGTTTTGAGTAAGGAGTTTTAGGAGACTTTTCTCATTCTAAAAGTCTCACAATTGTAAAGATTTATTTGATAGTGGATTAGGTTTGGAGTAGGTCATTTTGAGTTGGGCCGAACCAAATATATTTCTGTGTTCTTATTCTTGATTTGAGCTTGTTATTTTGTGTGTGTGGTTGCTGCGCGTGGGATGCCAGTTTGGAAGCTTGGAAGGGTCAATGAAAATTGAGGCTACAGCCCATCGCAAGTCCTTTTTCTTTTCAACTAAAGGACAGACCAGACAGAGCTTAGCCCCTCTCTTTTACTTTTATTGATTCTATCTCCGATCCCGATCCTTAGCTTAGTACAGTCCAGCCAGCCTGATAGTAAGTCATTCGGAAAGATAAGGATGCGTGTTGTAAGACAATCAATCAATTCCTCACCTCAAGTGCGGTGTGTTTCAATATGCATCCAAACCTAAGGCCTATGTCCTATAGTTAGTATGTTTCGATCTAGAGTTATCATTCTTCGCTCAATGGTTTCGAAAGGAAAGCAAGTTCTGAAGCCAACGAGTTACATAAAAGGAACGACTGACTAAGAGTAAGAGAGGGAAGATCATTTGTGTGTTCTTATTCTTGATTTGAGCTTGTTATTTTGTGTGTGTGGTTGCCGCGTGTGGGTATTGTGGTATTTCCCAACAAGTGGTATTAGAGCGAGGTTCGAGGTTCATGGGTCCAAGAGATCGTGAAGCAGTGTTTGAAGATGTCTGAAGAAGGTATGTCTGGTATGTCTATGCCTAAGTTTGAGATTCTGTTATTTGATGGAAAGAGTAATTTTATGTTATGGCAAAGTACGATTCAAGATCTGTTAGTACAACAAGGGTTGGATCAAGCATTAGAGAGTAGCAAGCCTGAGGGAATGTCTGATGCTAATTGGAATAGGATTCAAAAGAAGGCTGTTAGTACTATGTGATTGGCGTTAGCTCCAGAAGTAAAGTACAGTGTGTTGACTGAGAGTACTCCAAAGAGTTTGTGGGATAAGCTTGAAGGTATTTATGCTTCGAAGTCGTTGACTAATAGATTATGTTTGAAGATGGATCTGTATTCTCTGAAGATGGAAGAAGGTATGAGTCTTCATAATCACTTGAATGAGTTTAATAAATTGGTTTCTCAATTGCTAGCGATTTCTGTTGATGAGTTAAAAGATGAAGAGAAGGCTTTAATTTTGCTGTCATCTTTACCCAAGTCTTATAGGCCTTTAGTTCAGACTGTGTTGGTAAGCAGGTCTGCTTTGAAGTTGGATGATGTGACTGCCCTGTTGCGTGAGAATGAAAGGTTTATGGGAGCTCGGAACTCATCACCTGGGGGGAGTACACTAGCTGTAGAGGGTTTTGATCAAGGGAGGACTCAAAAGAGGATTGATGGATCGAGATGGAGATCTAAGTCAAGAGACAGAGATTACAGTGATGTAGAATGTTATTATTGTGGTGAGAAGGGACATATCCAAGTACGCTACAGGAAGCTGAGAAGGGATATGGTTGCTTTCAAAAGGACGAATGATGAGAAGAAATCAGATGAAGAAAAGAGTGATACTGTTGCTGTCGTGTCTGATGATGATGATGTTGTTTTGACAACTTGTGTGGATGAGACTCAGACTTTGAAAAGTGATAAAGGTTGGGTTTTAGATTCAGCTGCTACAGTTCATGTTTGCAATGATAGGAGCTGCTTTATGGAGTTGAATGAGAATGAAAAGTATGGGGATATTGTGGTTGCTAACGAAAAAAAGGTGCAGATTCAAGGCATTGGGAGTGTTTGCCTTAGATCTCACAATGGTGTTATTAGGACACTTCGTCATGTAAGGTATGTACCAAATTGTCACTACAATTTGATTGCTTTGGGTGAGTTAGCTTCTCGGGGGTACACATTTTATGGTAGTAATGATTGGTTGAAAGTGTATAAGAATGATAGTGTGATTCTACAAGGGAATAGGGTCAATCACTTGTACATGTTTGATGGAGGCTCAGTTGCTGGAATGCCTATGATGAAAGAAAAGAAGAAAGGTAAGCATGTTAGCTTTGCAGATACTGTTGAAGTGTTTGGAGATTCAAGTCAAGGGAGGATTTGTTGGGATTTGCCTTGAATCTCAGAATCCCATATCAAAAGTTAAATGAGTTTGAGTTTGTCTTGTATCCCACATCGGAAGTTTAGTAAAGGTATAAAGGGTTTCACCCTTTATAAATAAGATGTTTTGGTTTTAGTTTAGTAACCCCAGAGAGTTAGACACCAAGAGAATAGCTAAGTGAGTAGGCTATTAAAAGAGTGTAATTGGGTTTTGGGTTAAGTTTTGAGTAAGGAGTTTTAGGAGACTTTTCTCATTCTAAAAGTCTCACAATTGTAAAGATTTATTTGATAGTAGATTAGGTTTGGAGTAGGCCATTTTGAGTTGGGCCGAACCAAATATATTTGCGTGTTCTTATTCTTGATTTGAGCTTGTTATTTTGTGTGTGTGGTTGCTGCGCGTGGGTATTGTGGTATTTCCCAACAGTTTCAACTCGATCAAAGAAGGATTTATTTTGCCTCCTAGTTTTGACCGAATGTAAACATCCCATTCAACATCCCATTCAGCATGCGGTGCATGCACATCAGGTCTACTTGAAAGAAGCCCCAAATGCAGCTCTTTGACATGGCCAGTCAAGTTATTGCAGAAAACACCAAGCCATTCACAGCAATCCTCACCTTCAACCCAAGAAGATAGCCGGTTTGATTGATCAATAAGGTCTTGCTTGAACTTCAAAAGGGCTTGTCTCTCACTTTCAATGCAAAGCACATTGCAATTCCCATCGCAAAAGCTAATAATGGTGACTGCGATGACAAGAAGAAATCCAAATGAGGAAATTGTAACCGCTCTCATGGTTGCATACCGATCATTGCTACCAACACCTAATATATAAAGTTAAAGAAAAATATCTTCCATCACATCAAGTCAAGTCAAGCAAGTCTATGGAGTTTGAATTTTCCACAAAAACCAATTTCCAGCTTGAATTTTCCACGGAAAGCATTTATGGTCCGTTTAAATTCTACTATTGTAGAAAGAAGAACAAAAAAAACTAGACAAGTAAATCAACTCTACGGAGTTAGAATTTTCCACAAAAACCAATTTCCAACTTGACTTTTTCACGGGAAGCATTTATGGTCCATTTAAATTGCATATATGGTCCATTTAAATTCTACAATTGTAGAAAGAACAAAAAAGACTTAACAAGTAAGTCAAGTCAACCAAGTCTATGGAGAATTTTCCACAAAAACCAACTTGAATTTTCCACGGAAAGCATTTATGGTCCATTTAAATTCTACAATTGTAGAAAGAAGAACAAAAAAAGACTTGACAAGTAAGTCAAGTTCACGGTCAAACAATTAACTCTTTATGTCTTAGAAAACAGAAAAAATGAAAAAAAAAAAGAAAATTTAGAAAAAAATAAAATTACAAAAAATTTAGAGAAGCTAAGACTCTTTTTCCTTATCATTTTTATGCTATAGTTACTTTCTTTTTTTCTTTTAAATCAAGTTTTAATATATGTATGGCGCCTAAAATTAAGAAATTTGTCAAAAAAAGAATATTAATTGAAATATAAAAGTGGTTTTATATAAAAATCTATGAAAGTAAAACGTTTAATTTTGCAAATTACAATTTCAGTTTTATCTTTCATAGTTAACACAATTATTTTTTTATCCATTAACCTTTAATACAATTTTAATTACCAAATATTAGTATGATTTTCACAATTCATAATTATAGGTGTTAAAATTTGAATTTTAAATTTATTGAATGTTATATTTTAAAAATAATTGTACAAATCAATTAAATTGAATTTTAAATTTTTAAAACAAGATTTCAATGCGTGATTTGATTGTACTTAGTATGATCATATAGTATCACCAAACCCTTTTTTTTATATCCAACTAGCAATGGAACTAACCCCTCATAGAAGCCATGGGAAAAAAATTCTTTTAAATTATAAAGAGAGAATTTACAAATTTTAATAACGTGTTGTATTTTGATTGATTGAATCTACATTTGATGTAATAAAAAATGTAATAATTTTTTTACATAATTGAACGATATTAATTTAAGTAATTATAATTTTATTATTTCGTATTAAATGATATATGAACTCGAGTTGTATAATTTAAATGATATATATTTAAATATAAAAGTGTTAGGCTAGTTTTGTTTTGCCTTATACCACCAAGCAAATGGGGTATTAGAATTTTGACAGGCCTAAACAACCCTGCTGCTGCTAATAAACAAAATAAAGCCTTCCCCTTCTCCCTCCTTCCTACAAATATCTTCTACATCTATTTTTCCTCGCCATGCTCTCATCAACCTCTCTTAAACCCATCGCCAATTGCCAAAATCCTTTATTTTCTTCATTTTTGAACCAAAACCATCTCTTTTTTTCCTTCACCTCCCTTTCCCATCTTCTAAAACACATCTCAGCGATTCTAATCCCCAGCAACCCCCCAAACCTCTACAGCAACAACTTTACTAACCTTTTCGGCCACCCCCATCTCCATTGCCTGCCCGATTCCGTTCGCTTGACCCATGAATAAGAGTCCTCGACTATGTTCTGTTAATTGTGATCAAGTATAATTCAAGTATCATGCGATGGAAATAAAATTGTGATCCAAGTATAATATAAATGAAATTGATCAGTTCCTCTCCTAACCAAAAATGTATAATCTGATAAAACATGACACTGAAGCAATTTTTCCTTCAGGAGTGCCTCAAATTTCTATTGTAACGTACATTAGCAGTGACTAACAAAGAGGACAGAGTCCAAATTGCCATGTAGAAACATAAAAAAAAAAATACAGTACTTCATCATTCCCAGGTTCTCCATCAATTTCTTTTGGCTGACCACAGTCATCGATCACAACTGGTTGCAAAGTCCTCCCACTGTCTGAGCCAGCTTTTTCCATCTCCTTGACAACGCTTATCCATCCACTACTTTACCAAACGCAACTTGCTTTCCATCAAGCCATGGAGTCTTCTCCATGCGTATAAAGAATTGGGAGCCATTGGTGTTTGGTCCTGCATTGGCCATTGACAAACAACCAGGTCCAGTATGTGTAAGCTTGAAATTCTCATCTGCAAATTTCATGCCATAGATTGCTTCTCCTCCAGGGCCATTCCCCTTTGTGAAATCTCCACCTTGACACCTGAAGCTCGGGATGGTTCGGCGAAATGCTGACCCTTTACAGTGCAATGGCTTCCCAGACATTCCGTAACCCTTTTCCCCAGTGCAGAGTGTTTGTAATTATATCGTGGGCTAACACAGTCAATCAATTAATCTGGATTTAGGTCAATTAATGTCAAATTACAAATAATTATAGTGGTATCATATTGTAATATATTCAAACATATAGTACGATATTAATTAAGTATGATCCCAATTTAATTTTGTATTTGAATCATAATATGATGGATCAATTTTGACTAATATATATATATATATATGAAGCCGGTCCATTAGATTTTATAACTTTAATTTGATAGGTAAATAACAGTTCTCTCTTTTTTTATTATGCAAGTCGTTGATTGAGCTCGATAGGCAGCATAAAAAAGCTCATGATGGTAAAAACACATCCATGGGCTTGGATTTAGGGGGATTGAGTTCTCTTCCACATTAAAAACAGTGTTAGTTATAAATTACGATAGTGATTCGGTGAGTTTTCAGCCACATTCAATTAGAGCTTCATCTGATTCAAAATTGGGTCCAAATTGCCTTGGCAATGGCACATATTGCTCAAGGAAAAGCTGGTTAATATTCTACTTTCACGAAAAAGGATGTGGTGAGATATGGACAGAAATCTTATAAATTCGAAAAAAATATTTTCTTTTATACCAAGAAAAAAAGAAATGAGAATACAATTTGGCGCAACGACCTCTATTTTCAAGTGTTCTTTTAAGCAAAAAGGAAAATAAAACTACTACTAATATATGATTAACATAGATGATAACTCTTTATGAATTCAAAATAACTAGAAATTGTTATCATATATATATGTATATATAGAAGAATGAAAATTTGTAGAAATGTTCAACTAGTATGTAATATTATTGTTGGCTAAAATTATGCATAGCACTAAACTTTGATTGTACATCATCTCAAAGATTTACAAATTCACAGACGATATCCAACAAAAAATTTGGTCCTCCTCCACTATCTCAATTGAAAAGGGAGAAGAAACAAAAAAGAGAAGAAAAAATGTTGGTGTTTGAACTCAATTATTCACCAATAAGGAGTTGCACTCTCAGATATACTTAGAAGCTTCTCCAAATAATCAGCTCCTAAATCCTCAAACACCAGGATATTTTCCCTCCCCATTTCCTTCTTTCTTGATCTTCGTGTTCCCTGATCTTTTGCTCTTCATGGAGTACCTTTTCTAAATTGTCAAAGTAGGTGAACAACTTTCTTCAAGTCCATAGTTCATTTCTTGAAGTGAATCATAAACTGTATCCATTGGAAAACCGAGTATCACCATCGGACCTCGCATTGCGAGTGTAGCTTGATCATACACTAGCTGTAGCCTCAGCTATATCCAAGGTTCCAGGCCAAAGCCCAACACCATTCCTTATGGAATCCCTTATCTCAGCTGCCTATTTTCCCCATGGCCTCTTCCTAACTCCTCTATACTAAACCTCCTTTCCTGTCTCATCTTCATTTGCATTCAAGTTCACTTAATGATCCTTTCTAAAACTATTAACGGATGTGGTATCGAAAGTGTTTTCCTATGCTTGATTTAGGACTCCCAAAGGAAGATTACACGGGAGTCATTTCCATTGAAAGGGTTTGGTTATGGAGATAATTGAATGATTCTAGTGAGAAATTTTTTGAGAAATATAGGAAGAAGAGGATTCAAGAGACAATTGGAGATTTGGGTATTGAAAAAATGAAGAGTCCATGTATGAAAATCAAGTCGTTCTTATTATGGAAACGATTCTTCTTCGATCTTATAATTAATTCTCTTTGATTTTGCATTTTGGTTTTGGTCATAGGAAATGAAATTTGAAGCTCAGTGTTATATATACAGTAATTACAAGCAAGGGAGGGAAAGGCTATATTATTCAAATATTTATTTTAAAAAAGTTTTAAAAAAAAAAAGAAAGAAAGAACAAATTAAAGAAACGATGGAAAGAGAGTAAAATTATATGAACAAGTTATTAGCGTCGAACATCATTATTTAGTCGTTAATAGTAGAATCAACAGCTGAGTCAAAAGGAATACTTGTCGGGGCATTGTGGCCAGATCAAGTTAAAATTCTCTTACATCACCCATGATGTTTCACTTTTATGTCCTGCCTATAAGTTATATTTTTAGCTAATTAAAATAGTAAATCACTATGCTTAGAATGATCAATTACAATGTTAATTACCTTATATTGATGAACAAGATTTGATTAATATAGTCAGGTTATAGTTGAGTTTGTCGTAATTTTATTTTTATACCAAATAAATTAAATTTGAGAATTAAAAAAAGAATTACAAGTGCATAAATTTTAATTTTAATCCGATTAGAAGTACTTTTTAAAATATTTGTATAAATCACTTAGATTAGACTTTGAATTTATAAAAAGATTACTTTATATATATATGCTTTTCATTTAAATTATATAATATAATCATATTATTGACACGGGTTAATTTTAATTTTTCACGTACCACTAATAAGTAAATGCTGTTGAAAAAAAATTTACCGATCTAATAATAACGTATAATATAAAATAAATAATCAACATTTTTTAAAAATATTATTTTATGGTGTGATTTTAATAAAATAAAAAAGATATATTTTTACATTGAATAATTATTTCATATAATCCTTCTTTTATTAATTATGTCAAAATTTATCATAAATAAGTTTCTTAAACTAGCATAATTGATGTTATAATAACTTTTTGAATTGATAATAAGATGTAAAAGTCAGTGGTCACTTTCTAGGTGGCATTATAGGTTAGTTTTACCTCTTCCCTCAAGTGCTACCTTTCTTTTTTTTTTTTTCTTCAAATTCACACCCTACATAAGCATAACCTTCCAGCCTTAATTGGATGATTTGCCACTCTTTAATTAGTCTCTAATATTTTATTGGCCAAAAATTTGATTGTTCATATATACATTGGTCATTATTTTATATATTTTTATCCATTACTAGAATTTGATCCCACTATTTATAATTATTTTTAATAAAAATAAAATAAAATTTTAACTTACATATTGAATCTTATAAATATATCAAAACTAAAAATATTTAATTTATTATGGTATCGTTTTTTGTTGTTGGCTTTTTTTGCTATGATGTGTACTTTTATTTTTTATTTTCAAATTATAAATTATTTGATCAAATCCAAGATTTTTTTAATTTATTTTAAATCATAAACATTTTTTAAAACTTTTAGAAAAAGAGAAAGAAAAATGCGATTAAATTTTTTTATG
The DNA here is from genome assembly GCF_047325235.1 of Durio zibethinus. Lineage (NCBI taxonomy): Eukaryota > Viridiplantae > Streptophyta > Magnoliopsida > Malvales > Malvaceae > Durio > Durio zibethinus. The sequence goes on along the minus strand of NC_143173.1, from coordinate 1,827,154 downwards.
ATGATTTAGATTTAAAAGAAAAATACGACTAAAATTTTTTATGATGATTTAGATTTGATTTTTAATTTTTTAATTTTTTTTGCCTTTTTATATTTTTATATTTATTATTATTTTCAAATTTTTGATAAATAGAACTAAAAAAATACATAAAATAGGGTAAAAAGTATTAGGCTTGATTCACTAATGGGTTCGTAAGGTGGGGTGAATTGACAAAAACGGGTTGGTTAAATCCGGCCCATTTCGCATGCTTTTTTTTTTTTTTTTCTGTAAACCAATATCCTCCAATTTTTGCATAGTTACAATAAAAGCTTTCAATTCATTTGGATTTATAAAAATCTGTAGTTTTTGAAATTTTACTTTTGAATAACCAAAATCATAAATAAGACTAGAATAAGAAATATTTCAAAATAAAAGATTTATAAAAAATTATACCTTCAACTCATATTTAATTAAATTCAAACACACACATATGAGTCAAATACATTAACACAATTTTATTTCCTTTCGATAAATTACATGTAATGCTACTTCCAAATCCGAATACAAGGATTAAGTTAAGAACATGCAAATCAAGTTACTGCATTATCAAACACACCAAAATGAGCTGCCATTACAAATAATTACATACCAATAGTAGCCCAAAACACGTATAGCTTATCACCAATTTGCTCCAGTTTTTGATAATAAGCAAATCTCCAAGACCTGATGAAAAACAGGGGAGCCACAACTCCCCAAAACCCCATCACAAATCCAAGCACTATGCTCACATAAAGCCAATTCACCTTAGATCTTTTCTTTCCTCCACTGCTACCTCCATTTGTAAAATCAGGTGTTTCGCCATTTCCGCTGCAATTTTTAGTGACTGGAGGTCCGCAAAGATGATTGCCAATGTAAGAAGACCTGTCAAAGCTTTGGAGCTGGGTGCCTAATGGGATTTGTCCTGTCAAGTTGTTGTAGGACAAGTTGAAGTGATTCAAGAAATTCAAATTGGAGAAACTTGAAGGGATTTCACCATGGAGTCGGTTAATCGACAAGTCAAGAGATTCCAACACCTCCATATTGCCAATGTTCTCTGGTATCTTTCCTGTTTGGAGATTCTTCGACAAATTTAATGACCGCAGCCCCATAAGATTTCCAAGTTCTTTGGGGATCTCTCCTGTGAGACTATTAACTGAAAGGTCTATGCTAGTAACAAGTCTAAGTGTGGTACTGTATTCATCCTCCCTTCCTCTTGTCACCAATAACGCACCCAAATAAAACAGGTTATCAAAGTCTAATTCGAAAGCCCAATAACTTAGGTGTTGGTCGGAGGGTTTTGTGGCCATGGCACTTAAGTTACTAAAACATTTTGGAATAGCTCCTGAAATGTTGTTATAACCAAGATCCAAGACCTGAAGAGAATTAAGAGTACATATTTGATCAGGAATATAGCCTTGAAAGTTATTTGAACGGAGGTTTAGCACCACGAGTTTTGAGAGCTTGTCTCCAATCCATGCTGGAATACTCCCCGTTAATTGGTTTTCACTAAGATCAAGAATAAGCGTAACATTTAAATGCTGCAATGAGGATGGTACTTCTCCAAATAAGTTATTGTTACGAAGGTTTAATAACTCAATATGAACCATATATCTCAAGGATATAGGAATTGTCCCAGTTAGATCGTTATTTCCTAAATTTAAGACTTGCAAACTTCCCAAAATTTTCCAACAATCTGGAATTGCACCTGACAGAAGATTTGATTCAATGTCAAGAATGCTCAAAGTTTCCAGTTTAGTTTGGGAATTACAAAGAAAATTAGATAAGGATCCTGAAATTAGATTGTTAGTCAAAAATAAATACTCCAAATCAGAGGATGCCTGCGGCAATGGACCTGTGAATTGGTTGGATCTCAAGTCAACCATCGAACTCATCAATAAATATGAAATCTCCCCGCCTAGTTGGTTATGGGAAAGGTTTAGACATTCAAATTGAGTTGAAAGGTTCCAAAACCAGTGGGAATGACACCTGAAATTTCAGCACAGGAGATATCTAAAAAAGACAAGTTCTTTTGGAATTGTAACCACTGAGGAAATTGCGGACCAAGATGCCAGTTACCCAATCCAATACTTTTACAGTGAAAAGGAGGAATCCAACTTGGGTTTGGTTTAAACGTTAACAAGTTGTTAGATGCCCAAAAAAATTTCAATCTCGTGAGATTAGAAAAGTGCGTTTCTGATATATTTCCTTCCAACACATTATAGCTAACGTCTAAATCTTCCAAATTCCCAAGTTGTCCTAAACTTTGAGGAAGAGTTGCATTCAATCGATTGTATGAAACATCAAGAACTTTCAATGATGACAACTTCCCTATTGAGGATGGAATGGGACCAGAAATGGAGTTTCTAGAAAGGAAAAGGTATGCCAAAATTTTAAATTGGCCAAGTTGATCAGGTAAATGGCCAGAAAGTTTGTTAGATGCAATATTTAATGACTCTAATCGATCCAAACTACATCTAGACAAACTCTCTATGATTTCTGATACCTCTTGATCAATTCCATTATTTGACAAATCCATCTCCCTCATAGTGCAAAGACTTTCCAAACATTTAGGTTCTATAATTTCAAGCTGGTTATGTGAAACATCAAGATGAGTAAGAGAGCTTAAGTTTCCAATGGCACTTGAAAAATTACCTTGCAGGCCGGCACTGCTGAGACCAAGGAATTGAAGTCGGTTTAAATTAGACAACCAGCTGAGTGTCGATGAAGAGAAGGCATTCCTACTAAGATCAAGAAATTTGAGAGAAGACATGTTTTGAAAACCATTGGGAATCACACCTTCAACTCCATTAGACCTCAGATCAATGGACACAAGACTACGGAGACTGAATATCCATGTAGGCACCGAAGACAACGTGTTTCTCGAAAGATCAAGAACAGCAAGAGATGTGTAATTAACACTGACTGGAGATGGATCATTATTTAGAGAGCATCTTGACAAGTGTAACTCCACCAAAGAAGGAAGTTTTTGTGTTGATTGCAGCCAATCAGTTGCTTGACGAAGATCTACTTCACTCAAATCAAGGTAATGCAGAGACGAAAGACCAGAAACCCATTGAAGAGTTTTAGTTTCAAATAGGGGATTGTGTCCAAGATCAAGATAAAGCAATTTTGAAAGATTTCCAATATTATGGGGAATTTCTCCTTGGAAATTTGCTAGAGAAAGGTTAAGATATGTCAAACTCTTCATCGAACCAATGAATTCGGGAATTGTCAGGCTTCCAAAGTCGTTGTTGCTTAAGTCTAGGAAACTGATATGCTTCAACTCGATCAAAGAAGGATTTATTTTGCCTCCTAGCTTTGACCGAAGGTAAGCATCCCATTCAGCAACCGGCTCATCCGCATCAGGTCCTCTTGAAAGAAGACCCAAGTGCAGCTCTTTGACATGGCCAGTCAAGTTATTGCAGAAAACACCAACCCACTCACAGCAATCCTCACCTTCAACCCAAGAAGATAGCCTGTTTGATTGATCAATGAGGTCTTGCTTGAACTTCAAAAGGGCTTGCCCCTCACTTTCAATGCAAAGCACATTGGAATTCCCATCACGAAAGCTAATAACAGTGGCTGCGATGACAAGAAGAAATACAAACAAGGAAATTGTAACCACTTTCATGGTTGCATACTGATCATTGCTACCAACACATAATATATAAAGTTAAAGAAAAATGTTTTCCACCACATCAAGCGCTAGGAAATTTCTTCGAAGACCTCCAATTTAAATTTCCAACTTGAATTTTCCACAAAAAGCATTCATATATATGAATGAAATTCGACGTGTAGAAAAAACATAAAAAGAACTTGACAAGGAGATCAAGCCAACCAAGTCTACGGAGTAAGTCCCACGGCCAGCCAATTAACTCTTTAGGTCTTAGAAAAGAGGGAAAAAATGAAATAAAAAATGAAAAATTTAGAAAAAAATATAAAATTACATAAAATTTAGAGAAGTTAAGACTCCTTTTCCTTTTTTTTTTTTTTTTTTTGCTATAGTATTTTTCTTTTTTTTTTTTTGTTAAATCAAATTTTGCTATATATGTTTGTCTAAAATTAAGCAAATCGTTGAAAAAATATTAATTCAAATACAACACAGGTTTTATATAAAAATGAAGTTAAAATACTTTATGTATGTGATTTCAAACGTTTAGTTTTGCAAAAATTTTAATTTATCTTTAGTAGTTAACACAATTATTATTTTTTATTAATTTTTAATATAATTTTAGTCACCGTTCATTAGCATCATTTTCTTAATTTATGACTAAATCTTAAACACGTAATGATAATGATAAATGTATTGAAAAGTAACAAACACGAAACATAAATTGGCCAGTTGATCTACCCCGTAAGGAAGAAAGCTTACCTATGCTTTCCAACTTTTCATAGTAAGCTAACCACCATGATTTGAAAGAAAATTTGTGACCTCCAATTTCCAGCTTGAATTTTCCACAAAATCTTTTTTTATGGTCCATTGAAATTCGACAATTCTAGAAAGAAAGAAAAAAAAAAAAAAAACCAACAAGTAAGTCAAGTCCACCAAGTCCATGGAATACGTCCCACAGCCAGGCAATTAACTTTTTAGGTCTTAGAAAAGAGAAAAATAAATTAATAAAAAATAAAAATTTAGAAAAAAATAAAATTACAAAAAATTTAGAGAAGCTAAGACCCTCTTTTCTTATTATTTTTTGCTATAGTTTTTTTTTTTTTTTGGTTACATCAAAATTTTGCTATATATGTTTGGTGCCTAAAATTAAGAAAATTGTTGAGAAAAGAATTTAATTCAAATATAAACATGATTTTATATAAAAATGAAGTTATATAAAAATCTATGAACGTAAAATGTTTAATTTTGCAAATTAAAATTTCAGTTTATCTTTCATAGTTAACACAATTATTTTTAGCTAATTAAAAATTGTGTAAATCACTATGCTTGTTCAATTACATAGTTAATTAACTTATATTGATGAACATGATTTGATTAATATAGTTGGGTTATAGTTAAGTTTCCGGTAATTTTATTTTTTATGCCAGCTAATTAACTTTTTCGGTCTTAGAAACGAGGAAAAAATGAAATGAAAAATGAAAAATTTTGAACAAAAATAAAATTACATAAAATTTAGAGAGATTAAGACTCTTTTTGCTTATTATTTTTGCTATAGTTATTTTCTTTTTTTTTTTGTTTAATTCAAATTTTGATATATATGCTTGACTAAAATTAAGCAAATTGTTGAAAAAGAATATTAATTCAAATACAACACTGGTTTTATATAAAAATGAAGTTATAATAACTTTATATATATATATATATATATATGTCATTTTAAACATTTAATTTTGCAAAATTTTAATATATCTTTCATAATTAACGCAATTATTATTTTTTATTAATTTTTAATATAACTTTAATCACCGTTCATCAGCATCATTTTTTTCAATTCATGACAAAGTCTTAAACAAGTAATGATAATGATAAATACATTGAAAAGTAATGAAGGAGCCTAAACCAACTTATCTACTCTGTATGAAAGAAATCTGGTAACCAATGCTTTCCATCTTTTCATCGTAAGCTAACCACCTTAATTTGTTGAATTACAAAGAAAACTTGTGACCTCCAGTTTTCAACTTGAATTTTCCACAAAAGGCATTTGATGGTCCATTGAAATTTGATAATTCTAGAAAGAAGAACAAAAAAGACTTGGCAAGTTACGTCCATCAATTTTATGGGAGTAAATCCCACGGCTAGACTATTAACTCTTTAGGTCTTAGAAATGATAATAAATAAATAAATAAATACATATTTTTTTAAAAAGTAAAATTACAAAAAATTTAGAGAAGCTAAGACTTTTTTCCTTATTATTTTTTGCTATAGTTACTTTTTTTTTTGGTTAAATCAAGTTTTACAATATATGTTAGACGCTTAAAATTAAGAAAATTATTGAAAAAACAATATTAATTCAAATATAAAACATGATTTTATATAAAAATGAAGTTATATAAAAATCTATGAAAGTCAAACGTTTAATTTTGCAAAAATTAAAATTTAGGTTTATCTTTCCTAGTTAACATAATCAATTTTTTTATCCACTACAACTTTAATCAGTAATATTAGTTTGATTTTCACAATTCCTAGTTACAGATATTAAGATTTGAATTCTAAATTTATTAAATGTTACTTTTTAAATGTGATTATATAAATTTGAAATGCAAGGGTACCAAGGCATTTATAATTTGGAAAAAAGGTAATCACATGGAAAAAGTTATGAGTGATGGTTTATCTCATTTTGCTTTGAATAAATCCTTTCTCCTTGAAGCCAAGATCTATTCTTGCGTCCTTTCTATTGGGAATAGTGATTGAAATCCTATAAGAGATTTATTTGGGATTGATTAGATATTGTTTGATAGACAAAAAAACTTGTAGAAAAAGAATTTTAAGAGAAAAGAGATTCTTAATAGACAAGTTTGACTTGTAGAATAAGAATTCCAAGAGAAAAAGGATTCTTAATAGGCAAGCTTTTATACTTATAAATGGGTAAAGTCTTTATAAGGTTAAGGATGAGAAAAATATACAAGAGAGTTATAGGTTTTTATAGGATAAACACCCCATAAGACTACTAAAGATTTACATCTTATGGGTATGTATGTTTGAATGTTTATAAGTGGACTAGATGAGACTGAGAGGGTCCACATAAGTATGATGCATGGAAGTGGATTAGAGGAGATTAAGAGGGTCCATATAGGTATGATGTATGGATACATATGGGTATGTGTTTGTTTGTTTTGAAATGGTGCACATGGCTTTGTATTTGTTTAGGTTGAGAATACTCTATAGCACTAAAAAAGATTGAGAGGGCCTATGTGTATTAATTGTTGAGTGCTTGATTTGATGTATGTTTGTAATTCTCTACAACTAGTGAATTTTTTTCTTATCCATGAATGTAAGTCAATTAGGTCGAACTACGTTAAATTATTACCTTTTGTGTGATTGATTAATCATTTGATTTTGTTTCTGCTAGTGGGATTGGATTAGAATTGAAGGTTCAAGACGTGAGAAGAGCTGAAAGTTCAAGCCATGGGAAAAGGCATGCCTAGAGGAGCTCGATTTAAGAGAAGAGTTCGAGTTTAAATTTTGAGGATTGAGGATCGATGTGCGTGAAGCGTAAGGACACATAAGAGAAGATGATTGTGAGACTTTCATTGCAGGTAGAGCCAAGCATGTCTAGTATGAAGACAGATGATTTGATGGAATATAAGTCAAGGTTGAGATTGTTGGGAATAGTGACTCAAATCTCTAAGAGATTTGTTTGGGATTGATTAAATATTACTTGATGGACAAGAAGACTTGCAAAAGAAGAATTCTAAGAGAAAATGGATTATTAATAGGCAAGTTTGACTTGTAGAAGAAGAATTCTAAGAGGAAAGGGATTTCTAATAGGCAAGTTTGTATACTTATAAATAGGTAAATTTTTCATAGGGTTAAGCATGAGAAAAATATGTAAGATAGCTATAGGATTTTATGGGATAGACACCCTATAAGACTACTGGAGATTTACATTTTATGGGTGTGTATATTTAAATGTTTATGAGTAGATTAGAAGAGACTGAGAGAGTTCAAATAGGTATGATGCATAGGTACATATAGGTACGTGTTTGTTTGTGTTGAAAGCAAGCACTTGTGTTTGTGTTTGTTTGGTTAAGAATACTCCATAAGACTAGAAGAGATTGAGAGGGCTTATGGGTATTGATTGTTGAGTGCTTGATTTAATGTATGTCTGTAATTCTCTACAATTAGTGAATTTTTTTCTCATCCATAAATGTAGGTCAATTGAGTCGAACCACGTTAAATTACTGTTTTTTATGTTATTGATTAATTGTTTGATTTTACTTCCATTATTGTGATTGGATTGGGGTTTTTAGCCCAACACTTTCCTGATTTAAAAGCATCTGCTATTGAGAAATCATCTAGCCTTAGTGCAGCGATAGCTGGTACATGAGCAGCAGTTAAACAGTTCTCTTAAGGCCAAAATCTTCGTACAAATACCATCCACAATACTACACCTGATTCGACATCAAGTACAATGCAGACGATATTTGTAGAACAATAAAATACCTGATAGTAACTTAAAGGAAGGATCTATAAAGTCAAATTCAGCCTTAGAACAAAGCAACTACTTTGAGGAAGAGGGAAGCAGTAGCTACAATCAACTTCCTGCACATCAGAAACATCATCCTGATTCCCTTTCTATTCCATTGCTTGATTAAAGTCCATGATGTAGGTGTTCTACCGGCCCATCAGCCGTATAATTGAACATTGAATGGGGGTGAGGTGGAAGAGGATATATAGAATGGTAATTGGCATTCTTAATATATTGTCATTTTCTTATTAATTTTATCAATGTCTTAAATAATAAAATATTTAAGACATTCAAAACAATATAATATTCAAAGATCTCAACTGCCCTCTCAAAGCTACCAAAATTGAAAGTAGTAAAACTATTAGAACAATATAAAACTACTCTTCATATTCAGGGTTGCTTGATTGTAGATGAACCACTTTTTCCTTCAAAACCAGCATGTGCAAATGCCCTGTAACAGAAATGCTTATAATCTTCTGAATTTTTCGAAGTTTATAATTCTCATGCATGGCATTGAACTGTATATGATTTCAAACTTCAATTAGAGCCATGTCTCAATCCACAATGAACAGAAAAAATTAATAAAAAATGCATTATTTTGATGCTTTCAAATTTTCTGAGTTATATTCTAGAACTTAAGGGAGGTGATTGTAAAAATCCAGTCTATATGATTGTTGTGGCAGAAAAACTGGGAAACCAATCCCAATCAAAAGGCCTTCCCCAATGCCGAGCGGACCCGTTCATATGTCTGTTCCTCCAGCACCGTCTGACTGTTCAAGAGTTCTGCTGCTGCTTCCACCACCCACCAACACCACCTTATAATTCATGAATTCCACACATTACCTTTTTATTATTATATTTTTATTTTTTCCTCTACCTGATGAATAGTTTTGTGTAATTGTTAAATCTTCGATTTTTTTTTTAATGTTTTCCTGGTAATATCTGCTATTTGGACTTTATATATAAAATGTTTTCAGCAGTGTGATTGGCTGATTGCTGTTGGTCAAAGAAACAAATACCTTTATCTTTATAATCAATGAAATAATGAAAAATGGAATTGAAGTTTCCAAAGGCTCCAATAAAAAATAGTTAGATTAGAATTGAACTCTCGAATATTAAACTTTCAATCTGATATTTTGGAAAGATCTTATATTTATGTGTTTAGAATGGTCCAGACCACTTCAACACTTCCCATCACATCTATCACATGATATAAACTTTACGTGTAATGTTAATAGGCCCATCACGAAAGGGTCAACAAACGGAGATTCAATTCTTTATAGAAATGAAATGGAAAAGATACATCCATTCAATTCCACTTCCACTTCCATAAGTAATTAACTTCTTCCATGTGTTTTTTTTAATTGAAATTATCAAAAATTAAATTTTAATAATTGAAAATAAGAGTTTAACACTTTATCATCATCTACTACCTTATATAATTCAGCCATTAAAACCCAAAATTAGCGAAGAAAGTAAAATCATGATTCCTTGGCATCCAACCAATTAACAGTTGGCAATTTGACTAATGGGGTTTTCAAACAATGACCAATTGAAGAACTTAGGATAGGAAAGGAGAAATAATTAACACCAACATGTCTTAAAAAAGTATGGAATGTATTATCTAGAGGTGGAAATACCCTATGTATTAGGGGTAGACTTTCAAACATGTTTCCCTTCCTTCTTTGTTTAAGAAAAAAGAAAAAAAATATAAAAACATAACAAAAACCTAAAATTTAATTAGCTCAAACTATTTCTCATTTTCCGTGTTTTTTTTATACATAAAGAAGTCGTAATTTATGTATAAAAAAATAGGTTGTAGATGATAAGATATGAATATTATATTTTAAAAATGATTATATAAATTAACTAAATTAAGTTGTAAGTTTTCGTTTTTCATTTTTATTCTTCTCCGAGGCCTATAGTTAAGTTTTGCTCAAAAGTATAGTTGGCAACGGCAGCACTCCCTAGAAGTATCTCCCCTGTAAAAGCTGTTTGAGATTGAACATAAGAAATGTTAACTTTGCTAATAGATTAATAAAAAAAGCTATTAAAGTCATCTCTTCTATCTTCTACAAGATACACATTATTCAATAGATATGAATTATGCTTTCCGCGTAATTGAATCAACACTTGACATCATAAAATAATTAGTTATCAATTTTGAAGAAAATCGTTAGGGGCATTTGACGGTCAAGAGGCATATGGTTTTTTTTTTTTTTCTTTGAAGCTTTTAGTAAATAATTAGAGATACTTTTGTCATTTGTGTTAATTTGATATATCAAATTAATCTGATACATTCAGGGTCACATCAACCCAGTATTATTCTTATTGTCCTCTAATGATCCCTCATAATTTACTTATAAATATAAAGGTCCCAACATCATTAACACAACTTGATACTATTTCATTTTCTCTCATTCCCACTTCATTTTCAATGTGAATCTTTTTCACATACGTGTTAGAGTGCAAACGCAAGAAATTTATCCTACATTTGCCTCTAACCGCCCTTTTCTTCCCCATTGCCTCTCCAAAAACACCCCAAGGTCGGAGCTCAGCCATAACAAAAATATTAAGAACTTTCTAATTAAGCTTAATAATTTACAATTTAATTAAAAAAAATCCATCTATTCCTATATATATAAGAGCCAAAATGATAATAGGCTTCCACAATCAGAATGAGGGCATCCTTATCCATGATTGTAACTCCGTTGCTCTTAGTAGTTATTGATGGAATCAGTGCTAGAACGTGTTACGGCAGGGATATTCTGCTGCATTTTCATCAAATCCACCGTGAAAGAATGGCATTGCAAGCTGTCACACGGTTGAAATCCACAGGGTTTCCATCGAACACCATATATCCACCACCAGCGGCCATTATAGAAAAGTTCAAACTGCACCAATTCCAAAGATATGGCTACTACAACTGCCACCATCACCGCGGCCACCATCCTCCTTTGGGATCAGCTTAGGTGATGAAAGAAGTGGTGTCAGAGGAGGCTGAAAGTGTAATCTCCATTATTTTTAAAGAAGAGGGCCTTATTCTTCAATACCTCCTCATCGATTAGAAGTGATAATAATTTGGATCAAATTAAATTTGGTTCAATTTTTCAAATATTATATAATATTAAAAATGTTTAAAATTTAATCTAAATTCGAACCGATCTTTTGTATAATTTAATTTGAATCTAATCGAATTTTATTAATTTAATTCAGTTCAATTTATCAATTTTTAAAATTTAATTATTTATATATATTATTTTCATATAAAATTTTATATATTTAAATATATTTTCATATACAATTATTATTTTTATTTTATAAAAATTAAAAAATATATAAACTAATAAAAATATATAATTTTGTTTTATTCGATTGTTTTTGTTTTTTATTTTTTGATTTAAAATTGGATCCTAACCTAATATATATATATTTATATATATTTAATATTCAAGCTGAATTAAAAAAATCAATATAAACCAAATCAAAACTATTATTTTAAATTGATTTTTAATTTTTTCAATATTTTTCACCTTAATACCCAACCCAATGTAGTAGAAAAGGACTTCAAATCCATAAAAAAAAAAAAAAAGGAAAAAATTGATCATAGCTATCATTTTCTTCCCTTTCTCTGACCACATTTTGATTACACAATTAATAAAATTGACAATGATATATAATTAATATGGTCTCTAATATGTTATTGTTCAAAAATATGATTGTTCATATATATACATCGGTCAATATTTTTTATGTTTTTATCCATTACTAGAATTTGAACCCTGACTACTTTAGGATAAGTTATTTTTCATTGTTTTTAATATATTTATAATTATTTTTAATACAAAAAAAAAATACTCACATGTTGAATCTTATAAATATATCAAAATTAAAAATAATTAATATACTATGATTACGTTTTTGTTGTTGGTTTGTTTTTTGCTATGAAGTGAACTTTCATTTTTTATTTTAAAATTTTTAAACTATTTGATCAAATCTATGACCTTTTTTCAATTTATTTTAAATTATGAACATTTGAATCTTATAAATACATCAAAACTAAAAATAATTAATATATTATGATTACGTTTTTGTTGTTGGTTTTTTTTGTGCGATGATGTGAACTTTTATTTTTTATTTTTAAATTTATAAATGATTTGATCAAATCTATGACGTTTTTTCAATTTATTTTAAATTATAAACATTTTAAGAACTTTTAGAAAAAGAGAAAGGAAAATACGACAAATTTTTTTCCCTTGTAAAACGACACTCTCTAATTTCCATATAAGAAATTAGGGGATTTATAAAAAAAAGCACCCAACTCATATTTAATAAAACTCCAATACATATTTATGAGTCTAATACATTAACACACATAATTTTATTTCATTTTAATAAATTATAACATGAAATACCACTTCCAAATCAGAATACATGGATAAAGTCAAGAGCATGCAAATCAAATTATTACATTACCAAACACACCGACATGAGCTGCCATTACAAATAATTACATACCAATAGTAGCCCAAAACATGCATAGCTTGTCACCAATTTGCTCCAATTTTTTATAATAAGCAAACCTCCAAGACCTGATTAAAACCAGGGGAGCCACTACTCCCCAAAACCCCATCGCAAATCCAAGCACTATGCTTTCATAAAGCCAATTCACCTCTGATGTTTTCTTTCCTCCACTACTACCTCCATTTGTACCATCAGGTGCTTCGCCCTTTTTGTTGCAATTTTTAGTGACTGGAGGTCCGCAAAGATGATTGCCAATGTAAGAAGACTTGTCAAAGCTTTGGAGTTGGGTGCTTGATGGGATTTGTCCTGTCAAGTTGTTGTAGGACAAGTTGAAGTGATTCAAGAAATTCAAATTGGAAAAACTTGAAGGGATTTCACCATGGAGTCGGTTCATGGACAAGTCAAGAGATTCCAACATCTCCATATTACCAATGGTCTCTGGTATCTTTCCAGTTAGGAGATTCCCTGACAAATTTAATGACAGCAGTCCCATAAGATAACCAAGTTCTTTGGGGATCTCTCCTGTGAGACTGTTAACTGAAAGGTCTATGCCGGTAACAAGTCCGAGTGTGGTACTGTATTCATCCACTCTTCCTTTCATCACCAATAATGCACCAAAATAAAACGAGTTGTCAGGGTAGAATCTCGAGAACCAATTAGCCACGTGTGGGTTGAGGTTTGTGGCCATGGCACTTAGGTTACTAAAACATTTTGGAATAGCTCCTGAAATGTTGTTATAACCAAGATCCAAGACATGAAGAGAATTAAGAGCACAAATCTGATCAGGAATATAGTCTTGAAAGTTATTTGAACGGAGGTTTAGAATCACAAGGTTTGAGAGCTTGTCTCCAATCCATGCTGGAATACTTCCCGTCAATTGATTTTCACTAAGATCAAGAACAAGCATATTAACTAAATGCTGCAATATGGATGGTACTTCTCCAAACAGGTTATTGTTACGAAGGCTTAATGACTCAATAAGACGCATAGATCCCAAGGATCTAGGAATTTTCCCAGTTAGACTGTTGTTTCCTAAATTTAGGACTTCCAACATTGGCATATTTTCCCAACAATCTGGAATTTCACCTGACAGAAGATTTGATTCAACGTGAAGAATGTTCAAAACTTTCAGGTTATTTGAGGAATTACAAAGAAAATTAAAAAGTGATCCTGAAAAAAAGTTCTTGGACAAAAATAAATCCCCCAAATCTGAGAATATTGCCTGTGGCAATGGACCTGTGAATAGGTTGGAACTCAAGTCAGCAATCCAACTTATCGGTAAATATGAAAACTCCCCGACTAATTGGTTATGGGAAAGGTTTAGATATTCAAATGAAGTCGAAAGGTTCCAAAACCAAGTGGGAATGACACCTGAAATTCCAGCATGGGAGATATCTAAACTATACATGTTCCTTTGGAATTGTAGCCACTGAGGAAATTGCCGACCAAGACGCCAGTTACCTAGTCCAATACCTTCACAGTGAAAAGGAGGAATCCAACTTGGGTTTGGTATAAACGTTAACATGTTGTTAGATGCCCAAAAAGATCTCAATATCGTGAGATTAGAAAAGTGCGTTTCTGATATATTTCCTTCCAACATATTATTGCTAACGTCTAAATGTTCCAAATTCCCAAGTTGTCCTAAAATTTGAGGAAGAGTTGCATTCAATCGATTGTATGAAATATCAAGAACTTTCAATGATGACAACTCCCCTATTGAGAATGGAATGGGACCAGAAATGGAGTTTCGGTTAAGGTAAAGGTATGCTAAAGTTTTAAATTGGCCAAGTTGATTAGGTAAATGGCCAGAAAGTTTGTTAAATGCAATATTTAATGACTCTAATCGATCCAAACTACATCTAGACAAACTCTCTATGATTTCTGAGACCTCATGATTAATTGTATTATTTGACAAATCCATCTCCCTCATATTGCAAAGACTTTCCAAATATTTGGGTTCAATCTCAAGCTGGTTATTTGAAAAATCAAGATGAGTAAGAGAACTTAAGTTTCCAATGGTACTTGAAAAATTACCTTGCAGGCCGACACTGTTAAGACTAAGGAATTGAAGTTGGTTTAAATCAGACAACCAGTTGAGTGTCGATGATGAAGAGAATGAATTCCAACTAAGATCAAGAAATTTGAGAAAAGACATGTTTTGAAAGCCACTGGGAATCATACCTTCAACTCCACTAGAGCTAAGATCAATGGACACAAGACTACGAAGATTGAATATCCATGTCACCGAAGACAACATGTTTTGAGAAAGATCAAGAACAGCAAGAGATGTGTAATTAACACTGATTGGAGATGGACCATTATTTAGAGAGCATCCTGACAAGTGTAACTCCACCAAAGAAGGAAGATTGTGTGTTGCCTGCAGCCAATCAGTTGCTTTACTAAGATTTGCAAGGCTCAAACCAAGATACTGCAGAGATGAAAGACCAGAAACCCATTGAAGAGTTTTAGCTTCAAATAAGGAATTGAGTCCAAGATCAAGATAATGCAGTTTTGAGAGATTTCCAAGATTATGGGGAATTGCTCCTAGGAAATTTGCCCAAGAGAGGTTAAGATACGTCAAACTCTTCATCGAACCAATGAATTCGGGAATTGCCAGGCCTCCAAATTCATTATTACTTAAGTCTAGGAAACTGAGATGTTTCAAATCGACCAAAGATGGATTTATTTTGCCTCCTAACTTTGATCGAAAGTAAGCATCCCATTCAGCAGCCGGTGCATAAACATCAGGACTAGTTGAAAGAAGCCCCAAATGCAGCTCTTTAACATGGCCAGTCAGGCTATTGCAGAAAACACCATGCCATTCACAGCAATCCTCACCTTCAACCCAAGAAGATAGCCTGTTTGATCGATCAATGAGGTCTTGCTTGAACGTCAAAAGGGCTTGCCCCTCACTTCCAATGCAAAGCACTTTGGAATTCCCATCACAAAAGCTAATAATAGCGGCTGCGATGACAAGAAGAAACCCAAACAAGGAAATTGTAACTGCTTTCATGGTTGCGTACTGATCATTGCTACCAACACCTAATATATAAAGTTACAGAAAAATGTTTTCTACCACATCAAGCATTAGGAAATTTCTTCGAAGACTCCAATTTAAATTTCCAACTTGAATTTTCCACAGAAAGCATTCATATGTATGAATGAAATTCGGCGTGTAGAAAGAACATCAAAAGAACTTGACAAGGAGGTCAAGTCAAGTCAAGTCAACCAAGTATATGGAGTTAAAAATTTCCAGAAAATCCAATTTCCAACTTGAATTTTCCACGGAAAGCATTTATGGTCCATTTAAATTCTACAATTCTAGAAAGAAGAACAAAAAAGACTTGACAAGTAAGTCAAGTCCACCAAATCTATGAAGTAAGTTCCACGGCCAAACAATTAACTCTTTAAGTCTTAGAAAAGAGAAAAAATATAAATAAAAATGAAAATATAGAAAAAAAAAACTACAAAAAATCTAGAGAAGCTAAGACTCTTTTTTCTTTTCTTTTCTTTTTTTTTTGCTATAGTTACTTACTTTTTTTAATATATGTATGGATCCTAAAATTAAGAAATTTGTCGAAACAAGAATATTAATTCAAATTTAAAAAGTGGTTTTATATAAAAATCTATGAGAGTAAAATGCTTAATTTTGCAAATTAAAATTTCAGTTTATCTTTCATAGTTAGCATAATTATTTTTTATCCGTTAACTTTCAATACAACTTTAATCACCAAATATTAGTATAATTTTCACAATTCATAATTACAGATATTAAGATTTGAATTTTAAATTTACTGAATATCATATTTTAAAAATATTTGTATGAATCAATTAAATTAAATTTCAAAATTTTAAAACAAGATTTCAATGCTCGATTTGATTGTACTTAGTATGATTTATATAGTATCACCAAACTTTTCTTTTTTTATATCCAACAAGCAATCTAACCCCTCATATAAGCCATGAAAAAAAAATTCTTTTAAAATTATAAGGAGGGAATTTGTAAATTTTAATGACATGTTGTATTTTGATTGATTGAATCTATAACTGATGTAATAAAAAATGTAATAATATTTTTGCATAATTGAACGATATTAATTTAAGTAATTATAATTTTATTATTTCGTATTAAATTGTATATAAACTCTAGTTGTATAATTTAAACGATATATATTTAAATATAAAAGTGTTGGGCTAGTTTTGTTTTGCCTTCTACCTCCAAGCAAATGGGGTATTAGAATCTTGACAGGCTCAAACTGTTAGGAAAATGTGGTCCAACCTCATGTAAGTGGTTTTGGACTAAGTAAAGGCCATGGGCCTTGATCTTTCATTTTACACAGAGCCTTAACTACTTAATAAAAAAGAAGTGAGATTGTTTTAAGAGTGTTTCAAAAACCAAGTAGAGAAAGAAGAAAAGCCAGAAAAAGCAGAGAGAAAAAGAAGAAGGAAGAGTTGGTTGAACGGAAGTCGATCCGTGGTTCGATTAAGTTGAAACCTTGTCAGGAGGTTTATGATTTAGAATTTTACATTCTAACGGTAAAGATCGAGTTTGAAGCTCTCTAGGAATAAATCTAGGGTGTATTTGTTGAGTCATTTATTTGGTGAGATTTCTCCAATTGTTTCTCTAATTGTTGATTAGCTCTAGTTTTAGCTAGAGAAAAACTTTGTATACCTATTATTTGATAGTGAAGATTTTTCTGGTGGTCCGTGATTTTTTCTTTCTACACTGAAAGATTTTTCACGTAAATCTTGGTGTGCTTTATCTTTCTTGCGTTTTTGATTATTGATTGTTGTCTATTGCTTCTGTATTGTTGTGATTATTGCTTCAGGTGTAACAAGTTATATCAGAGCGAAGGTTATTTTGAGACATCGATACAGAAGTAACCCAGGATATAAGTAAATTTTGTTTGAGATCATGAAGGGTGATACAGGTTCTATGATAAAATTAACAGCATCAAATTATTCAATTTGGAAGCCTATGATGAAGGATCATCTATACTGTAAAGATTTGTATAAGTTAGTATTGAGTGATTTGGCTAAACCAACAGATATGAAAGATGAAAGCTGAAAGAAGCTAGGTAGAAAGACGCTAGCTACAATAAAAAAATGGGTTGATATCAACGTGTTCCATCATGTAGCGCAGGAGTCAGATGCTCACATTGCTTGAGAAAAATTGGCAGCATTGTATGAGAGAAAAATAGGTATGAATAAAGTTATGCTTGTTAAAAAACTTACAATTTTACAGTACAGGGATAGACGATCTGTTATCGAGCACTTGAGTGATTTTCAAGATATATGTAATCGGATGACTACTATGGAGCTTAAGATAAATGATGAAATAAAGGCATTATTTCTTTTGGGTTCATTGCCAAACAGTTGAAATACTCTAGTTGTGACTGTTCTTAATTCTGCTTCTGATTATAAGGTGACATTGAAGATGGTAAATGATAGTATACTTAATGAAAAAGCAAGGTGAAAAGATGTAGACTCTGGGAATCAAGCTCTGGTCACAGAGAACAGGGATAAAAATATCGATAGAGGTCAGGACTCAAAATGCCGTGGTAAGTCTAAACATAGATCCAAGTCTAGAGGTAAAGTGAAATGTTTCTATTATGGTAAGATGGGTTATATAAAATGAAACTGTAAAATCTTGAAGCAAGAATGAAAAGATGAGAAAGCCAAGAGTTCAGATGATGATAATATTACAGCAGTGAATTCAGATAGTGATTCAGTTACTTTGATTTATACACATGATGATTGTAATCATGTTAGTGATCCCGGCATTGAGTGGATAGTTGACACATGAGCGATATATCATTGTGTTCCTAAAAGAGAGTTGTTTACAACTTACAAAGCAGAAGACTTTGGTTGTACCAAGATAAGAAATAAGAATGTGTCACAGATTGTTGGGATTGGTGATATTGCTGTACAAACTAGTACAGGTTGCATATTAACTTTGAGGGATGTTAGACACATTTCAGATATGAGAATAAACTTGCTTGCTATTAATGTCCTTGATAAAGAGGGATATGAAAGTCGATAAAAGAATGGACAGTGGAAGCTTCTCAAAGGATCTATGATAGTTGCAAGAGAAAAACTATGCTACACAATGTATAAGACATGGATGCAATTAAACGGTAACTAGGTAAATGCCGTTGAAAATGATGCTTCAGCAAACTTGTGACATAAGAGGCTGGCACACATGAGTGAAAAGGGGTTACAGGTTTTGACAAAGCAGTCTCTTATTTCTTTAACCAAAGGTATGTCTCTTGATTTATGTGATTATTATTTATTTGGTAAGCATCATAGGGTTTCTTTTCGTAAAAGTTCTTAGAGAAAAGAAAATATATTAGAATTAATTTATTTTGACGTATGTGGTCTCATTGAGGTTAAGTCATTAGGTGGTAGCAGATATTTTGTTACTTTTATTGATGATGTTTCACGTAAGACTTGGGTGTATATGTTGAAATACAAAAGTCAGGTACTGCAGTATTTTTAAAAATTTCATGCCATGGTTGAAAGGATGATAGGATTACCCTTGAAGTGTATTCGAACTGATAATGGTGAGGAATACACATCTAAAGGCTTTGAAAAGTATTGTTCAAAGCATGAAATCAGGCATGAGATGACAGAACCTGGAATATCGCAGCATAATGGTATAGCTGAAAGAATGAATCGTACCATTATAGAAAAAATCAGATGTATGTTGATGATGGCAAAATTACCAAAGCCATTTTGGGGTGAAGCAGTCAACACAGCTTGTTATTTACTTAACAGGTCACCATCAGTTCCTTTGGGCTTTGACATTTCAGAAAGAGTGTGGACAGGGAAAGATACTTCATACTCTCACTTGAAAGTTTTTGGGTGTAAAGCATTCATGCATGTGTCGAAAGAGCAGAGATCAAAGCTTGACAGTAAAGCCATACAGTGTGTGTTTGTAAGATATAGTGATGAAGAATTTGGTTACAGGGTATGGGATCCAGTAAAAAAAAAGACAGTCAGAAACAGAGATGTGGTCTTTTATGAAAAAGAAACCATAACAGACCTTGAAAAAAAGGAAAAGATTACACGAGTTACTGTTGAGTGTGATATTTCAACATCGACAGAGATTTCACAAGAAAGAGCCACAGATGGTGGAAATGAGCAAGAAACAAAACTTGAGGATATGAATGAGCCAGCCATAGTTGGTGATGAGCTAGATGTAATTAGTTTTGAGCAAGGGGAGCAATCCTCTGTACCTGAAGGTGTTGAGCAGGCGGAGCTACCTTCGATATCAAGTGATGTAGAGTCTCAGCCCAGGAGATCTACTAAAGAGCGCAGGCCATTTACCAGGTATCCAAGTTCAGATTTTATTTTAGTTACCAGTGAATGAGAGCCAGAAAGCTTCTAAGATGTGCAGACAACTCCGGATATAGAGCACTGGTTAAAAGTAATGAAAAAAGAGATTGAGTCATTACGAAAGAATGGTACTTATGATCTTGTTAAACTTTCAACAAGGAAGAGGCCATTAAAGAATAAATGGGTGTTCAAGTTGAAAAAAAATGGTGACAAACTAGTGAGGTACAAAGCTCGATTGGTAGTAAAAAGTTTTTCTCAAAAATCAGGTATCGATTTTGATGAGATTTTTGCTCCAGTTGTAAAGATGAGTTCTATTCGAGTAGTACTGGGATTAGTAGCTAGTTTGAATCTTGAGCTTGAGCAACTTGATGTTAAAACTGTATTTTTGCATGGTGATTTGTAGGAGGACATTTATATGAATCAACCTGAGGGTTTTGAAGTGAAAAGGAAAGAGCACTTAGTTTACAAATTGAAGAAAAGCTTGTATGACTTGAAACAAGCTCCGTAACAGTGGTACATGAAGTTTGATTCTTTTATGGTGAGTCTTAACTATAAAATAACAGCAGCAGATTCTTGTGTGTATGTTAAACAATTTTCTAATGGTAACTTCATTATCCTATTATTATATGTTGATGATATATTAATTGTAGGATAAGATGCTAGTATGGTTTGCAGGTTGAAAGAACAATTGTCTAAGTCTTTTGATGTGAAGGATTTAAGTCCAGCAAAACAGATTCTTAGTATGGACATTATCCGAGATAAGAGAGCTGGAAAGCTATGGTTGTCACAGAGAAAGTATGTTAAACGAGTGCTTGGTAGATTCAACATGCAACATACTAAATCAGTTAGCAGTTCACTTGCCAATCATTTTCATCTAAGTAAAAAATCTTATCCAGTGTCTAAGGAAGAGCAACTAGCTATGTCTATTATTCTTTATTCTTTTACAGTCGATTTTTTAATGTATCTTGTCATAACGTCTAGATCCGGGGATCTATCGCTAGACATTGACTTAAGGGAGTCGCCACCAATCTTTTTTATCTAGGTGCGATTGGCCACCTAAGGAATCTGTCCTTTCAGGGAACACCTAAGCTTGAGGGTCCCTAAAAGAATAGGTTCAGGTCTGCTAACCAGAACAAAGTTCGGGAGTTCGGTTACGTGTGAGGAAGGTTGTAGCACCCTCACAACGCCCATCAAAAGATGGTACCAGCTTAAATTTGTGTTATCCAAAAGCCTTAAAATTTTACCAAGTAATTAGTTGTTGGAAATGATTCTCAATTGACTCTAATACTTTTAGCAGAAAATTGAGAAAATTCCCTCACCTCAGGAGTATGCAAGAAAAACTACTGTTTCACTTGCAGGGGCTCCGTCGTCGGATTTATTAAAGAAAAAACAAAATCATCCAATTAATTATTGGAAATTATTCTCAATTAACTCTAATACTTTTAGCAGAAAATTGAGAAAATTCCCTCACCTCAAGAGTATGCAAGAAAAAACTACTGTTTCACTTGCAGAGGCTCCGTCGTCGGATTAATTAAAGAAAAAAAATCAAAATCAGCCAAGTAATTAATTATCGAAAATTATTCTCAATTGACTCTAATACTTTTAGCAGAAAATTGAGAAAATTCCCTCACCTCAAGAGTATGCAAGAAAAACTACTGTTTCACTTGTAGA
The DNA here is from genome assembly GCF_047325235.1 of Durio zibethinus. NCBI lineage: Eukaryota > Viridiplantae > Streptophyta > Magnoliopsida > Malvales > Malvaceae > Durio > Durio zibethinus. Next base: position 1,805,462 of record NC_143173.1, on the reverse strand, counting down.
GGCTCCGTCGTCGGATTAATTAAAGAAAAAAGAAAAAAAAAATCAAGATCAAAATCAAAGTCAAATAAAAAAAATTCAAAAAAAAAAAAAAAAAAACCTGGAGCGGCTCGGATCGCGGCTCGGCTTGGTTCGGCTCGGCTCGGCTCGGCTCGGAGGGGCTGAAACGCGCGGGTCAGAAAGCGGGTCGACGCTTCGGGTCGGGTCGGGTTCGGCAAAACGCGCGGATCCTCTTATTAACTTAAAGCCAAAACGACGTCGTTTTGGGCGGGTATAAAAGGCACCTTCCTCCGTTTTTCAGCAGACCGTTCCTCCCCTCTCTCTCTCTTCTTCCCTTCTTCTCTGCCTTCTCTCTAGAATTTGAAGAACGCCGGTGCCGGATTCTGGAAATTTCGCCGGAATCTGGGAATTTCGCCGGAAATTGGCCGGAAGTTGGCCGGATGGTCGCCGGTTTCTGGGATTCTCCGTCGGAAACTGGGTCTGTCGCCGGAAACTTCAAAGTTCGCCGGAATTGTCGCCGGAAAATTCAAAAGTCGCCGGAATTTTCGCCGGAATCTGGAAATTTCCCAGAAATTTCCAGAAAATTTTTTCGCCAAATTTTTCTAAAAAATTTTTCTCACTGCCAGAACACTCCTAAACTTTTCCTTAGCTCTCTAAACACCCCTATTCTCTCAATCAGTAGCTTTTGCTTCTGTTTTCTGTGTGTTCTTGAACTGTTCCAGGGGGGTCCCTTTTATAGGGGTTGATCAGGAGTTTCTGATCAATCCCAACTCCTCCTTGGACGGGAATTCAGTCTTTGAATCCAATTGGACTCTCTTGATTGAATTCCCATTCCCAGTAGGATTCTCCAGCTTCAATCTTAGCCCTCCAAAATCAAAAATAAAAAAATACTAGATAATAATCAGATAAATCAAAAGATATTTAAAAAAATATATATATATATTTGATAATCAGGAAAAATCAGAACAGATAATTAAAAATAATAATAATAATAATAATAATAATAAAATAAGATAAACCCAAGTATATATTACAAAAAAAAAATAATAATAATAATAATAAATATATAACTATATACATATAAATCTAATCTAATAAAAAAATAAATAAATATATACATAATAATAATAATAATAAAATACATAAAATACAAAAGAAGAAAAAAAAAATACAGGATTGAATTGGGCCTTACCCATTTGGGCCAGGCCCAATTGATCTGGGCCCGGACCCAATTGGGTGTCTACAGCTGCCCCTCTTTGCACATTTTCTGTGAAACAGAAATTGTGCAAAGACGTAGACACCCAATCAAAATTCAACTCAACATTTTTATTTTTTGATTTTTTTTTTTAAAAATTTTTGTTTTTTTTGTTTTTTTTTGTTTTTTTTTTTTGTTTTTTTTTTGTTTTTTTGTTTTTTTTTTGTTTTTTTTTTTTTTTTGCCGAAGCTCCTCTAAACAGAGGCAACACGACTTTGGAAAGATAAATTGCTCCTCTCAACAGAGGCACCACGACTTTGAAAAGTAAATTGCTCCTCTCAACAGAGGCAACGGACTTTGGAAAGTAAATTGCTCCTCTAAACAGAGGCAACGGACTTTGGAAAGTAAATTGCTCCTCTCAACAGAGGTACCACGACTTTGGAAAAGTAAATTGCTCCTCTCAACAGAGGCACCACGACTTTGAAAAAATAAATTGCTCCTCTCAACAGAGGCACCACGACTTTGGAAAAAATAAATTGCTCCTCTCAACAGAGGCACCACGACTTTGGAAAAAATAAATTGCTCCTCTCAACAGAGGCACCACGACTTTGGAAAAAATAAATTGCTCCTCTCAACAGAGGCACCACGACTTTGGAAAGATAAATTGCTCCTCTCAACAGAGGCACCACGACTTTGGAAAAATAAATTGCTCCTCTAAACAGAGGCACCACGACTTTGGAAAGATAAATTGCTCCTCTCAACAGAGGCACCACGACTTTGAAAAGTAAATTGCTCCTCTAAACAGAGGCAACGAACTTTGGAAATTAAATTGCTCCTCTAAACAGAGGCACCACGACTTTGAAAAGTAAATACTCCTTGACAATCATGTCCAAAGGAGTTGAAAGTTGTGTTTGAGGGAATTTCAGGAGATCATGCCCAAAGGTCTTATAAATCAACCCTGATACCCAAAGACATCCTATTTCAAGGATTAGGAAACTTACCTGACAAGCTTTCTCTTTTTCAGTTTTGCAAAATATCTTCATATTTGTCTTCTCTATGTGGGACGTTGGAACGCCCCTGCATCTTGAGTTTATACACTATACTTTCCTAAAAAGTAGTGTATGCTATGCAAATGCATGTGAATTTCAATGCATGCTATGCAAATGTTGGCCAATCAATTCATGTTCAATGTATGGTACTCAAGTTTCTCAAGCTCTTTTTTTCTTGGGTGTCAAGCCCTTTGATTCTTCCAGGATCCAATTACACTGCTCTTCTAAGATCGAACCAGTGTAGCTCTCAATTGTCTTTTCCACTCACATTCTTCCTTGTTCAGTTTCTCAATACCTTGGAATAAGCCTCATCAAACATTCAATGAATTTCTCAGCACTAGCAAATTTCAAAACAAATTCCATCCACCATCATTGGGTCATTGTCTCAGCATTAACCGTTCCAAAACAAACTCTGTCCACTGATTGTTCTCATCATTCAATCATAACTTGCGAGTCATATCGACCAATTCATCCTTGTACTCATCTCTTGGTTATACCACTTTTCAAAATTTGCCCCATTATATTCTTCATTTGGTCACATCATATATCCTTCTAAATCATCTCTTTTAGGTTTCTACCATTTCTTCATCATCTTAGATTTCTTTTCAAATGAATGCAAGACTCTTTTAAGCACATATTCATTCATTCATTATCATTTCAATTCTTGACAAATACAATGCAATCAAGCATTTTCTCAATTCATTCTAGGGGTGAAACAATGAGAGAACGCAAGGTGAATTATGGTAAAGATAATCAATGAAGATCTGTTTTGGTACAAAACAAATGGGAAAGGAAATAAATTGGATGTCATTGAGATGGATGGTATGTCCAAATGATGAATATTCAGACAATTCTCAACATTAATCTAGGATTCTTTTTCAAAAACTCATTCCATTTACTGTTGAAGTCATCTTGAGCTTGGCGAACTTTGCCCCAGTCTTTGAGGGATCTTCAGATGTCTTTGATCTTCCATTCATGTGAGCCATTTGACCTGGATTTTTTTTTTTTTTACCAAAATCACCCTTTCAGGTTTTCAATTTGAATCTCTTTTTTTTCATTTTCTCATTTCTTTCTTTTTTCTTTTTTTCTTTTTTTTTCCATCATCTTTTTTCATTTTTCATCCATTGTTGATATCTTTCATACATCAAACTTTGGAGCATGATTCCATTGCTTCCTCATGAGCATACCTTCGCTCAACATATGATTATTCAAGTTGAGTATTCACACTTGATCCAAATGGACTTTTCAAGGTTGTAATGTAGGCCAAGGTGAAGGGTCATAAAAAAATGGATATAATAGGCTCAAAACATGTATTAAAAAAGGTTCAAAACCGAAGGATCATTTGATGTAGCTTGGCATTTTGCCCCCACATCATTTCACCACTTTTTCTTTCCTCACACAAAGGATTCTCATTACTTTGCCCCAAGTCATGTGTGGCATTTATTTTTTCTTTTTTTTTTTTTGAGACCTTTTGTGGTGTTTTTTTTTTTTTTTTTTTTTTTAAAAAAAAATTACCCTCCAGTGTAGAGGGTGATCCTTGGTTGGGGTTCTTCAAGAAAAAAAATCATGATTGGCTCAAAGGGGTAGCAATAAATGGTTTTTCCAATGGTAAAAGAAAGATGGCCATTTTTCATCTCAATTGTGAATACCTTTCTTGAATATCATCTATTGAACAAAGCTCATGATCCTGTATGAAGGATTACATATCTTCAAGACATATCTCTCTACCTTACTTCTTGCTCAAATCATCTTCTCATATTAAATGTGGATGAGTTCTCAAAATTAAATCCCAGAATTATTGTTATCATTGTCTAAATATTCATCATCTGAAATTTAAGAATGGGAATGTAAAGTTATGAAAGGTAACAGGGCATGGAGTAATGGTCAAATGAAAGAGAAAAATGTAATGAAATGCATTGACTTGCCTTTATTAAAATGATAACAAGTAAAGTCATGTTGCAAAAAGAAATCCCACATTACTTGAAAAGAAATCTTAAAGTGACAAAAAAAACCTTCAACCCGCCTTATCTCCATTAAAAATTAGCCCCCTATATGATCAGGTGAAGAAATCCCCATTGACATCTTGCCCCTCAATTCATTGTGACTCTCCGGACCCTTTCTGTTCTTGACTTTCACTCAGGGCACTGACATTGGATGTTGTTGCTTTTTCTTGATCAAAACTTACCATTCCATCATTGATCAACCGTTGCACCTTATGCTTTAAAGCAGTGCAATTTTCAGTAGAATGGCCAGTAATTCCATAGTGATAGTCACAGTGGGCTGTAGGATCATACCACTTTGGATAGGGTGGTTTAAGAGGTTCCACATGGCTGGGGGCAATCAAGTGGCTATTATAGAGTTCTCGATATAACTCTGTATAGGTCATAGGGATTGGATCAAATACAGGTTTTTCTCGAGCAGTCCGTTGTTCTCGCGAGCCACTGGCTGGGTTAGTAAGGCGGATTTGGGTTCTTACAGGAGCTTGAATGTTAAGGCGATAAGTGGATGAATAAGATGGTTGAGGAGCTAGCTGGTATGGGTAGGATGAGGCATTGTTCACAGCAGGATAGTATGGAGAGTAGCCTTGGGATGGATAGGGTTGATAACCCCTGAATTGTTGTCTATCAAAGCTCACAGCTTGAGCTTCAGCTTCTTTCTTTTCTGATGCCTTCTTGATTTCTCCTCCTTTCAACTTACCATTTTTTATGGCACTTTCAATAATTTCTCCAGAGATCACCATGTCAGCAAAATTTTTTGTTGCATTCCCTATCATCTTTTCATAATAGGGAGGTTTCAAAGTGCTAACAAACAGCACTGTGGTCTCTTTTTCTGTCAGAGGAGGTTGTACCTGTGAAGCTATATCTCTCCATCTTTGGGCGTACTCTTTAAAAGATTCGTTTGCCTTTTTCTCCAGATTCTGTAAAGACAAACGATTAGGAGCCAAATCGATAATGTGTCGATATTGACTGATGAAGTCATGTGCCATATCGCTCCAAGAGCGAATACGAGTCCTATCCAACTGAACATACCATCTGGCGGCAGAGCCAGTAAGACTGTCCTGGAAAACATGCATTAAGAGTTTTTCATCATGAGCATGAGCTGCCATCTTCCTGCAATACATGGTGATGTGGGTTTTGGGGCACTTGGTACCATCATATTTTTCAAATTTTGGTACTTTGAACTTATAGGGAATAACCACATCAGGGACTAGGCAGAGCCCCGCAGCATCTACTGACCCATAAAAGCTAAATCCTTCCACAGCCCTTAGCCTCTGCTCTAGCATACTAATCTTGGAACTTTCCTCAGCTTCCACTCTTATCTTTTCCTTCTCTTTTTCTTTTAAATCATCTAGATCAGGAATTGGTTCTGCTGCCTTTTCAGTGAAGACAAGATTTATATAGCTATTGTACTACCCTGGGTTGAAAGCTGATGGCATTCCGGGATATGCAAAGTGTTGTGGCGGGACCTCTTGAGCAGATTGGGCTTGAGGTGGGCCAAAACCAGGAGGGTACAAAGGGTCAGCCACTTCTTGCTGGCTTATATTTCCTTCAACTCCTTTTCCTTTATTCAAATTATTAAGAGCCTCCAGAATCTTGCTTAGTTCACTTTCAATCTTCTCTTGAGCTTTTTCTAGCTTTTCAAATCTATGGGAACTTTCTTCCTCCATTTGCCTTGCTCTGGATCTTGTATTGTATGGATGAGCAAGGTTTTTGCTAGATGGAGCTATCCTCGGACCTTGAGTACCATACTTATGATTAGAAATATTATCCTATGCTTTATGTATGATGCTTTGATACACAAATGAAATGTACATTTTTTTGAATGAAATCTAGTATGAAATGAATGCAAATGATTGTGTTAAAATATGATCATGAAAATAATGCAGATGCATACAATCAGACAAACAACATAGTTAGTTCCATGGATGAAATGAAAGTGATGCTGATGCATAATGTTACATATGATAAAAATAATACACAAAGTTAAGCAATCAAAATGATTAGATAAACACCCTTTTTGTGTCCTAATTTCAGGGTATATCTATCATTGGGTAGAAAGGGCTCTATCCTAGGGTTAAGCACTCTTAAGGTTCACTACATGTGGTTTTAAAGTCAGAGTCTAAAGGTCCTCAAATTGTTCCTTACATCCTTGTCCATCACAGACTAGTAAGGCACCCTAATCCTCACCCATTACAGGCTACAAGCGGAAAAGGTTCAATTTGAGTGGGAGTATTTCGCTAGCCACTGCGGAGGCATTAGACCTCACGAAAGCAATAGGTACTTTACTCCCTCCTAGAGGGACAGAGCTCGGGTGTAGAGCTCATGTTATGCACATGCACATGAATGACATAATTAACATAAACATGAATAATAACACATATATACAAACAGGTTCAATTTTATTAGGCTTTTGGATAACACAAATTATTTGCTGGCCTGACTCTCAAAGTCCCCAGTGGAGTCGCCAAGCTGTCATAACGTCTAGATCCGGGGATCTATCGCTAGACATTGGTTTTAGGGAGTCGCCACCAATCTTTTTTATCTAGGTGCGATTGGCCACCTAAAGAATCTGTCCTTTCAGGGAACACCTAAGTTTAAGGGCTCCTAAAAGAATAGGTTCAGGTCTACTAACCAGAACAGGGTTCGGGAGTTCGGTTACGTGTGAGGAAGGTTGTAGCACCCTCACAACGCCCATCAAAAGATGGTACCAGCTTAAATTTGTGTTATCCAAAAGCCTTAAAATTTTACCAAGTAATTAGTTGTTGGAAATGATTCTCAATTGACTCTAATACTTTTAGCAGAAAATTGAGAAAATTCCCTCACCTCAGGAGTATGCAAGAAAAACTACTGTTTCACTTGCAGGGGCTCCGTCGTCGGATTTATTAAAGAAAAAACAAAATCATCCAATTAATTATTGGAAATTATTCTCAATTAACTCTAATACTTTTAGCAGAAAATTGAGAAAATTCCCTCACCTCAAGAGTATGCAAGAAAAACTACTGTTTCACTTGCAGAGGCTCCGTCGTCGGATTAATTAAAGAAAAATCAAAATCATCCAATTAATTATTGGAAATTATTCTCAATTAACTCTAATACTTTTAGCAGAAAATTGAGAAAATTCCCTCACCTCAAGAGTATGCAAGAAAAAACTACTGTTTCACTTGCAGAGGCTCCATCGTCGGATTAATTAAAGAAAAAAAAATCAAAATCAGCCAAGTAATTAATTATCAGAAATTATTCTCAATTGACTCTAATACTTTTAGCAGAAAATTGAGAAAATTCCCTCACCTCAGGAGTATGCAAGAAAAACTACTGTTTTTACTTGTAGAGGCTCCGTCGTCGGATTAATTAAAGAAAAAAAAAAGAAAAAAAAAATCAAGATCAAAATCAAAGTCAAATAAAAAAAATTCAAAAAAAAAAAAAAAAAAAAAAACCTGGAGCGGCTCGGATCGCGGCTCGGCTTGGTTCGGCTCGGCTCGGCTCGGAGGGGCTGAAACGCGCGGGTCAGAAAGCGGGTCGACGCTTCGGGTCGGGTCGGGTTCGGCAAAACGCGCGGATCCTCTTATTAACTTAAAGCCAAAACGACGTCGTTTTGGGAGGGTATAAAAGGCACCTTCCTCCGTTTTTCAGCAGACCGTTCCTCCCCTCTCTCTCTTCTTCCCTTCTTCTCTGCCTTCTCTCTAGAATTTGAAGAACGCCGGTGCCGGATTCTGGAAATTTCGCCGAAATCTGGGAATTTCGCCGGAAATTGGCCGGAAGTTGGCCGGATGGTCGCCGGTTTCTGGGATTCTCCGCCGGAAACTGGGTCTGTCGCCGGAAACTTCAAAGTTCGCCGGAATTGTCGTCGGAAAATTCAAAAGTCGCCGGAATTTTCGTCGGAATCTGGAAATTTCCCAGAAATTTCCAGAAAATTTTTTCGCCAAATTTTTCTAAAAAATTTTTCTCACTGCCAGAACACTCCTAAACTTTTCCTTAGCTCTCTAAACACCCCTATTCTCTCAATCAGTAGCTTTTGCTTCTGTTTTCTGTGTGTTCTTGAACTGTTCCAGGGGGGTCCCTTTTATAGGGATTGATCAGGAGTTCCTGATCAATCCCAATTCCTCCTTGGACGGCAATTCAGTCTTTGAATCCAACTGGACTCTTCTGATTGAATTCCCACTTCCAATGGGATTCTTCAGCCTTCAATCTCAGCCTTCCAAAATCAAAATAAAAAAAAAATAATAGATAATTAGAAAAGATATAAAACAATAAAATCTGATAATCTGAAGAAAATCAGAACAGATAATTTAGAGAGAAAAAAAAAATAATAATAATAATACATAAATTATAATATAATAATAAATATATAACTATATAAATATAAATCTATTCTAAATAAAAAAAATAAATAAATACATATATACATATATTAATACATAATAATAATAAATATAAAAATACATAAAATATAAAAGAAAAAAAAAGAAAAAAAAAATACAGGATTGAAATGGGCCTTACCCATTTGGGCCAGGCCCAATTGATCTGGGCCCGGACCCAATTAGGTGTCTACATATCTTATGGTTTGTACAAGGCTTGACATTTCTCATGCAGTTGGTGTAGTGAGTAGATTTTTTTTTAATTCAAAAAAAGTTCACTGGGAAGCAGTGAAATAGATTTTTAGATATTTGAGGGGTACTTCAAAAATGTGTTTGACTTTTGGAGTTTCACAACCAGTTCTAGAAGGGTTTACTGATGCTGACATGACAGGCGATTTTAATGGTAGAAAATTTACTTCAGGGTATTTGTTCACTTTTATAGGATGAGCTGTATCTTGGTAATCTAAGTTACAGAAGTGTGTTGCTTTGTCAACTACAGAGACTGAGTATATTGCAGCAACCAAAGCATGTAAAGAAATACTTTGGATGAAACATTTTCTTCTTGAATTGGGATTGAATCAGAAAGAGTATGTGGTATTTTGTGATAGCCAAAGTGCTTTAGATTTGAGTAAGAATATCATGTACCATACTAGAACAACGTACATTCATGTTAGATATCATTTGTTACGTTCAGTGATTGAAGAACAGCAGATGCTATTGAAAAAAGTCTATACTAATAAGAATGTAACAGATATGTTGACTAAGATACTTATTAAGGAAAAGCTTGAGCTTTGTAGTAACTTGGCCGAAATGAGTTCCTTGGCCAAAGTAAGTTCCAAATGAAACTGCTATGGTGATGAATCTCTTTCTAATGGGGTTGGAGGGGGAGATTGTTAGGAAAGTGGAATCCAACCTCATGTAAGTGGTTTTGGACCAAGTAAAGGCCATGGGCCTTGATATATCATTTTACACAGAGCCCTAGCTACTTAATAAAAAAGAGGTGGGATTGTTTTAAGGGTGTGTCGAAAACCAAGTAAAGAAAGAAGAAAAGCCAGAAAAAGCAGAGAGAAAAAGGAGAAGGGAGAGTTGGTTGAACGAAAGTCGATCTGTGGTCCGATTAAGTTGGAACCTTGTCAGGAGGTTTATGATTTAGAGTTCTACATTCTTACGGTGAAGATCGGGTTTGAAGCTCTCTAGGAACAAATCCATGGTATATTTGTTGAGTCACTTATTTGTTGAGATTTCTCCAATTATTTTTCTAGTTGTTGATTAGCTCTAGTTTTAGCTAGAGAAGAACTTTGTATACCTATTATTTGATATTGAAGATTTTTCTGGTGGTCCGTGGTTTTTTCCCTCTACACTGGAGGGTTTTCCATGTAAATCTTAGTGTGCTTTATTTTTTCTACGTTTTTTATTATGATTGTTGTCTATTGCTTCTGTATTATTGTGATTATTGCTTCAGGCGCAACATAAACAACCCTACTACTGCTAATATACAAAATAAAGCCTTCCCTTGCTCCCTCCTCCCTCCTCCCTACAAATATTTTCTATCTCTATTTTCCTCACCATTCTCCCATCACCAATTGCCAAAATCCTTTCTTTTCTTCATTTTTGAACCAAAAGCTATCTCTTTTTTCCTTTCACCCCCTATTCGCACCTTCTAAAACCCTCCCAAAACACATCTAAGCTATTCCAATCCCCAGAAACCCCAACCTGTACAGCAACAACTTTACTAACCTTTTAGGCCACCCCCATCTCCATTGCTTGCCCAATTCCATTCCTTTGACCCATGAATAAGAGTCCTATGTTTTGTTAATTGTGGTCATGAATAATAAAAGTATCATGTGTCGGAAATAAAATTGTGATCCAAGTATAATAAGGTAATCAAATATATCATAAAAGAAAGGTAAATGGGTGAAAAAAAAAACCCCATGAACTAAAATTCAACATTTTTTTTATCAATTAAGCCCTTGTTAGAGAAAAGCTAGTTAATTGTTTTCGTCCAATAAAGAGCTTAATTGAATGAAAACAGATGTATAAAAGTTTAATTGAGTGAAAAAATATATGTAAAGGTTTAATTGATTTGAAATAGAAGATTTAGAGCTTGATTAATTGCAATTAAATATTAGGAACTTAAATGATTGTTAAATTTTTGTCTAAGATTTTTTTAAACCTTATCCCTAAAAAATTCATTAAAAAAATTACATAAAATTTAGAGAAGTTAAGACTCTTTTTTCTTATTATTCTTTGCTATAGTTTTAAATCAAATTTTGCTATATACGTTTGGCTAAAATTAAGCAAATTGTTGAAAAAGAATATTAATTCAAATACAACACTAGTTTTATATAAAAATAAAGTTATAATACATTATGTACGTGATTTCAAATGTTTAATTTTGCAAAATTTTAATATATCTTTCGTAGTTAACGTAATTATTTTTTTTTCACTAACTTTTAATAAATTTTAATCACCGTTCACTAACATCATTTTCTCAATTCGTGACTAAGTCTTAAGCACGTAAATAATAATGATAAATATATTGAAAAGTAACAAACACGACGCATAAACATGCCAATTGATCTACCCCGTAAGGAAGAAAGCTTGTGACCTATGCTTTCCAACCTTTCATAGTATGCTAACCACCATGATTTGATGAAATACAAAGCAAGCTTGTGACCTCCAATTTCCAACCTGAATTTTCCACAAATAGCATTTTATGATTCATTGAAATTCGATAATTGTAGAAAGAAGAACAAAAGACTTGACAAAGGAGTCAAATCCACCAAGTCTGTGGAGTAAGTCCCACAGCCAGATAATTAACACTTTAGGTCTTAGAAATGAAAAAAAAATTACAAAAAAATTACAAAAAATTTAGAGAAACTAAGACTTTTTTTATATAGTATCACCAAAATTTTTCTTTATATGTCCAACAAGCAATGGAACTAGCCCCTCACATAAGCCATGGGAAAAATTTTCTCTTCAAACTATAAGAAAAGAATCTACTTAATGACGTATTATATTTTGATTAATTGAATTTACAATAGACGTGATAAAAATTATAATATTTTTTTATTATTTTGATGAGTTTTTTTTTTTTTTAAATTTTATAAACAAATTTACATAATTGAACCATATTAATTTAAGTAATTATGTTTTTATTATTTCGTATTAAATGTTATATAAATTCAGTTTGTATAATTTAAAAACTCCAGGTGATATATATATATATATATTAAATATAAAAATGTTGGGCTAGTTGAGTTTTGCCTTAATACCACAAAGCAAATGGGTTATTATTAGAATCTTGACGGGCCTAAACAAAAGAGTCTTCCTCTTCTCCCTCCTCCGCGCAAATATCTTCTACCTCTATTCTTCCTCACCATGGTTTCATCATACTCTCTTAAACCCATCACCAATTGCCAAAATCCTTTCTTTTCTTCATTTTTGAACAAAAACCCATCTGTTTTTTTCCCCTTCACCTCCCTTTACCACCTTCTAAAACCCATCTCAGCTATTCTAATTGTTGCGCCTGAAGCAATAATCACAACAATACAGTAGCAATAGACAACAATCAATAATCAAATACGCAGGAAAAATAAAGCACACCAAAATTTACGTGAAAAACCCTCCAGTGTAGAGGGAAAAAATTACGGGCCACCAGAAAAGTCTTCACTATCAAATAATAGTTATACAAAGCTCTTCTCTAGCTAAAACTAGAGCTAATCAACAACTAGAGAAACAATTGAAGAAATCTCACCAAATAAGTGACTCAATAAATACACACTGGATTTGTTCCTAGAGAGCTTCAAACCCGATCTTCACCGTTCAGAATGTAGAACTCTGAATCATAAACCTCCTGACAAGGTTCTAACTCAATCGGACCACGGATCGACTTTCGTTCAACTAACTCTCCCTTCTCCTTTTTCTCTCTCTACTTTTCCTGGTTTTTCTTCTTTCTCTGCTTGGTTTTCGACACACACCTAAAACAACCCCACCTCTTTTTTATTAAGTAGCTAGGGCTCTGTGTAAAATAAAAGATCAAGGCCCATGGCCTTTACTTGGTCCAAAACCACTTACATGGGACTAAACCCCATTTTCCTAACAATCTCCTCCTCCAGCCCTATTAGGAGGAGATTCATCACCATAGCAGTTTCATTTGGAACTTACCTTGGCCAGGGAACTCATTCTGACCAAGTTACTGCAAAGCTCAAGCTTTTCCCTGGGAAGTATCTTAGTCAACATATCTGCTACATTCTTATCAGTATGGACTTTCTTCAATAGCATCTGCTGTTCTTCAATCACTGAACGTAACCAATGATATCTAACATCAATGTACTTTGTTCTAGCATGGTACATGGTATTCTTACTCAAATCTAAAGTACTCTGACTATCACAAAATATCACATACTCTTTCTGATTCAACCCCAATTCAAGAAGAAAACGTTTCATCCAAAGCATTTCTTTACATGCTTCGGTTGCTGCAATATACTCAGCCTCTGTAGTTGACAAAACAACACACTTCTGTAACTTAGATTACCAAGATATAGCTCCTCCTGCAAAAGTGAACAAATATCCTGAAGTAGATTTTCTACCATCAAGATCGCTTACCATGTTAGCATCAGTAAACCGTTCTAGAACTGGTTGTGAAACTCCATAAGTCAAGCATATTTTTTAGGTATCCCTCAAATATCTAAAAATCCATTTCACTGCTTCCCAGTGAACCTTTCCTGGATTAAAAAGAAATCTGCTCACTACACTAACTGCATGAGCAATGTCAAGCCTTGTACAAACCATAAGATACATTAAAGAACCGACTGCAGAAGAATAAAGAATACTAGACATAGCTAGTTGCTCTTTCTTAGACACTGGACAAGATTTTTTACTTAGATGAAAATGGTTGGCAAGTGAACTGCTAACTGATTTAGCATATTGCATGTTGAATCTACCAAGCACTCGTTCAACATACTTTTCCGGTGACAACCACAGCTTTCCAGCTCTCCTATCCCGAATAATATCCATACCAAGAATCTACTTTACTTGACCTAAATCCTTCATATCAAAGGACTTAGACAATTGTTCTTTCAACCTGTAAACCATATTAGCATCTTGTCCTACAATCAACATATCATCAACATATAATAATAGGATAATGAAGTTACCATTAGGAAATTGTTTAACATACACACAAGAATTCGCTGCTGTTCTTTTATAGCTATGACTCACTATAAAAGAATCAAACTTCTTGTACCACTGTCGCGGAGCTTGTTTCAAGCCATACAAGTTTTTCTTCAATTTGCAAACTAAGTGCTCTTTCCCTTTCACTTCAAAACCCTCAGGCTGATTCATATAAATGTCCTCCTGTAAATCACCATGCAAAAATGTAGTTTTAACATCAAGTTGCTCAAGTTCAAGATTCAAACTAGCTGCCAATCCCAGTACTACTCGAATAGAACTCATTTTTACAACTGGAGCAAAAATCTCATCAAAATCGATGCCTGGTTTCTGAGAAAAACCTTTTACTACCAATCGAGCTTTGTACCTCACTAGTTTGTCACCATTTTTTTTCAATTTGAACACCCATTTATTCTTTAATGGCCTCTTCCTTGTTGGAAGTTTAACAAGATCATAAGTACCATTCTTTCGTAATGACTCCATCTCTTTTTTCATTACTTTTAACCAGTGCTCTCTATCCGGAGTAGCCTGTACATCTTGAAAGCTTTCTGGCTCCCCTTCACTGGTAACTAAAATAAAATCTGAACTTGGATACCTAGTAGATGGCCTGCGCTCTCTAGTAGATCTCCTGGGTTGAGACTCTACATCACTTGATGCTGAAGGTAGCTCTCCCTGCTCAACACTCTCAGGTAGAGAGGATTGCTCCCCCTGCTCAAAACTAATAGCATCTGGCTCATCACTAACTGTAGCTGGCTCATTCATATCCCCAAGTTCTATTTCTTGCTCATTTGCACCATCTGTGATTCTTTCCTGTGGAATCCCTGTCGGTGTTGAAACATCACACTCAACAGTAACCTGTGTAGTCTTCTCATTTTTCTCAAAGTCTGCTATGGTTTTTTTTTCATGAAAGACCACATCCCTGCTTCTGACTGTCTTTCTCTTTACTAGATTCCATACCCTGTAGCCAAATTCCTCATCACCATATCCTACAAACACAAACTGTGTAGCTTTACTGTCAAGCTTTGATCTCTGCTCTTTCGGCACATGCATGAATGCTTTACACCCAAAAGCTTTCAAGTGAGAGTATGAAGTATCTTTCCCTGTCCACACTCTTTCTGGAATGTCAAAGCCCAAAGGAACTGATGGTGACCTATTAAGTAAATAACAAGCTGTGTTGACTGCTTCACCCCAGAATGGCTTTGGTAATTTTGCCATCCTCAATATACATCTGACTTTTTCCACAATGGTGCGATTCATTCTTTCAGCTATACCATTATGCTGCGGTGTTGCAGGTTCTGTCCTCTCATGCCTGATCCCATGCTTTGAGCAATACTCTTCAAAGCCTTTAGATATGTATTCCCCACCATTATCAGTTCGAATACACTTCAAGGGTAACCCTGTCATCCTTTCAACCATGGCATAAAATTTTTAAAAATATCGCAGTACCTGACTTTTGTATTTCAACATATACACCCAAGTCTTACGTGAAGCATCATCAATAAAAGTAACAAAATATCTGCTACCACCTAATGACTCAACCTCAATGGGACCACATACGTCAGAATAAATTAATTCCAATCTATTTTCTTTTCTCTGAGAACTTTTACGAAAAGAAACTCTATGATGCTTACCAAACAAACAATAATCACATGAATCGAGAGACATACCTTTGGTCAAGGGAATGAGAGAGTGCCTTGCCAAAACCTGTAACCCTTTTTCACTCATGTGTGCCAGCCTCCTATGCCACAAATTTACTGAAGCATCATTTTCAATGGTATTTACCTGGTTACCGTTCAATTGCATCCATGTCTTATACATTGTGCAGCATAGTTTTTCCTTTACAACTACCATAGATCCTTTGAGAAGCTTCCATTGTCTATTCTTTTGTCGGCTTTCATATCCCTCTTTATCAAGGACATTAATAGCAAGCAAGTTCATTCTCATATCTGGAATGTGTCTGACATCCCTTAAAGTTAACATGCAGCCTGTACTAGTTTGTACAATAATATCACCAATCCTAACAATCTGTGACACACTCTTGTTTCCCATCTTGGTACAACCAAAGTCTCCTGCTTTGTAAGTTGTAAACAACTCTCTCTTAAGAACACAATGATATGCCGCTCCTGTGTCAACTATCCACTCAATGCCGGGATTACTAACATGATTGCAATCATCATGTGTACAAAGCAAAGTAACTGAATCACTATCTGAATTCACTGTTGCAACATTGCTATCATCTAAACTCTTGCCTTTCTCATCTTTTCGCTCTTGCTTCAAGATTTTATAGTTTCGTTTTATATGACCTGCCTTACCACAATGGAAACACTTCACTTTACCTCTAGACTTGGATCTATGTTTAGACTTACCACGACCTTTTGAGTCCTGACCTCTGTCGATGTTTCCACCCCTATTCTCTGTGACTAGAGCTTGATTCCCAGGGTCTACATCTTTTCGCCTTCTTTTTTCATTAAGCATACTGTCCTTTACCATCTCCAATGTCACCTTATAATCAGGAGCTGAATTAAGAACAGTCACAACTAAAGTATTTCAGCTGTGTGGCAATGAACCCAAAAGAAATAACGCCTTCATTTCATCATCCATCTTAAGCTCCATAGTAGTCATCCGATTAAATATATCTTGAAAATCACTCAAGTGCTCTGTAACAGATCGTCCATCCCTGTACTGTAAAGTTACAATATTTTTAACAAGCATAACTTTATTCATACATGTTTTTCTCTCATACAATGTTGCCAATTTTTCTCAAACAATGTGAGCATCTGACTCCTGCGCTACATGATGGAACATGCTGATATCAACTCATTTTCTGATTGTAGCCAGCGTCTTTCTACCTAGCTTCTTCCAGCTTTCATCTTTCATATCTGCTGGTTTAGCCGAATCACCCAATACTGGCTCATACAAATCTTTGCAGTATAGATGATCCTCCATCATAGGCTTTCAAATTGAATAATTCGATGCTGTCAATTTTATCATAGAACTTGTATCACCCTCTATGATCTCAAATAGAATTTACTTCTATCCTGGGTTGCTTCTGTATCGATGTCTCAAAATAACCCTCGCTCTGATACCACTTGTTGCGCCTGAAGCAATAATCACAACAATACAGAAGCAATAGACAACAATCAATAATCAAATACGCAGGAAAAATAAAGCACACCAAGATTTACATGGAAAACCCTCTAGTGTAGAGGAAAAAATCACGGGCCACCAGAAAAGTCTTCACTATCAAATAATAGTTATACAAAGTTCTTCTCTAGCTAAAACTAGAGCTAATCAACAACTAGAGAAACAATTGGAGAAATCTCACCAAATAAGTGACTCAACAAATACACCATGGATTTGTTCCTAGAGAGCTTCAAACCCGATCTTCATCGTTCAGAATGTAGAACTCTGAATCATAAACCTCCTGACAAGGTTTTAACTCAATCGGATCACGGATCGACTTCCGTTCAACCAACTCTCCCTTCTCCTTTTTCTCTCTATGCTTTTCTTGGCTTTTCTTCTTTCTCTACTTGGTTTTCGACACACACCTAAAACAACCCCACCTCTTTTTTATTAAGTAGCTAGGGCTCTGTGTAAAATAAAAGATCAAGGCCCATGGCCTTTACTTGGTCCAAAACCACTTACATGGGACTGGACCCCATTTTCCTAACACTAATCCACAGCAACCCCACAAACCTCTACAGCAACAACTTTACTAACCTTTTAGGCCACCCCCATCTCCATTGCCTACCCAATTCAATTCGCTTAACCCATGAATAAGAGTCCTTGTCTATGTTCTGTTAATTGTGATCTAGTATAATTCAAGTATCATGTGTTGGAAATAAAATTGTGATCCAAGTACAATATAAATGAAATTGATCAGTTCCTCTCCTAACCAAAAATGTATAATCTGATAAAACATGACACTGAAACAAATTTTCCTTCAGGAATGCCTCAAATTTCTATTGGAACGTACATTATCAGTGACTAACAAAGTGGATAGAGTCCAAATTGCCATGTAGAAACATAAAAAAGATACAGTACTTCATCATTCCCAGCTTCTCCAATTATCTTTTGGCTGACCACAGTCTTCGATCACAACTGGTTGCAAAGTTCTCCCACTGTCTGAGCCAGCTTTTTCCATCTCCTTGACAACGCTTATCCATCCACTACTTTACCAAACACAACATGCTTTCCATCAGGCCATGGAGTCTTCTCAGTGCAAGTAAAGAATTGGGAACCATAGGTGTTTGGTCCAGCATTGGCCATTGACAAACAACCAGGTCCGGTATGTTTGAGCATGAAATTCTCATCTGCAAATTTCGTGCCATAGATTGAGTCACCACCAGTGCCATTTCCCCTTGTGAAATCTCCACCTTGACACATGAAGCTCGGTATGATTCGGTGAAATGCTGAGCCTTTATGGTGCAAGGGCTTCCCAGACATTCCGAAACCCTCCTCCCCAGTGCAGAGTGTTTGCAATTATATTGTGGGCTAACACGGTCAGTTAATCCGGATTTAGGTCAATTAATTTCAAATTACAAATAATTATAGTGGTATTATGTTGTAATATATTCGAACATGTAGTACGATTTTAATTACATATGATCCTAGTCTAATTTTGTATTTGAATCTATAACATGATGGGTCAATTTTGACTAATATATAAATATATATAAATATATATACGAAGTCGGTCCATCAGATTTTATACTTTTAATTTGAGAGGTAAATAGCAGTTCTCTCCTTTTGTACTATGCAAGCCGTTGATTGAGCACAATAGGCGGCATCGAAAAGCTAATGATGGTAACAACACATCCATGGGCTTGGATTTAAGGGGATTGTGTTCACTTCCACATTAAAAACAGTTTTAGTTATAAATTACGATAGTGATTCGGTAAGCCTGCAGCCAAATTGGTTATAGTTCAATTAGAGCTTCATCTAGTTCAAAATTGGGTCCAAATTGCCTTAGCAATTGCACATATTGCTCAAGGAAAAAGTAGTTAATATTATTCTTTCCCGAAAAGAAAATAAAAAACCTTGATTGAAAAGAAAACAGAATGGCTGTACTGATAAGGATGTGGTTGAAATATGGACAGAAATCTTATAAATTCGAAAAAATATTTTCTTTTATACCCAAAAATAAAAAGAAACGAGAATACAAATTGGCACAATGACCTTTATTTTCAAGTGTTCTTTTAAGCAAAAAAGAAAATAAAACTACTACTAATATATGATTAATATAGATGACAACTCTATGAATTCAAAATAACTAGAAATTGTTATCATATATATATGTATATATAGAAGAATGAAAATTTGTAGAAATGTTCAACTAGTATGTAATATTATTGTTGGCTAAAATTATGCATAGCACTAAACTTTGATTGTACATCATCTCAAAGATTTACAAATTCACAGACGATGTCCAACAAAAAATTTGGTCCTCCTCCACTATCTCAATTGAAAAGGGAGAAGAAACAAAAAAGAGAAGAAAAAATGTTGGTGTTTGAACTCAATTATTCACCAATAAGGAGTTGCACTCTCAGATATACTTAGAAGCTTCTCCAAATAATCAGCTCCTAAATCCTCAAACACCAGGATATTTTCCCTCCCCATTTCCTCCTTTCTTGATCTTCGTGTTCCCTGATCTTTTGCTCTTCATGGAGTACCTTTTCTCAATTGTCAAAGTAGGTGAACAACTTTCTTCAAGTCCATAGTTCATTTCTTGAAGTGAATCATAAACTGTATCCATTGGAAAACTGAGTATCACCATCGGACCTCGCATTGCGAGTGTAGCTTGATCATACACTAGCTGTAGCCTCAGCTATATCCAAGGTTCCAGGCCAAAGCCTAACACCATTCCTTATGGAATCCCTTATCTCAGCTGCCTATTTTCCCCATGGCCTCTTCCTAACTCCTCTATTCTAAACTTCCTTTCCTGTCTCATCTTCATTTGCATTCAAGTTCACTTAATGATCCTTTCTAAAACTATTAACGGATGTGGTATCGAAAGTGTTTTCCTATGCTTGATTTAGGACTCCCAAAGGAAGATTACACGGGAGTCATTTCCATTGAAAGGGTTTGGTTATGGAGATAATTGAATGATTCTAGTGAGAAATTTTTTGAGAAATATAGGAAGAAGAGGATTCAAGAGACAATTGGAGATTTGGGTATTGAAAAAATGAAGAGTCCATGTATGAAAATCAGGTCATTCTTATTATGGAAACGATTCTTCTTAGATCTTATAATTAATTCTCTTTGATTTTGCCTTTTGGTTTTGGTCATAGGAAATGAAATTTGAAGCTCAGTGTTATATATACAGTAATTACAAGCAAGGGAGGGAAAGGCTATATTAGTCAAATATTTATTTTAAAAAAGTTTAAAAAAAAGAAAGAAAGAAAGAACAAATTAAAGAAACGATGGAAAGAGAGTAAAATTATATGAACAAGTTATTAGCGTCGAACATCATTATTTAGTCGTTAATAGTAGAATCAACAGCTGAGTCAAAAGGAATACTTGTCGGGGCATTGTGGCCAGATCAAGTTAAAATTCTCTTACATCGCCCATGATGTTTCACTTTTATGTCCTGCCTATAACTTATATTTTTAGCTAATTAAAATAGTAAATCACTATGCTTAGAATGATCAATTACAATGTTAATTACCTTACATTGATGAACAAGATTTGATTAATATAGTCAGGTTATAGTTAAGTTTGTCGTAATTTTATTTTTATACAAAATAAATTAAATTTGAGAATTAAAAAAAGAATTACAAGTGCATAAATTTAAATTTTAATCCGATTAGAAGTGCTTTTTAAAATATTTGTATAAATCACTTAGATTAGACTTTGAATTTATAAAAAAATTACTTTATATATATATATGCTTTTCATTTAAATTATATAATATAATCATATTATTGACAAGGGTTAATTTTAATTTTTCATGTACCACCAATAAGTAAATGCTGTTGAAATAAAAATTTACCTATCTAATAATAACATATAATATAAAATAAATAATCAACATTTTTTAAAATATTATTTTATGGTGTGATTTTAACAAAATAAAAAAGATATATTTTTACATTGAATAGTTATTTCATATAATCCTTCTTTTATTAATTATGTCAAAATTTATTATAAATAAGTTTCTTAAACTAGCATAATTGATGTTATAATAACTTTTTGAATTGATAATAAGATGTAAAAAGTCAGTGGTCACTTTCTAGGTGCCATTATAGGTTGGTTTTACCTCTTCACTCAAGTGCTACCTTTGTTTCATTTTTTTTTTTCTTCAAATTCACACCCTACATAAGCATAACCTTCCAGCCTTAATTGGATGATTTGCCACTCTTTAATTAGTCTCTAATATTTTATTGGCCAAAACTTTGATTGTTCATATATACATTGGTCATTATTTTATATATTTTTATCCATTACTAGAATTTGATCCCACTATTAATAATTATTTTTAATTAAAATAAAATAAAATTTTAACTTACATAAATATATCAAAATTAAAAAATATTTAATTAAAACGTCATTAAATTAAAGGCGTGTCAAAGATACAAATGCAGTTAATATAATTGCATTTGAATTTTCCACAAAAACCAATTTCCAGCTTGAATTTTCCACGGAAAGGATTTATGGTCCGTTTAAATTCTACTATTGTAGAAAGAAGAACAAAAAAAACTAGACAAGTAAATCAACTCTACGGAGTTAGAATTTTCCACAAAAACCAATTTCCAACTTGACTTTTTCACGGGAAGCATTTATGGTCCATTTAAATTGCGTATATGGTCCATTTAAATTCTACAATTGTAGAAAGAACAAAAAAGACTTAACAAGTAAGTCAAGTCAACCAAGTCTATGGAGAATTTTCCACAAAAACCAACTTGAATTTTCCACGGAAAGCATTTACGGTCCATTTAAATTCTACAATTGTAGAAAGAAGAACAAAAAAAGACTTGACAAGTAAGTCAAGTTCACGGTCAAACAATTAACTCTTTATGTCTTAGAAAACAGAAAAAATAAAAAAAAAATGAAAATTTAGAAAAAAATAAAATTACAAAAAATTTAGAGAAGCTAAGACTCTTTTTCCTTATCATTTTTATGCTATAGTTACTTTCTTTTTTTCTTTTAAATCAAGTTTTAATATATGTATGGCGCCTAAAATTAAGAAATTTGTCAAAAAAAGAATATTAATTGAAATATAAAAGTGGTTTTATATAAAAATCTATGAAAGTAAAACGTTTAATTTTGCAAATTAAAATTTCAGTTTTATCTTTCATAGTTAACACAATTATTTTTTTATCCATTAACCTTTAATACAATTTTAATTACCAAATATTAGTATGATTTTCACAATTCATAATTATAGGTGTTAAAATTTAAATTTTAAATTTATTGAATGTTATATTTTAAAAATAATTATATAAATCAATTAAATTAAATTTTAAATTTTTAAAACAAGATTTCAATGCGTGATTTCATTGTACTTAGTATGATCATATAGTATCACCAAACCCTTTTTTTTTATATCCAACTAGCAATGGAACTAACCCCTCATAGAAGCCATGGGAAAAAAATTCTTTTAAATTATATAAAGAGAGAATTTACAAATTTTAATAACGTGTTGTATTTTGATTGATTGAATCTACATTTGATGTAATAAAAAATGTAATAATTTTTTTACATAATTGAACGATATTAATTTAAGTAATTATAATTTTATTATTTCGTATTAAATGATATATGAACTCGAGTTGTATAATTTAAATGATATATATTTAAATATACAAGTGTTAGGCTAGTTTTGTTTTGCCTTATACCACCAAGCAAATGGGGTATTAGAATTTTGACAGGCCTAAACAACCCTGCTGCTGCTAATAAACAAAATAAAGCCTTCCCCTTCTCCCTCCTTCCTACAAATATCTTCTACATCTATTTTTCCTCACCATGCTCTCATCAACCTCTCTTAAACCCATCGCCAATTGCCAAAATCCTTTATTTTCTTCATTTTTGAACCAAAACCATCTCTTTTTTCCCTTCACCTCCCTTTCCCATCTTCTAAAACACATCTCAGCGATTCTAATCCCCAGCAACCCCCCAAACCTCTACAGCAACAACTTTACTAACCTTTTCGGCCACCCCCATCTCCATTGCCTGCCCGATTCCGTTCGCTTGACCCATGAATAAGAGTCCTCGACTATGTTCTGTTAATTGTGATCAAGTATAATTCAAGTATCATGCGATGGAAATAAAATTGTGGTCCAAGTATAATATAAATGAAATTGATCAGTTCCTCTCCTAACCAAAAATGTATAATCTGATAAAACATGACACTGAAGCAATTTTTCCTTCAGGAGTGCCTCAAATTTCTATTGTAACGTACGTTAGCAGTGACTAACAAAGTGGACAGAGTCCAAATTGCCATGTAGAAACATAAAAAAAAAAATACAGTACTTCATCATTCCCAGGTTCTCCATCAATTTCTTTTGGCTGACCACAGTCATCGATCACAACTGGTTGCAAAGTCCTCCCACTGTCTGAGCCAGCTTTTTCCATCTCCTTGACAACGCTTATCCATCCACTACTTTACCAAACACAACTTGCTTTCCATCAAGCGATGGAGTCTTCTCCGTGCGTATAAAGAATTGGGAGCCATTGGTGTTTGGTCCTGCATTGGCCATTGACAAACAACCAGGTCCAGTATGTGTAAGCTTGAAATTCTCATTTGCAAATTTCATGCCATAGATTGCTTCTCCTCCAGGGCCATTCCCCTTTGTGAAATCTCCACCTTGACACCTGAAGCTCGGGATGGTTCGGTGAAATGCTGAGCCTTTACAGTGCAATGGCTTCCCAGACACTCCGTAACCCTTTTCCCCAGTGCAGAGTGTTTGTAATTATATCGTGGGCTAACACAGTCAATCAATTAATCCGGATTTAGGTCAATTAATGTCAAATTACAAATAATTATAGTGGTATCATATTGTAATATATTCAAACATATAGTACGATATTAATTAAGTATGATCCCAATTTAATTTTGTATTTGAATCATAATGTGATGGATCAATTTTAACTAATATATATATATATATATATATGAAGCCGGTCCATTAGATTTTATAACTTTAATTTGATAGGTAAATAGCAGTTCTCTCTTTTTTTATTATGCAAGTCGTTGATTGAGCTCGATAGGCAGCATAAAAAAGCTCATGATGGTAAAAACACATCCATGGGCTTGGATTTAGGGGGATTGAGTTCTCTTCCACATTAAAAACAGTGTTAGTTATAAATTACGATAGTGATTCGGTGAGTTTTCAGCCACATTCAATTAGAGCTTCATCTGATTCAAAATTGGGTCCAAATTGCCTTGGCAATGGCACATATTGCTCAAGGAAAAGCTGGTTAATATTCTACTTTCACGAAAAAGGATGTGGTGAGATATGGACAGAAATCTTATAAATTCGAAAAAAATATTTTCTTTTATACCAAGGACAAAAGAAATGAGAATACAATTTGGCGCAACGACCTTTATTTTCAAGTGTTCTTTTAAGCAAAAAGGAAAATAAAACTACTACTAATATATGATTAACATAGATGATAACTCTTTATGAATTCAAAATAACTAGAAATTGTTATCATATATATATGTATATATAGAAGAATGAAAATTTGTAGAAATGTTCAACTAGTATGTAATATTATTGTTGGCTAAAATTATGCATAGCACTAAACTTGGATTGTACATCATCTCAAAGATTTACAAATTCACAGACGATATCCAACAAAAAATTTGGTCCTCCTCCACTATCTCAATTGAAAAGGGAGAAGAAACAAAAAAGAGAAGAAAAAATGTCGGTGTTTGAACTCAATTATTCACCAATAAGGAGTTGCACTCTCAGATATACTTAGAAGCTTCTCCAAATAATCAGCTCCTAAATCCTCAAACACCAGGATATTTTCCCTCCCCATTTCCTTCTTTCTTGATCTTCGTGTTCCCTGATCTTTTGCTCTTCATGGAGTACCTTTTCAATTGTGATCTAGTATAATTCAAGTATCATGTGTTGGAAATAAAATTGTGATCCAAGTACAATATAAATGAAATTGATCAGTTCCTCTCCTAACCAAAAATGTATAATCTGATAAAACATGACACTGAAACAAATTTTCCTTCAGGAATGCCTCAAATTTCTATTGGAACGTACATTATCAGTGACTAACAAAGTGGATAGAGTCCAAATTGCCATGTAGAAACATAAAAAAGATACAGTACTTCATCATTCCCAGCTTCAAATAGTTTAGTTTTGCAAAAATTGTAATTTATCTTTAGTAGTTAACACAATTATTATTTTTTATTAATTTTTAATATAATTTTAGTCACCGTTCATTAGCATCATTTTCTTAATTTATGACTAAATCTTAAACACGTAATGATAATGATAAATGTATTGAAAAGTAACAAACACGAAACATAAATTGGCCAGTTGATCTACCCGTAAGGAAGAAAGCTTACCTATGCTTTCCAACTTTTCATAGTAAGCTAACCACCATGATTTGAAAGAAAATTTGTGACCTCCAATTTCCAGCTTGAATTTTCCACAAAATCTTTTTTCATGGTCCATTGAAATTCGACAATTCTAGAAAAAAAAAAAAAAAAAAAGACCCCAACAAGTAAGTCAAGTCCACCAAGTCCATGGAATACGTCCCACAGCCAGGCAATTAACTTTTTAGGTCTTAGAAAAGAGAAAAATTAATTAATTAAAAATAAAAATTTAGAAAAAATAAAATTACAAAAAATTTAAAGAAGCTAAGACCCTTTTTTCTTATTATTATAGTTTTTTTTTTGTTACATCAAAATTTTGCTCTATATGTTTGGTGCCTAAAATTAAGAAAATTGTTGAGAAAAGAATTTAATTCAAATATAAACATGATTTTATATAAAAATGAAGTTATATAAAAATCTATGAACGTAAAATGTTTAATTTTGCAAATTAAAATTTCAGTTTATCTTTCATAGTTAACACAATTATTTTTAGCTAATTAAAAATTGTGTAAATCACTATGCTTGTTCAATTACATAGTTAATTAACTTATATTGATGAACATGATTTGATTAATATAGTTGGGTTATAGTTAAGTTTCCGGTAATTTTATTTTTTATGCCAGCTAATTAACTTTTTCGGTCTTAGAAACGAGGAAAAAATGAAATGAAAAATGAAAAATTTTGAACAAAAATAAAATTACATAAAATTTAGAGAGATTAAGACTCTTTTTGCTTATTATTTTTGCTATAGTTATTTTCTTTTTTTTTTTTTTGTTTAATTCAAATTTTGATATATATGCTTGACTAAAATTAAGCAAATTGTTGAAAAAGAATATTAATTCAAATACAACACTGGTTTTATATAAAAATGAAGTTATAATAACTTTATATATATATATGTCATTTTAAACATTTAATTTTGCAAAATTTTAATATATCTTTCATAATTAACGCAATTATTATTTTTTATTAATTTTTATATAACTTTAATCACCGTTCATCAGCATCATTTTTTTCAATTCATGACAAAGTCTTAAACAAGTAATGATAATGATAAATGCATTGAAAAGTAATGAAGGAGCCTAAACCAACTTATCTACTCTGTATGAAAGAAATCTGGTAACCAATGCTTTCCATCTTTTCATCGTAAGCTAACCACCTTGATTTGTTGAATTACAAAGAAAACTTGTGACCTCCAGTTTTCAACTTGAATTTTCCACAAAAGGCATTTGATGGTCCATTGAAATTTGATAATTCTAGAAAGAAGAACAGAAAAGACTTGGCAAGTTACGTCCATCAATTTTATGGGAGTAAATCCCACGGCTAGACTATTAACTCTTTAGGTCTTAGAAATGATAATAAATAAATAAATAAATACATATTTTTTTAAAAAGTAAAATTACAAAAAATTTAGAGAAGCTAAGACTTTTTTCCTTATTTTTTTTGCTATAGTTACTTTTTTTTTTTGGTTAAATCAAGTTTTACAATATATGTTAGACACTTAAAATTAAGAAAATTATTGAAAAAACAATATTAATTCAAATATAAAACATGGTTTTATATAAAAATGAAGTTATATAAAAATCTATGAAAGTCAAACGTTTAATTTTGCAAAAATTAAAATTTAGGTTTATCTTTCCTAGTTAACATAATCAATTTTTTTATCCACTACAACTTTAATCAGTAATATTAGTTTGATTTTCACGATTTCTAGTTACAGATATTAAAATTTGAATTTTAAATTTATTAAATGTTACTTTTTAAATGTGATTATATAAATTTGAAATGCAAGGGTACCAAGGCATTTATAATTTGGAAAAAAGGTAATCACATGGAAAAAGTTATGAGTGATGGTTTATCTCATTTTGCTTTGAATAAATCCTTTCTCCTTGAAGCCAAGATCTATTCTTGCATCCTTTCTGTTGGGAATAGTGATTGAAATCCTATAAGAGATTTATTTGGGATTGATTAGATATTGTTTGATAGACAAAAAAACTTGTAGAAAAAGAATTTTAAGAGAAAAGGGATTTTTAATAGACAAGTTTGACTTGTAGAAGAAGAATTTTAAGAGAAAAAGGATTCTTAATAGGCAAGCTTTTATACTTATAAATAGGTAAAGTCTTTATAGAGTTAAGGATGAGAAAAATATACAAGTGAGTTATAGGTTTTTATAGGATAAACATCCCATAAGACTACTGAAGATTTACATCTTATGGGTGTGTATGTTTGAATGTTTATAAGTGGACTAGAGGAGACTGAGAGGGTTCACATAAGTATGATGCATGAAAGTGGATTAAAGGAGATTAAGAGGGTCCATATAGGTATAATGTATGGATACATATGGGTATGTGTTTGTTTGTTTTGAAATGATGCACATGAGTTTGTATTTGTTTAGGTTGAGAATACTTTATAGGACTAAAGAAGATTGAGAGGGCCTATGTGTACTAATTGTTGAGTGCTTGATTTGATGTATGTTTGTAATTCTCTACAACTAGTGAATTTTTTTCTTATCCATGAATGTAAGTCAATTAGGTCGAACTACATTAAATTATTATCTTTTGTGTGGTTGATTAATTATTTGATTTTGTTTCTACTGGTGGGATTGGATTAGACCTGAAGGTTCAAGACGTGAAAAGAGCTGAAAGTTCAAGTCATGGGAAAAGACACGCCTAGAGGAGCTCGATTTAAGAGAAGAGTTCGAGTTCTATTTTTTGTTTTTTTAAAATTATTTTATTTTATTTTTTATTAAATTATTATTATTATTATTATTATTAATATTATAGTGAAATGAAAACAGTAGACCCGGACAAAATCGGTGTCTACAATCTTTCATAGTTAACATAATTATTTTTTATCCGTTAACTTTCAATACAACTTTAATCACCAAATATTAGTATAATTTTCACAATTCATAATTATAGATGCTAAATTTTGAATTTTAAATTTACTAAATATCATATTTTAAAAATATTTGTATGAATTAATTAAGTTAAATTTTAAATTTTTAAAACAAGATTTCAATGCATGATTTGATTGTATTTAGTATAAGTCATATAGTATCACCTAACTTTTTTTTTTATATATCCGACAAGCAATGGAACTAACCCCTCGTATAAGCCATGGAAAAAAAATTCTTTTAAAAGTATAAGGAGAGAATTTATAAATTTTAATGAAATATTGTATTTTGATTGATTGAATCTACAACTGATGTAATAAAAAATGTAATAATTTTTTTGAATAATTGAACGATATTAATTTAAGTAATTATAATTTTATTATTTCGTATTAAATTGTATATAAACTCTAGTTGTATAATTTAAACGATATATATTTAAATATAAGAGTGTTGGGCTAGTTTTGTTTTGCCTTCTACCTCCAAGCAAATGGGGTATTAGAATCTTGACAGGCCCAAACAACCCTGCTGCTTCTAATATACAAAATAAAGCCTTCCCCTGCTCCCTCCTCCCTCCTCCCTACAAATATCTTCTATCTCTATTTTTCCTCACCATTCTCTCATCAACCTCTCTCAAACCCATCACCAATTGCCAAAATCTTTCTTTTCTTCGTGTTTGAACCAACACCTATCTCTTGTTTCCTTTCAGCCCCCTTTCCCACCTTCTAAAACCCTCCTAAAACCCATATAAGCTATTCCAATCCCCAGTAACCCCAACCTCTACAGCAACAACTTTACTAACCTTTTAGCCCACCCCCATCTCCATTGCCTGCCCAATTCCATTCCTTTGACCCATGAATAAGAGTCCTATGTATTGTTAATTGTGGTCATGAATAATAAAAGTATCATGTGTTGGAAATAAAATTGTGACCCAAGCATAATAAGGTGATCAAATATATCATAAAAGAAAGGTAAGGGGGTAAAAAAATAAAACCCATGAACTAAAATTGAACATTTTTGTTATCAATCAAGCCCTTGTTAAAGAAAAAACGATTAATTGTTTTCATCCAATAAAGAGCTTAATTGAATGAAAATAGATGTATAAGAGTTTAATTGAGAGAAAATATTTATTTAAATGTTCAATTGATTTGAAATAAAAGATTTAGAGCTTGATTGATTGTAATAAAATATCAAAGACTTAAATGATTATTAAATTTTTGTTTAAGGTTTTTTTTTTTTAACCCTTATGCCTAAAAAATTGATAAAAAAATTACATAAAATTTAGAGAAATTAAGACTCTTTTTTCTTATTATTCTTTGCTATAGGTTTTTTTTGGTTATGCTATATATGTTTGGCTAAAATTAAGCAAATTGTTGAAAAAGAATATTAATTCAAATACTACACTAGTTTTATATAAAAATGAAATTATAATACTCTATGTTTGTGATTTGAAACGTTTAATTTTGCAAAATTTTAATATATCTTTCGTAGTTAACATAAATATTATTTTTTCACTAATTTTTAATAAATTTTAATCACCGTTCATTAGCATCATTTTCTCAATTCATGACTAAGTCTTAAACACGTAAATAATAATGATAAATACATTGAAAAATAAAAAACACGGCGCATAAACAAGCCAATTGATCTACCCCGTAAGGAAGAAAGCTTGTGACCGATGCTTTCCAACTTTTCATAGTAAGCTAGCCACCATGATTTGATGAAATACAAAGAAAGCTTGTGACCTCCAATTTCCAACTTGAATTTTCCACAAAAAGCATTTTATGATCCATTGAAATCCGATAATTGTAGAAAGAAGAACTAAAGACTTGACAAAGGAGTCAAATCCACCAAGTCTATGGAATAAGTCCCACGCCCGGGAATTAAGACTTTTGGTCTTAGAAATGAGAAAAAAAATTACAAAAAAATTACAAAAAATTTAGAGAAACCAAGACTCTTTTTTTTTTTTTTTGCTATAGTTATTTTATTTAATTTTTTTTTGTATATTGTTAGCACATAAAATTAAGAAAATTGATGAAAAAAGAATATTAGTTCAAATATAAAACGTGATTTTATATAAAAATGAAGTTATATAAAAATCTATGAAAGAAAAACATTTAATTTTGCAAATTAAAATTTCATATATCTTTTGTAGTTTAGGTGGTTTTGAAATTAGAAGAGAAGTTTTTGATTGGAAACATTTGAAGCTTGAAGTAGATGAGACTCAGTATGAATTTGTTACTTGTTATAAGGTCGAATGTGAGATTTATACATTTTAGAGAAGTTAAAAGATTCCTTTTTGCTTATTATTTTTTGTTATAGTTATTATTATTTTTTTTTGTTAAATCAAATTTTACTATGTTTGTTTGATTAAAATTAAGTAAATTATTGAAAAGAATATTAATTCAAATAGAGCACTGGTTTTATATAAAAATGATGCTATAATACTTTATATATATATTAATGTGATTTTAAACATTTAATTTTGCAAATTTTTAATATATTATTCACAGTTAACGCAATTAGTATATTTTTTTTATTAATTTTCAATATAATTTTAGTCTCCATTCATTTGTATTATTTTCTCAATTCATGACCAAGTCTTAAATACGTAAATGATAATGATAAGTGCATTGAAAAGTAACAAACACGAAGCCTACTTTGCAAGAAAGAAAGCTTGTAACCAATGCTTTCCACCTTTCTTAAGCTAACCACAATGATTTGTCGAAATACAAAGAAAAATTGTGACCTCCAATTTTCAGCTTGAATTTTCCAAAAAAGTATTTTATGGTCCATTGAAATTCGACAATTGTAGAAAGAAGAACAAAAAAGACTTGACAAGTAAGTCAAGTCAACCAAGTCTATGGAGTTAAAATTTTCCAGAAAAGCCAATTT
Source organism: Durio zibethinus (assembly GCF_047325235.1). Classification (NCBI taxonomy): domain Eukaryota; kingdom Viridiplantae; phylum Streptophyta; class Magnoliopsida; order Malvales; family Malvaceae; genus Durio; species Durio zibethinus. The sequence goes on along the minus strand of NC_143173.1, from coordinate 1,774,349 downwards.
CCAACTTGAATTTTTTTATGGTCCATTTCTAGAACAAAAAAGACTTGACAAGTAGTTCAAGTCCGCATTGTCTATGAAGTAAGTCCCACGGTCAAATAATTAACTCTTTAAGTCTTAGAAAAGAGAAAAAATATAAATAAAAATGAAAATTTAGAGAAACAATAAAATTACAAAAAATTTAGAGAAGCTAAGACTCTTTTTCCTTATTATTTTTTTTGCTATAGTTACTTTTTTTTTTGTTAAATCAAGTTTTAATATATGTGTGGTGCCTAAAATTAAGAAATTTATCAAAAAAAGAATATTAATTCAAATATAAAAAATAGTTTTATATAAAAATCTATGAAAATAAAACGCTTACAGTTTATCTTTCATAGTTAACACAATTATTTTTTATCCATTACCTTTTTATACAACTTTAATCACCAAATATTTGTATAATTTTCACAATTCATAATTATAAATGTTGAGATTTAAATTTTAAATTTACTGAATATCATATTTAAAAAATATTTGAATGAATCAATTAAGTGAAATTTTAAAATTTTAAAACAAGATTTCAATGCGTGGTTTGATTGTACTTAGTATGATTCTATAGTATCACCAAGCTTTTTTTTTTTTTTTAATATCCAACAAGCAATGGAACTAACCCCTCGTATAAGTCATGGAAAAAAATTCTTTTGAAATTATAAGGAGAAAATTTACAAATTTTAATGACGTGTTGTATTTTGATTGATTGAATTTACAATTGATGTAATAAAAAATGTAATAATTTTTTTAAATAATTGAACGATATTAATTTAAGTAATTAGAATTTTATTATTTCGTATTAAATGATATATAAACTCAAGTTGTATAATTTAAATGATATACACTTAAATATAAAAGTGTAGGGCTAGTTTTGTTTTGCCTTATGGCACTAAGCAAATGGGGTATTAGAATCTTGACATGCCTAAACAACCCTGCTGCTGCTAATGAACAAAATAAAGCCTTCCCCTTCTCCCTCCTCCCTACAAATATCTTCTAACTCTATTTTTCCTCACCAACCTCTCTCAAACCCATCACCAATTGCCAAAATCCTTTCTTTTCTTCATTTTTGAACCAAAACCTATCTCTTTTTTCCTTTCACCCCCTTTTCCCACCTTCTAAAATCCTCCTAAAACCCATCTAAGCTATTCCAATCCCCAGCAACCCCAACCTCTACAGCAACAACTTTACTAAACTTTTAGGCAACCCCCATCTCATTGCCTGCCCAATTCCATTCCTTTGACCCATGAATAAGAGTCCTATGTTTTGCTAATTGTGGTCATGAATAACAAAAGTATCATGTGTTGAAAATAAAATTGTGATGCAAGTATAATAAGGTAATCAAATATATCATAAAAGAAAGGTAAATGGGTGAAAAAAAAAACCCCCCATGAACTAAAATTCAACATCTTTTTTTATCAATTAACCCCTCGTTAGAGAAAAGCTGGTTAATTGTTTTCATCCAATAAAGAGTTTAATTGAATGAAAATAGATATGTAAAAGTTTAATTGATTGAAAAAATATATTCAAAGGTTTAATTGATTTGAAATAGAAGATTTAGAGCTTGATTAATTGCAATTAAATATTAGGAACTTAAATGATTGTTAAATTTTTGTCTAAGATTTTTTTTAAACCTTATCCCTAAAAAATTCATAAAAAAAATTACATAAAATTTAGAGAAGTTAAGACTCTTTTTTCTTATTATTCTTTGCTATAGTTTTAAATCAAATTTTGCTATATATGTTTGGCTAAAATTAAGCAAATTGTTGAAAAAGAATATTAATTCAAATACAACACTAGTTTTATATAAAAATGAAGTTATAATACTTTTTGTACGTGATTTCAAACGTTTAATTTTGCAAAATTTTAATATATCTTTCGTAGTTAACATAATTATTATTTTTTCACTAACTTTTAATAAATTTTAATCACTGTTCATTAGCATCATTTTCTCAATTCGTGACTAAGTCTTAAGCACGTAAATAATAATGATAAATATATTGAAAAGTAACAAACACGGCGCATAAACAAGCCAATTGATCTACCCCGTAAGGAAGAAAGCTTGTGACCTATGCTTTCCAACTTTTCATAGTATGCTAACCATCATGATTTGATGAAATACAAAGCAAGCTTGTGACCTCCAATTTCCAACCTGAATTTTCCACAAATAGCATTTTATGATTCATTGAAATTCGATAATTGTAGAAAGAAGAACAAAAGACTTGACAAAGGAGTCAAATCCACCAAGTCTGTGGAGTAAGTCCCACGGCCCGGTAATTAACACTTTAGGTCTTAGAAATGAAAAAAAATTACGAAAAAATTACAAAAAATTTAGAGAAACTAAGACTCTTTTTCCTTATTATTATTTTTTTTTGGTATAGTTATTTTATTTAATTTTTTTTGTATATTGTTGGAGCCTAAAATTAAGAAAATTGATGAAAAAAGAATATTAATTCAAATATAAAACGTGATTTTATATAAAAATGAAGTTGTATAAAAATCTATGAAAGAAAAACGTTTAATTTGCAAATTAAAATTTCGTATATCTTTCGTAGTTTAGGTGAGTTTGAAAATATAAGGGAAGTTTTTGATTGGAAACATTTGAAGCTTGAAGTAGATGAGACTCAGTATGAATTTGTTACTTGTTATAAGGTCGAATGTGAGATTTATACATTTTAGAGAAGTTAAAAGATTCCTTTTTGTTTATTATTTTTTGTTATAGTTATTTTCTTTTTTTTTTTGTTAAATCAAATTTTACTATATTTGTTTGACTAAAATTAAGTAAATTATTGAAAAAGAATATTAATTCAAATACAACGCTGGTTTTATATAAAAATGATGCTATAATACTTCATATATATTAATGTGATTTCAAACATTTAATTTTGCAAAATTTTAATATATCATTCACAGTTAACGCAATTAATATTTTTTTTTCATTGATTTTCAATATAATTTTAGTCTCCATTCATTTGTATTATTTTCTCAATTCATGACTAAGTCTTAAATACGTAAATGATAATGATAAGTGCATTGAAAAGTAACAAACACGAAGCCAAATTGATTTTCAGTCATAGTCTTAAAATTCTCAAAACAAGTAACACTATTAGAACAACACTTCAATGGATAAAACCACGTATAACAACTGAAATTATCCATAAAATTAATATAATAACAAAACTTAGTAATAGTAATAGTGGACGATAGCCCCCAAAGATCATAATGAATTAATTTAAGAACATTAAAAGTTATCCTAGTAGATAAACCAAAAGGCAAACGTTTATTTTTTCCTACTTTACATGTTGCACAAGTTAAGTTACAAAAGAAAGAATCATTAGGGCAGATGAGCTTATTATATTTTAACTGTGTTGTAATCTTGCTAGTTGGATGTCCAAGTAATTCATGTTAAATTGTTCTAGAAACTGAAGAAATGCCACTGTACAAAACATGTTGGTCACATTGCCCCACACCAACGAATCGCCCCACATTTCTTACAGGGATCACATAAAAGTTGCCTTTAACTGATTCATCTAGAAGTACCTTTCTCGTGCGAAGATCTTTAATAACAAAACCCCAAGGAAAACAATGGAAACCACTATTATTATCTCTGGTTAACTTAGTAATTGACAATAAATTTTTCTTTAATGCTGGAATAAATAGAATATTTTTCAATGCTAATTTTGTAAAACCAACACATATAGCAGAATCAACAATATGAGTGATGTTTAGAAAATTATCATCACCAATAAAAACACCTTTATTGCCAGCATAAGGAGTGGATTGATGCACCAATGATGGATTGGAAGTTATGTGACTAGTAACACCTAAATCTGCCAGCCAGTAGGTATCATTGTCATTGTCCATTGGAGCATTAAATAGAGTATCATTTGAAGTAGCAGTAGAAAGATGAAGACCAGCAAAAGAATTGCTCAAACTATGATCAGATTTATTGCAGTGGTATTGACATGTTATGGTAGTATGATTGAATTGGTGACAAATCTGACACTTTATAGTCCGATTTGCATATTGAGAATGTGAAAAGTTCTTGTTATCTTGGTTATTTGATTGAAAGTCTCGTTAAGGCATATGATTTATGCGAGAAAAAGACCAAGAATCACGATAATCATACCTTTAATTAATCTATCCAGTGCACCTAAAATCACGACAAAGAATATTGAAACTCTGACATCGATTGTTTAGGTGAGTTACCATGGCTGTCTCATGGGAACTAATAATGGCATTCATAGGTTGTGATAACAATACTTGCATTCTTTTCAAGCGTTGCTTATGAAATAATAACCATGTTTTCAAATCATTAAAAAAATGGGATTCTCTATACTTTTAATAGTAAAGACAATTGGTTGATATTCAATGGTATTTGGCAATTCATTCAAAGTATGAGTGATCAATTTTGAATCAGAGATAAGATGATTTATGGCAGCAAAATTATCTAAAATAGATTTTATCTTGGTAAGATATTCTCCAATAAACATAGTTCTTTCACTCAAACTCTGTAACTCATCACGCAACAGATCTAACTTTGCTTGACATTATTGATGAAAAATAATTTCTAAAGTTATCCAAACATGGCGGGAAGAGGACAAACCTAAGACCTATGCTTGTGCACTTGGTGACAATGTTACCTTATGATAGGAGAAAATAAATTGATCATTCTTCACCCACTCTGTATATGCAAGATTAGATGTGGTTTCATTATCTTTAGTTATTATTTTAGGATAATGTGCAATGGTGCCATCAACATGCCCCATTAGATCACAACATAATAAAAAAGGTATTATCTGATCACGTCAAAGCAAATAATTTACTGAGCTTAACTTAATCGAGATAAAGCTAGAAATATTTGGGAAAAAATATGGTATGAAAGAGGATTGGTTGTTGAAAGCCATTAGAAGGTTTAAGAAATAATATATTATAAAGAAAGTTATTGGAGTAGAATGATAAAAAGTAATTATTTTTCGATTTGAGAAAAGGAAAAATATTTAGATCAAATTGAAGATGAGGAAAGAGGGAAGGCAGCCACTTTGATACCATGAAATGAATTTGTAAAGAACAAATGTTTTGTCCTATCCCATTTAGGGTTATAGCATGTATATTTATGTCATGAGTGAACACAAACATATTTACACATAACTAAATATATAATTATTGACAACATATTCTGAGAAGAACAAAGCAATTACTTTGAGGAAGAAAAAAGCATTAGCCACAATCAACTTCCTGCACATCTGAAATATCATCTTGGTACGCTTTTTATTCCATTGCATGATTAAAGTCCATGATACAATTGTTCTACTGGCCTATCAACCGTATAATCGAACATTGAATAGGGGTGAGGTAGGGGAAGATATATAGAATAGTAATTGGCATTCTTAATATAGTGTCATTTTCTTATCAACCTATGCATTCAAGCAAATGGAACAATTGTAACTTCAGATAGCACCATCTAATTTCTAGACTATTTTAGCTTTTTCCCAATGTCTTAATCAGATTACTCTATCTTTTTATATTTAGATTTTGCTGCAGCATTAAAGGGGTTGAAGCCATCATGAAAATCAACCAATTCTTAGGGCAAGGAGCTTGTATATTTAATTAAACTTGGGTGGCATAAGACATAGGATTTCTATAGAATAGCTCTTCAAGCAGGCATATTAGAAGTAGACTGCTTTCCAGTTGTATGCATAATTCAATTCTTTCTGGATGTCTAGCTCTTGGGGCTTGATAGTTGTAATTGTTGTAACAAAATAATGTGTGCAAAATTTTCATAGATTATTATAATTTATAGAACTCTATTTAATTGTAGAAACTATAACTATTTCATGCAAATAAAAGGTATGGGATTTGTTAGACTCAAAGCTCTCAATCCAATTGAATTGAACATTCACATTAGCGAAAGTAAAATTAAATAATCAATTAATCACATGGGAGACAACAACTTAACGTGATTTGGTATAATCGAACTATGTCTACGGATAAGAAAAAAGATCCACTAGTTGTAGATAATTATAAACATACAAATTTCAATCAACCATTCAACAATTAATGCCCATAGACCCTTTCAATCTCCTCTAGTCTTGTAAAGTATTTTTAACTTAAGTAAACACATACCCATATGCACTAATGCACTATATCTATGTGGATTCTCTCAGTCTCCTTTAATCTACTTACAAACATTCAAACATACATACCCAAACGTAAATCTTTGTAATCTTAGAGGGTGTCTATTTCATAAAACCCTATAACTTTCTTACATCTTTTTTTCATACTTATCCCTGTAGAGACTTTACTTATAAATATAAATTTACCTATCAGTAATCCTTTTGCTCTTATAATTCTTCTTCTATAAGTCTTCTTGTCCAAGTAATATTTAGCCAATCCCAAACAAATCTCTTATAAAATTTGAGTTATTATTCTCAACAGGATTCACATGTGGGTGTGTTAGCCTACTTGATATGCTTGCATAAGTTCAAAGTTGATAGAAGCAATCAAGTTGTTAATATTGTTAACAAATTGTCATGCTTCGTTTCTAGATTTGCTAATTATATTGGCAATTATATATCTGAAAGGAAGCAATATAGTTAATATAATATAGAATGATCTCATTACTTATTTATGGACCAAGTTTTATGAATTGGTAGAACATTGGGGTCAGCAAGGGTGAAAATGATCTTACGTGTATTTTTTGAGTGAAAATAATGTATTTAGATAAAAGTGCATCAAATTATATTTAACTAATATAATTGTGTTATTAATTATATATAATATAATTGTATTATATGCATTTTATTTGTTAAATAAAAATGTTAAATATTTTATAAAAATTTTATATAGATGACATGTGATAAATAATAATTGATTGATTTTAAATAATTTTTATGATTCAGCTAAAAAAATATAATTTTAATTAAAAAAAGATATTAATAATTTATAGCATAAATATATTTACTTAATAATATTAGTAAAACATTATATATAAGTTGATAGAATTAGCATGATTAAAATTTAAGTTAAAATGATATATAATTTGAAAGTTTAGAATAAATTATACATTTTGTTGTTTTAAATAATCAATTTATATATTTTCTAAAAAAATACTACTCATGTCTACTCATGTCTATCGGAATTATTTTTTAACCTAAAGATCTTGTTATTTCCAATGACTTTGAAAGTTGCTGACAAGGAAAACATCATTGAGGGAAGAAAAAATTGGATGAAAGGAGTGATATATTTTGGATCCCTTTGTCTTTTTCTCAGAAGTTTCCATCCATTGACCTTGAAGACACCTAGCACCAGCAAGCTCACAAGTTATTATAAAATTGTTACGAAATGTTCAGTCTCAACTTCATTAGATCCATATCCTACAAGTTTTTTTAGCTCTCTGGCTAAAGGCATTGCCACCATGAATGCAGTTTCATACTCGCTTATTTTCTTCTTCATTTTTGGACTACTAATTTCTCATTCTACAGCCATGGCCAAGGAGGCTGAAGCTGCTCCTACCTCCTCTTTGGGTGACATCTCTTCCTCTTATTTTTCTTGTAAGTTTTATGTGGTGTCTGCTAGGGTGTTGCGTCCTCTGAGGTCAATTCTCGTATTTATCATCCTCCTAATTTATCAGCTCCTCCACCACCACCACCACTGCCAACCCGCCACCACCATCGCCGCCATGTTCGTAATCAAAAGTCGCCACCACCATCATCATAGCGTCTGATCTCTTGAAAATGCCAAAAGTATGGTTCAAGAGCTACATCTAATCGCAGTTTATTTTCTTTTTCTTTCTTTCTTTTCTTATGAACTCTTGTATTATGTAACTCTAAACTATTGTGAAATTGTTGTTGTTTTTTTTTTTTTTTTTTTGCAATTGTATGATATTCAAAACAATATAATATTCAAAGATCTCAACTGCCCTGTCAAAGCTACCAAAATTGAAAGTAGTAAAAGTAATAAAACAATATAAAACTACTCTTCATATTCAGGGTTACTTGATTGTAGATGAACCACTTTTTCCTTCAAAGCCAACATGTGCAAATGCCCTCTAACCGAAATGCTTATGATCTTCTGAATTTTTTGTAGTTTATCCTTGTTATGCATGGCATTGAACTGTATATGATTTCAAACTACAATTAGAGCCATGTCTCAATCCGCAATGAACAGAAAAAATTAATAAAAAATGCATGATTCTGATGCTTTCAAATTTTCTGAGTTATATTCTAGAACTTAAGGGAGGTGATTGTAGTTTATCCTTGTTATGCATGGCATTGAACTGTATATGATTTCAAACTACAATTAGAGCCATGTCTCAATCCGCAATGAACAGAAAAAATTAATAAAAAATGCATGATTCTGATGCTTTCAAATTTTCTGAGTTATATTCTAGAACTTAAGGGAGGTGATTGTAAAAATTCAGTCTATATGATTGTTGCGGCAGAAAAACTGGGCAACCAATCCCAATCAAAAGGCCTTCCCCAATGCCAAGTGGACCTGCTCATATGCCTGTTCCTCCAGCACCGACTGACTGTCCAAGAGTTCTGCTGCTACTTCCACCACCCGCCAACACCACCTTATAATTCATGAATACCACACATGTCCTTTTTATTATTATTTTTTTATTTTTCCTCTCCCTGATGAATTGTTTTGTGTAACTGTTAAATCTTTATTTTTTAATGTTTTCCTGGTAATATCTGCTATTTGGACTTTATATATAAAATGTTTTCAGCAGTGTGATTGGCCGATTGCTGTTGGTTAAAGAAACAAATACCTATATCTTTCTAATCAATGAAATAAGGAAAAACTTAAATGGAATTGAAGTTCCCATAGGCTCCAATCAAGAACAGTTAGATTAGGATTGAACTTTCGAATATTAAGTTTCTAACCTAAAATCAATTAACATCATAAAAAGATTTTGTTATATTTATGTGTTTAGAATTGTATCGAATTATAATACTCTATGTTTGTGATTTGAAACGTTTAATTTTGCAAAATTTTAATATATCTTTGGTAGTTAACATAAGTATTATGTTTTCACTATTTTTTAATAAATTTTAATCACCGTTCATTAGCATCATTTTCTCAATTCATGACTAAGTCTTAAACACGTAAATAATAATGATAAATACATTGAAAAATAAAAAACACGGCGCATAAACAAGCCAATTGATCTACCCCGTAAGGAAGAAAGCTTGTGACCGATGCTTTCCAACTTTTCATAGTAAGCTAGCCACCATGATTTGATGAAATACAAAGAAAGCTTGTGACCTCCAATTTCCAACTTGAATTTTCCACAAAAAGCATTTTATGATCCATTGAAATCCGATAATTGTAGAAAGAAGAACTAAAGACTTGACAAAGGAGTCAAATCCACCAAGTCTATGGAATAAGTCCCACGCCCGGGAATTAAGACTTTTGGTCTTAGAAATGAGAAAAAAAATTACAAAAAAATTACAAAAAATTTAGAGAAACCAAGACTCTTTTTTTTTTTTTTTGCTATAGTTATTTTATTTAATTTTTTTTTGTATATTGTTAGCACATAAAATTAAGAAAATTGATGAAAAAAGAATATTAGTTCAAATATAAAACGTGATTTTATATAAAAATGAAGTTATATAAAAATCTATGAAAGAAAAACATTTAATTTTGCAAATTAAAATTTCATATATCTTTTGTAGTTTAGGTGGTTTTGAAATTAGAAGAGAAGTTTTTGATTGGAAACATTTGAAGCTTGAAGTAGATGAGACTCAGTATGAATTTGTTACTTGTTATAAGGTCGAATGTGAGATTTATACATTTTAGAGAAGTTAAAAGATTCCTTTTTGCTTATTATTTTTTGTTATAGTTATTATTATTTTTTTTTGTTAAATCAAATTTTACTATGTTTGTTTGATTAAAATTAAGTAAATTATTGAAAAGAATATTAATTCAAATAGAGCACTGGTTTTATATAAAAATGATGCTATAATACTTTATATATATATTAATGTGATTTTAAACATTTAATTTTGCAAATTTTTAATATATTATTCACAGTTAACGCAATTAGTATATTTTTTTTATTAATTTTCAATATAATTTTAGTCTCCATTCATTTGTATTATTTTCTCAATTCATGACCAAGTCTTAAATACGTAAATGATAATGATAAGTGCATTGAAAAGTAACAAACACGAAGCCTACTTTGCAAGAAAGAAAGCTTGTAACCAATGCTTTCCACCTTTCTTAAGCTAACCACAATGATTTGTCGAAATACAAAGAAAAATTGTGACCTCCAATTTTCAGCTTGAATTTTCCAAAAAAGTATTTTATGGTCCATTGAAATTCGACAATTGTAGAAAGAAGAACAAAAAAGACTTGACAAGTAAGTCAAGTCAACCAAGTCTATGGAGTTAAAATTTTCCAGAAAAGCCAATTTCCAACTTGAATTTTTTTATGGTCCATTTCTAGAACAAAAAAGACTTGACAAGTAGTTCAAGTCCGCATTGTCTATGAAGTAAGTCCCACGGTCAAATAATTAACTCTTTAAGTCTTAGAAAAGAGAAAAAATATAAATAAAAATGAAAATTTAGAGAAACAATAAAATTACAAAAAATTTAGAGAAGCTAAGACTCTTTTTCCTTATTATTTTTTTTGCTATAGTTACTTTTTTTTTTGTTAAATCAAGTTTTAATATATGTGTGGCGCCTAAAATTAAGAAATTTATCAAAAAAAGAATATTAATTCAAATATAAAAAATAGTTTTATATAAAAATCTATGAAAATAAAACGCTTACAGTTTATCTTTCATAGTTAACACAATTATTTTTTATCCATTACCTTTTTATACAACTTTAATCACCAAATATTTGTATAATTTTCACAATTCATAATTATAAATGTTGAGATTTAAATTTTAAATTTACTGAATATCATATTTAAAAAATATTTGAATGAATCAATTAAGTGAAATTTTAAAATTTTAAAACAAGATTTCAATGCGTGGTTTGATTGTACTTAGTATGATTCTATAGTATCACCAAGCTTTTTTTTTTTTTTTAATATCCAACAAGCAATGGAACTAACCCCTCGTATAAGTCATGGAAAAAAATTCTTTTGAAATTATAAGGAGAAAATTTACAAATTTTAATGACGTGTTGTATTTTGATTGATTGAATTTACAATTGATGTAATAAAAAATGTAATAATTTTTTTAAATAATTGAACGATATTAATTTAAGTAATTAGAATTTTATTATTTCGTATTAAATGATATATAAACTCAAGTTGTATAATTTAAATGATATACACTTAAATATAAAAGTGTAGGGCTAGTTTTGTTTTGCCTTATGGCACTAAGCAAATGGGGTATTAGAATCTTGACATGCCTAAACAACCCTGCTGCTGCTAATGAACAAAATAAAGCCTTCCCCTTCTCCCTCCTCCCTACAAATATCTTCTAACTCTATTTTTCCTCACCAACCTCTCTCAAACCCATCACCAATTGCCAAAATCCTTTCTTTTCTTCATTTTTGAACCAAAACCTATCTCTTTTTTCCTTTCACCCCCTTTTCCCACCTTCTAAAATCCTCCTAAAACCCATCTAAGCTATTCCAATCCCCAGCAACCCCAACCTCTACAGCAACAACTTTACTAAACTTTTAGGCAACCCCCATCTCATTGCCTGCCCAATTCCATTCCTTTGACCCATGAATAAGAGTCCTATGTTTTGCTAATTGTGGTCATGAATAACAAAAGTATCATGTGTTGAAAATAAAATTGTGATGCAAGTATAATAAGGTAATCAAATATATCATAAAAGAAAGGTAAATGGGTGAAAAAAAAAACCCCCCATGAACTAAAATTCAACATCTTTTTTTATCAATTAACCCCTCGTTAGAGAAAAGCTGGTTAATTGTTTTCATCCAATAAAGAGTTTAATTGACTGAAAATAGATATGTAAAAGTTTAATTGATTGAAAAAATATATTCAAAGGTTTAATTGATTTGAAATAGAAGATTTAGAGCTTGATTAATTGCAATTAAATATTAGGAACTTAAATGATTGTTAAATTTTTGTCTAAGATTTTTTTTAAACCTTATCCCTAAAAAATTCATAAAAAAAATTACATAAAATTTAGAGAAGTTAAGACTCTTTTTTCTTATTTTTCTTTGCTATAGTTTTAAATCAAATTTTGCTATATATGTTTGGCTAAAATTAAGCAAATTGTTGAAAAAGAATATTAATTCAAATACAACACTAGTTTTATATAAAAATGAAGTTATAATACTTTATGTACGTGATTTCAAACGTTTAATTTTGCAAAATTTTAATATATCTTTCGTAGTTAACATAATTATTATTTTTTCACTAACTTTTAATAAATTTTAATCACTGTTCATTAGCATCATTTTCTCAATTCGTGACTAAGTCTTAAGCACGTAAATAATAATGATAAATATATTGAAAAGTAACAAACACGGCGCATAAACAAGCCAATTGATCTACCCCGTAAGGAAGAAAGCTTGTGACCTATGCTTTCCAACTTTTCATAGTATGCTAACCATCATGATTTGATGAAATACAAAGCAAGCTTGTGACCTCCAATTTCCAACCTGAATTTTCCACAAATAGCATTTTATGATTCATTGAAATTCGATAATTGTAGAAAGAAGAACAAAAGACTTGACAAAGGAGTCAAATCCACCAAGTCTGTGGAGTAAGTCCCACGGCCCGGTAATTAACACTTTAGGTCTTAGAAATGAAAAAAAATTACGAAAAAATTACAAAAAATTTAGAGAAACTAAGACTCTTTTTCCTTATTATTATTTTTTTTTGGTATAGTTATTTTATTTAATTTTTTTTTTTGTATATTGTTGGAGCCTAAAATTAAGAAAATTGATGAAAAAAGAAAATTAATTCAAATATAAAACGTGATTTTATATAAAAATGAAGTTATATAAAAATCTATGAAAGAAAAACATTTAATTTTGCAAATTAAAATTTCATATATGTTTTGTAGTTTAGGTGGGTTTGAAATTAGAAGAGCAGTTTTTGATTGGAAACATTTGAAGCTTGAAGTAGATGAGACTCAGTATGAATTTGTTACTTGTTATAAGGTCGAATATGAGATTTATACATTTTAGAGAAGTTAAAAGATTCCTTTTTGCGTATTTTTTTTTGTTATAGTTATTTTCTTTTTTTTTTGTTAAATCAAATTTTACTATATTTGTTTGATTAAAATTAAGTAAATTATTGAAAAAGAATATTAATTCAAATAGAGCACTGGTTTTATATAAAAATGATGCTATAATACTTTATATATATTAATGTGATTTTAAACATTTAATTTTGCAAATTTTTAGTATATCATTCACAGTTAACGCAATTAATACTTTTTTTCATTAATTTTCAATATAATTTTAGTCTCCATTCATTTGTATTATTTTCTCAATTCATGACCAAGTCTTAAATACGTAAATGATAATGATAAGTGCATTGAAAAGTAACAAACACGAAGCCTACTTTGCAAGAAAGAAAGCTTGTAACCAATGCTTTCCACCTTTCTTAAGCTAACCACAATGATTTGTTGAAATACAAAGAAAAATTGTGACCTCCAATTTTCAGCTTGAATTTTCCAAACAAGCATTTTATGGTCCATTGAAATTCGACAATTGTAGAAAGAAGAACAAAAAAGACTTGACAAGTAAGTCAAGTCAACCAAGTCTATGGAGTTAAAATTTTCCAGAAAAACCAATTTCCAACTTGAATTTTTTTATGGTCCATTTCTAGAACAAAAAAGACTTGACAAGTAGTTCAAGTCCGCATTGTCTATGAAGTAAGTCCCACGGTCAAATAATTAACTCTTTAAATCTTAGAAAAGAGAAAAAATAAAAATAAAAATGAAAATTTAGAGAAACAATAAAATTACAAAAAATTTAGAGAAGCTAAGACTCTTTTTCCTTATTATTTTTTTTTGCTATAGTTACTTTTTTTTTTGTTAAATCAAGTTTTAATATATGTGTGGAGCCTAAAATTAAGAAATTTATCCAAAAAAGAATATTAATTCAAATATAAAAAGTAGTTTTATATAAAAATCTATGAAAATAAAATGCTTACAGTTTATCTTTCATAGTTAACACAATTATTTTTTATCCATTACCTTTTAATACAACTTTAATCACCAAATATTAGTATAATTTTTACAATTCATAATTATAAATATTGAGATTTAAATTTTAAATTTATTGAATATCATATTTAAAAAATATTTGTATGAATCAATTAAGTTAAATTTTAAAATTTTAAAACAAGATTTCAATGCGTGGTTTGATTGTACTTAGTATGATTCCTATAGTATCACCAAACTTTTGTTTTTTTAATATCCAACAAGCAATGGAACTAACCCCTCAAATAAGTCATGGAAAAAATTCTTTTAAAATTATAAGGAGAAAATTTATAAATTTTAATGACGTGTTGTATTTTGATTGATTGAATCTACAATTAATGTAATAAAAAATGTAATAATTTTTTAAAATAATTGAACGATATTAATTTAAGTAATTATAATTTTATTATTTCATATTAAATGATATATAAACTCGAGTTGTATAATTTAAATGATATATACTTAAATATGAAAGTGTTGGGCTAGTTTTGTTTTGCCTTATGGCACTAAGCAAATGGGGTATTAGAATCTTGACATGCCTAAACAACCCTGCTGCTGCTAATAAACAAAATAAAGCCTTCCCCTTCTCCCACCTCCCTACAAATATCTTCTAACTCTATTTTTCCTCACCATGCTCTCATCAACCTCTCTCAAACCCATCACCAATTGCCAAAATCCTTTCTTTTCTTCATTTTTGAACCAAAACCTATCTCTTTTTTCCTTTCACCCCCCTTTCCCACCTTCTAAAATCCTCCTAAAACCCATCTAAGCTATTCCAATCCCCAGCAACCCCAACCTCTACAGCAACAATTTTACTAAACTTTTAGGCCACCCCCATCTCATTGCCTGCCCAATTCCATTCCTTTGACCCATGAATAAGAGTCCTATGTTTTGCTAATTGTGGTCATGAATAACAAAAGTATCATGTGTTGAAAATAAAATTGTGATGCAAGTATAATAAGGTAATCAAATATATCATAAAAGAAAGGTAAATGGGTGGGAAAAAAAAAACCCCATGAACTAAAATTCAACATCTTTTTTTATCAATTAAGCCCTTGTTAGAGAAAAGCTGGTTAATTGTTTTCATCCAATAAAGAGTTTAATTGAATGAAAATAGATATGTAAAAGTTTAATTGATTGAAAAAATATATTCAAAGGTTCAATTGATTTGAAATAGAAGATTTAGAGCTTGATTAATTGCAATTAAATATTAGGAACTTAAATGATTGTTAAATTTTTGTCTAAGATTTTTTTTAAACCTTATCCCTAAAAAATTCATAAAAAAAATTACATAAAATTTAGAGAAGTTAAGACTCTTTTTTCTTATTATTCTTTGCTATAGTTTTAAATCAAATTTTGCTATATATGTTTGGCTAAAATTAAGCAAATTGTTGAAAAAGAATATTAATTTAAATACAACACTAGTTTTATATAAAAATGAAGTTATAATACTTTATGTACGTGATTTCAAACGTTTAATTTTGCAAAATTTTAATATATCTTTCGTAGTTAACATAATTATTTTTTTTTCACTAACTTTTAATAAATTTTAATCACCGTTCACTAGCATCATTTTCTCAATTCGTGACTAAGTCTTAAGCACGTAAATAATAATGATAAATATATTGAAAAGTAAAAAACACGGCGCATAAACATGCCAATTGATCTACCCCGTAAGGAAGAAAGCTTGTGACCTATGCTTTCCAACTTGTCATAGTATGCTAACCACCATGATTTGATGAAATACAAAGCAAGCTTGTGACCTCCAATTTCCAACCTGAATTTTCCACAAATAGCATTTTATGATTCATTGAAATTCGATAATTGTAGAAAGAAGAACAAAAGACTTGACAAAGGAGTCAAATCCACCAAGTCTGTGGAGTAAGTCCCACGGCCCGTAATTAACACTTTAGGTCTTAGAAATGAAAAAAAATTACAAAAAATTTAGAGAAACTAAGACTCTTTTTCCTTATTATTATTTTTTTTTTGGTATAGTTATTTTATTTAATTTTTTTTGTATATTGTTGGAGCCTAAAATTAAGAAAATTGATGAAAAAAGAATATTAATTCAAATATAAAACGTGATTTTATATAAAAATGAAGTTGTATAAAAATCTATGAAAGAAAAACGTTTAATTTGCAAATTAAAATTTCATATATCTTTCGTAGTTTAGGTGGGTTTGAAAATATAAGGGAAGTTTTTGATTGGAAACATTTGAAGCTTGAAGTAGATGAGACTCAGTATGAATTTGTTACCTGTTATAAGGTCGAATGTGAGATTTATACATTTTAGAGAAGTTAAAAGATTCCTTTTTGGTTATTATTTTTTGTTATAGTGATTTTCTTTTTTTTTTTTTTGTTAAATCAAATTTTACTATATTTGTTTGATTAAAATTAAGTAAATTATTGAAAAAGAATATTAATTGAAATAGAGCAATGGTTTTATATAAAAATGATGCTATAATACTTTATATATATTAATTTTGCAAATTTTTAATATATCATTCACAGTTAACGCAATTAATACTTTTTTTCATTAATTTTCAATACAATTTTAGTCACCGTTCATTTGTATTATTTTCTCAATTCATGACTAAGTCTTAGAAATGAAAACAAATTACAAAAAAAATTAGAGAAGCTAAGATTCGTTTTTCTTATTATTTTTTGCTATAGTTATTTTCTTTTTTCTTTTTTGTCATATCAAATTTTGCTATATATGTTTAAACGCCTAAAATTAAAAAATTGTTGAAAAAAGATTATTAATTCAAATATAAAATGAGATTTTATATAAAAATGAAGTTATATAAAATTCTATGAATGTAAAACGTTTAATTTTGCAAATTGAAATTTTAGTTTATCTTTCATAGTTACCACAATTATATTTTTATCCATTAATTTTTAATACAATTTTAATCACAAGATATTAGTATGATTTTCAAAAGTCCTAATTATAGGTATTAGGATTTCAATCTTAAATTGAATGTCACCTCTTATAGGTGACTGTATAAATTAATTAAATTAAATATGTTGATTTGATTGTACTTAGTATAATTTATATAGTATCACCAAAATTTTTCTTTATATATCCAACAAGCAATGGAACTAGCCCCTCACATAAGCCATGGAAAAAATTTTCTCTTCAAACTATAAGAAAAGAATCTACTTAATGACGTATTATATTTTGATTAATTGAATTTACAATAGACGTGATAAAAAATATAATAATTTTTTATTATTTTGATGAGTTTTTTTTTTAAAATTTTATAAACAAATTTACAAAATTGAACCATATTAATTTAAGTAATTATGTTTTTATTATTTCGTATTAAATGTTATATAAATTCAGTTTGTATAATTTAAAAACTCCAGGTGATATATATATATATATATATATTAAATATAAAAATGTTGGGCTAGTTGAGTTTTGCCTTAATACCACCAAGCAAATGGGTTATTATTAGAATCTTGACAGGCCTAAACAAAAGAGTCTTCCTCTTCTCCCGCCTCCGCGCAAATATCTTCTACCTCTATTCTTCCTCACCATGGTTTCGTCATACTCTCTTAAACCCATCACCAATTGCCAAAATCCTTTCTTTTCTTCATTTTTGAACCAAAACCCATCTGTTTTATTCCCTTCACCTCCCTTTCCCACCTTCTAAAACCCATCTCAGCTATTCTAATCCACAGCAACCCCCCAAACCTCTACAGCAACAACTTTACTAGCCTTTTAGGCCACCCCCATCTCCATTGCCTGCCCAATTCAGTTCGCTTAACCCATGAATAAGAGTCCTCGTCTATGTTCTGTTAATTGTGATCTAGTATAATTCAAGTATCATGTGTTGGAAATAAAATTGTGATCCAAGTATAATATAAATGAAATTGATCAGTTCCTCTCCTAACCAAAAATGTATAATCTGATAAAACATGACACTGAAACAAATTTTCCTTCAGGAATGCCTCGAATTTCTATTGGAACGTACATTATCAGTGACTAACAAAGTGGATAGAGTCCAAATTGCTATGTAGAAACATAAAAAAAATACAGTACTTCATCATTCCCAGCTTCTCCAATTATCTTTTGGCTGACCACAGTCTTCGATCACAACTGGTTGCAAAGTTCTCCCCACTGTCTGAGCCAGCTTTTTCCATCTCCTTGACAACGCTTATCCATCCACTACTTTACCAAACACAACATGCTTTCCATCAGTCCATGGAGTCTTCTCAGTGCATATAAAGAATTGGGAACCATTGGTGTTTGGTCCAGCATTGGCCATTGACAAGCAACGAGGTCCGATATGTTTGAGCTTGAAATTCTCATCTGCAAATTTCATGCCATAGATTGATTCTCCACCAGTGCCATTCCCCCTTGTGAAATCTCCACCTTGACACATGAAGCTCGGGATGATTCGGTGAAATGCTGATCCTTTATGGTGCAATGGCTTCCCAGACATTCCGAAACCCTTGTCCCCAGTGCAGAATATTTGCAATTATATTGTGGGCTAACACAGTCAAGTAATCCAGATTTAGGTCAATTAATGTCAAATTACAAATAATTATAGTGGTATCATATTCGAACATGTAGTATGATATTAATTAAGTATGATCCTAGTTTAATTCTGTATTTAAATCCATAATATGATTGGTCAATTTTGATTAATTTATATATCGAAAAGCTCATGATGGTAACAACACATCCATGGGCTTGGATTTAGGGGGATTGATTTCTTTTCCACATTAAAAACAGTTTTAGTTATAAATTATGATAGTGATTCGGTTAGCCTTCAGCCAAATTGGTTATAGTTCAATTAGAGCTTCATCTAATTCAAAATTGTGTCCAAATTGCCTTGGCAATTGCACATATTGCTCAAGGAAAAAGTGGTTAATATTCTTCTTTCCCGAAAAGAAAATAAAAAACCTCAATTGAAAAGAAAATAGAATGGCTTTACTGATAAGGATATGGTGAGATATGGACAGAAATCTTATAAATTAGAAAACATATTTTCTTTTATACCAAGAAAAAAAGAAATGAGAATACAAATTGGCGCAACGACCTTTATTTTCAAGTGTTCTTTTAAGCAAAAAAGAAAATAAAACTACTGCTAATATATGATTAATATAGATGATAACTCTTCATGAATTCAAAATAACTAGAAATTGTTATCATATATATATGTATGTATATATAGAAGAACGAAAATTTGTAGAAATGTTCAACTAGTATGTAATATAATTGTTGGCGAAAATTATACATAGCACTAAACTTTGATTGTACATCATCTCAAAGATTTACAAATTCACAGACAATATCCAACAAAAAATTTGGTCCTCCTCCACTATCTCAATTGAAAAGGGAGAAGAAACAAAAAAGGGAAGAAAAAATGTTGGTGTTTGACTCAAATATTCAACAATAAGGAGTTGCACTCTCAGATTTACTTAGAAGCTCCTCCAAATAATCAGCTCCTAAATCCTTAAACACCAGGATAATTTCCATCCCCATTTCCTTCTTTCTTGATCTTCATGTTCCCTGATCTTTTGCTCTTCATGGAGTACCTTTTCTCAATTGTCAAAGTAGGTGAACAACTTTCTTCAAATCCATAGTTCATTTCTTGAAGTGAATCATAAACTGTATCCATTGGAAAATTGATTATCACCATCGGACCTCGCATTGCGAGTGTAGCTTGATCATACGCTAGCTGTAGCCTCATCTATATCCAAGGTTCCAGGCCAAAGTCTAACACCATTCCTTATGGAATCCCTTATCTCAACTGCATATTTTCCCCATGGCCTCTTCCTAACTCCTCTATACGAAACCTCCTTTCCTGTCTCATCTTCATTTGCATTCAACTTCACTTAATGATCCTTTCTAAAACTATTAACGGATGTGGTATCAAAAGTGTTTTCCTATGCTTGATTTAGGACTCCCAAAGGAACATTTCTTGGGAGTCATTTCCATTGAAAGGAAGGGTTTGGTTATGGAGATAATTGAATGATTCTGGTGAGAATTTTTTTGAGAAATATAGCAAGAAGAGGATTCAAGAGACAATTGGAGATTTGGGTAATGAAAAAATGAAGAGTCCATGCATGAAAATCAAGTAATTCTTATAATGGAAACGATTATTCTTCTTCGATCTTTTAATTAATTCACTTTGATTTTGCTTTTTGGTTTTGGTCATGGGAAATGAAATTTGAAGCTTAGTGATATATATATATATATATATATAGTAATTACAAGCTAGGGAGGGAAAGGCTACATTATTCAAATATTTATTTTAAAAATGTAAAAAAAAGAAGAAGAAGGAACAAATTAAAGAAACGATGGAAAGAGAGTAAAATTGTATGAAGATGTTATTAGCGTCCAACATCATTATTTGGTCGCAGAATCGACAGGTGAGTCAAAAGGAATACTCATCGGGGCATGACGGCCAGGTCAAGTCAAAATTCTCTTACATCACCCGTGATGTTTCGCTTTTATGTCCTACCTATAACTCATATTTTTAGCTAATTAAAATTGCAAATCATTATGCTTAGAGTGATCAATTATAATGTTAATTACCTTATATTGATGAACATGATTTGATTAATATAGTCGGGTTATAGTTAAAGTTTGTCATAATTTTATTTTTTATGCAAGAAAGATTATAATTTGAGAATTAAAAAAAGAATTATAGATGCATAAATTTAAATTTTAATCTAATCTAAAGTACTTTTTAAAATATTTATATAAATCAATTAGACTAGACTTTGAATTTATAAAAAGATTACTTTATATATATATACACTTTTCATTTAAATTATATGATATAATCATATTATTGAAAGGGGTTAATTTTAATTTTTCAAGTATCACTAATAAGTGAATGCTGATGAAATAAAAATTTACCTATCTAATAATAATGTATAATATAGAATAAATAATCAATATATTTTTAAAAATATTATTTTATGGTGTGATTTTAATAAAACAAAAAAATATATTTTTTCATTGAATAATTATTTCATATAATCCTTCTTTTATTAATTATGTCAAAATTTATCGTAAATGAGTTTCTTAAACTAGCATAATTGATGTTATACTAATTTTTTGAATAGAAAATAAGATGTTATACTAATTGTTAATACATACATTGGTCATTATTTTAAATGTTTTTATCCATTACTAGAATTTCATCCCACTATTTTAGGTAAGTTACTTTTCATTGTTTTTAATATATTTATAATTATTTTTAATAAAATAATAATAATAATTTTAACTCACTTGTTGAATCTTATAAATATATCAAAATTAAAAAATAATAATAATTTTAACTCACATGTTACGCTTTTGTTGTTGGCTCTTTTGCTATGACATGAACTTTTATTTTTTATTTTCAAATTTATAAATTATTTGTTCAAATCTATGACGTTTTTCCAATTTAGTTTAAATTATAAACATTTTAAAACTTGTAGAAAAAAGAAAAAGAAAAATACAACTATATTTTTTTATGATGACTTACGTTTGATTTTTAATTTTTTGAATTTTTTTTCTTTTTATATTTCTTTATTTATTATTATTTCAATTAAAATTTTTCAAAATTACATAAATTTGGATAAAAAAGACTATTTTGCTTGATTCATTCATGGGTTAGTAATGTGAAGTGAATTGACAAAATCAGGTTGATCAGATTCGGCCAGCTTTTATATATATATTTTTTCTCGTAAACCGACATTCTCCAATTTCTATATAATTGCAATAAAAGCTTTCACTTCCTTTGGATTTATAAAAAATTGTAGTTTTTGAAATTTTACTTTTGAACAATAAATCAAAATCATAACGAAGACTAGTATAAGAAATATTTCAAATTAGAGGATTTATAAAAAAATTTTACCTTCAAGCCATATTGCATAAAAACTTGAACATAGGTCTACGAATCAAATACATTAACACACACAATTTTATTTCATTTCAATAAATTATAACATGGAATACTACATCCATAGACCGAATACATGGATTATATAAAAAGCTTGCAAATCAAGTTATTACATTACCAAACACACCGAAATGAGCTTCAATTACAAATAATTACATACCGATAGCCCAAAACACATATAGCTTATCACCAATTTGCTCCAGTTTTTTATAATAAGCAAACCTCCAAGACCTGACGAAAACCAGGGGAGCCACTACCCCCCAAAACCCCATCACAAATCCAAGTACTATGCTTACATAAAGCCAATTCACATTAGACCTTTTCTTTCCTCCACTCCTACCTCCATTTGTAGCATCAGGTGTTTCGCCATTTCTGCTGCAATTTTTAGTGACTGGAGGTCCACAAAGATGATTGCCAATGGACGAAAACCTGTCAAAGCTTTGCAGCTGCGTGCCTGATGGGATTTGTCCTGTCAAGTTGTTGTAGGACAAGTTCAAGTGATTCAAGAAGTTCAAGTGATTCAAGAAATTCAAATTGGAGAAACTTGAAGGGATTTCACCATGGAGTCGGTTCATCGATAAGTCAAGAGATTCCAACACCTCCATATTGCCAATGTTCTCCGGTGTCTTTCCTGTTAGGAGATTCCCTGACAAATTTAATGACCGCAGTCCTATGAGATTACCAAGTTCTTCGGGGATCTCTCCTCTGAGACTGTTAACTGAAAGGTCTATGCCGACAACAAGTCCTAGTATGGTACTGTAATCATCCTCTCTTCCTTTCATCACCAATAATGCACCCAAAAGAAACAGGTTATTAGACTCGAATGACCAGGTACTGTTTCCCACGTGTTTCTTGAGGGGTTTTATGGCCATGGCACTTAGGTTACTAAAACATTTTGGAATTGCTCCTGAAATGTTGTTATAACCAAGATCCAAGAACTGAAGAGAATTATGAGCACAAATTTGATCAGGAATATAGGCTTGGAAGTTATTTGAACGGAGGTTTAGAACCACAAGGTTTAAGAGGTTGTCTCCAATCCATGCTGGAATACTTCCCGTCAATTGATTTTCACTAAGATCAAGAATAAGCATGTCAACCAAATTCTGCAGTGTAGATGGTACTTCTCCAAGTAGGTTATTGTTACGAAGGTTTAATGACAGAACACGGCGCAAAAATCCCAAGGATCTAGGAATTTTCCCAGTTAGATTGTTGTTTCCCAAATTTAAGACTTTCAAAAATTGCCAATTTTCCCAACAATTTGGAATTTCACCAGATAGAAGATTTGATTCAATGTCAAGAATGGTCAAAGGTTCCAATTTAGTTGCGGAATTGCAAAGAAAATTGGAAAGTGTTCCTGAAAATAGATTCTTAGACAAAAATAAAAACATCAAATCTGAGGGTGCTTGTAGCAATGGACCTGTGAATAGGTTGGAACTCAAGTCAACAACCAAACTCCTAGGAAAATATGAAATCTGCCCGACTAGTTGGTTGTTGGAAAGATTTAGATATTCAAATTGAGTCGAAAGGTTCCAAAACCAAGTGGGAATGACACCTGAAATTTCAGCATGGGAGATATCTAAATGAAACAAGTTCTTTTGGAATTTTAGCCACTGAGGAAATTCCGGACCAAGATGACAGTTACCTAATTCAATATTTTCACAGTGGAAAGGAGGAATCCAACTTGGATTTGGTTTAAACGTTAACATGTTGTTAGATGCCCTGAAAATTCTCAATCTTGTGAGATTAGAGAAGTGCATTTCTGATATATTTCCTACCAACATATTATTGCTAACGTCTAAATGTTCCAAATTCCCAAGTTGTCCTAAACTTTGAGGAAGAGTTGCATTCAATTGATTGTTTGAAACATCAAGCAACTTCAAAGATGATAGCTCCCCTACCGGAAGAGGTCCGGTTAATTGATTGTACGAAACATCAAGAACTTTCAATGATGACAACTTCCCTATTGAGAATGGAATGGGACCAGAAATGGAGTTTTCAGAAAGGGAAAGGTATGCCAGATTTTTAAATTGGCTGAGTTGATCAGGTAAATGGCCAGAAAGTTTGTTAGATTCAATATTTAATGACTCTAATCGATCCAAACTACATCTAGACAAACTCTCTATGATTTCTGATACCTTATGATCAATTCCGTTATTTGACAAATCCATCTCTCTCAGATTACAAAGACTCTCCAAACATTTGGGTTCTATAATTTCAAGCTCGTTATGTGAAACATCAAGATGAGTAAGAGAGCTTAAGTTTCTAATGGCACATGAAAAATTACCTTGTAGGCCGACACTGCTAAGACCAAGGAATTGAAGTTGGTTGAAATTAGACAACCAGCTGAGTGTCGATGAAGAAGAGAATGAATTCCTACTAAGATCAAGAAATTTGAGAGAAGACATATTTTGAAAACCATTGGGAATCACACCTTCAACTTCATTGGAGCTAAGATCAATGGACACAAGACTACGAAGACTGAATATCCATGTAGGCACCGAAGACAATGTGTTTGTGGAAAGATCAAGAACAGCAAGAGATTTGTAATTAACACTGATTGGAGATGAATCATTATTTAGATTGCAGCCTGACAAGTGTAACTCTACCAAAGAAGGAAGTTTGTGTGTTGCCTGCAGCCAATCAGTTGCTTTACCAAGATCTGCAGAACTCAAATCAAGATACTGCAGAGAAGAAAGACCAGAAACCCATTGAAGAGTTTTAACTTCAAATAGGGAATTATATCCAAGATCAAGGCAATGCAAATTTGAGAGATTTCCAAGCATATGGGGAATTGTTCCTCGAAAATTTGCCCGAGAAAGGTTAAGATATGTCAAACTCTTCATCGAACCAATGAATTCGGGAATTGCCAGACCTCCAAAGTCGTTATTGCTTAAGTCTAGGAAATTGAGACATTTCAACTCGATCAAAGAAGGATTTACTCTGCCCCCTAGCTTTGAGCGAAAGTAAGCATCCCATTCAGCTAACCGAAAATAAGCATCCCACAGAGCAATTGGCTTATCCTCTTGAGCATCCCTTTCAACGACTGGCACATCCTCAGCGGGACTTCTTGAAAGAAGCCCCAAGTGCAGCTCTTTGACGTGGCCAGTCAAGTTATTGCAGAAAACACCAAGCCACTCACAGCAATTCTCACCTTCAACCCAAGAAGATAGCTTGTTTGATTGATCAATGAGGTCTTGCTTGAACTTCAAAAGGGCTTGTCTCTCACGTTCAATGCAAAGCGCATTGGAATTCCCATTACAAAAGCTAATATCGATGGCTGCGATGGCAAGAAGAAATCCAAACAAGGAAATTGTAACCGCTCTCATGGTTGCATATCGATCCTTGCTACCGACACCGAATATATAAAGTTAAAGAAAAATATTTTCCACCACATCAAGTGCTAGGAATTTTCTTCAAAGGCCTCCAATTTAAAATTCCAGCTTGAATTTTCCTCAAAAGCAATCATACGTATAAATTCGACAAGTGTAGAAAGAATATAAAAAGAACTTGACAAGAACTTTAAGTCAACCAAGTCTATGGAGCAAGTCTCACGGCCAGCTAATTAACTCTTTAGGTTTTAGAAAACAGGAAAAAATGAAATAAAAAATGAAAAGTTTAGAAAAAAAATAAAATTACATCAACTTTAGAAAAAAGTTAAATACTCTTTATCTTTATTTTTTTCTATAGTTATTGCTTTTTTTTGTTAAATCAAATTTTGCTAATATTTTTAGCTAAAATTAAGCAAAATTGTTGAAAAAAGATAATTCAAGTACAACACTGGTTTTATATAAAAATAAAGTTATAATAATTTATGTACATGACTTTAAACATTTAATTTTGTAAATTTTTAATATATCTTTTATAGTTAACACAGTTATTATTTTTTTATTAATTTTTAATATAATTTTAATCACCGTTCATTAGCATCATTTTCTCAATTCATGGCTAAATCTTAAACACGTAAATGATAAGACGAATGCATAAAAAAGTAACGAACACGGAGCACAAATAAGCCAGCTGATCTAACCCTTGAGGAAGAAAACTTGTGACCGTTGCTTTCAACTTTTGATAGTAGGCTAACCACCATGATTTGACGAAACACAAAGAAAGCTTGTGACCTCCAATTTCCCACTTGAATTTTCCACAAAAAGCATTTTATAGTCCATTAAAATTCAACAATTGTAGAAAGAACAAAAGACTTGATAAAGTAGTCAAGTCCACCAAGTCTATGGAGTAAGTTGCACGGCCCAGCAATTAACTCTTTAGGTCTTAGAAAAGAGAAAAAATAAATAAAAAATAAAAATTGAGAAAAAAATAAACTTACAAAAAATTTAGAGAAGTAAAACTCTTTTTCTTTATTATTTTTTTGCTATAGGCTTTTTTTTTAAATCAAAATTTGCTATATATGTTTAGCTAAAATTAATGTAAAATAAGTGATGATGGTAATAATTAATGGTTAAAATAAGATATGATAATGTAAACTATATATATTTTTTTTGGTCAGTAAAAGTAAAATTAATGGTTAATAAGTGATGATGTTTATAATTAATTTAATATTATCAAGTTCAACTAATTTAAAAATAATATTTTTATGAATTATAATAAAGAAATTAAAATTTATATTTCGTGTTATCAGGGAGAACTGAAAACCTCCCACTACTAACCCAATCAACACGCACACGTTCTTCATCCTTACCACCTTCATTTGTAACAACTTTTCTGTTGTAGTTTACACTGACCGGAGGTCCACAAAGTTGATTGCCAATGTAAGAGAACTCGTCAAAAGTTTGGAGTTAGGTACTTGATGGGATTCTTCCCCTCAAAATCAAGAGATTTTAGTATCCTCATTGTCACGCTCCAAACCTGAAGATTTAGAGCTTAATAATGCCGCATAATTATGAGACGAATCTTATAAGCGTATAAGACAACAGATATCTAACTAAATTAAAATCTTCAATAATCTTCAAAATAATACTTTACAGAATCTCAAGTCTATAAAATTATACTCTTTGTAAATTAGTCGAATATACTAAAATTCTTACTAATAAATCTTTTAGAATCAATAATAAAATACTCACTTCAAAAGTAATACCAAATTAAAGATAGATTCTAATCTTGCTAATCAAAGTAGTTGTCAAGATTAAGTCTCCTATGACGCAAACATTGAAATTTGAAAAAGTAAAGAAAAATAAAGGAATGAGTACGATGACTCGGCAAGTAACTGATATCCCCTCAGTTGGATTAAGCATGTCATAAAACATTTAGGCCAAAACATTAACTAAGTGATTCAAAAATATTTTGGGTAATCTTGTGTTCAAACACATTTTCACAAATCATATTCTCAAAATCAAATTCTCAGATTACAAAATGAAATAAATATCACAAAATTATAAAATTTATTAGTCTCCCGTAACATACTACGATCACCTTAACCCTTGTAGTGTAGGTTAGAATCATAATTTTTCCTTTAGTGCAATGAGACAAAAATATATCAGAAACAACTAAATTGTTGCACTGACAATCATAATTAACCCGTTAGTGCAATAGGATAGAACAAAATTCATAGTAACCCCTTTAATGCAATGGGATAAAAGCATATCACTGATGGTACGATGAACAAAAACTACTATTCTCAACCGATGACACGGTGAACAAAAATCACTATTCTTAATCGGTTGCATGGTTTGAAACCAATATCAATATCACAAAATACATGTCGACATGGCCAACAATTAACCCTTATTGGCAGAGTTAGAACATAGTCATACTATGAGACAAAAACCACAATATATTTTCAGATTAGCTAAAATATACAAATTCAATATTTATAAATTTTTGCAAAACATAATCCATACATATTAAATTCCATAATCATTCCAAAGCAACATTTCATATCCCAACAAACAATAGTTATATAAATATATTATTACGAAATCATATTTGAAAATCAAAACAATGTCAAACCATATTCCAAACTCATAACAAAGAAATCATATATATATTTTGCATACTCAACCTGATTTACAAAATAAACAAACAAAACTATATATATTATATATTTCAACTCTAAATATATTGAATTCAAAGGGATATCAAGTCACTTACCTGATGTACTAAACCAAAACTTAAGCTGTAAATCACTCAATTCTTTTAATATCCTAATAATTCAAAAAATATTCAAAAATCAAAATTTAACCCAAAAACATAAATTTAACAAGGTAAACCTTTCGCATGTTATTCTAAGCAAATTGGGTTATGTGGCAACCTTTTCAACAATTCGAAACTATTTGAAAATATTTTTTTTAGCATATAAAACAAATTTTCTTTTAATATAGCAAAATGCCTAAAATTGAGTATAAATATGAAATTAAGGATTAAAACAAAAAAAAATCAGTAGGAATTTAAATTTTTACAAATATTTAATTTTTAACATTTAATAGTAATCATTTTTTTATAAATCTGAATATAATTTAATAGTTCTTTAACAATGCTAATAACATGAAATTAATACAATAAAAATATATTAAAATAAGTAAAAATTCATTAAAAATAATATAACTAAAATTCAAGTAATTTATAACTAAGTACATCAAATATTGGCTAAAAATAATTTTTAAAATAATTAAAAATGAGACTTTCTAAATTCTAAAATTTTCACATTCCATGATCATTTGATTTATTTTGAGCCACAAAATCTTAAATATACTACAGTTTTTAGTGACAAAGAAAAGCATTAATTTAAAGAAAAAATGTAATACTACAACTTAGAATTTCGTTTTGGCAAAAATGATTTTTAGAAGCCTAAGTTTTGAAGTCTAAAACTTGACAAATTATCACAAACAGCCAAGATTTTTTGAGTTTTTTATTTATGAAACCTATTTTGGGGCTTTGATTCTCTTAGCCTATAAATAATTTGAACAAACTAGTTATATCACTAGAAAGTTCACATTTCGTACTATCAAAAGCACCTAAATTTTGACCAAATCGGCCATTGGAGTAAGGAGTTTTTGTGGCTCAAAATTAGGCATTTGTAATTACAAGAAACCCCAAAAATCAGAAACTTGAAACATTAAATTCTCCTAAATTACTCAACTAAGGGAAGTGCCACACATACAATTAGAAAGATCTTGAAGAGACATTTCCATTGGTACCATAATTTTGTCAGATTGTCACCAAAAAATTGTCGGAATATTTTTGAAATTGAAAAAATATAAAAATATAAGTTGGAGTTTGTAGAAAATTACATAAAACATGAAAATTCTAAAAATTTTAAGCAAAATCTTACCTAAATCAGTGATTTCTAAGATTGATTTGCCCTATCTCTTCCTCTATTCTTCTTCTCAAGTATTTCTTAAAGTTTTCCCTTTTTTTCTATCAGAGAAAACTATCAACAAAAGTTGTTGATAAGTTTTCTTTTTATTTTCTTCTCCTTTATTTTTTTTAACCAATGATACTTATGGGTTGGGTCACTGATATAATAACATGGGCTTGGGTATTGCACTTATGTTGTCAATGTGGTCAGGTATCTTTCCTCCCAAGGAATTTCTTGATAAATTTAACGATTGTAATCCTGTGAGACTAGCTTGTTCTTTAGGGATCTCTCCAACGAGACTGTTGTACCCAAAAAAGAGTAATGTCATAAAAAAATAGTACTAGGGAAAAAAACACAAAAGGTGAGTTTGGTGCAAATTTCATATGAAATGATCCTCTTATATATATAAGTAGACCTATTCAAGGATCGAGTTATCTGTCCAAACTCGAAGGTTTGCTCAAGTTTTGAAAGGGTTTGGACAAAAAATTAAAACCTGTTAAACATGGTTTGGACATAATTTTTAGATCCGCTTAAATTTTGAATTGAATTTTAGACAAAAGATTTAAAACCCAAGTCCAGCCCGATCGAATTCACATAAATAGAAATTTTTTATTTTTATATATATGTAAATTATATATAAATTAATTTACATATGTATAAAAATTATAAATATTTTATTAAACTTAATTGTTACTTTTATATAATTTTTATTTTTAATTTTTATAAATATAAATATATATTTTAATTTATATATATATGTGAATTAAATATAATTTCATTGAACTTAATTTAATCACATTTTTTTTTCAAATTTTTGTTATAAAAAAAAGTTTAATGAGTGTATTTGGGATTTATTTTCTTAATTTAAGTCAGGTTTGAAAAAATTTTGAGATTCGAATTTCTAGTCTACTAGGTCTAGACAAGCATATAAGCTATTAATATCGAACTTGACCTAAAACCAAACCGGTCTGACCCATGAACACCTTTATACATGAGTCTTGGATATTGTGTAAAAAAAACACAATAGTAGGGGTTAGTTTTATCTAAATTAAAGCATAAAAGATGTCATCTTGTGCAAATAACTAAAAAGAAAAAAGATCATATAACAAATTAATTGGATATTCAAATTTATAAGGTATTAGCTAATATTATTTCAATTTCAGTAATCAAAATTAAAATTCCAACAAACTCAAATAAAAAATATTATCTTAAATTGGCAATATTTTAATTTGTGGAGATAAATTTCAAGGATAAATTTGCTATGTGATTTTGGACTAGTTATAGATTATTATTTGGTTTGAATCATATAACATTTCTGGTAATTATAATGTATGGTCTTACTTAACTCCTAAGAAGAGATTTAAACATTCCACCATAGAATGTCTACGTTTTCCAATTCTTTATCAAAGCAACTCCTTTCTTTATCAATTATTTGTTAGACAAAAATAAATAAGCAAAAAAAAAAAAATAGAAAAGAATTTTGGCTTTGAGGCATGGAGAACACTTTTTTAAAGTCAATTATACCTTTAGGATACAACAAAGCCTCAAACTCTCCAATAAGAAGTAGTTAAAATAGTCATACTAAAAGATTTATTTATAATGAATGAACAGACATAAACTTATATTCAGATAGTTACGACCTTTTGTATAATCATGACCTTTATGAATAATAATCTATTCATATTCAAATAGTTATGACCATTTGTCATATGATATTTGTTTCTGTTCAAACATAATTATTTAAAATATGAAAAAAATTAATACAAAAATTAATTTTATTCATCAATAATTAAATCTTTCTATCCAATATGAAATGTACCATATTCTAAACTACCAACAATCCCCCACTAGTTTGGAATGTGGTGTTTAATTTTTACCTTTCACATAAATAAATATTATGAATACAAGAAGATATCTCTCGATTTAAACCTTCAATTAGCATATATATCTTACAATGCTAACAAAGCTGATAGTGTCCGCAGATTAAACCTTAACTTCTAGTGTTAGAATTGAAAATGTAATACACATAATATTTATTTATTCTTCTGTTAGAGGTTTATAACTGCTTTTAGCACTATTATGGTCATGTGCTTATCCTATTTATAAATATTTACAAAAGAAACCCCAATTCTTCTTGTTAAAGTGGCACCACTTCTATGTTTATATAGGTAGAGTTTCCATTATGTCTCAATTGCTTTAGACATTTAAAACTCCATTAAGAGTATAAAAACTCATCCTCCCCACGCAATAGATCACACTAGTTTCTAAAATTTGAATGGATTTTATTAATGTTTAATAGATACATAACAATAACTTGTTTTTATCTATTAAACTTTGTAATTAGAGGTTACTAATTCAAAGTTGGGTTCCTATTATTGGTGTCTAATAATAAGGGTTTAAATCCATTCTACTTGTAGTACTACTAACCAAATATCTTGGAATTTAATTTTTTTTTATGGTAATTACCCCAAATTGAGATTGAATCTTTAATATAATCACTTCAAGCTAATATGTCCAAATTTTTCATTTTGCATATCATTTATATGCTCCAAACATTATTACCTCATTCTTATCATTTTAAGAAATAGTTAGTTTTGGTTGTGGCCACAACTCTATATTCATAACTTTCAACCATTTTATCTCCATACTTTTATACATCCTTAATACAATTATAATTCTAGTACAATTCCTTTTAATATATTTTTTAAGGACCTTTTTATGACTTTAATTTAATAAGTGTTTAAACTTATTAGCTTGTACAATTTGCTCATAAAATTATACTAAAATCTTATAACACGGTGGTAATTTTTTTTATTTCTTTTGATTCTTATCACCCCCACCATATGCAAGTATGCATTCCTTTATTAAAGAATATCTCATTCAACTATCAAGATATCATATATATACTTAATCAATTTGCCATTTCATTTATCTTTTTACTATTTAGTGGTTTTTTTTTTTTTTTAAGTAGGAGGCCTCCAAATCCACCCTTAATGAAAGATAACTAGCCGATATCTTAATATTTCAATAAAAGTTTCAAAACTTTTATATTTTAACTCATTATAAGAGTTTACATCAATAAGCTGATTTTAAATATAATCATGCTTCTATAGTTTCTTTTTAAGACTTTTATGTCAATTCATCTTATATGAATCTATTTCATCATGGACAAAATTTTTTTTTATTACCATGAACAAAACCATTTCCATCAACCAAATGGATTAAATAGCATTCCTTTTGCTATTATAAAAGTTTTCAAAATTAAAAGATTTTTGAATCACTCATGGCTTCCAAAGTAAATATACTTCGAAATTTTCACTATATAAAACCATAGATGATAAATCATTTCTACAATCTATGAATTAGACCATATACATAACAAAAAATTACCACAATGTGATCAAGATTGTGGCATCAATTTTGGCTTATGGCTTTTCTAAGCCAACCATAATAATCTACCTCATACCTACAAATCATTTAGATTTGGCTATTAAAATTATCTCATTTATAATGATAACTTTTAATGAAAACCAACTATCTCAAATGTTATCATGAGTTTTCAATGCATATAGTAATGGTCCAATGGCCAATTCCAAGTTCATGATTATTGAAACCTCTAAACTTGACTTTAAACTTTTATGAGAACTTTATTTCTCCACCATTGTGCAACTTATATATCTCTGTTATTTACCACTTTTAATTGGTTATAACATTTTTTCGATATATAATGAATTCAAACTTTACTCATAGAACCAATATACCTATGTAAAATAAGAGTCCATAATATATTTAATTCCAATTTTAATTACTTTCACAATCATTTTGTGATTAATACGTTCATATCGAGATCACCACTCTCAACAATAGTAGGAATTTTGATAGAACTTGGAGGTGAGCCAATATTTAAAGATGCTGAATTCTTGGACTCCTCCACAGAACTTCCTTTGGGATTAGAGTTACCACTGCGATGTCTGTAATGCCTGGAACACGATGACGTTCCAGATACAGAGTCATTATCCTTCTCAACAGAAAATGCTTGAACAGGAGTGGTATTTTGATTACCAATTAAGACAAGTTGGTCCACAGCATGAACCACACCCTCTCTAACAAACATTTTGGAGAAGGTTCCAGGAAGCTTCTCCATAAGGATCTCAGCAATTTGGAGGGAAAGAACCAGGACATATGGATCTTTCCATGCTATAACACCAGCCAAGAAACTTGATATGTTTGTCCCACTCAACAGCTTCTGAAGCATCTTTGCACTGCTGAAGTACATCAGTTTTCCAATAACTGAAAGACATTTGTAGCGAACAGTGCTATTGACACTACAACTATAGTTATGTATGAGAACAGGAAAGAGATCCATTCCAAACTGCTGAAGAAGTTTGGGTTGATCATTCAACAATTTTCACTTGGGCTGAAACCTCAGTAGCGTTTCCATTGGTGTCTTCTTGCTTGCCAGAGCTACTAGCAGAAGACTTCTTCACAATAGATCCTTTCAAAAATATATTTAAGCTGGCAGGGAGGGAGATGGTTCCTTGTGGCAATGGAGGAAGAAGCTCATTTACTAGATTGTCAATCTAAAAAATCTTCTCTGCTGGTCTACTTAAAACTGGCGGAACAGATGAGTTAGAGGAAACGCCAGAACCTCATAGTATATCTTTAAGTATGCCACTGATCCCAAGCAAAAGTAAAGTTTTTTGTTTTTTAGAGGAGACCCGCTTGCACATGTTGAAAAAAGTCAAATTAAGCCCGTATATGTTGGTGTGCTCAGCGATCCCTGTCCACCTCCAGAATTACTTGTGGAAATGAGAGATGCAGCCTGAGTAACAAGTCCATGATTGCACAACTCATCTAATTTATCAGGGGAAGATGCAAAGGTTTCAGCAATGCGAGTCAAAAACATAAGTGTTTCTTTTGTAGAGAATCAATCCGTGAAGCCACATTAACTTAGAAATCTCTCCAGTAGCCACACTAGCAAGCAAATTCATTCCAGCATCATTCCTAACGGGTACGCATGCATTTGCTTCAGAGTACTTGACACAACTTTCAATTAAAGCATTAATGGAGCTGAAAGAAGCCTCCAGCAGTTTCCCTGATTTAAGTTCATTTCCAAAGATGGGGAAGCCATTTTTGTAACTTCAGTTGTTTTCCTGGCATCTTCTCCAGTTTTACAATTTTTATTTTATTTTATATGGAACAGCCGTGGGTGAACCATCTCCCTCATCAGACCCAATCAGCATATCTTTGAAGTTATTGTTCTGCCAAGATTCAGTATTCACATCAGCGATAATATTTGTCCAGGAAGTATCACTTTTCTCCTTCATGTTACAATCTAATTGTTCAGACTTCTCTGAAAGCATAGGAGAAGAAGCTCTGCTCTGACAGAATGATCTTCAAGAGATCCTCCACTGGCACTTTGTGCCGGACTTCTACCTCGATTTGGGATGTCAACAATGAACTTATGACTATTACCCTCAGCCATAAGAGCATCCATGGCCTTTTCACATGTTAAACCAGACTGATATTTTATGCAAAAGCAGACTTGCTTGCGGTCTCTCCTTGAGCAAGCTTAACCGAACCAGTTTTAGAAACAGAAAGTTAAGTTACTGAACTCTTCATGGCAACCTCAGATGACCCAGAGTGCTTGCTTTCACTGTGAGAAACTTCAGTAAAACAAGGTCTTGCAGACCAGGTAACAGCCTGATTTGAACCAGACTTAGCATCCATCTCAGCATCAACTCATTTTTTTTTATATATATCAACTAAACTCGCTTTCTTCTGTATTTTTATATTCTTGTGACTACGCAAATGATTCACAGACTTACCAATGTTACACATCTGTAGAGCTGTAAGATTTATAGGTAGCTTATCTAGTGCTCTTAGTAAGGTTAAAAGAAAATCGTCAACTGATCTATCACCCTTGGCCTCATAGGTTGTTCTGTTTCCATTACCGTGGATAATGCCTTACAAGGAGACGCTCCACCATATGGTTCATGACCTTCACTACCTTCTAAACTCTCCACGTGCTCACCTTTCTTTGGGGCAGTGACAGTTTCCCACATTATGACTGGCATGACTACGTGCATCAGTCTCAACATCCTTTTCATCTTTCACTGCATCAACATTTTCCAAAACCATATCTTTAGCAGAAGCATGCTTCAGCACCTTTGACACATTTAGCCTTTTCTAATATTAATCTCCAAATCATGCCAATTTCTTTTCTTTATATCTTCCTTAGGCAAAATTAAATTTTCTTATATAATTGCCTTTAAATTGTTAGACAAAAATACATAAGAGAAAAAAAATAATAGAAAAGAATTTTGGCTTTGAGATATAAAGAACATTTTCTTAAAGACAATTATACCTTTAGGATACAACAAAGCCTCAAACTCTCCAATCAAAAATAGTAAAAATGATCATACTGAAAGATTTGTTTATAATGAATAAATAGACATAAACTTATATTCAAATAGTTATGACCTTCTGTATAATCATTACCTTTATGAATAATAATTTATTTATATTCAAATAGTTATGACCATTTATCATATGATATTTATTTTTGTTCAAACATGATTATTTAAAATATGAATAAAATTAATACAAAAATTAATTTTATTCATAAATAATTAAATCTTTCTATTCAATGTGAAATGTACCATATTCTAAACTACCGACGTTATTCCTTTCGTCTATATCTGGTTATCTCCATATGTTTAGAGTCTCCATAAACTGAAGCCTTTATTTTCTACGATAAACAATCCTTATGAATTTGATTAATATGTAAATGTTACATATTATAATTATTTATCATTCAAAAACAAAAGAATAAATAAATAAATAACAAAAATAGTCAAGAATGATTCGGTTCTTTTTATTTGTTCAATATGAAATCATGGATTTGTATGCAAAATTATTATTGACCAATATTTTCCAGGCCTGAAAATTTTGCAACAATCATGTTCCATTTGGACGGCCTCTTGGACGTCAAAATGAATAGTTTCAATGTGATTCGATGAAAATCTTTATTATTATTCATTCAAATGAAGCATTATTTTATGATGGTTTAATTGGTACAGGTCAACTATTTTCTACATTTGGTCTTGTAAAATTATAGTAGGGCATTCAGTTACCCCTAAAGGTTTCCAAATTTCAAGTTTCAACCTATCAATTACCAGATAAGCAAGCAAATTAATCAGTGAATCTTCTATTTCTATAGTTTCTGGTTTCAGAAAAGCTCGTCAAAAAATGATTAATATAACAGGGCTTTAAAGTTTAAACTTCACCCCCCCCCCCCCCCCCCACAAAAAAAAAAAAAAAACTTGGTCAAAAGTTTTAAGTGAGAGTTCTTAAGTATTCAATTTTAATAAAATGCTACTTGCTTTTTCTACTGTGTAGAGTTTAAGGTAGTGTGTAATTTGAACCTTTATTCTAAAATCTTGTTATTGTTCATAATTTTTGGATAAAAGTAATGATCGGTGAAAATTTATCCATTAATTTGTAAATAATATATATAATTCTTATAACTTTTATAACAAATTCAAATACAAATTTATTCTTTTAAATTTATTTTTCAAAACAATTAAAAATAATAAAAATGATTTAAAATATGCTAAAAAAAAAGAAATAAAAATGCATAAGCAAAAGGATAAAAATGAAAATAGCCAAATAGGGATAGCACATAAAGACCTCCACTTAAAGACGGCAAAGGCTCGAGTAAAGACTAGTTTATATTCGTTTTAACTTTGATCATATTATTATTTTTTATACTCGATGCCAACCTGATATATATATATATATATAATCTGTATTAGGTTTACCTTGACCAAGAATCAATTCAATAATATAACATTAATAATTATAATTTTTAATATAAATTATATCTTAATTATTAACATAAATTATTAATATAACAAATAAAAATAAAATAAAATAATATATATTCTTATATATATATACCTTGAGAGAGGTAGAATAAAGTATCTTAAACCTGGTTTCGACTCGATTTTGATCTTCAAAAAAAAAAAAAAAATCATCCTACTTCGATCCGATTTTGATTTTAAAAATTGTCCCTATTATATTGATGGATTGAAACCAATCAAATATGTGTTATTTTGACATCTCAACCTCCAATGACTTCATTTTTTACAAAATTTATTTTATTAAAAAAAGAAAAAATAATAAAATAAAACAAAGGAAAGGAAAGGAAAGGGCTGAAAAAAAAAGAAAAAAAAAAACTAAATGGGATGCCACATGAACACTTCTACTGCCAATTTAGTTCTCCAAACATAGATAAAAAAAATAGATAATTAAAAACAAAAAAAAAAGCCAAAACTTAAAAAAACAACCCAAAAAAAAAAAAAAACAAATTAATAGGGGTGCCTAATGAATACATCCATTTAAGGATGACAACTTGTCATGACATGTTTTTATTCACCCTGACTT
Organism: Durio zibethinus; assembly: GCF_047325235.1. Lineage (NCBI taxonomy): Eukaryota > Viridiplantae > Streptophyta > Magnoliopsida > Malvales > Malvaceae > Durio > Durio zibethinus. Next base: position 1,736,506 of record NC_143173.1, on the reverse strand, counting down.
TGATTTATCTTTTTAATAATTCAATCCAACTAAAAGGATTTATAAAAAAAATTGTACCTTCCACCCAATTTAAATAAAACTTGAATACACATCTATGAGTCAAATACATTAACACACATAATTTTATTTCATTTCAATAAATTATAACATAGAATACCACATCCAAACCCGAATACATGGATTAAGTAAAGAGCATACAAATAAAATTATTATATTACCAAACACACCAAAATGAGCTACCATTTCAAATAATTACATACCAATAGTAGCCCAAAACACGTATAGCTTGTCACCAATTTGCTCCAATTTTTGATAATAAGCAAACCTCCAAGACCTGATGAAAAACAAGGGAGCCACTACTCCCCAAAACCCTATCACAAATCCAAGCACTATGCTTACATAAAGCCAATTCAACTTAGACCTTTTCTTTCCTCCACTGCTACCTCCATTTGTGACATCAGGTGTTTCACCATTTCTGCTACAAGTTTTAGTGACAGGAGGTCCGCAAAGATGATTGCCAATGTAAGAAAACTTGTCAAAGCTTTGGAGTTGGGTGCTTAATGGGATTTGTCCTGTCAAGTTGTTGTAGGACAAGTTGAAGTGATTTAAGAAATTCAAATTGGAGAAACTTGAAGGGATTTCACCATGGAATCGGTTCATGGACAAGTCAAGAGTTTCCAAAACCTCCATACTGTTGGGATTTGCCTTGAATCTCAAAATCTCACATTGAAAGTTAAGTGAGTTTGATTTTGTCTTGTATCCCACATCGAGAGTTTAGTAAAGGTATAAAGGGTTTTACCCTTATAAATAAGATGTTTTGGTTTTAGTTTGGTAATCCCAGAGAGTTAGACACCAAGAGAATAGCTAAGTGAGTAGGCTATTAAAGGGTGTAATTGGGTTTTGGGTTAAGTTTTGAGTAAGGAGTTTTAGGAGACTTTTCTCATTCTAAAAGTCTCACAATTGTAAAGATTTATTTGATAGTGGATTAGGTTTGGAGTAGCCATTTTGAGTTGGGCCTAACCAAATATATTTATGTGTTTTTATTCTTGATTTGAGCTTGTTATTTTGTGTGTGGTTGTTGCGCGTGGGTGTTGTTTTTCCCAACAAGTGGTATCAGAGCAAGGTTCGAGGTTCGACGTTTAAGGTTCGCGGGTTCAAGAGATCGTGAAGCAGTGTTTGAAGATGTCTGAAGAAGGTATGTCTGGTATGTCTATGCCTAAGTTTGAGATTCCGTTATTTGATGGAAAAAGTAATTTTATGTTATGGCAAAGTACGATTCAAGATCTATTAGTACAACAAGGGTTGGATCAGGCATTAGAGAGTAGTAAGCCTGAGGGAATGTCTGATGCTAATTGGAATAGGATTCAGAAGAAGGCTGTTAGTACTATTAGATTGACGTTAGCTCCAGAAGTAAAGTACAGTGTGTTGACTGAGAGTACTCCGAAGAGTTTGTGGGATAAACTTGAAGGTATTTATGCTTCGAAGTCGTTGACTAATAGATTATGTTTGAAGATGGATCTGTATTCTTTCAAGATGAAAGAAGGTATGAGTCTTCATAATCACCTGAATGAGTTTAATAGATTGGTTTCTCAATTGCTAGCGATTTCTGTTGATGAGTTAAAAGATGAAGAAAAGGCTTTAATTTTGCTGGCATCTTTGCCCAAGTCTTATAGGCTTTTAGTTCAGACTGTGTTGGTAGGTAGGTCTACTTTAAAGTTGGATGATGTGACTGCTCTATTGCGTGAGAACGAAAGGTTTATGGGAGCTCAGAACTCATCACCTGGGGGAGTACACTAGCTGTAGAGGGTTTTGATCAAGGGAGGACTCAAAAGAGGATTGATGGATCGAGATGGAGATCCAAGTCAAGAGACAGAGATTACAGTGATGTAGAATGTTATTATTATGGTGAGAAGGGACATATCCAAGTGCGCTGCAGGAAGCTGAGAAGGGATATGGCTGTTTTCAAAAGGGCGAATAATGAGAAGAAATCAAATGAAGAAAAGAGTGATACTGTTGCTGTCGTGTCTGATGATGATGATGTTGTTTTGACAACTTGTGTGGATGAGACTCAGACTTTGAAAAGTGATAAAGGTTGGGTTTTAGATTCAGCTGCTACAGTTCATGTTTGCAATGATAGGAGCTGCTTTGTGGAGTTGAATGAGAATGAAAAGTATAGGGATATTGTGGTTGCTAACAAAGAAAAGGTACAGATTCAAGGCATTGGGAGTGTTCGCCTTAGATCTCATAATGGTGTTATTAGGACACTTCGTCATGTAAGGTATGTACCAAATTGTCACTACAATTTGATTACTTTGGGTGAGTTAGCTTCTCGGGGGTACACATTTTATGATAGTAATGATTGGTTGAAAGTGTATAAGAATGATAGTGTGATTCTACAAGGGAATAGGGTCAATCACTTGTACATGTTTGATGGAGGCTCAGTTGCTGGAATGCCTGTGATGAAAGAAAAGAAGAAAGGTAAGCATGTTAGCTTTACAGATACTGTTGAAGTGTTTGGAGATTCAAGTCAAGGGAGGATTTGTTGGGATTTACCTTGAATCTCAGAATCTCACATTGAAAGTTAAGTGAGTTTGATTTTGTCTTGTATCCCACATCGAGAGTTTAGTAAAGGTATAAAGGGTTTTACCCTTATAAATAAGATGTTTTGGTTTTAGTTTAGTAATCCCAGAAAGTTATGTCATAACGTCTAGATCCGGGGATCTATCGCTAGATATTGACTTTAGGGAGTCGCCACCAATCTTTTTTTATCTAGGTGCGATTGGCCACCTAAGGAATCTGCCCTTTTAGGGAACACCTAAGTTTAAGGGTCCCTAAAAGAATAGGTTCGGGTCTGCTAACCAGAACAGGGTTCGAGAGTTCGGTTACGTGTGAGGAAGGTTATAGCACCCTCACAACGCCCATCAAAAGATGGTACCAGCTTAAATTTGTGTTATCCAAAAGCCTTAAAATTTTACCGAGTAATTAATTATTGAAAATCATTCTCAATTGACTCTAATACTTTTAGCAGAAAATTGAGAAAATTCCCTCACCTCAAGAGTATGCAAGAAAAACTACTGTTTCACTTGCAGAGGCTCCGTCGTCGGATTATTTAAAGAAAAAAAATCAAAATCAAAATAAAAAGAAAGAAAAAAATGATTTTTTTTTGTGTAGGGAAAATTGATACTTTCAACTTTTCCCCAGAAAATATTTTTTTGGAAATTTATTTTTAAGGAAAATTGATACTTTCAACTTTTCCCCAAAACATTTTTTTGGAAATTTATTTTTAAGGAAAATTGATACTTTCAACTTTTCCTCAAAACATTTTTTGGAAACTTATTTTCAAGGAAAATTGATACTTTCAACTTTTCCTCAAAAAAACCTTTTTTTGAAATTTTATTTTTCGAGGAAAATTGATACTTTCAACTTTTCCCTAAAAATATTTTTTTTTTGGAAATTTTGATTTTCAAGGAAAATTGGTACTTTCAACTTTTCCTCAAAAATCCTTTTTTGAAAATTTATTTTTAAGGAAAATTGATACTTTCAACTTTTCCCTAAAAATATTTTTTTTTTGGAAATTTTGATTTTCAAGGAAAATTGGTACTTTCAACTTTTCCTCAAAAATCCTTTTTTGAAAATTTATTTTTAAGGAAAATTGATACTTTCAACTTTTCCTCAAAAATATCTTTTTTGAAAATTTTGATTTTCTTATTTAAAAAAAATAGAATAATAAAAAAGTGAAAATAAATAAAGATAAAAAATAAAGGAAAGTAAAACCAAAATAAAGATAAAAAGAATATTAAATAAACCTAATCTAATAAATAAAAAAATAAAAAAACAAATAAATGAAAATAAAAAAAAATTCAAAAAAATTCAAAAAAAAAACCCGGAGCGGCTCGGATCGCGGCTCGGCTCGGCTCGGCTCAAGGAAGAGAAAACGGCTCGGAGAAGCGGCTCGGGAAGAACTGCTCGGCTCGGCTCGGCTCGGAAAGGGCTGGGCACGCGCGGGTCAGAATCGGGTCGACGCTCGGGTCGGGTCGGGTTCGGCAAAACGCGCGGATCCTCTGATTAACTTAAAGCCAAAACGACGTCGTTTTGGGAGGGTATAAAAGGCACCTTCCTCCATTTTTCGACAGAACACTCCTCCCCCTCTCTCTCTTCTTCCCTTTTTCTCTCCCTTCTCTCTAGAAAATGAAGAACACCGGTGCCGGATTCTGGAAAAATTCATCAGAATCTGGAAATTTCACCGGAAGTTCACCGGAAGTGGGCCGGAAGATCACCGGTTTCTGGGATTTTTCGTCGAAAACTGGGCTGGTCACCGGAAACTTCAAGGTTCGCCGGAATTGTTGCCGAAAAATTCAAATTTTTCGGAATTTTCGCCGGGGAAATTTCCAGAAAATTTTTTTTGCCAAAATTTTCTAAAAATTTTTTCTCACTCCCAGAACACTCCTAAACTTTTTCTTAGCTCTCTATACGCCCGTATTCTCTCAATCAGTAGCTTTTGCTTCTGTTTTCTATGTGTTTTCTCTGTTCCAGGGGGTCCCTTTTATAGGGATTGATCAGGAGTTCCTGATCAATCCCAATTCCTCCTTGGACGGGAATTCAGTCTTTGAATCCAACTGGACTCTTCTGATTGAATTCCCCTCCAGAGTGAGATTCTTCAACTTTGAATCTTAGCCATCCAGAATTAAAATCAAAATAAATAAAAAAAATACTAGATAATCAAAAGATATGATAGTATAAAAATAAAAAAATAATATCAGATAATTCGAAAAAAAAATCAGATAAAATTAACAGATAATAATAAAAAAAAATAACATAAGATAAACCCAAAAATATATTACAAAAAAAAAGATAATAATAATAATAAATATATAACTATATACATACAATACATATAAATCTAATCTAAATAAAAATAAATAAACAAAGATATACATAATAATAATAATAATAAAATACATAAAATACAAAAGAAGAAAAAGAAAAGAAAAAAAAATACAGGATTGAAATGGGCCTTACCCATTTGGGCCAGGCCCAATTGATTTGGGCCCGGACCCAATTGGGTGTCTACAGCTGCCCCTCTTTGCACATTTTCTGTGAAACAGAAATTGCGCAAAGACGTAGACACCCAATCAAGACTCAACTCAACATTTTTTGATTTTTTTTTTTTGATTTTTTTTATTTTTGTTTTTATTTTTTGATTTTTTTTTATTTTTTTTTGATTTTTTTTTTTTTGATTTTTTTGATTTTTTTTTGTTTTTTTTGTTTTTTTTGTTTTTTTGTTTTTTTTGTTTTTTGTTTTTTGTTTTTTTTTTTTGCCGAAGCTCCTCTAAACAGAGACTCAACGACTTTTGAAAGTAAATTGCTCCTCTAAACAGAGGCAACGGACTTTGGAAAGTAAATTGCTCCTCTCAACAGAGGCACCACGACTTTGAAAAAATAAATTGCTCCTCTCAACAGAGGCACCACGACTTTGAAAAGTAAATTGCTCCTCTCAACAGAGGCACCACGACTTTGAAAAAATAGGTGACTTTGAAAAAATAAATTGCTCCTCTCAACAGAGGCACCACGACTTTGGAAAGTAAATTGCTCCTCTAAACAGAAGCAACGAAACTTTGAAAAATAAATTGCTCCTCTCAACAGAGGCACCACGACTTTGGAAAAATAAATTACTCCTTGACAATCATGTCCAAAGGAGTTAAAAGTTGTGTTTGAAGGTATTTCAGGAGATTATGCCCAAAGGTCTTATAAATCAACCCTGATACCAAAAGACATCCTATTTCAAGGATTAGGAAACTTACCTGACAAGCTTTCTTTTTTTCAGTTTTGCAAAATATCTTCATATTTGTCTTCTCCATGTGGGATGTTGGAACACCCCTGCTTTTTGAATTTATACACTATACTTTCCTGAAAGTAGTGTATGCTGTGCAAATGCATATGAATTTCAATGCATGCTATGCAAATGTTGACCAATTAATTCATGTTCAATGTATGGTACTCAAGTTTCTCAAGCTCTTTTTTTCTTGGGTGTCAAGCCCTTTGATTCTTCAGAGATCTAATTACACTGCTCTTCTAAGATCGAACCAGTGTAGCTCTCAATTTGTCTTTTTTCCACTCACATTCTTCCTTGTTCAGTTTCTCAATACTTTGGAATAAGCTTCATCAATTGATCATCACTTGACCATCATTCAATGAATTTCTCAACACTGACAAATTTTAAAACAAGTTTTATCCACCATTCCTGGGTCATTGTCTCAGCATTTACCATTCCAAAACAGACTTTGTCCACTGATCGTTCTCATCATTCAATCATAACTTGCAAGTCATATCGATCAATTCATCACTTTTCAAGATTTGCCCCATTATATCATATACCTTTTCAAATCATCTCCTTTAGGTTTCTACCATTTCTTCATCATCTTAGATTTTTTTTCAAATGAATGCAGACTCTTTTAAGCACATATTCATTCATTTATTATCATTTCAATTTTTGACAAATACAATGCAACCAAGCATTTTCTCAATTCATTCTAGGGGTGAAACAATAAGAGAATGCAAGGTGAATTATGGTGAAGATAATCAATGAAGATCTGTTTTAGTACAAAGCAAATGGGAAAGGAAATGAATTGGATATATGTCATTGGGATGGATGGTACGTCCAAATGATGAATATTCAGACAATTCTCAACATTAATCTAGGATTCTTTTTCAAAAACTCATTCCATTTACAGTGGAAGTCATCTTGAGTTTGGTAAACTTTGCCCCAGTCTTTGAGGGATCTTCAGATGTCTTTGATCTTCCATTCATGTGAGCCATTTGACCTGGATATTTTTTTTTGTCTATCAAAATCACCCTTTCAGGTTTTCAATTTGAATCTCTTTTTTTTATTTTCTCATTTTTTCCTTTTTCCTTCCTTTTTCTTTCTTTTTTTTTTCTTTTTTTCTTTTTTCATCATCTTCTTTTTTTTTCTCATTTTTCATCCATTGTTGATATCTTTCATACATCCAACTTTAGAGCAATATAGCATGATTCCATTGCTTCATCATGAGCATACATTCGCTCAACATATGATCATTCAAGTTGAGTATTCACACTTGATCCAAATAGACTTTTCAAGGTTATAATGTAGGCCAAGGTGAAGGGTCATAAAAAAAATAGATATAATAGGCTCAAAACATGTGTTAAAAAGGTTCAAAACCAAAGGATCATTCGATACAACTTGGCATTTTGCCCCACATCGTTTCATTATTTTTTCTTTCTTCACACAAAAGATTCTCATTACTTTGCCCCAAGTCATGTGTGGCATTATTTTTTCTTTTCTTTTTTTTTCATTTTTGAGACCTTTTGTGGTGTTTTTTTTTTTTTTTTTTCAAAAATTACCCTCCAGTGTAGAGGGTGATCCTTGGTTGGGGTTCTTCAAAAAAAAAAAATCATGATTGGCTCAAAGGGGTAGCAATAAATGGTTTTTTCAATGGTAAAAAAAAGATGGCCATTTTTCATCTCAATTGTGAATACCTTTCTTGAACATCATCTATTGAACAAAGCTCATGATCCTGTATAAAAGATTGCACATCTTCAAGACATATCTCTTTCACCTCTGGTAATGGCTTACCCTCTTTTTTGCTTAAATCATTTCCTCATATTAATGTGGATGAGTTCTCAAAATTAAATCTCAGAATTACTGTTATCATTGTCTAAATATTCATCATCTGAAATTTAAGAATGAGAATGTGAAGTTATGAAAGGTAACAGGGCATGGAATAATGGTCAAGTGAAAGAGAAAATGTAATGAAATGCATTAACTTGCCCTTATTAAGATGATCACAAGTGAAGTCATATTGCAAAAAAGAAATCTAACATTACTTGAAAAGAAATCTTAAAATGACAAAAAAACCTTCAACTCGCCTAATCTCCATTAAAAATTAGCCCCCTATATGATCAGGTGAAGAAATCCCCATTGACGTCTTGCCCCTCAATTCATTGTGACTCTCCGGACCCTTTCTGTTCTTGACTTTCACTCAGGGCGCTAACATTGGATGTTGTTGCTTTTCCCTGATCAAAACTTACCATTCCATCATTGATCAACCGTTGCACCTTATGCTTTAAAGCAGTACAATTTTCAGTAGAATGGCCAGTAATTCCATAATGGTAGTCACAACGGGCTGTAGGATCATACCACTTTGGATAGGGTGATTTAAGAGGTTCCACATGGCTAGGGGCAATCAAGTGGCTATTATAGAGTTCTCGATATAACTCTGTATAAGTCATAGGGATTGGATCAAATACAGGTTTTTCTCGAGTAGTCCGTTGTTCTCGCGAGCCACTGGTTGGGTTAGTAGGGCGGATTTGGGTTCTTACAGGAGCTTGAATGTTAAGGCGATAAGTGGATGAATAAGATTGTTGAGGAGCTAGCTGGTATGGGTAGGATGAGGCATTATTCACAGCGGGATAGTATGGAGAGTAGCCTTGGGATGGATAGGGTTGATAACCCCTGAATTGTTGTCTATCAAAGCTCACAGCTTGAGCTTCAGCTTCTTTCTTTTCTGATGCCTTCTTGGTTTCTCCTCCTTTCAACTTGCCATTTTTTATGGCACTTTCAATAATTTCTCCAGAGATCACCATGTCAGCAAAATTTTTTGTTGCATTTCCTATCATCTTTTCATAATAGGGAGGTTTCAAAGTGCTAACAAACAGCACTGTGGTCTCTTTTTCTGTCAGAGGAGGTTGTACCTGTGAAGCTATATCTCTCCATCTCTGGGCGTACTCTTTAAAAGACTCGTTTGCCTTTTTCTCCAGGTTCTATAAAGACAAACGATCTGGGGCCAAATCGATGATATGTCGATATTGACTGATAAAGGTATGTGCCATATCGCTCCAAGAGCGAATACGAGTCCTATCCAACTGAACATACCATCTGGCGGCAGAGCCAGTAAGACTGTCCTGGAAAACATGCATCAAGAGTTTTTCATCATGAGCATGAGCTGCCATCTTCCTGCAATACATGGTGATGTGGGTTTTGGGGCACTTGGTACCATCATATTTTTCAAATTTTGGTACTTTGAACTTATAAGGAATAATCACATCAGGGACTAGACAGAGCCCAGTAGCATCTACTGACCCATAAAAGCTAAATCCTTCCACAGCCCTTAGCCTCTGCTCTAGCATACTAATCTTGGAACTTTCTTCAGCTTCCACTCTCATCTTTTCCTTCTCTTTTTCTTTTAAATCATCTAGATCAGGAATTGGTTCTGCTACCTTTTCAGTGAAGACAGGATTTATGTAGCTATTATACTGTCCCGGGTTGAAAGCTGATGGCATTCCAGGATATATTGGTTGTAGCGAGACCTCTTGGGCAGACTGGGCTTGAGGTGGGCCAAAACCTGGAGGGTATAAAGGGTCAGCCACTTCTTGCTGGCTTGTATTTCCTTCAACTCCTTTTCCTTTGTTCATGTTATTAAGAGCCTCCAGAATCTTGCTTAGTTCACTTTCAGTCTTCTCCTGAGCTTTTTCTAGCTTTTCAAATCTATGAGAACTTTCTTCCTCCATTTGCCTTGCTATGGATCTTGTGTTGTATGGATGAGCAGGGTTTTCGCTAGATGGAGCTATTCTGGGACCTTGAGTACCATACTTATGATTAGAAATGTTATGCTGTGCCTTATGTATGATGCTTTGATACACAAATGAAATGTACATTTCTCTGAATGAAATCTAGTATGAAATGGGTGCAAATGATTATGTTAGAACATGGTCATGAAAGTAATGTGGATGCATACAATCAGACAAACAACATAGTTAGTTTCATGAATGAAATAAAAGTGATGCTGATGCATAACGTTACATATGATAAAAATATTACACAAAGTTAAGCAATCAAAATGATTAGATAAACACCCTTTTGTGTCCTAATTTCTGGGTATATCTATCATTGGGTAGAAAGGGCTCTATCCTAGGTGTAGGCACTCTTAAGGTTCACTACATGCGGTTTTAAGGTCAGAGTCTAAAGGTCCTCAAATCGTTCCTTACATCTTTGTCCATCACAGACTAGTAAGGCACCCTAATCCTCACCCATTACAGGTTACAAGCGGAAAAGGTTCAATTTGAGTGGGAGTATTTCGCTAGCCACTGCGGAGGCATTAGACCTCACGAAAGCAATAGGTACTTTACTCCCTCCTAGAGGGACGGAGCTCGGGTATAGAGCTCATGTTATGCACATGCATATGAATGACATAATTAACAAGGTAAATATACATGAATGAATAACAACACATATATACAACAAGGTTCAATTTTATTAAGCTTTTGGATAACACAAATTATTTGCTGGCCTGACTCTCAAAGTCCCCAGCGGAGTCGCCAAGCTGTCATAACGTCTAGATCCGGGGATCTATCGCTAGACATTGACTTTAGGGAGTCGCCACCAATCTTTTTTTATCTAGGTGCGATTGGCCACCTAAGGAATCTGCCCTTTTAGGGAACACCTAAGTTTAAGGGTCCCTAAAAGAATAGGTTCGGGTCTGCTAACCAGAACAGAGTTCGAGAGTTCGGTTACGTGTGGGGAAAGTTATAGCACCCTCACAACGCCCATCAAAAGATGGTACCAGCTTAAATTTGTGTTATCCAAAAGCCTTAAAATTTTACCGAGTAATTAATTATTGAAAATCATTCTCAATTGACTCTAATACTTTTATCAGAAAATTGAAAAAATTCCCTCACCTCAAGAGTATGCAAGAAAAACTACTGTTTCACTTGCAGAGGCTCCGTCGTCGGATTATTTAAAGAAAAAAAAATCAAAATCAAAATAAAAAGAAAGAAAAGAATGATTTTTTTTTTGTGTGGGGAAAATTGATACTTTCAACTTTTCCCCAGAAAATATTTTTTTGGAAATTTATTTTTAAGGAAAATTGATACTTTCAACTTTTCCCCAAAACATTTTTTTGGAAATTTATTTTTAAGGAAAATTGATACTTTCAACTTTTCCTCAAAACATTTTTTGGAAACTTATTTTCAAGGAAAATTGATACTTTCAACTTTTCCTCAAAAAAACCTTTTTTTGAAATTTTATTTTTCGAAGAAAATTGATACTTTCAACTTTTCCCCAAAGACTTTTTTTTGAAAATTTATTTTTAAGGAAAATTGATACTTTCAACTTTTCCCTAAAAATATTTTTTTTTGGAAATTTTGATTTTCAAGGAAAATTGGTACTTTCAACTTTTCCTCAAAAATCCTTTTTTGAAAATTTATTTTTAAGGAAAATTGATACTTTCAACTTTTCCCTAAAAATATTTTTTTTTTGGAAATTTTGATTTTCAAGGAAAATTGGTACTTTCAACTTTTCCTCAAAAATCCTTTTTTGAAAATTTATTTTTAAGGAAAATTGATACTTTCAACTTTTCCTCAAAAATATCTTTTTTGAAAATTTTGATTTTCTTATTTAAAAAAAATAGAATAATAAAAAAGTGAAAATAAATAAAGATAAAAAATAAAGGAAAGTAAAACCAAAATAAAGATAAAAAGAATATTAAATAAACCTAATCTAATAAATAAAAAAACAAAAAAACAAATAAATGAAAATAAAAAAAAATTCAAAAAAATTCAAAAAAAAAACCTGGAGCGGCTCGGATCGCGGCTCGGCTCGGCTCGGCTCAAGGAAGAGAAAACGGCTCGGAGAAGCGGCTCGGGAAGAACGGCTCGGCTCGGCTCAGAAAGGGCTGGGCACGCGCAGGTCAGAATCGGGTCGACGCTCGGGTCGGGTCGGGTTCGGCAAAATGCGCGGATCCTCTGATTAACTTAAAGCCAAAACGACGTCGTTTTGGAAGGGTATAAAAGGCACCTTCCTCCGTTTTTCGGCAGAACACTCCTCCCCCTCTCTCTCTTCTTCCCTTTTTCTCTCTCTTCTCTCTAGAAAATGAAGAACACCGGTGCCGGATTCTGGAAAAATTCGCCGGAATCTGGAAATTTCGTCGGAAGTTCACCGGAAGTGGGCCGGAAGATCATCGGTTTCTGGGATTTTTCGTCGAAAACTGGGCTGGTCACCGGAAACTTCAAGGTTCGCCGGAATTGTTGCCGGAAAATTCAAATTTTTCGGAATTTTCGCCGGGGAAATTTCCAGAAAATTTTTTTCGCCAAAATTTTTTAAAAATTTTTTCTCACTCCCAGAACACTCCTAAACTTTTTCTTAGCTCTCTATACGCCCGTATTCTCTCAATCAGTAGCTTTTGCTTCTGTTTTCTGTGTGTTTTCTCTGTTCCAGGGGGGTCCCTTTTATAGGGATTGATCAGGAGTTCCTGATCAATCCCAATTCCTCCTTGGACGGGAATTCAGTCTTTGAATCCAACTGGACTCTTCTGATTGAATTCCCCTCCAGAGTGGGATTCTTTAACTTTGAATCTTAGCCATCCAGAATTAAAATCAAAATAAATAAAAAAAATACTAGATAATCAAAAGATATGATAGTATAAAAATAAAAAAATAATATCAGATAATTCAGAAAAAAAATCAGATAAAATTAACAGATAATAATAAAAAAAAATAACATAAGATAAACCCAAAAATATATTACAAAAAAAAAAGATAATAATAATAATAAATATATAACTATATACATACAATACATATAAATCTAATCTAAATAAAAATAAATAAACAAAGATATACATAATAATAATAATAATAAAATACATAAAATACAAAAGAAGAAAAAGAAAAGAAAAAAAAATACAGGATTGAAATGGGCCTTACCCATTTGGGCCAGGCCCAATTGATCTGGGCCCGGACCCAATTGGGTGTCTACAAGTTAGACACCAAGAGAATAGCTAAGTGAGTAGGCTATTAAAGGGTGTAATTGGGTTTTGGGTTAAGTTTTGAGTAAGGAGTTTTAGGAGATTTTTCTCATTCTAAAAGTCTCACAATTGTAAAGATTTATTTGATAGTGGATTAGGTTTAGAGTAGGCCATTTTGAGTTGGGCCTAACCAAATATATTTGTGTTTTTATTCTTGATTTGAGCTTGTTATTTTGTGTGTGGTTGTTGCGCGTGGGTGTTGTTTTTCCCAACAAATACTGCCAATGTTCTCTGGTATTTTTCTTGTTAGAAAATTCCCCGACAAATTTAATGACCGCAGCCCCATAAGACTACCAAGTTCTTTGGGGATCTCTCCTGTGAGATTGTTAACTGAAAGGTCTATGATGGTAACAAGTCCTAGTGTGTTACTGTATGCATCTTCTCTTCCTTTCATCACCAATAATGCAGCCAAAGGAATCAAGTTAATACGGTCGAGTTCCCAGGCGAAGTTACCCACATATTGGTAGAGGGTTTTTGTGGCCATGGCACTTAGGTTACTAAAACATTTTGGAATAACTCCTGAAATGTTGTTATAACCAAGATCCAAAACTTGAAGAGAATTAATAGCACAAATTTGATCAGGAATATAGGCTTGAAAGTTATTTGAACGAAGGTTTAGAACCACAAGGTTTAAAAGCTTGTCTCCAATCCATGCTGAAATACTTCCCGTTAATTGATTTTCACTAAGATCAAGAATAATCACCTCAACTAAATGCTACAATGTGGATGGTACTTCTCCAAACAGGTTATCGTTTCGAAGGTTTAATGACCTAATGCTACGCATAGATCCCAAAGATCTATGAATTTTCCCAGTTAGATTATTGTTTCCTAAATTTAAGACTTGCAACATTTGCCAATTTTCCCAACAATTTGGAATTTCACCTGACAGAAGATTTGATTCAATGTCAAGAATGGTCAAAGCTTCCAGTTTAGTTGAGGAATTACAAAGAAAATTGGAAAGTGATCCTGAAAATAGGTTCTTAGACAAAAATAAAAACCTCAAATATGAGATTGTCAGTGGCAATGGACCTATGAATAGGTTGGAACTCAAGTCAACCGTCCTCTTCATCGGTAAATATGAAATCTCTCCAATTAGTTGGTTATGGGAAAGGTTTAGATATTCCAACTGAGTCGAAATGTTCCAAAACCAAATGGGAATGACGACTGAAATTTCAGCATGGGAGATATCCAAACGAGACAAGTTTTTTTGGAATTGTAGCCACTGAGGAAATTGCGGACCAAGATGCCAGTTACGTAATTCAATACTTTCACAGTGGAAAGGAGGAATCCAACTTGGATTTGGTTTAAACGTTAACATGTTGTTAGATGCCCTAAAAAATCTCAACCTCGTGAGATTAGAAAAGTGCATTTCTGATATATGTCCTTCCAACATATTGTTGCAAACATCTAAATGTTCCAAATTCCCAAGTTGTCCTAAACTTTGAGGAAGAGTTGCATTCAATCGATTGTTTAAAACATCAAGAAATTTCAATGATGACAACTTCCCTATTGAGAATGGAATGGGACCAGAAATGAAGTTTCCAGAAAGGGAAAGGTATGCCAAATTTTTAAATTGGCCAAGTTTATCAGGTAAATGGCCAGAAAGTTTGTTAAATCCCATGTTTAATGACTCTAATCGATCCAAACTACATCTAGACAAACTTTCTATGATTTCTGATACCTCATGAACAATTCCATTATTTGACAAATCCAACTCCCTCAGATTGCAAAGACTTTCCAAATATTTTGGTACTATAATTTCAAGCAAGTTACCTGAAAGATCAAGATGAGTAAGAGAGCTCAAGTTTCCAATGGCACTTGAAAAATTACCTTGCAGACCGACGCTACGAAGACCAAGAAATTGAAACTGGTTTAAATTAGACAGCCAGTTGAGTGTCGATGATGAAGAGAATGAATTCCAACTAAGATCAAGAAATTTGAGAGAAGACATGTTTTGAAAACCATTGGGAATCACACCTTCAACTCCATTAAGGGTAAGATCAATGGACACAAGACTACGAAGACTGAATATCCATGTAGGCACCAAAGACAACTTGTTGGCAGACAGATCGAGAACAGCAAGAGATGTGTAATTAACACTGATTGGAGATGGATCATTATATAGATAGCATCCTGACAAGTGTAACTCTGCCAATAAAGGAAGTTTATTTGTTATCTGCAGCCAATCAGTTGCTTTACCAAGATCTGCATGACTCAAATCAAGATACTGCAGAGACGACAGACCAGAAACCCATTGAAGAGTTTTATCTTCAAATAGGGAATTGTGTCCAAGATCAAGATAATGCAGTTTTGAGAGATTTCCAAGATTATGGGGAATTGCTCCTTGGAAATTTGCCCAAGAGAGGTTAAGATATATCAAACTCTTCATGGAACCAATGAATTCGGGAATTGCCAAGCCTCCAAAGTCGTTGTTGCTTAATTCTAGAAAACTGAGATGTTTCTGTTGGGATTTGACTTGAATCTCAGAATCCCACATCAAAAGTTAAGTGAGTTTGAGTTTGTCTTGTATCGCACATCGGGAGTTTAGTAAAGGTATAAAGGGTTTCACCCTTTATAAATAAGATGTTTTGGTTTTAGTTTAGTAACCCCAGAGAGTTAGACACCAGGAGAATAGCTAAGTGAGTAGGC
This sequence comes from Durio zibethinus, assembly GCF_047325235.1. Classification (NCBI taxonomy): domain Eukaryota; kingdom Viridiplantae; phylum Streptophyta; class Magnoliopsida; order Malvales; family Malvaceae; genus Durio; species Durio zibethinus. The sequence goes on along the minus strand of NC_143173.1, from coordinate 1,721,018 downwards.
TATTAAAATGGTATAATTGGGTTTTGGGTTAAGTTTTGAGTAAGGAGTTTTAGGAGACTTTTCTCATTCTAAAAGTCTCACAATTGTAAAGATTTATTTGATAGTGGATTAGGTTTGGAGTAGGCCATTTTGAGTTGGGCCGAACCAAATATATTTGTGTATTCTTATTCTTGATTTGAGCTTGTTATTTTGTGTGTGTGGTTGCTGCGCGTGGGATGCCAGTTTGGAAGCTTGGAAGGGTCAATGAAAATTGAGGCTACAGCCCATCGCAAGTCCTTTTTCTTTTCAAGTAAAAGACAGACCAGACAGAGCTTAGCCCCTCTCTTTTACTTTTATTGATTCTATCTCTGATCCCGATCCTTAGCTTAGTACAGTCCAGCCAGCCTGATAGTAAGTCATTCGGAAAGATAGGGAAGCGTGTTGTAAGACAATCAATCAATTCCTCACCTCAAGTGTGGTGCGTTTCAATATGCATCCAAACCTAAGGCCTATGTCCTATAGTTAGTATGTTTCGATCTAGAGTTATCATTCTTCGCTCAATGGTTTCGAAATGAAAGCAAGTTCTGAAGCCAACGAGTTACATAAAAGGAACGACTGACTAAGAGTAAGAGAGGAAAGATCATTTGTGTGTTCTTATTCTTGATTTGAGCTTGTTATTTTGTGTGTGTGGTTGCTGCACGTGGGTATTGTGGTATTTCCCAACAAGTGGTATTAGAGCGAGGTTCGAGGTTCGTGGGTCCAAGAGATCGTGAAGCAGTGTTTGAAGATGTCTGAAGAAGGTATGTCTGGTATGTCTATGCCTAAGTTTGAGATTCCGTTATTTGATGGAAAGAGTAATTTTATATTATGGCAAAGTACGATTCAAGATCTGTTAGTACAACAAGGGTTGGATCAGGTATTAGAGAGTAGTAAGCCTGAGGGAATGTCTGATGCTAATTGGAATAGGATTCAGAAGAAGGCTGTTAGTACTATTAGATTGGTGTTAGCTCCAGAAGTAAAGTACAATGTGTTGACTAAGAGTACTCCAAAGAGTTTGTGGGATAAGCTTGAAGGTATTTATGCTTCGAAGTCGTTGACTAATAGATTATGTTTGAAGATGGATCTGTATTCTCTGAAGATGGAAGAAGGTATGAGTCTTCATAATTACTTGAATGAGTTTAATAAATTGGTTTCTCAATTGCTAGCGATTTTTGTTGATGAGTTAAAAGATGAAGAGAAGGCTTTAATTTTACTGTCATCTTTACCCAAGTCTTATAGGCCTTTAGTTCAGACTGTGTTGGTAGGCAGGTCTACTTTGAAGTTGGATGATGTGACTACCCTGTTGCGTGAGAATGAAAGGTTTATGGGAGCTCAGAACTCATCACCTGGGGGGAGTACACTAGCTATAGAGGGTTTTGATCAAGGGAGGACTCAAAAGAGGACTGATGGATCGAGATGGAGATCTAAGTCAAGAGACAGAGATTACAGTGATGTAGAATGTTATTATTGTGGTGAGAAGGGACATATCCAAGTATGCTGCAGGAAGCTGAGAAGGGATATGGCTGCTTTCAAAAGGGCGAATGATGAGAAGAAATCAGATGAAGAAAAGAGTGATACTGCTGCTGTCATGTCTGATGATGATGATGTTGTTTTGACAACTTGTATGGATGAGACTCAGACTTTGAAAAGTGATAAAGGTTGGGTTTTAAATTCAGCTGCTACAGTTCATGTTTGCAATGATAGGAGCTGCTTTGTGGAGTTGAATGAGAATGAAAAGTATGGGGATATTGTGGTTGCTAACGAAGAAAAGGTGCAGATTCAAGGCATTGGGAGTGTTCGCCTTAGATCTCACAATGGTGTTATTAGGACACTTCGTCATGTAAGGTACCAAATTGTCACTACAATTTGATTGCTTTTGGTGAGTTAGCTTCTCGGGGGTACACATTTTATGGTAGTAATGATTGGTTGAAAGTGTATAAGAATGATAGTGTGATTCTACAAGGGAATAGGGTCAATCACTTGTACATGTTTGATGGAGGCTCAGTTGCTGGAATGCCTGTGATGAAAGAAAAGAAGAAAGGTAAGCATGTTAGCTTTGCAGATACTGTTGAAGTGTTTGGAGATTCAAGTCAAGGGAGGATTTGTTGGGATTTACCTTGAATCTCAGAATCCCACATCAAAAGTTAAGTGAGTTTGAGTTTATCTTGTATCCCACATCGGAAGTTTAGTAAAGGTATAAAGGGTTTCACCCTTTATAAATAAGATGTTTTGGTTTTAGTTTAGTAACCCCAGAGAGTTAGACACCAAGAGAATAGCTAAGTGAGTAGGCTATTAAAAGGGTGTAATTGGGTTTTGGGTTAAGTTTTGAGTAAGGAGTTTTAGGAGACTTTTCTCATTCTAAAAGTCTCACAATTGTAAAGATTTATTTGATAGTGGATTAGGTTTGGAGTCAGCCATTTTGAGTTGGGCCGAACCAAATATATTTGTGTGTTCTTATTCTTGATTTGAGCTTGTTATTTTGTGTGTGTGGTTGCTGCGCGTAGGTATTGTGGTATTTCCCAACAGTTTCAACTCAATCAAAGAAGGATTTATTTTGCCTCCTAGTTTTGACCGAATGTAAACATCCCATTCAACATCCCATTCAGCATGCGGTGCATGCACATCAGGTCTACTTGAAAGAAGCCCCAAATGCAGCTCTTTGACATGGCCAGTCAAGTTATTGCAGAAAACACCAAGCCATTCACAGCAATCCTCACCTTCAACCCAAGAAGATAGCCGGTTTGATTGATCAATAAGGTCTTGCTTGAACTTCAAAAGGGCTTGTCTCTCACTTTCAATGCAAAGCACATTGCAATTCCCATCGCAAAAGCTAATAATGGTGACTGCGATGACAAGAAGAAATCCAAATGAGGAAATTGTAACCGCTCTCATGGTTGCATACCGATCATTGCTACCAACACCTAATATATAAAGTTAAAGGAAAATATCTTCCATCACATCAAGTCAAGTCAAGCAAGTCTATGGAGTTTGAATTTTCCACAAAAACCAATTTCCAGCTTGAATTTTCCACGGAAAGCATTTATGGTCCGTTTAAATTCTACTATTGTAGACAGAAGAACAAAAAAAACTAGACAAATAAATCAACTCTATGGAGTTAGAATTTTCCACAAAAACCAATTTCCAACTTGACTTTTTCACGGGAAGCATTTATGGTCCATTTAAATTGCATTTATGGTCCATTTAAATTCTACAATTGTAGAAAGAACAAAAAAGACTTAACAAGTAAGTCAAGTCAACCAAGTCTATGGAGAATTTTCCACAAAAACCAACTTGAATTTTCCACGGAAAGCATTTACGGTCCATTTAAATTCTACAATTGTAGAAAGAAGAACAAAAAAAGACTTGACAAGTAAGTCAAGTTCACGGTCAAACAATTAACTCTTTATGTCTTAGAAAACAGAAAAAATAAAAAAAAATGAAAATTTAGAAAAAAATAAAATTACAAAAAATTTAGAGAAGCTAAGACTCTTTTTCCTTATTATTTTTATGCTATAGTTACTTTCTTTTTTTCTTTTAAATCAAGTTTTAATGTATGTATGGCGCCTAAAATTAAGAAATTTGTCAAAAAAAGAATATTAATTGAAATATAAAAGTGGTTTTATATAAAAATCTATGAAAGTAAAACGTTTAATTTTGCAAATTACAATTTCAGTTTTATCTTTCATAGTTAACACAATTATTTTTTTATCCATTAACCTTTAATACAATTTTAATTACCAAATATTAGTATGATTTTCACAATTCATAATTATAGGTGTTAAAATTTAAATTTTAAATTTATTGAATGTTATATTTTAAAAATAATTATATAAATCAATTAAATTAAATTTTAAATTTTTAAAACAAGATTTCAATGCGTGATTTCATTGTACTTAGTATGATCATATAGTATCACCAAACCCTTTTTTTTATATCCAACTAGCAATGGAACTAACCCCTCATAGAAGCCATGGGAAAAAAATTCTTTTAAATTATATAAAGAGAGAATTTACAAATTTTAATAACGTGTTGTATTTTGATTGATTGAATCTACATTTGATGTAATAAAAAATGTAATAATTTTTTTACATAATTGAACGATATTAATTTAAGTAATTATAATTTTATTATTTCGTATTAAATGATATATGAACTCGAGTTGTATAATTTAAATGATATATATTTAAATATAAAAGTGTTAGGCTAGTTTTGTTTTGCCTTATACCACCAAGCAAATGGGGTATTAGAATTTTGACAGGCCTAAACAACCCTGCTGCTGCTAATAAACAAAATAAAGCCTTCCCCTTCTCCCTCCTTCCTACAAATATCTTCTACATCTATTTTTCCTCGCCATGCTCTCATCAACCTCTCTTAAACCCATCGCCAATTGCCAAAATCCTTTATTTTCTTCATTTTTGAACCAAAACCATCTCTTTTTTTCCTTCACCTCCCTTTCCCATCTTCTAAAACACATCTCAGCGATTCTAATCCCCAGCAACCCCCCAAACCTCTACAGCAACAACTTTACTAACCTTTTCGGCCACCCCCATCTCCATTGCCTGCCCGATTCCGTTCGCTTGACCCATGAATAAGAGTCCTCGACTATGTTCTGTTAATTGTGATCAAGTATAATTCAAGTATCATGCTATGGAAATAAAATTGTGATCCAAGTATAATATAAATGAAATTGATCAGTTCCTCTCCTAACCAAAAATGTATAATCTGATAAAACATGACACTGAAGCAATTTTTCCTTCAGGAGTGCCTCAAATTTCTATTGTAACGTACATTAGCAGTGACTAACAAAGTGGACAGAGTCCAAATTGCCATGTAGAAACATAAAAAAAAAAATACAGTACTTCATCATTCCCAGGTTCTCCATCAATTTCTTTTGGCTGACCACAGTCATCGATCACAACTGGTTGCAAAGTCCTCCCACTGTCTGAGCCAGCTTTTTCCATCTCCTTGACAACGCTTATCCATCCACTACTTTACCAAACACAACTTGCTTTCCATCAAGCCATGGAGTCTTCTCCGTGCGTATAAAGAATTGGGAGCCATTGGTGTTTGGTCCTGCATTGGCCATTGACAAACAACCAGGTCCAGTATGTGTAAGCTTGAAATTCTCATCTGCAAATTTCATGCCATAGATTGCTTCTCCTCCAGGGCCATTCCCCTTTGTGAAATCTCCACCTTGACACCTGAAGCTCGGGATGGTTCGGTGAAATGCTGAGCCTTTACAGTGCAATGGCTTCCCAGACATTCCGTAACCCTTTTCCCCAGTGCAGAGTGTTTGTAATTATATCGTGGGCTAACACAGTCAGTCAATTAATCCGGATTTAGGTCAATTAATGTCAAATTACAAATAATTATAGTGGTATCATATTGTAATATATTCAAACATATAGTACGATATTAATTAAGTATGATCCCAATTTAATTTTGTATTTGAATCATAATGTGATGGATCAATTTTGACTAATATATATATATATATATATATGAAGCCGGTCCATTAGATTTTATAACTTTAATTTGATAGGTAAATAGCAGTTCTCTCTTTTTTTATTATGCAAGTCGTTGATTGAGCTCGATAGGCAGCATAAAAAAGCTCATGATGGTAAAAACACATCCATGGGCTTGGATTTAGGGGGATTGAGTTCTCTTCCACATTAAAAACAGTGTTAGTTATAAATTACGATAGTGATTCGGTGAGTTTTCAGCCACATTCAATTAGAGCTTCATCTGATTCAAAATTGGGTCCAAATTGCCTTGGCAATGGCACATATTGCTCAAGGAAAAGCTGGTTAATATTCTACTTTCACGAAAAAGGATGTGGTGAGATATGGACAGAAATCTTATAAATTCGAAAAAAATATTTTCTTTTATACCAAGAAAAAAAGAAATGAGAATACAATTTGGCGCAACGACCTTTATTTTCAAGTGTTCTTTTAAGCAAAAAGGAAAATAAAACTACTACTAATATATGATTAACATAGATGATAACTCTTTATGAATTCAAAATAACTAGAAATTGTTATCATATATATATGTATGTATAGAAGAATGAAAATTTGTAGAAATGTTCAACTAGTATGTAATATTATTGTTGGCTAAAATTATGCATAGCACTAAACTTTGATTGTACATCATCTCAAAGATTTACAAATTCACAGACGATATCCAACAAAAAATTTGGTCCTCCTCCACTATCTCAATTGAAAAGGGAGAAGAAACAAAAAAGAGAAGAAAAAATGTTGGTGTTTGAACTCAATTATTCACCAATAAGGAGTTGCACTCTCAGATATACTTAGAAGCTTCTCCAAATAATCAGCTCCTAAATCCTCAAACACCAGGATATTTTCCCTCCCCATTTCCTTCTTTCTTGATCTTCGTGTTCCCTGATCTTTTGCTCTTCATGGAGTACCTTTTCTAAATTGTCAAAGTAGGTGAACAACTTTCTTCAAGTCCATAGTTCATTTCTTGAAGTGAATCATAAACTGTATCCATTGGAAAACCGAGTATCACCATCGGACCTCGCATTGCGAGTGTAGCTTGATCATACACTAGCTGTAGCCTCAGCTATATCCAAGGTTCCAGGCCAAAGCCCAACACCATTCCTTATGGAATCCCTTATCTCAGCTGCCTATTTTCCCCATGGCCTCTTCCTAACTCCTCTATACTAAACCTCCTTTCCTGTCTCATCTTCATTTGCATTCAAGTTCACTTAATGATCCTTTCTAAAACTATTAACAGATGTGGTATCAAAAGTGTTTTCCTATGCTTGATTTAGGACTCCCAAAGGAACATTACACGGGAGTCATTTCCATTGAAAGGGTTTGGTTATGGAGATAATTGAATGATTCTAGTGAGAAATTTTTTGAGAAATATAGGAAGAAGAGGATTCAAGAGACAATTGGAGATTTGGGTATTGAAAAAATGAAGAGTCCATGTATGAAAATCAAGTCATTCTTATTATGGAAACGATTCTTCTTCGATCTTATAATTAATTCTCTTTGATTTTGCTTTTTGGTTTTGGTCATAGGAAATGAAATTTGAAGCTCAGTGTTATATATACAGTAATTACAAGCAAGGGAGGGAAAGGCTATATTATTCAAATATTTATTTTAAAAACGTTAAAAAAAAAGAAAGAAAGAAAGAATAAATTAAAGAAACGATGGAAAGAGAGTAAAATTATATGAACAAGTTATTAGCGTCGAACATCATTATTTAGTCGTTAATAGTAGAATCAACAGCTGAGTCAAAAGGAATACTTGTCGGGGCATTGTGGCCAGATCAAGTTACAATTCTCTTACATCACCCATGATGTTTCACTTTTATGTCCTGCCTATAACTTATATTTTTAGCTAATTAAAATAGTAAATCACTATGCTTAGAATGATCAATTACAATGTTAATTACCTTATATTGATGAACAAGATTTGATTAATATAGTCAGGTTATAGTTGAGTTTGTCGTAATTTTATTTTTATACAAAATAAATTAAATTTGAGAATTAAGAAAAGAATTACAAGTGCATAAATTTAAATTTTAATCCGATTAGAAGTACTTTTTAAAATATCTATATAAATCAATTAGGTTAGACTTTGAGTTTATAAAAAGATTGCTTTATCTATATATATATATATATGTTTTCATTTAAATTATATGATATAATCATATTGTTGACAAGGATTAATTTTAATTTTTCAAGTATCACTAATAAGTGAATGCTGTTAAAATAAAAATTTACCTATCTAATAATAACGTATAATATAAAAGAAATAATCAACATTTTTTAAAAATATTATTTTATGGTGTGATTTTAATAAAATAAAAAAGATATATTTTTTCATTGAATAATTATTTCATATAATCCTTTGTTTATTAATTTTGCCAAAATTTATCATAAATAAGTTTCTTAAACCAGCATAATTGATGTTATACTAACTTTTTGAATTGATAATAAGATGTAAAAAGTCTGTGGTCACTTTCTAGGTGAGATTATAGGTTGGTTTTACCTCTTCACTCAAGGGCTACCTTTTTTCATGTTATTTCTTCAAATTCACACCCTACATAAGCATAACCTTCCAGCCTTAATTGGATGATTTGCCACTCTTTAATTAGTCTCTAATATTTTATTGGCCAAAACTTTGATTGTTCATATATACATTGGTCATTATTTTATATGTTTTTATCCAATACTAGAATTTGATCCCACTATTTATAATTATTTTTAATAAAAATAAAATAAAATTTTAACTTACATATTGAATCTTATAAATATATCAAAACTAAAAATATTTAATTTATTATGGTATCGTTTTTTATTGTTGGCTTTTTTTGCTATGATGTGTACTTTTATTTTTTATTTTCAAATTATAAATTATTTGATCAAATCCAAGATTTTTTTAATTTATTTTAAATCATAAACATTTTTTAAAACTTTTAGAAAAAGAGAAAGAAAAATGCGATTAAATTTTTTTATGATGATTTAGATTTAAAAGAAAAATACGACTAAAATTTTTTATGATGATTTAGATTTGATTTTTAATTTTTTAATTTTTTTTGCCTTTTTATATTTTTATATTTATTATTATTTTCAAATTTTTGATAAATAGAACTAAAAAAATACATAAAATAGGGTAAAAAGTATTAGGCTTGATTCACTAATGGGTTCGTAAGGTGGGGTGAATTGACAAAAACGGGTTGGTTAAATCCGGCCCATTTCGCATGCTTTTTTTTTTTTTTTTTTTCTGTAAACCAATATCCTCCAATTTTTGCATAGTTACAATAAAAGCTTTCAATTCATTTGGATTTATAAAAATCTGTAGTTTTTGAAATTTTACTTTTGAATAACCAAAATCATAAATAAGACTAGAATAAGAAATATTTCAAAATAAAAGATTTATAAAAAATTATACCTTCAACTCATATTTAATTAAATTCAAACACACACATATGAGTCAAATACATTAACACAATTTTATTTCCTTTCGATAAATTACATGTAATGCTACTTCCAAATCCGAATACACGGATTAAGTTAAGAACATGCAAATCAAGTTACTGCATTATCAAACACACCAAAATGAGCTGCCATTACAAATAATTACATACCAATAGTAGCCCAAAACACGTATAGCTTATCACCAATTTGCTCCAGTTTTTTATAATAAGCAAACCTCCAAGACCTGATGAAAAACAGGGGAGCCACAACTCCCCAAAACCCCATCACAAAACCAAGCACTATGCTCACATAAAGCCAATTCACCTTAGATCTTTTCTTTCCTCCACTGCTACCTCCATTTGTAAAATCAGGTGTTTCGCCATTTCCGCTGCAATTTTTAGTGACTGGAGGTCCGCAAAGATGATTGCCAATGTAAGAAGACCTGTCAAAGCTTTGGAGCTGGGTGCCTAATGGGATTTGTCCTGTCAAGTTGTTGTAGGACAAGTTGAAGTGATTCAAGAAATTCAAATTGGAGAAACTTGAAGGGATTTCACCATGGAGTCGGTTAATCGACAAGTCAAGAGATTCCAACACCTCCATATTGCCAATATTCTCTGGTATCTTTCCTGTTTGGAGATTCTTTGACAAATTTAATGACCGCAGCCCCATAAGATTTCCAAGTTCTTTGGGGATCTCTCCTGTGAGACTATTAACTGAAAGGTCTATGCTAGTAACAAGTCTAAGTGTGGTACTGTATTCATCCTCCCTTCCTCTTGTCACCAATAACGCACCCAAATAAAACAGGTTATCAAAGTCTAATTCGAAAGCCCAATAACTTAGGTGTTGGTCGGAGGGTTTTGTGGCCATGGCACTTAAGTTACTAAAACATTTTGGAATAGCTCCTGAAATGTTGTTATAACCAAGATCCAAGACCTGAAGAGAATTAAGAGTACATATTTGATCAGGAATATAGCCTTGAAAGTTATTTGAACGGAGGTTTAGCACCACGAGTTTTGAGAGCTTGTCTCCAATCCATGCTGGAATACTCCCCGTTAATTGGTTTTCACTAAGATCAAGAATAAGCGTAACATTTAAATGCTGCAATGAGGATGGTACTTCTCCAAATAAGTTATTGTTACGAAGGTTTAATAACTCAATATGAACCATACATCCCAAGGATATAGGAATTGTCCCAGTTAGATCGTTATTTCCTAAATTTAAGACTTGCAAACTTCCCAAAATTTTCCAACAATCTGGAATTGCACCTGACAGAAGATTTGATTCAATGTCAAGAATGCTCAAAGTTTCCAGTTTAGTTTGGGAATTACAAAGAAAATTAGATAAGGATCCTGAAATTAGATTGTTAGTCAAAAATAAATACTCCAAATCAGAGGATGCCTGCGGCAATGGACCTGTGAATTGGTTGGATCTCAAGTCAACCATCGAACTCATCAATAAATATGAAATCTCCCCGCCTAGTTGGTTATGGGAAAGGTTTAGACATTCAAATTGAGTTGAAAGGTTCCAAAACCAAGTGGGAATGACACCTGAAATTTCAGCACAGGAGATATCTAAAAAAGACAAGTTCTTTTGGAATTGTAACCACTGAGGAAATTGCGGACCAAGATGCCAGTTACCCAATCCAATACTTTTACAGTGAAAAGGAGGAATCCAACTTGGGTTTGGTTTAAACGTTAACAAGTTGTTACATGCCCAAAAAAATTTCAATCTCGTGAGATTAGAAAAGTGCGTTTCTGATATATTTCCTTCCAACACATTATAGCTAACGTCTAAATCTTCCAAATTCCCAAGTTATCCTAAACTTTGAGGAAGAGTTGCATTCAATCGATTGTATGAAACATCAAGAACTTTCAATGATGACAACTTCCCTATTGAGGATGGAATGGGACCAGAAATGGAGTTTCTAGAAAGGAAAAGGTATGCCAAATTTTTAAATTGGCCAAGTTGATCAGGTAAATGGCCAGAAAGTTTGTTAGATGCAATATTTAATGACTCTAATCGATCCAAACTACATCTAGACAAACTCTCTATGATTTCTGATACCTCTTGATCAATTCCATTATTTGACAAATCCATCTCCCTCATAGTGCAAAGACTTTCCAAACATTTAGGTTCTATAATTTCAAGCTGGTTATGTGAAACATCAAGATGAGTAAGAGAGCTTAAGTTTCCAATGGCACTTGAAAAATTACCTTGCAGGCCGGCACTGCTGAGACCAAGGAATTGAAGTCGGTTTAAATTAGACAACCAGCTGAGTGTCGATGAAGAGAAGGCATTCCTACTAAGATCAAGAAATTTGAGAGAAGACATGTTTTGAAAACCATTGGGAATCACACCTTCAACTCCATTAGACCTCAGATCAATGGACACAAGACTACGGAGACTGAATATCCGTGTAGGCACCGAAGACAACGTGTTTCTCGAAAGATCAAGAACAGCAAGAGATGTGTAATTAACACTGACTGGAGATGGATCATTATTTAGAGAGCATCTTGACAAGTGTAACTCCACCAAAGAAGGAAGTTTTTGTGTTGATTGCAGCCAATCAGTTGCTTGACGAAGATCTACTTCACTCAAATCAAGGTAATGCAGAGACGAAAGACCAGAAACCCATTGAAGAGTTTTAGTTTCAAATAGGGGATTGTGTCCAAGATCAAGATAAAGCAATTTTGAAAGATTTCCAATATTATGGGGAATTTCTCCTTGGAAATTTGCTAGAGAAAGGTTAAGATATGTCAAACTCTTCATCGAACCAATGAATTCGGGAATTGTCAGGCTTCCAAAGTCGTTGTTGCTTAAGTCTAGGAAACTGATATGCTTCAACTCGATCAAAGAAGGATTTATTTTGCCTCCTAGCTTTGACCGAAGGTAAGCATCCCATTCAGCAACCGGCTCATCCGCATCAGGTCCTCTTGAAAGAAGACCCAAGTGCAGCTCTTTGACATGGCCAGTCAAGTTATTGCAGAAAACACCAACCCACTCACAGCAATCCTCACCTTCAACCCAAGAAGATAGCCTGTTTGATTGATCAATGAGGTCTTGCTTGAACTTCAAAAGGGCTTGCCCCTCACTTTCAATGCAAAGCACATTGGAATTCCCATCACAAAAGCTAATAACAGTGGCTGCGATGACAAGAAGAAATACAAACAAGGAAATTGTAACCACTTTCATGGTTGCATACTGATCATTGCTACCAACACATAATATATAAAGTTAAAGAAAAATGTTTTCCAGCACATCAAGCGTAGGAAATTTCTTCGACGACCTCCAATTTAAATTTCCGACTTGAATTTTCCACAAAAAGCATTCATATGTATGAATGAAATTCAACGTGTAGAAAAAACATAAAAAGAACTTGACTAGGATATCAAGCCAATCAACTCTATGGAGTAAGTCTCACGGTCAGCCAATTAACTCTTTAGGTCTTAGAAAAGAGGGAAAAAATGAAATAAAAAATGAAAAATTTAGAAAAAAAATATAAAATTACATAAAATTTAGAGAAGTTAAGACTCCTTTTCCTTTTTTTTTTGCTATAGTATTTTTCTTTTTTTTTTTTGTTAAATCAAATTTTGCTATATATGTTTGGCTAAAATTAAGCAAATTGTTGAAAAAAATATTAATTCAAATACAACACAGGTTTTATATAAAAATGAAGTTAAAATACTTTATGTATGTGATTTCAAACGTTTAGTTTTGCAAAAATTTTAATTTATCTTTAGTAGTTAACACAATTATTATTTTTTATTAATTTTTAATATAATTTTAGTCACCGTTCATTAGCATCATTTTCTTAATTTATGACTAAATCTTAAACACGTAATGATAATGATAAATGTATTGAAAAGTAACAAACACGAAACATAAATTGGCCAGTTGATCTACCCCGTAAGGAAGAAAGCATGTGACCTATGCTTTCCAACTTTTCATAGTAAGCTAACCACCATGATTTGAAAGAAAATTTGTGACCTCCAATTTCCAGCTTGAATTTTCCACAAAATCCTTTTTTATGGTCCATTGAAATTCGACAATTCTAGAAAGAAGAAAAAAAAAAACAGGAGAAGTAAATCAAGTCCACCGAGTCCATGGAATACGTCCCACAGCCAGGCAATTAACTTTTTAGGTCTTAGAAAAGAGGAAAATAAATAAATTAAAAATAAAAATTTAGAAAAAATAAAATTACAAAAAATTTAAAGAAGCTAAGACCCTTTTTTCTTATTATTATAGTTTTTTTTTTTGTTACATCAAAATTTTGCTCTATATGTTTGGTGCCTAAAATTAAGAAAATTGTTGAGAAAAGAATTTAATTCAAATATAAACATGATTTTATATAAAAATGAAGTTATATAAAAATCTATGAACGTAAAATGTTTAATTTTGCAAATTAAAATTTCAGTTTATCTTTCATAGTTAACACAATTATTTTTAGCTAATTAAAAATTGTGTCAATCACTATGCTTGTTCAATTACATAGTTAATTAACTTATATTGATGAACATGATTTGATTAATATAGTTGGGTTATAGTTAAGTTTCCGGTAATTTTATTTTTTATGCCAGCTAATTAACTTTTTCGGTCTTAGAAACGAGGAAAAAATGAAATGAAAAATGAAAAATTTTGAACAAAAATAAAATTACATAAAATTTAGAGAGATTAAGACTCTTTTTGCTTATTATTTTTGCTATAGTTATTTTCTTTTTTTTTTTGTTTAATTCAAATTTTGATATATATGCTTGACTAAAATTAAGCAAATTGTTGAAAAAGAATATTAATTCAAATACAACACTGGTTTTATATAAAAATGAAGTTATAATAACTTTATATATATATATATATATGTCATTTTAAACATTTAATTTTGCAAAATTTTAATATATCTTTCATAATTAACGCAATTATTATTTTTTATTAATTTTTAATATAACTTTAATCACCGTTCATCAGCATCATTTTTTTCAATTCATGACAAAGTCTTAAACAAGTAATGATAATGATAAATACATTGAAAAGTAATGAAGGAGCCTAAACCAACTTATCTACTCTGTATGAAAGAAATCTGGTAACCAATGCTTTCCATCTTTTCATCGTAAGCTAACCACCTTAATTTGTTGAATTACAAAGAAAACTTGTGACCTCCAGTTTTCAACTTGAATTTTCCACAAAAGGCATTTGATGGTCCATTGAAATTTGATAATTCTAGAAAGAAGAACAAAAAAGACTTGGCAAGTTACGTCCATCAATTTTATGGGAGTAAATCCCACGGCTAGACTATTAACTCTTTAGGTCTTAGAAATGATAATAAATAAATAAATAAATACATATTTTTTTAAAAAGTAAAATTACAAAAAATTTAGAGAAGCTAAGACTTTTTTCCTTATTATTTTTTGCTATAGTTACTTTTTTTTTTGGTTAAATCAAGTTTTACAATATATGTTAGACGCTTAAAATTAAGAAAATTATTGAAAAAACAATATTAATTCAAATATAAAACATGATTTTATATAAAAATGAAGTTATATAAAAATCTATGAAAGTCAAACGTTTAATTTTGCAAAAATTAAAATTTAGGTTTATCTTTCCTAGTTAACATAATCAATTTTTTTATCCACTACAACTTTAATCAGTAATATTAGTTTGATTTTCACAATTCCTAGTTACAGATATTAAGATTTGAATTCTAAATTTATTAAATGTTACTTTTTAAATGTGATTATATAAATTTGAAATGCAAGGGTACCAAGGCATTTATAATTTGGAAAAAAGGTAATCACATGGAAAAAGTTATGAGTGATGGTTTATCTCGTTTTGCTTTGAATAAATCCTTTCTCCTTGAAGCCAAGATCTATTCTTGCGTCCTTTCTATTGGGAATAGTGATTGAAATCCTATAAGAGATTTATTTGGGATTGATTAGATATTGTTTGATAGACAAAAAAACTTGTAGAAAAAGAATTTTAAGAGAAAAGAGATTCTTAATAGACAAGTTTGACTTGTAGAATAAGAATTCCAAGAGAAAAAGGATTCTTAATAGGCAAGCTTTTATACTTATAAATGGGTAAAGTCTTTATAAGGTTAAGGATGAGAAAAATATACAAGAGAGTTATAGGTTTTTATAGGATAAACACCCCATAAGACTACTAAAGATTTACATCTTATGGGTATGTATGTTTGAATGTTTATAAGTGGACTAGAGGAGACTGAGAGGGTCCACATAAGTATGATGCATGAAAGTGGATTAGAGGAGATTAAGAGGGTCCATATAGGTATGATGTATGGATACATATGGGTATGTGTTTGTTTGTTTTGAAATGGTGCACATGGCTTTGTATTTGTTTAGGTTGAGAATACTCTATAGCACTAAAAAAGATTGAGAGGGCCTATGTGTATTAATTGTTGAGTGCTTGATTTGATGTATGTTTGTAATTCTCTACAACTAGTGAATTTTTTTCTTATCCATGAATGTAAGTCAATTAGGTCGAACTACGTTAAATTATTACCTTTTGTGTGATTGATTAATCATTTGATTTTGTTTCTGCTAGTGGGATTGGATTAGAATTGAAGGTTCAAGACGTGAGAAGAGCTGAAAGTTCAAGCCATGGGAAAAGGCACGCCTAGAGGAGCTCGATTTAAGAGAAGAGTTCGAGTTTAAATTTTGAGGATTGAGGATCGATGTGCGTGAAGCGTAAGGACACATAAGAGAAGATGATTGTGAGACTTTCATTGCAGGTAGAGCCAAGCATGTCTAGTATGAAGACAGATGATTTGATGGAATATAAGTCAAGGTTGAGATTGTTGGGAATAGTGACTCAAATCTCTAAGAGATTTGTTTGGGATTGATTAAATATTACTTGATGGACAAGAAGACTTGCAAAAGAAGAATTCTAAGAGAAAATGGATTATTAATAGGCAAGTTTGACTTGTAGAAGAAGAATTCTAAGAGGAAAGGGATTTCTAATAGGCAAGTTTGTATACTTATAAATAGGTAAATTTTTCATAGGGTTAAGTATGAGAAAAATATGTAAGATAGCTATAGGATTTTATGGGATAGACACCCTATAAGACTACTGGAGATTTACATTTTATGGGTGTGTATATTTAAATGTTTATGAGTAGATTAGAAGAGACTGAGAGAGTTCAAATAGGTATGATGCATAGGTACATATAGGTACGTGTTTGTTTGTGTTGAAAGCAAGCACTTGTGTTTGTGTTTGTTTGGTTAAGAATACTCCATAAGACTAGAAGAGATTGAGAGGGCTTATGGGTATTGATTGTTGAGTGCTTGATTTAATGTATGTCTGTAATTCTCTACAATTAGTGAATTTTTTTCTCATCCATAAATGTAGGTCAATTGAGTCGAACCACGTTAAATTACTATTTTTTATGTTATTGATTAATTGTTTGATTTTACTTCCATTATTGTGATTGGATTGGGGTTTTTAGCCCAACACTTTCCTGATTTAAAAGCATCTGCTATTGAGAAATCATCTAGCCTTAGTGCAGCGATAGCTGGTACATGAGCAGCAGTTAAACAGTTCTCTTAAGGCCAAAATCTTCGTACAAATACCATCCACAATAGTACACCTGATTCGACATCAAGTACAATGCAGACGATATTTGTAGAACAATAAAATACCTGATAGTAACTTAAAGGAAGGATCTATAAAGTCAAATTCAGCCTTAGAACAAAGCAACTACTTTGAGGAAGAGGGAAGCAGTAGCTACAATCAACTTCCTGCACATCAGAAACATCATCCTGATTCCCTTTCTATTCCATTGCTTGATTAAAGTCCATGATGTAGGTGTTCTACCGGCCCATCAGCCGTATAATTGAACATTGAATGGGGGTGAGGTGGAAGAGGATATATAGAATGGTAATTGGCATTCTTAATATATTGTCATTTTCTTATTAATTTTATCAATGTCTTAAATAATAAAATATTTAAGACATTCAAAACAATATAATATTCAAAGATCTCAACTGCCCTCTCAAAGCTACCAAAATTGAAAGTAGTAAAACTATTAGAACAATATAAAACTACTCTTCATATTCAGGGTTGCTTGATTGTAGATGAACCACTTTTTCCTTCAAAACCAGCATGTGCAAATGCCCTGTAACAGAAATGCTTATAATCTTCTGAATTTTTCGAAGTTTATAATTCTCATGCATGGCATTGAACTGTATATGATTTCAAACTTCAATTAGAGCCATGTCTCAATCCACAATGAACAGAAAAAATTAATAAAAAATGCATTATTTTGATGCTTTCAAATTTTCTGAGTTATATTCTAGAACTTAAGGGAGGTGATTGTAAAAATCCAGTCTATATGATTGTTGTGGCAGAAAAACTGGGAAACCAATCCCAATCAAAAGGCCTTCCCCAATGCCGAGCGGACCCGTTCATATGTCTGTTCCTCCAGCACCGTCTGACTGTTCAAGAGTTCTGCTGCTGCTTCCACCACCCACCAACACCACCTTATAATTCATGAATTCCACACATTACCTTTTTATTATTATATTTTTATTTTTTCCTCTACCTGATGAATAGTTTTGTGTAATTGTTAAATCTTCGATTTTTTTTTTAATGTTTTCCTGGTAATATCTGCTATTTGGACTTTATATATAAAATGTTTTCAGCAGTGTGATTGGCTGATTGCTGTTGGTCAAAGAAACAAATACCTTTATCTTTATAATCAATGAAATAATGAAAAATGGAATTGAAGTTTCCAAAGGCTCCAATAAAAAATAGTTAGATTAGAATTGAACTCTCGAATATTAAACTTTCAATCTGATATTTTGGAAAGATCTTATATTTATGTGTTTAGAATGGTCCAGACCACTTCAACACTTCCCATCACATCTATCACATGATATAAACTTTACGTGTAATGTTAATAGGCCCATCACGAAAGGGTCAACAAACGGAGATTCAATTCTTTATAGAAATGAAATGGAAAAGATACATCCATTCAATTCCACTTCCACTTCCATAAGTAATTAACTTCTTCCATGTGTTTTTTTTTATTTGAAATTATCAAAAATTAAATTTTAATAATTGAAAATAAGAGTTTAACACTTTATCATCATCTACTACCTTATATAATTCAGCCATTAAAAACCAAAATTAGCGAAGAAAGTAAAATCATGATTCCTTGGCATCCAACCAATTAACAGTTGGCAATTTGACTAATGGGGTTTTCAAACAATGACCAATTGGAGAACTTAGGATAGGAAAGGAGAAAAATAAGATACAAATTAATTAACACCAACATGTCTTAAAAAAGTATGGAATGTATTATCTAGAGGTGGAAATACCCTATGTATTAGGGGTAGACTTTCAAACATGTTTCCCTTCCTTCTTTGTTTAAGAAAAAAGAAAAAAAAAATATAAACATATAACAAAAACCTAAAATTTAATTAGCTCAAACTATTTCTCATTTTCCGTGTTTTTTTATACATAAAGAAGTCGTAATTTATGTATAAAAAAATAGGTTGTAGATGATAAGATTTGAATATTATATTTACTGAATATTATATTTTAAAAATGATTATATAAATTAACTAAATTAAGTTGTAAGTTTTCGTTTTTCTTTTTTATTCTTCTCCGAGGCCTATAGTTAAGTTTTGCTCAAAAGTATAGTTGGCAACGGCAGCACTCCCTAGAAGTATCTCCCCTGTAAAGGCGGTTTGAGATTGAACATAAGAAATGTTAACTTTGCTAATAGATTAATAAAAAAAGCTATTAAAGTCATCTCTTCTATCTTCTACAAGATACACATTATTCAATAGATATGAATTATGCTTACCGCGTAATTGAATCAACACTTGACATCATAAAATAATTAGTTATCAATTTTGAAGAAAATCGTTAGGGGCATTTGATGGTCAAGAGGCATAATGGTTTTTTTTTTCTTTGAAGCTTTCAGTAAATAATTAGAGATACTTTTGTCATTTGTGTTAATTTAATATATCAAATTAATTGTATACGTTCAGTGTCACATCAGCCCAGTATTATCCTTATTGTCCTCTAATGATCTCTCATAATTTACTTATAAATATGAAGGTGCCAGCATCATTAAGACAACTTGATACTATTTCATTTTCTCTCATTCCCACTTCATTTCCAACGTGAATCTTTTTGACATACATGTCGGAGTGCAAATGCAAGAAATTTATCCTACATTTGCCTCTAACCGCCCTTTTCTTCCCCATTGCCTTTCCAAAAAACACCCCAAGGTGGGAGCTCAGCCATAACAAAAATATTAAGAACTTTCTAATTAAGCTTAATAATTTACAATTTAATTAAAAAAATCCATCTATTCCTATATATATAAGAGCCAAAATGGTAATAGGCTTCCACAATCAGAATGAAGGCATCCTTATCCATGATTGTAACTCCGTTGCTCTTAGTAGTTATTGATGGAATCAGTGCTAGAATGTGTTACGGCAGGGATATTCTGCTGCATTTTCATCAAATCCACCGTGAAAGAATGGCTTTGCAAGCTGTCACACGGTTGAAATCCACAGGGTTTCCATCGAACACCATATATCCACCACCAGCGGCCATTATAGAAAAGTTCAAACTGCACCAATTCCAAAGATATGGCTACTACAACTGCCACCATCACCGCCGCCACCATCCTCCTTTGGGATCAGCTTAGGTGATGAAAGAAGTGGTGTCAGAGGAGGCTGAAAGTGTAATCTATTTTCTATGAAGTGAACTTTCATTTTTTAATTTTAAATTTATAAACTATTTGATCAAATCTATGACCTTTTTTCAATTTATTTTAAATTATGAACATTTGAATCTTATAAATATATCAAAACTAAAAATAATTAATATATTATGAATACGTTTTTGTTGTTGGCTTTTCTTGTGCGATGATGTGAACTTTTATTTTTTATTTTTAAATTTATAAATGATTTGATCAAATCTATGATGTTTTTTCAATTTAGTTTAAATTATAAACATTTTTAAAACTTTTAGAAAAAGAGAAAGGAAAATACGACACTCTCTAATTTCCATATAAGAAATTAGGGGATTTATAAAAAAAAGCACCCAACTCATATTGAATAAAACTCCAACACATATTTATGAGTCTAATACATTAACACACATAATTTTATTTCATTTTAATAAATTATAACATGAAATACCACTTCCAAATCAGAATACATGGATAAAGTCAAGAGCATGCAAATCAAATTATTACATTACCAAACACACCGACATGAGCTGCCATTACAAATAATTACATACCAATAGTAGCCCAAAACATGCATAGCTTGTCACCAATTTGCTCCAATTTTTTATAATAAGCAAACCTCCAAGACCTGATTAAAACCAAGGGAGCCACTACTCCCCAAAACCCCATCGCAAATCCAAGCACTATGCTTTCATAAAGCCAATTCACCTCTGATGTTTTCTTTCCTCCACTACTACCTCCATTTGTACCATCAGGTGCTTCGCCTTTTTTGTTGCAATTTTTAGTGATTGGAAGTCCGCAAAGATGATTGCCAATGTAAGAAGACTTGTCAAAGCTTTGGAGTTGGGTGCTTGATGGGATTTGTCCTGTCAAGTTGTTGTAGGACAAGTTGAAGTGATTCAAGAAATTCAAATTGGAAAAACTTGAAGGGATTTCACCATGGAGTCGGTTCATCGACAAGTCAAGAGATTCCAACATCTCCATATTACCAATGGTCCCTGGTATCTTTCCAGTTAGGAGATTCCCTGACAAATTTAATGACAGCAGTCCCATGAGATAACCAAGTTCTTTGGGGATCTCTCCTGTGAGACTGTTAACTG
The DNA here is from genome assembly GCF_047325235.1 of Durio zibethinus. NCBI lineage: Eukaryota > Viridiplantae > Streptophyta > Magnoliopsida > Malvales > Malvaceae > Durio > Durio zibethinus. Next base: position 1,700,230 of record NC_143173.1, on the reverse strand, counting down.
AAAGGTCTATGCCGGTAACAAGTCCGAGTGTGGTGCTGTATTCATCCACTCTTCCTTTCATCACCAATAATGCACCAAAATAAAACGAGTTGTCAGGGTAGAATCTCGAGAACCAATTAGCCACGTGTGGGTTGAGGTTTGTGGCCATGGCACTTAGGTTACTAAAACATTTTGGAATAGCTCCTGAAATGTTGTTATAACCAAGATCCAAGACATGAAGAGAATTAAGAGCACAAATCTGATCAGGAATATAGTCTTGAAAGTTATTTGAACGGAGGTTTAGAATCACAAGGTTTGAGAGCTTGTCTCCAATCCATGCTGGAATACTTCCCATCAATTGATTTTCACTAAGATCAAGAACAAGCATATTAACTAAATGCTGCAATATGGATGGTACTTCTCCAAACAGGTTATTGTTACGAAAGCTTAATGACTTAATAAGACGCACAGATCCCAAGGATCTAGGAATTTTCCCAGTTAGATTGTTGTTTCCTAAATTTAGGACTTCCAACATTGGCATATTTTCCCAACAGTCTGGAATTTCACCTGACAAAAGATTTGATTCAACGTGAAGAATGTTCAAAACTTCCAGTTTATTTGAGGAATTACAAAGAAAATTAGAAAGTGATCCTGAAAAAAAGTTCTTGGACAAAAATAAATGCCCAAAATCTGAGAATATTGCCTGTGGCAATGGACCTGTGAATAGGTTGGAACTCAAGTCAGCCGTCCAACTTATTGGTAAATATGAAAACTCCCCGACTAGTTGGTTATGGGAAAGGTTTAGATATTCAAAAAAAGTCGAAAGGTTCCAAAACCAAATGGGAATGACACCTGAAATTCCAGCATGGGAGATATCTAAATTATCCATGTTCCCTTGGAATTGTAGCCACTGAGGAAATTGCAGACCAAGACGCCAGTTACCTAATCCAATACTTTCACAGTGAAAAGGGGGAATCCAACTTGGGTTTGGTATAAACGTTAACATGTTGTTAGATGCCCAAAAATATCTCAATATCGTGAGATTAGAAAAATGCGTTTCTGAGATATTTCCTTCCAACATATTATTGCTAACGTCTAAATCTTCCAAATTCCCAAGTTGTCCTAAAATTTGAGGAAGAGTTCCATTCAATCTGTTGTATGAAACATCAAGAAATTTCAATGATGACAACTTCCCTATCGAGAATGGAATGGGACCAGAAATGGAGTTTCGGTAAAGGGAAAGGTATGCCAAATTTTTAAATTGGCCAAGTTGATCAGGCAAATTGCCAGAAAGTTTGTTAGATGCAATATTTAATGACTCTAATCGATCCAAACTACATCTAGACAAACTCTCTATGATTTCTGAGACCTCATGATTAATTGTATTATTTGACAAATCCATCTCCCTCATATTGCAAAAACTTTCCAAATATTTGGGTTCAATCTCAAGCTGGTTATTTGAAAAATCAAGATGAGTAAGAGAGCTTAAGTTTTCAATGGCACTTGAAAAATTACCTTGCAGGCCGACACTGTTAAGACTAAGGAATTGAAGTTGGTTTAAATCAGACAACCAGTTGAGTGTCGATGATGAAGAGAATGAATTCCAACTAAGATCAAGAAATTTGAGAGAAGACATGTTTTGAAAGCCACTGGGAATCATACCTTCAACTCCACTAGAGCTAAGATCAATGGACACAAGACTACGAAGACTGAATATCCATGTCACCGAAGACAACAGGTTTTGAGAAAGATCAAGAACAGCAAGAGATGTGCAATTAACACTGATTGGAGATGGACCATTATTTAGAGAGCATCCTGACAAGTGTAACTCCACCAAAGAAGGAAGATTGTGTGTTGCCTGCAGCCAATCAGTTGCTTTACTAAGATTTGCAAGGCTCAAACCAAGATACTGCAGAGATGAAAGACCAGAAACCCATTGAAGAGTTTTAGCTTCAAATAAGGAATTGTGTCCAAGATCAAGATAATGCAGTTTTGAGAGATTTCCAAGATTATGGGGAATTGCTCCTTGGAAATTTGCCCAAGAGAGGTTAAGATACGTCAAACTCTTCATCGAACCAATGAATTGGGGAATTGCCAGGCCTCCAAATTCATTATTATTTAAGTCTAGGAAACTGAGATGTTTCAAATCGACCAAAGATGGATTTATTTTGCCTCCTAACTTTGATCGAAAGTAAGCATCCCATTCAGCAACCGGTGCATAAGCATCAGGACTAGTTGAAAGAAGCCCCAAATGCAGCTCTTTAACATGGCCAGTCAGGCTATTGCAGAAAACACCATGCCATTTACAGCAATCATCACCTTCAACCCAAGAAGATAGCTTGTTTGATCGATCAATGAGGTCTTGCTTGAACGTCAAAAGGGCTTGCCCCTCACTTCCAATGCAAAGCACATTGGAATTCCCATCACAAAAGCTAATAATAGCGGCTGCGATGACAAGAAGAAACCCAAACAAGGAAATTGTAACTGCTTTCATGGTTGCGTACTGATCATTGCTACCAACACCTAATATATAAAGTTAAAGAAAAATGTTTTCTACCACATCAAGCATTAGGAAATTTCTTCGAAGACTCCAATTTAAATTTCCAACTTGAAAATTTTCCACAGAAAGGATTCATATGTATGAATGAAATTCGACGTGTAGAAAGAACATCAAAAGAACTTGAAAAGGAGGTCAAGTCAAGTCAAGTCAACCAAGTATATGGAGTTAAAAATTTCCAGAAAATCCAATTTCCAACTTGAATTTTCCACGGAAAGCATTTATGGTCCATTTAAATTCTACAATTCTAGAAAGAAGAACAAAAAAGACTTGAAAAGTAAGTCAAGTCCACCAAATCTATGAAGTAAGTTCCACGGCCAAACAATTAACTCTTTAAGTCTTAAAAAAGAGAAAAAATATAAATAAAAATGAAAATGTAGAGAAAAAAAAAAACTACAAAAAATCTAGAGAAGCTAAGACTCTTTTTTCTTTTCTTTTTTTTTTTTTTGCTATAGTTACTTACTTTTTTTTAATATATGTATGGCGCCTAAAATTAAGAAATTTGTCGAAACAAGAATATTAATTCAAATTTAAAAAGTGGTTTTATATAAAAGTCTATGAGAGTAAAATGCTTAATTTTGCAAATTAAAATTTCAGTTTATTTTTGTCATAACGGTTTTGGCACTATTAGACGTAAGATGAGTTTTAAAATCGAGAAAATAAAATAGAGTTGCCACCAATCTTTGTTAGGGTGTGATTGGTCATCCAAAAGTTTATCTTTTTAATAAAACTATAAAAACGGGTTTAAAGTTTATCAACAAGATAGATTTCAGTTTACGAAAAACCGGGTTGGGTTCGAGAGTCGGTTACGCGCGGGGAAGGATTAGCACCCCCACAACGCCCATAAATTGGTACCATTCAACTATGCGCTATTTTCGGTGTTGGATAAAAATGATTTTAATTTAAAATTTAATACTAATTTCCTTCGTTTTAAAAAATATTTTTGCTAAAATTTTTATTTAGAAATATTGAGAAAATCTTTAAGTTAAAGAATTATCTTAAAATTCTCCAACATCTAGGCAGAATTTGAAATAACTCTTTTCGCTTAAGATTTAACACAACAATCCTTAAAATGAAATAACACTTCTTTATAGAAAATTATCGGTGACTCTCCAACATCTAGACAGAGTATCAAGAATTATTTCTTTTGGAATGTTATTTCTATTTTATTTTGTAATATCACAATTCTTTTTTAAAAGTATTATTCTTTTTCTTTTATTATAAAATATTTTATAACCAAGTAGTAAATAAAAATTAAAGACAGAATAGTGCAAATAATTACTGATAATAACATGCTAACGTATGTATGCAAATGAATGTTATGTAAAATGAAATGCAATTTAAGAGTTGGATTCTTAAGTATAATGAGACCACCCCGACTCTCCAATATCTAGGCAGAGCTTAGGTGCGACTGTTTATATTTAAGATCTCAATTTTTTATTATACTTTTTGTTTATTAATTCTATTATTAATGTGAATTACGAAATTGTGTGAAAACACTTAATGAAATAAAATTTTCTAAATACCCCATCATCTAGGCGGCATTCGGGAACAAATTGCTTCAAATAGAATTTTCACACGCGTCCTTAGGACTTTTAAGAGGTTTTGAGTAAAGGCTTGAGTAGAGGTCTTGAAGGTTTGGTTTTAAGGTTTAGAGGGTTTTAAAGCTTGAATTTTAGGATATAGAAGGTTTAGGGTTTTGATTTTAGAGTTTGGAGATTTTAGGGTTTGGAGATTTTAGGGTTTGGGGTTTTGATTTAAGGGTTTGGATTTTAGGGATTTTGGATTTTGGGATTTGGATTTTATGGGTTTCGAATTTTAGGGGTTTGGATTTAAAAGATTTTAGAGGGTTTGGATTTAAGAGATTTTGGATTTTTAGGGGGTTTGGATTTAAGAGATTTTGGATTTTTAGGGGTTTTAAAAACTTAGGATTTTGAAAATTAAAAATTAGTGTTTAAGGTTTAAGTAAAACGCGAACATCTCTAAAAATCCTCATCATCTAGGCGAACTTTCGGAGCAGGTTCAATTTTTTATAATTTTTGAAAACTAATTAAAAATTTCTTATGTGTTTTTTTTTATGAAAATTTATTCATAATAATTTTCCAATATCTAGACGGAATTATTTTTTTAGAAAAATATTTTTTATTCCCTCCAACATCTAGGCAGGGAAAATAATAATAATAGTAGATTTTTTTGAGCATTTTTAATATATATTTTTAATTATTATTTGTTTTCAATTTTATTATTATTATTTAAACAATTATTCTAACAAATTTAGAAATTTATCATGTATAAATATAAAAATATACTTAAAATAACAAAAATAATAATATAAAAAAAATTCAAAAATTCAAAAAAAATTTTTTTTTTTTACCTGAACTGGATTGGTTAATGGTCCAGTCAACGACCGGTTTGGCTGGACCGAAAAGGGGTCGGTTCGGCGCGCGATTCGACTGAGCTTGAGGGTTTTTCAGAAAGTAGGTTGAACGAGTATTCTTTTTTTCTTTAGAGAGCCTTCCAGCCAGTTGAAGGGGAAAATCGATGGGGATTTTAAAGAGCTTCAATTAGGGGAGATCTGGGTGGCTGTAGGCTAGTGAGAGTGGGTAGATAAAGGGCTAGTTAGAAGGCTGTAGGGTGGCTGGTCGGGGGGCGGCAGCAGCACCAGCCACCCTACCTTCTGTTTTTCTATTTTTTGTTTTTTTATAATTATTTTATTTTATATTAAATTATTATTATTATTATTATCGTTATTATTAATATTATAGTGAAATAAAAACAGTAGACCCGAACAAAATCGATGTCTACAATCTTTCATAGTTAACATAATTATTTTTTATCCGTTAACTTTCAATACAACTTTAATCACCAAATATTAGTATAATTTTCACAATTCATAATTACAGATGCTAAATTTTGAATTTTAAATTTACTAAATATCATATTTTAAAAATATTTGTATGAATTAATTAAGTTAAATTTAAAATTTTTAAAACAAGATTTCAATGCGTGATTTGATTGTATTTAGTATAAGTCATATAGTATCACCTAACTTCTTTTTTTTATATATCCAACAAGCAATGGAACTAACCCCTCATATAAGCCATGGAAAAAAAGTTCTTTTAAAAGTATAAGGAGGGAATTTATAAATTTTAATGAAATATTGTATTTTGATTGATTGAATCTACAACTGATGTAATAAAAAATGTAATAATTTTTTTGAATAATTGAACGATATTAACTTAAGTAATTATAATTTTATTATTTCGTATTAAATTTTATATAAACTCTAGTTGTATAATTTAAATATAAAAGTGTTGGGCTAGTTTTGTTTTGCCTTCTACCTCCAAGCAAATGGGGTATTAGAATCTTTACAGGCCCAAACAACCCTGCTGCTGCTAATATACAAAACAAAGTCTTCCCCTGCTGCCTCCTCCCTATAAATATCTTCTATCTCTATTTTTCCTCACCATTCTCTCATCAACCTCTCTCAAACCCATCACCAATTGCCAAAATCCTTTCTTTTCTTCGTGTTTGAACCAAAACCTATCTCTTTTTTCCTTTCAGCCCCCTTTCCCACCTTCTAAAACCCTCCTAAAACCCATATAAGCTATTCCAATACCCAGCAACCCCAACCTCTACAGCAACAACTTTACTAACCTTTTAGGCCACCCCCATCTCCATTGCCTGCCCAATTCCATTCCTTTGACCCATGAATAAGAGTCCTATGTATTGTTAATTGTGGTCATGAATAATAAAAGTATCATGTGTTGGAAATAAAATTGTGACCCAAGCATAATAAGGTAATCAAATATATCATAAAAGAAAGGTATGGGGGTAAAAAAATAAAACCCATGAACTAAAATTGAACATTTTTGTTATCAATTAAGCCCTTGTTAAAGAAAAAATGATTAATTGTTTTCATCCAATAAAGAGCGTAATTGAATGAAAATAGATGTATAAGAGTTTAATTGAGTGAAAATATTTATTCAAAGGTTCAATTGATTTGAAATAAAAGATTTAGAGCTTGGTTGATTGCAATAAAATATCAGAGACTTAAATGATTATTATTTAAGAGATTCCTTTTTGCTTATTATTTTTTGTTATAGTTATTTTCTTTTTTTTTTTGTTAAATCAAATTTTACTATATTTGTTTGATTAAAATTAAGTAAATTATTGAAAAAGAATATTAACTCAAATACAACACTGGTTTTATATAAAAATGATGGTATAATACTTTATATATATTAATGTGATTTCAAACATTTAATTTTGCAAAATTTTAATATATCATTCACATTTAACTTAATTAATTTTTTTTCATTGATTTTCAATATAATTTTAGTCTCCATTCATTTGTATTATTTTCTCAATTCATGACCAAGTCTTAAATACGCAAATGATAATGATAAGTGCATTGAAAAGTAACAAACACGAAGCCTACTTTGCAAGAAAGAAAGCTTGTAACCAATGCTTTCCACCTTTCTTAAGCTAACCACAATGATTTGTTGAAATACAAAGAAAAATTGTGACCTCCAATTTTCAGCTTGAATTTTCCAAACAAGCATTTTATGGTCCATTGAAATTCGACAATTGTAGAAAGAAGAACAAAAAAGACTTGACAAGTAAGTCAAGTCAACCAAGTCTATGGAGTTAAAATTTTCCAGAAAAACCAATTTCCAACTTGAATTTTTTTATGGTCCATTTCTAGAACAAAAAAGACTTGACAAGTAGTTCAAGTCCGCATTGTCTATGAAGTAAGTCCCACGGTCAAATAATTAACTCTTTAAGTCTTAGAAAAGAGAAAAAATATAAATAAAAATGAAAATTTAGAGAAACAATAAAATTACAAAAAATTTAGAGAAGCTAACACTCTTTTTCCTTATTATTTTTTTGCTATAGTTACTTTTTTTTTTTGTTAAATCAAGTTTTAATATATGTGTGGCGCCTAAAATTAAGAAATTTATCAAAAAAAGAATATTAATTCAAATATAAAAAGTAGTTTTATATAAAAATCTATGAAAATAAAACGCTTACAGTTTATCTTTCATAGTTAACACAATTATTTTTTATCCATTACCTTTTAATACAACTTTAATCACCAAATATTAGTATAATTTTTACAATTCATAATTATAAATATTGAGATTTAAATTTTAAATTTATTGAATATCATATTTAAAAAATATTTGTATGAATCAATTAAGTGAAATTTTAAAATTTTAAAACAAGATTTCAGGTTTGATTGTACTTAGTATGATTTCTATAGTATCACCAAGCTTTTTTTTTTTTTAATATCCAACAAGCAATGGAACTAACCCCTCATATAAGTCATGGAAAAAAATTCTTTTGAAATTATAAGGAGAAAATTTACAAATTTTAATGATGTGTTGTATTTTGATTGATTGAATCTACAATTGCTGTAATAAAAAATGTAATAATTTTTTTAAATAATTGAATGATATTAATTTAAGTAATTATAATTTTATTATTTCGTATTAAATGATACATAAACTCAAGTTGTATAATTTAAATGATATACACTTAAATATAAAAGTGTTGGGCTAGTTTTTTTTGCCTTATGGCACTAAGCAAATGGGGTATTAAAATCTTGACATGCCTAAACAACCCTGCTGCTGCTAATGAACAAAATAAAGCCTTCCCCTTCTCCCTCCTCCCTACAAGTATCTTCTAACTCTATTTTTCCTCACCATGCTCTCATCAACCTCTCTCAAACCCATCACCAATTGCCAAAATCCTTTCTTTTCTTCATTTTTGAACCAAAACCTATCTCTTTTTTCCTTTCACCCCCTTTTCCCACCTTCTAAAATCCTCCTAAAACCCATCTAAGCTATTCCAATCCCCAGCAACCCCAACCTCTACAGCAACAACTTTACTAAACTTTTAGGCCACCCCCATCTCATTGCCTGCCCAATTCCATTCCTTTGACCCGTGAATAAGAGTCCTATGTTTTGCTAATTGTGGTCATGAATAACAAAAGTATCATGTGTTGAAAATAAAATTGTGATGCAAGTATAATAAGGTAATCAAATATATCATAAAAGAAAGGTAAATGGGTGAAAAAAAAAAACCCCATGAACTAAAATTCAACATTTTTTTTATCAATTAAGCCCTTGTTAGAGAAAAGCCAGTTAATTGTTTTCGTCCAATAAAGAGCTTAATTGAATGAAAACAGATGTATAAAAGTTTAATTGAGTGAAAAAATATATGTAAAGGTTTACTTGATTTGAAATAGAAGATTTAGAGCTTGATTAATTGCAATTAAATATTAGGAACTTAAATGATTGTTAAATTTTTGTCTAAGATTTTTTTTAAACCTTATCCCTAAAAAATTCATAAAAAAATTTACATAAAATTTAGAGAAGTTAAGACTCTTTTTTCTTATTATTCTTTGCTATAGTTTTAAATCAAATTTTGCTATATATGTTTGGCTAAAATTAAGCAAATTGTTGAAAAAGAATATTAATTCAAATACAACACTAGTTTTATATAAAAATGAAGTTATAATACTTTATGTACGTGATTTCAAACGTTTAATTTTGCAAAATTTTAATATATCTTTCGTAGTTAACATAATTATTATTTTTTCACTAACTTTTAATAAATTTTAATCACCGTTCACTAGCATCATTTTCTCAATTCGTGACTAAGTCTTAAGCACGTAAATAATAATGATAAATATATTGAAAAGTAACAAACACGGCGCATAAACATGCCAATTGATCTACCCCGTAAGGAAGAAAGCTTGTGACCTATGCTTTCCAACTTTTCATAGTATGCTAACCACCATGATTTGATGAAATACAAAGCAAGCTTGTGACCTCCAATTTCCAACCTGAATTTTCCACAAATAGCATTTTGTGATTCATTGAAATTCGATAATTGTAGAAAGAAGAACAAAAAACTTGACAAAGGAGTCAAATCCACCAAGTCTGTGGAGTAAGTCCCACGGCCCGGTAATTAACACTTTAGGTCTTAGAAAAGAAAAAAAATTACAAAAAAATTACAAAAAATTTAGAGAAACTAAGACTCTTTTTCCTTATTATTATTTTTTTAGTTATAGTTATTTTATTTATTTTTTTTTTGTATATTGTTGGAGCCTAAAATTAAGAAAATTGATGAAAAAAGAATATTAATTCAAATATAAAACGTGATTTTATATAAAAATGAAGTTGTATAAAAATCTATGAAAGAAAAACGTTTAATTTGCAAATTAAAATTTCGTATATCTTTCGTAGTTTAGGTGGGTTTGAAAATATAAGGGAAGTTTTTGATTGGAAACATTTGAAGCTTGAAGTAGATGAGACTCAGTATGAATTTGTTACTTGTTATAATGTCGAATGTGAGATTTATACATTTTAGAGAAGTTAAAAGATTCCTTTTTGTTTATTATTTTTTGTTATAGTTATTTTCTTTTTTTTTTACTATATTTGTTTGACTAAAATTAAGTAAATTATTGAAAAAGAATATTAATTCAAATACAACACTGGTTTTATATAAAAATGATGCTATAATACTTCATATATATTAATGTGATTTCAAACATTTAATTTTGCAAATTTTTAATATATTATTCACAGTTAACGCAATTAGTATATTTTTTTATTAATTTTCAATATAATTTTAGTTACCGTTCTTTTGTATTATTTTCTCAATTCATGACTAAGTCTTAAATACGTAAATGATAATGATAAGTGCATTGAAAAGTGACAAACACGAAGCCCACTTTGCAAGAAAGAAAGCTTGTAACCAATGCTTTCCACCTTTTCTTAGTAAGCTAACCACAATGATTTGTTGAAATACAAAGAAAATTTGTGACCTCCAATTTTCAGTTTGAATTTTCCAAAAAAGCATTTTTATGGTCCATTGAAATTCGACAATTGTAGACAGAAGAACCAAAAAGACATGACAAGTAAGTCAAGTCCACCAAATCTATGAAGTAAGTCTCACGGCCAGGTAATTAACTCTTTAGGTCTTTGAAAAGAGAAAAAAAATTAAATAATGAAAAATTAGAAAAAAATATAATTACAAAAAATTTAGAGAAGCTAAGATTCGTTTTTCTTGTTATTTTTTGCTATAGTTATTTTCTTTTTTCATTTTTGCCATATCAAATTTTGCTATATATGTTTAAACGCCTAAAATTAAAAAATTGTTGAAAAAAGATTATTAATTCAAATATAAAATAAGATTTTATTTAAAAATGAAGTTATATAAAATTCTATGAATGTAAAACGTTTAATTTTGCAAATTGAAATTTTAGTTTATCTGTCATAGTTACCACAATTATTTTTTTATCCATTAATTTTTAATACAATTTTAATCACAAAATATTAGTATGATTTTCATAAGTCCTAATTATAGATATTAGGATTTGAATCTTAAATTGAATGTCACCTCTTATAGGTGACTGTATAAATTAATTAAATTAAATATGTTGATTTGATTGTACTTGGTATAATTCATATAGTATCACCAAACTTTTTCTTTATATAACCAACAAGCAATTGAACTAGCCCCTCACATAAGCCATGGAAAAAATTTTCTCTTCAAACTATAAGAAGAGAATTTACTTAATGACGTATTATATTTTGATTGATTGAATTTACAATAGACGTGATAAAAAATATAATAATTTTTTATTATTTTGATGAGTTTTTTTTTTAATTTTTATATACAAATTGACATAATTGAACGATATTAATTTAAGTAATTATGTTTTTATTATTTCATATTAAATGTTATATAAATTCAGTTTGTATAATTTAAAAACTCTGGGTGATATATACATATATATATATTAAATATAAAAGTGCTGGGCTAGTTGAGTTTTGCCTTATGCCACCAAGCAAACGGGGAATTATTAGAATCTTGACAGGCCTAAACAAAATAGAGTCTTCCCCTTCTCCCTCCTTCCTGCAAATATCTTCTACCTCTATTTTTCCTCACCATGCTCCCATCATCCTCTCTTAAACCCATCACCAATTGCCAAAATCCTTTCTTTTCTTCATTTTTGAACCAAAACCCATCTGTTTTTTCCCTTCACCTCCCTTTCTCACCTTCTAAAACCCAACTCAGCTATTCTAGTCCCCAGCAACCCCCCAAACCTCTGCAGCAACAACTTTACTAACCTTTTAGGCACCCCCATCTCCATTGCCTGCCCAATTCCGTTCCCTTGACCCATGACTAAGTGTCCTCGTATATGTTCTGTTAATTGTGATCAAGCATAGTTAAAGTATCATGTGTTGAAAATAAAATTGTGATCCAACTATAATATAAATGAAATTGATCAGTTCCTCTCCTAACCAAAATGTATAATATGATAAAACATGACACTGAAGCAATTTTTCCTTCAGGAGTGTCTCAAATTTCTATTGAAACGTACATTATCAGTGACTAACAAAGTGGATAGAGTCCAAATTGCCATGTAGAAACATAAAAAAAATACATTACTTCATCATTCCCAGCTTTTCCATCAATTTTCTTTTGGTTGACCACGGTCTTCGATCACAACTGGTTGCAAAGTCCTCCCACTTTCTGAGCCAGCTTTTTCCATCTCCTTGACAACGCTTATCCATCCACTTCTTTACCAAACACAACATGCTTTCCATCAAGCCATGGAGTCTTCTCAGTGCATATAAAGAATTGGGAACCATTGGTGTTTGGTCCAGCATTGGCCTTTGACAAGCAACGAGGTCCGATATGTTTGAGCTTGAAATTCTCATCTGCAAATTTCATGCCATAGATTGATTCTCCACCAGTGCCATTCCCCCTTGTGAAATCTCCACCTTGACACATGAAGCTCGGGATGATTCGGTGAAATGCTGATCCTTTATGGTGCAATGGCTTCCCAGACATTCCGAAACCCTTGTCCCCAGTGCAGAGTATTTGCAATTATATTGTGGGCTAACACAGTCAAGTAATCCAGATTTAGGTCAATTAATGTCAAATTACAAATAATTATAGTGGTATCATATTCGAACATGTAGTATGATATTAATTAAGTATGATCCTAGTTTAATTCTGTATTTAAATCCATAATATGATTGGTCAATTTTGATTAATTTATATATCGAAAAGCTCATGATGGTAACAACACATCCATGGGCTTGGATTTAGGGGGATTGATTTCTTTTCCACATTAAAAACAGTTTTAGTTATAAATTATGATAGTGATTCGGTTAGCCTTCAGCCAAATTGGTTATAGTTCAATTAGAGCTTCATCTAATTCAAAATTGTGTCCAAATTGCCTTGGCAATTGCACATATTGCTCAAGGAAAAAGTGGTTAATATTCTTCTTTCCCGAAAAGAAAATAAAAAACCTCAATTGAAAAGAAAATAGAATGGCTTTACTGATAAGGATATGGTGAGATATGGACAGAAATCTTATAAATTAGAAAACATATTTTCTTTTATACCAAGAAAAAAAGAAATGAGAATACAAATTGGCGCAACGACCTTTATTTTCAAGTGTTCTTTTAAGCAAAAAAGAAAATAAAACTACTGCTAATATATGATTAATATAGATGATAACTCTTCATGAATTCAAAATAACTAGAAATTGTTATCATATATATATGTATGTATATATAGAAGAACGAAAATTTGTAGAAATGTTCAACTAGTATGTAATATAATTGTTGGCGAAAATTATACATAGCACTAAACTTTGATTGTACATCATCTCAAAGATTTACAAATTCACAGACAATATCCAACAAAAAATTTGGTCCTCCTCCACTATCTCAATTGAAAAGGGAGAAGAAACAAAAAAGGGAAGAAAAAATGTTGGTGTTTGACTCAAATATTCACCAATAAGGAGTTGCACTCTCAGATTTACTTAGAAGCTCCTCCAAATAATCAGCTCCTAAATCCTTAAACACCAGGATAATTTCCATCCCCATTTCCTTCTTTCTTGATCTTCATGTTCCCTGATCTTTTGCTCTTCATGGAGTACCTTTTCTCAATTGTCAAAGTAGGTGAACAACTTTCTTCAAATCCATAGTTCATTTCTTGAAGTGAATCATAAACTGTATCCATTGGAAAATTGATTATCACCATCGGACCTCGCATTGCGAGTGTAGCTTGATCATACGCTAGCTGTAGCCTCATCTATATCCAAGGTTCCAGGCCAAAGTCTAACACCATTCCTTATGGAATCCCTTATCTCAACTGCATATTTTCCCCATGGCCTCTTCCTAACTCCTCTATACGAAACCTCCTTTCCTGTCTCATCTTCATTTGCATTCAACTTCACTTAATGATCCTTTCTAAAACTATTACGGATGTGGTATCAAAAGTGTTTTCCTATGCTTGATTTAGGACTCCCAAAGGAACATTTCTTGGGAGTCATTTCCATTGAAAGGAAGGGTTTGGTTATGGAGATAATTGAATGATTCTGGTGAGAATTTTTTTGAGAAATATAGCAAGAAGAGGATTCAAGAGACAATTGGAGATTTGGGTAATGAAAAAATGAAGAGTCCATGCATGAAAATCAAGTAATTCTTATAATGGAAACGATTATTCTTCTTCGATCTTTTAATTAATTCACTTTGATTTTGCTTTTTGGTTTTGGTCATGGGAAATGAAATTTGAAGCTTAGTGATATATATATATATATATATATATATAGTAATTACAAGCTAGGGAGGGAAAGGCTACATTATTCAAATATTTATTTTAAAAATGTAAAAAAAAAAGAAGAAGGAACAAATTAAAGAAACGATGGAAAGAGAGTAAAATTGTATGAAGATGTTATTAGCGTCCAACATCATTATTTGGTCGCAGAATCGACAGGTGAGTCAAAAGGAATACTCGTCGGGGCATGACGGCCAGGTCAAGTCAAAATTCTCTTACATCACCCGTGATGTTTCGCTTTTATGTCCTACCTATAACTCATATTTTTAGCTAATTAAAATTGTAAATCATTATGCTTAGAGTGATCAATTACAATGTTAATTACCTTATATTGATGAACATGATTTGATTAATATAGTCGGGTTATAGTTAAAGTTTGTCATAATTTTATTTTTTATGCAAGAAAGATTATAATTTGAGAATTAAAAAAAGAATTATAGATGCATAAATTTAAATTTTAATCTAATCTAAAGTACTTTTTAAAATATTTATATAAATCAATTAGACTAGACTTTGAATTTATAAAAAGATTACTTTATATATATATATATATATATACACTTTTCATTTAAATTATATGATATAATCATATTATTGAAAGGGGTTAATTTTAATTTTTCAAGTATCACTAATAAGTGAATGCTGATGAAATAAAAATTTACCTATCTAATAATAATGTATAATATAGAATAAATAATCAATATATTTTTAAAAATATTATTTTATGGTGTGATTTTAATAAAACAAAAAAATATATTTTTTCATTGAATAATTATTTCATATAATCCTTCTTTTATTAATTATGTCAAAATTTATCGTAAATGAGTTTCTTAAACTAGCATAATTGATGTTATACTAATTTTTTGAATAGAAAATAAGATGTTATACTAATTGTTAATACATACATTGGTCATTATTTTAAATGTTTTTATCCATTACTAGAATTTCATCCCACTATTTTAGGTAAGTTACTTTTCATTGTTTTTAATATATTTATAATTATTTTTAATAAAAAAATAATAATAATTTTAACTCACTTGTTGAATCTTATAAATATATCAAAATTAAAAAATAATAATAATTTTAACTCACATGTTACGCTTTTGTTGTTGGCTCTTTTGCTATGACATGAACTTTTATTTTTTATTTTCAAATTTATAAATTATTTGTTCAAATCTATGACGTTTTTCCAATTTAGTTTAAATTATAAACATTTTAAAACTTGTAGAAAAAAGAAAAAGAAAAATACAACTATATTTTTTTATGATGACTTACGTTTGATTTTTAATTTTTTGAATTTTTTTTCTTTTTATATTTCTTTATTTATTATTATTTCGATTAAAATTTTTCAAAATTACATAAATTTGGATAAAAAAGACTATTTTGCTTGATTCATTCATGGGTTAGTAATGTGAAGTGAATTGACAAAATCAGGTTGATCAGATTCGGCCAGCTTTTATATATATATTTTTTCTCGTAAACCGACATTCTCCAATTTCTATATAATTGCAATAAAAGCTTTCACTTCCTTTGGATTTATAAAAAATTGTAGTTTTTGAAATTTTCTTTTGAACAACAAATCAAAATCATAACGAAGACTAGTATAAGAAATATTTCAAATTAGAGGATTTATAAAAAAATTTTACCTTCAAGCCATATTGCATAAAAACTTGAACATAGGTCTACGAATCAAATACATTAACACACACAATTTTATTTCATTTCAATAAATTATAACATGGAATACTACATCCATAAACCGAATACATGGATTAAATAAAAAGCTTGCAAATCAAGTTATTACATTACCAAACACACCGAAATGAGCTTCAATTACAAATAATTACATACCAATAGTAGCCCAAAACACATATAGCTTATCACCAATTTGCTCCAGTTTTTGATAATAAGCAAACCTCCAAGACCTGACGAAAACCAGGGGAGCCACTACCCCCCAAAACCCCATCACAAATCCAAGTACTACGCTTACATAAAGCCAATTCACATTAGACCTTTTCTTTCCTCCACTCCTACCTCCATTTGTAACATCAGGTGTTTCGCCATTTCTGCTGCAATTTTTAGTGACTGGAGGTCCACAAAGATGATTGCCAATGTACGAAAACCTGTCAAAGCTTTGCAGCTGGGTGCCTGATGGGATTTGTCCTGTCAAGTTGTTGTAGGACAAGTTCAAGTGATTCAAGAAATTCAAATTGGAGAAACTTGAAGGGATTTCACCATGGAGTTGGTTCATCGATAAGTCAAGAGATTCCAACACCTCCATATTGCCAATGTTCTCTGGTATCTTTCCTGTTAGGAGATTCCCTGACAAATTTAATGACCGCAGTCCTATGAGATTACCAAGTTCTTCGGGGATCTCTCCTCTGAGACTGTTAACTGAAAGGTCTATGCCGACAACAAGTCCTAGTATGGTACTGTAATCATCCTCTCTTCCTTTCATCACCAATAATGCACCCAAAAGAAACAGGTTATTAGACTCGAATGACCAGGTACTGTTTCCCACGTGTATCTTGAGGGGTTTTATGGCCATGGCACTTAGGTTACTAAAACATTTTGGAATTGCTCCTGAAATGTTGTTATAACCAAGATCCAAGAACTGAAGAGAATTATGAGCACAAATTTGATCAGGAATATAGGCTTGGAAGTTATTTGAACGGAGGTTTAGAACCACAAGGTTTAAGAGGTTGTCTCCAATCCATGCTGGAATACTTCCCGTCAATTGATTTTCACTAAGATCAAGAATAAGCATGTCAACCAAATTCTGCAGTGTAGATGGTACTTCTCCAAGTAGGTTATTGTTACGAAGGTTTAATGACAGAACACGGCGCAAAAATCCCAAGGATCTAGGAATTTTCCCAGTTAGATTGTTGTTTCCCAAATTTAAGACTTTCAAAAATTGCCAATTTTCCCAACAATTTGGAATTTCACCAGATAGAAGATTTGATTCAATGTCAAGAATGGTCAAGGGTTCCAATTTAGTTGAGGAATTGCAAAGAAAATTGGAAAGTGTTCCTGAAAATAGATTCTTAGACAAAAATAAAAACATCAAATCTGAGGGTGCCTGTAGCAATGGACCTGTGAATAGGTTGGAACTCAAGTCAACAACCAAACTCCTAGGAAAATATGAAATCTTCCCCACTAGTTGGTTGTTAGAAAGATTTAGATATTCAAATTGAGTCGAAAGGTTCCAAAACCAAGTGGGAATGACACCTGAAATTTCAGCATGGGAGATATCTAAATGAAACAAGTTCTTTTGGAATTGTAGCCACTGAGGAAATTTCGGACCAAGATGACAGTTACCTAATTCAATATTTTCACAGTGGAAAGGAGGAATCCAACTTGGATTTGGTTTAAACGTTAACATGTTGTTAGATGCCCTGAAAATTCTCAATCTTGTGAGATTAGAGAAGTGCATTTCTGATATATTTCCTTCCAACATATTATTGCTAACGTCTAAATGTTCCAAATTCCCAAGTTGTCCTAAACTTTGAGGAAGAGTTGCATTCAATTGATTGTTTGAAACATCAAGCAACTTCAAAGATAATAGCTCCCCTACCGGAAGAGGTCCGGTTAATTGATTGTACGAAACATCAAGAACTTTCAATGATGACAACTTCCCTATTGAGAATGGAATGGGACCAGAAAT
Source organism: Durio zibethinus (assembly GCF_047325235.1). Taxonomy (NCBI): domain Eukaryota; kingdom Viridiplantae; phylum Streptophyta; class Magnoliopsida; order Malvales; family Malvaceae; genus Durio; species Durio zibethinus. The sequence continues at coordinate 1,682,378 of NC_143173.1, read as the reverse complement.
GGAGTTTTCAGAAAGGGAAAGGTATGCCAGATTTTTAAATTGGCTGAGTTGATCAGGTAAATGGCCAGAAACTTTGTTAGATTCAATATTTAATGACTCTAATCGATCCAAACTACATCTAGACAAACTCTCTATGATTTCTGATACCTTATGATCAATTCCGTTATTTGACAAATCCATCTCTCTCAGATTACAAAGACTCTCCAAACATTTGGGTTCTATAATTTCAAGCTGATTATGTGAAACATCAAGATGAGTAAGAGAGCTTAAGTTTCTAATGGCACATGAAAAATTACCTTGCAGGCCGACACTGCTAAGACCAAGGAATTGAAGTTGGTTGAAATTAGACAACCAGCTGAGTGTCGATGAAGAAGAGAATGAATTCCTACTAAGATCAAGAAATTTGAGAGAAGACATATTTTGAAAACCATTGGGAATCACACCTTCAACTTCATTGGAGCTAAGATCAATGGACACAAGACTACGAAGACTGAATATCCATGTAGGCACCGAAGACAATGTATTTGTGGAAAGATCAAGAACAGCAAGAGATTTGTAATTAACACTGATTGGAGATGAATCATTATTTAGATTGCAGCCTGACAAGTGTAACTCTACCAAAGAAGGAAGTTTGTGTGTTGCCTGCAGCCAATCAGTTGCTTTACCAAGATCTGCAGAACTCAAATCAAGATACTGCAGAGAAGAAAGACCAGAAACCCACTGAAGAGTTTTAGCTTCAAATAGGGAATTGTATCCAAGATCAAGGCAATGCAAATTTGAGAGATTTCCAAGCATATGGGGAATTGTTCCTCGAAAATTTGCCCGAGAAAGGTTAAGATATGTCAAACTCTTCATCGAACCAATGAATTCGGGAATTGCCAGACCTCCAAAGTCGTTATTGCTTAAGTCTAGGAAATTGAAACATTTCAACTCGATCAAAGAAGGATTTACTCTGCCCCCTAGCTTTGAGCGAAAGTAAGCATCCCATTCAGCTGACCGAAAATAAGCATCCCACAGAGCAATTGGCTTATCCTCATGAGCATCCCTTTCAACGACTGGCACATCTTCAGCAGGACTTCTTGAAAGAAGCCCCAAGTGCAGCTCTTTGACGTGGCCAGTCAAGTTATTGCAGAAAACACCAAGCCACTCACAGCAATTCTCACCTTCAACCCAAGAAGATAGCCTGTTTGATTGATCAATGAGGTCTTGCTTGAACTTCAAAAGGGCTTGTCTCTCACGTTCAATGCAAAGCGCATTGGAATTCCCATTACAAAAGCCAATATCGATGGCTGCGATGGCAAGAAGAAATCCAAACAAGGAAATTGTAACCGCTCTCATGGTTGCATATCGATCCTTGCTACCAACACCGAATATATAAAGTTAAAGAAAAATATTTTCCACCACATCAAGTGCTAGGAATTTTCTTCAAAGGCCTCCAATTTAAAATTCCAGCTTGAATTTTCCTCAAAAGCAATCATACGTATAAATTCGACAAGTGTAGAAAGAATATAAAAAGAACTTGACAAGAACTTTAAGTAAACCAAGTCTATGGAGCAAGTCTCACGGCCAGCTAATTAACTCTTTAGGTTTTAGAAAACAGGAAAAAATGAAAAGTTTAGAAAAAAAATAAAATTACATCAACTTTAGAAAAAAGTTAAATACTCTTTATCTTTATTTGTTTTCTGTAGTTATTGCTTTTTTTTGTTAAATCAAATTTTGCTATATATTTTTAGCTAAAATTAAGCAAAATTGTTGAAAAAAGATAATTCAAGTACAACACTGGTTTTATATAAAAATAAAGTTATAATAATTTATGTACATGACTTTAAACATTTAATTTTGTAAATTTTTAATATATCTTTTATAGTTAACACAGTTATTATTTTTTCATTAATTTTTAATATAATTTTAATCACCGTTCATTAGCATCATTTTCTCAATTCATGGCTAAGTCTTAAACACGTAAATGATAAGACGAATGCATAAAAAAGTAACGAACACGGAGCACAAATAAGCCAGCTGATCTAACCCTTGAGGAAGAAAACTTGTGACCGTTGCTTTCAACTTTTGATAGTAGGCCAACCACCGTGATTTGACGAAACACAAAGAAAGCTTGTGACCTCCAATTTCCCACTTGAATTTTCCACAAAAAGCATTTTATAGTCCATTAAAATTCAACAATTGTAGAAAGAACAAAAGACTTGATAAAGGAGTCAAGTCCACCAAGTCTATGGAGTAAGTTGCACGGCCCAGCAATTAACTCTTTAGGTCTTAGAAAAGAGAAAAAATAAATAAAAAATAAAAATTGAGAAAAAAATAAAATTACAAAAAATTTAGAGAAGTAAAACTCTTTTTCTTTATTATTTTTTTGCTATAGGCTTTTTTTTTTTTAAATCAAAATTTGCTATATATGTTTAGCTAAAATTAATGTAAAATAAGTGATGATGGTAATAATTAATGGTTAAAATAAGATATGATAATGTAAACTATATATATTTTTTTGGTCAGTAAAAGTAAAATTAATGGTAAATAAGTGATGATGTTTATAATTAATTTAATATTATCAAGTTCAACTAATTTAAAAATAATATTTTTATGAATTATAATAAAGAAATTAAAATTTATATTAACTGAAAACCTCCCACCACTAACCCAATCAACACGCACACGTTCTTCATCCTTACCACCTTCATTTGTAACAACTTTTCTGTTGTAGTTTACACTGACCGGAGGTCCACAAAGTTGATTGCCAATGTAAGAGAACTCGTCAAAAGTTTGGAGTTAGGTACTTGATGGGATTCTTCCCCTCAAAATCAAGAGATTTTAGTATCCTCATTGTCACGCTCCAAACCCGAAGATTTAGAACTTAATAATACCGCATACTTATGAGACGAATCTTATAAGCGTATAAGGCAACAGATATCTAACTAAATTAAAATCTCCAATAATCTTCAAAATAATACTTTACAGAATCTCAAGTCTATAAAATTATACTCTTTGTAAATTAGTCGAATATACTAAAGTTTTTATTAATAAATCTTTTAGAATCAATAATAAAATACTCACTTCAAAAGTAATACCAAATTAAAGACAAATTCTAATCTTGTTAATCAAAGTAGTTGTCAAGATTAAGTTTCCTATAACGCAAATATTGAAATTTGAAAAAGTAAAGAAAAATAAAGGAATGAGTACAATGACTCAGCAAATAACTGATATTCCCTCAGTTGGATTAAGCATGCCACAAAACATTTAGGCCAAAACATTAACTAAGTGATTCAAAAATATTTTGGATAATCTTGTGTTCAAACACATTTTCACAAATCATATTCTCAAAATCAAATTCTCAGATTACAAAATGAAATAAATATCACAAAATTATAAAATTTATTAGTCTCCTGTAACATACTACATCACCTTAACCCTTGTAGTGTAGGTTAGAATCAGAAATTTTCCTTTAGTGCAATGAGACAAAAATATATCAGAAACAACTAGATCATTGCACTGACAATCATAATTAACCCGTTAGTGCAATAGGATAGAACAAAAATTATAGTAACCCCTTTAATGCAGTGGGATAGAAGTATATCACTGATGGTACGATGAACAAAAACTACTATTCTCAACCGATGGCATGGTGAACAAAAACCACTATTCTTAATTGGTGGCATGGTTTGAAACCAATATCAATATCACAAAATACATGTCGACATGGCCAACAATTAGCCCCTATTGGCAGAGTCAAAATATAGTCATACTATGAGATAAAAACCACAATATATTTTCAGATTAGCCAAAATATACAAATTCAATATTTATAAATTTTTGCAAAACATAATCCATACATAGTAAATTCCATAATCATTCCAAAGCAACATTTCATATTCCAACAAACAACAGTTATATAAATATATTATTATGAAATCATATTTGAAAATCAAAACAATGTCAAACCATATTCCAAACTCATAACAAAGAAATCATATATATATTTTGCATACTCAACCCGATTTACAAAATAAACAAACAAAACTATATATATTATATATTTCAACTCTAAATATATTGAAGCTAACATTTATAGACATAAATTTCAAAGGGATATCAAATTACTTACCTGATGTGCTAAACCAAAACTTAAGCGGTAAATCACTCAATTTTTTTAATATCCTAACAATTCAAGAAATATTTAAAAATCAAAATTTAACCCAAAAACATAAATTTAACAAGGTAAACCTTCCACAGATTATTCTAAGCAAATTGGGTTATGTGGCAACCTTTTCGATAATTCGAAACTATTTGAAAATATTTTTTTTAGTATATAAAACAAATTTTCTTTTAATATAGCAAAATGCCTAAAATTGAGTATAAATATGAAATTAAGGATTAAAACATAAAAAAAATCAGTAGGAATTTAAATTTTTACAAATATTTAATTTTTAACATTTAATAGTAATCATTTTTTTTTATAAATCTAAATATAATTTAATAGTTCTTTAACAATGCCAATAACATGAAATTAATACAATAAAAATATATTAAAATAAGTAAAAATTCATTAAAAATAATATAACTAAACTTAAAGTAATTTATAACTAAGTACATCAAATATTGGCTAAAAATAATTTTTAAAATAATTAAAAATGAGAATTTCTAAATTCTAAAATTTTCACATTCCATGATCATTTGACTTAATTTGAGCCACAAAATCTTGAATATACTACAGTTCCTAGTGACAAAGAAAAGCATTAATTTAAAGAAAAAATGTAATACTACAACTTAGAATTTTGTTTTGGCAAAAATGATTTTTAGAAGCCTAAGTTTTGAAGTCTAAAACTTGACAAATTATCACAAACAGCCCAGATTTTTTGAGTTTTTTTATTCATGAAACCTATTTTGGGGCTTTGATTCTCTTAGCCTATAAATAATTTGAACAAACCAATTATATCACTAGAAAGTTCACATTTCGTACTATCAAAAGCACCTAACTTTTGACCAAATTGGCCATTGGAGTAGGGAATTCTGGTGGCTCAAAATTAGGCATTTGTAATTGCAAGAAACCTCAAAAATCAGAAACTTGAAACATTAAATTCTCCTACATTACTCAACTAACACACATACAATTAGAAAGATCTTGAAGAGACATTTCCATTGGTATCACAATTTTGTAGGATTGTCACCAAAAAATTGTCGGAATATTTTTGAAATTGAAAAAATATAAAAATATAAGTTGGAGTTTGTAGAAAATTACATAAAACATGAAAATTCTAAAAATTTTAAGCAAAATCTTACCTAAATCAGTGATTTCTAAGATTGATTTGCCCTATCTCTTCCTCTATTCTTCTTCTCAAGTATTTCTTAAAGTTTTCCCTTCTTTTCTATCAGAGAAAACTATCAACAAAAGTTGTTGATAAGTTTTCTTTTTATTTTCTTCTCCTTTATTTTTTTTTAACCAATGATACTTATGGGTTGGGTCACTGATATAATAACTTGGGCTTGGGTATTGCACTTATGTTGTCAATGTGGTCAGGTATCTTTCCTCCCAAGGAATTTCTTGATAAATTTAACGATTGTAATCTTGTGAGACTAGCTTGTTCTTTAGGGATCTCTCCAATGAGATTGTTGTACCCAAAAAAGAGTAATGTCATAAAAAAATAGTACTAGGGAAAAAAACATAAAAGGTGAGTTTGGTGCAAATTTCATATGAAATGATCCTCTTATATATATATATATATATATATATAAGTAGACCTATTCAAGGATCGAGTTATCTGTCTAAACTCGAAGGTTTGCTCAAGTTTTGAAAGGGTTTGGATAAAAAATTAAAACCTGTTAAACATGGTTTGGACATAATTTTTAGATCCATTTAAATTTTGAATTGAATTTTAGACAAAAAATTTAAAACCCAAGTCCAGCCCAATTGAATTCACATAAATAGAAATTTTTTATTTTTATATATATGTAAATTATATATAAATTAATTTACGTATGTATAAAAATTATAAATATTTTATTAAACTTAATTGTTACTTTTATATAATTTTTATTTTTAATTTTTATAAATATAAATATAAATTTTAATTTTTATATATATGTGAATTAAATATAATTTCATTGAACTTAATTTAATAACATTTTTTTCAAATTTTTGTTATAAAAAAAGTTTAATAAGTGTATTTGGGATTTATTTTTTTAATTTAAGTCAGGTTTGAAAAAATTTTGAGATTCGAATTTCAAGTCTGCTAGGTCTAGACAAGCATATAAGCTATTAATACCGAACCTGACCTGAAACCAAACCGATCTTACCCATGAACACCTTTATACATGAGTCTTGGATATTGTGTAAAAAAAACACAATAGTAGGGGGTAGTTTTATCTAAATTAAAGCATAAAAGATGTCATCTTGTGCAAATAACTAAAAAGAAAAAAGATCATATAACAAATTAATTGGATATTCAAATTGATAAGGTATTAGCTAATATTATTTCAATTTCAGTAATCAAAATTAAAATTCCAATGACTCAAATAAAAAATATTATCTTAAATTGGCGATATTTTAATTTGTGGAGATAAATTTCAAGGATAAATTTGCTATGTGATTTTGGACTAGTTATAGATTAATATTTGGTTTGAATCATATAACATTTCTGGTAATTATATTGTATGGTCTTACTTAACTCCTAAGAAGAGATTTAAACATTCCACCATAGAATGTCTACGTTTTCCAATTCTTTATCAAAGCAACTCCTTTCTTTATCAATTATTTGTTAGACAAAAATAAATAAGCGAAAAAAAAACAATAGAAAAGAATTTTAGCTTTGAGGCATGAATAACATTTTTTTAAAGGCAATTATACCTTTAGGATACAACAAAGCCTTAAACTCTCCAATCAGAAATAGTGAAAATAATCATACTAAAAGATTTATTTATAATGAATGAATAGACATAAATTTCTATTCAGATAGTTACGATCTTTTGTATAATCATGACCTTTATGAATAATAATCTATTTATATTCAAATAGTTATGACTATTTGTCATATGATATTTGTTTCTGTTCAAACATAATTATTTAAAATATGAATAAAATTAATACAAAAATTAATTTTATTCATCAATAATTAAATCTTTCTATCCAATGTGAAATTTACCATATTCTAAACTACCAACAATCCCCCACTAGTTTGGAATGTGGTGTTTAATTTTTACCTTTCACACAAATAAATATTATGAATACAAGAAGGTATCTCTCGATTTAAACCTTCAATTAGCGTATATATCTTAGAATTCTAACAAAGTTGATAGTGTCCGCAGATTAAACCTTAACTCCTAGTGTTAGAATTGAAAATGTAACACACATAATACTTATTTATTCTTCTGTTAGAGGTTTATAACTGCTTTTAGCACTATTATGGTCATGTGCTTATCCTATTCATAAACATTTACAAGAGAAACCCCAACAATTCTTTTTTTTAAAGCGGCACCACTTCTATGTTTATATAGGTAGAGTTTCCATTATGTCTCAATTGCTTTAGACATTTAAAACTCCATTAAGAGAATAAAAACTCATCCTCCCACGCAATAGATCACACTAGTTTCTAAAATTTGAATGGATTTTACTAATGTTTAATAGACACATAACAATAACTTGTTTTCATCTATTAAACTTTGTAATTAGAGGTTACTAATTCAAAGTTGGGTTCCTATTATTGGTGTCTAATAGTAAGGGTTTAAATCCATTCTACTTGTAGTACTACTAACCAAATATCTTGGAATTTAATTTTCTTTTATGGTAATTACCCCCAATTGAGATCCAATTGAGATTGAATCTTTAATATAATCACTTCAATCTAATATGTCCAAAATTTTCATTTTGCATATCATTTATATGCTCCAGACATTATTACCTCATTATTATCATTTTAAGAAATAGTTAGTTTTGGTTGTGGCCACAACTCTATATTCATAACTTTCAACCATTTTATCTCCATACTTTTATACATCCTTAATACAATTATAATTCTAGTACAATTGGAAAAACTCAATGAATAAACCAAACTATTTTAGTCCTTTTTAATATATTTTTTAAGGACTTTTTTATGGCTTTAATTTAATAAGTGTTTAAACTTATTAGCTTGTATAATTTACTCATAAAATTATACTAAAATCGTACAACACGATGGTGGTAATTTTTTTTATTTCTTTTGATTCTTATCACCCTCACCATATGCAAGTATGCATTCCTTTATTAAAGAATATCTCATTCAACTATCAAGATATCATATATATACTTAATCAATTTGCCATTTCATTTATCTTTTTACTATTTAGTGGTTTTTTTTTTTTTAAGTAGGAGGCCTCCAAATCCACCCTTAGTGAAAGAACTAGCCGATATCTTAATATTTCAATAAAAGTTTTAAAACTTTTATATTTTAACTCATTATAAGAGTTTGCATCAATAAGTTGATTTTAAATATAATCATGCTTCTATAGTCTCTTTTTAAGACTTTTATGTCAATTCATTTTATATGAATCTATTTCATCATGGACAAATTTTTTTTTTTATTACCATGAACAAAACCATTTCCATCAACCAAATGGATTAAAGAGCATTCCTTTTGCTATTATAAAAGTTTTCAAAATTAAAAGATTTTTGAATCACTCATGCTTCCAAAGTAAATATACTTTGAAATTTTCACTATATAAAACCATAGATGATAAATCATTTCTACAATCTATGAATTAGACCATATACATAACAAAAAATTACCACAATGTGATCAAGATTGTGGCATCAATTTTGGCTTATAGCTTTTCTAAGCCAACCATAATAATCTACCTCATACCTACAAATCATTTAGATTTGGCTATTAAAATTATCTCATTTATAATGATAGCTTTTAATGAAAACCAACTATCTCAAATGTTATCATGAGTTTTCAATGCATATAGTAATGGTCCAATGGCCAATTCCAAGTTCATGATTATCGAAACCTCTAAACTTGATTTTAAACTTTTATGAGAACTTTATTTCTCCACCATTGTGCAACTTATATATCTCTGTTATTTATCACTTTTAATTGGTTATAATATTTTTTCGATATATAATGAATTCAAACTTTACTCATAAGACCAATATACCTATGTAAAATAAGAGTTCATAATATATTTAACTCCAATTTTAATTACTTTCACAATCATTTTGTGATTAATACGTTCATATCGAGATCACCACTCTCAACAATAGTAGGAATTTCGATAGAACTTGGAGGTGAGCCAATATTTAAAGATGCTGAATTCTTGGACTCCTCCACAGAACTTCCTTTGGGATTGGAGTTACCACTGCGATGTCTGTAATGCCTGGAACACGATGACGTTCCAGATACAGAGTCATTATCCTTCTCAACAGAAAATGCTTGAACAGGAGTGGTATTTTGATTACCGATTAAGACAAGTTGTTCCACAGCATGAACCACACCCTCTCTAACAAACATTTTGGAGAAGGTTCCAGGAAGCTTCTCCATGAGGATCTCAGCAATTTGGAGGGAAAGAACCAGGACATATGGATCTTTCCATGCTATAACACCAGCCAAGAAACTTGATATGTTTGTCCCACTCAACCGCTTCTGAAGCATCTTTGCACTGCTGAAGTACATCAGTTTTCCAATAACTGAAAGAAATTTGTAGCGAACAGTGCTATTGACACTAAAACTATAGATATGTATGAGAACAGGAAAGAGATCCATTCCAAACTGCTGAAGAAGTTTGGGTTGATCATTCAACAATTTTCACTTGGGCTGAAACCTCAGTAGCGTTTCCATTGGTGTCTTCTTGCTTGCCAGAGCTACTAGCAGAAGACTTCTTCACAATAGATCCTTTCAAAAATATATTTAAGCTGGCAGGGAGGGAGATGGTTCCTTGTGGCAATGGAGGAAGAAGCTCATTTGCTAGATTGTCAATCTAAAAGATCTTCTCTGCTGGTCTACTTAAAACTGGCGGAACAGATGAGTTGGAGGAAACGCCAGAACTGGCGGAACAGATGAGTTGGAGGAAACGCCAGAACCTAATAGTATATCTTTAAGTATGCCACAGATCGCAAGCAAAAGTAAAGTTTTTTTTTTTAGAGGAGACCCCCTTGCACATGCTGAAAAAAGTCAGCCTGAGTAACAAGTCCATGATTGCACAACTCATCTAATTTATCAGGGGAAGATGCAAAGGTTTCAGCAATGCGAGTCAAAAACATGAGTGTTTCTTTTGTAGAGAATCAATCCGTGAAGCCACATTAACTTAGAAATCTCTCCAGTAGCCACACTAGCAAGCAAATTCATTCCAGCATCATTCCTAACTGGTACGCATGCATTTGCTTCAGAGTACTTGACACAACTTTCAATTAAAGCATTAATGGAGCTGAAAGAAGCCTCCAGCAGTTTCCCTGATTTAAGTTCATTTCCAAAGATGGGGAAGCCATTTTTGTAACTTCAGTTGTTTTCCTGGCATCTTCTCCAGTTTTACAATTTTTATTTTATTTTATATGGAACAGCTGTGTGTGAACCATCTCCCTCATCAGACCCAATCAGCATATCTTTCAAGTTATTGTTCTGCCAAGATTCAGTATTCACATCAGCGATAATATTTGTCCAGCAAGTATCACTTTTCTCCTTCATGTTACAATCTAATTGTTCAGACTTCTCTGAAAGCATAGGAGAAGAAGCTCTGCTCAGACAGAATGATCTTCAAGAGATCATCCACTGGCACTTTGTGCCGGACTTCTACCTTGATTTGGGATGTTAACAATGAACTTATGACTATTACCCTCAGCCATAAGAGCATCCATGGCCTTTTCACATGTTAAACCAGACTGATATTTTATGCAAAAGCAGACTTGCTTGCAGTCTCTCCTTGAGCAAGCTTAACCGAACCAGTTTTAGAAACAGAAAGTTAAGGTACTGAACTCTTCATGGCAACCTCAGATGACCCAGAGTACTTGCTTTCACTGTGAGAAACTTCAGTAAAACAAGGTCTTGCAGACCAGGTAACAGCCTGATTTGAACCAGACTTAGCATCCATCTCAGCATCAACTCATTTTTTTTTTATATATATCAACTAAACTCGCTTTCTTCTGTATTTTTATATTCTTGTGACTACGCAAATGATTCACAGACTTACCAATGTTACACATCTGTAGAGCTGTAAGATTTATAGGTAGCTTATCAAGTGCTCTTAGTAAGGTTAAAAGAAAATCGTCAACTGATCTGTCATCCTTGGCCTCATAGGTTGTTCTGTTTCCATTACCGTGGCTAATGCCTTACAAGGAGACGCTCCACCATAAGGTTCATGACCTTCACTACCTTCTAAACTCTCCACGTGCTCACATTTCTTTTGGGCAGTGACAGTTTCCCACTTAGGTTTTTGTTTCTCATTATGACTGGCATGACTACGTGCATCAGTCTCAACATCCTTTTCATCTTTCACTGCATCAACATTTTCCAAAACCATATCTTTAGCAGAAGCATGCTTCAGCACCTTTGACTCATTTAGCCTTTTCTAATATTAATCTCCAAATCATGCCAATTTCTTTTCTTTATATCTTCCTTAGGCAAAATTAAATTTTTTTATATAATTGCCTTTAAATTGTTAGAGAAAAATACATAAGAGAAAAAAAATAATAGAAAAGAATTTTGGCTTTGAGACATAAAGAACATTTTCTTAAAGACAATTATACCTTTAGGATACAACAAAGCCTTAAACTCTCTAATCAAAAATAGTAAAAATGATCATAATGAAAGATTTATTTATAATGAATGAACAAACATAAATTTATATTCAGATGGTTATGACCTTCTGTATAATCATTACCTTTATGAATAATAATTCATTTATATTCAAATAGTTGTGACAATTTATCATATGATATTTATTTCTGTTCAAACATAATTATTTAAAATATGAATAAAATTAATACAAAAATTAATTTTATTCATCAATAATTAAAATTTTCTATTCAATGTGAAATGTATTATATTCTAAACTACCAACGTTATTCCTTTCATCTATGTCTGGTTATCTCCATATGTTTAGAGTTTCCAGAAACTGAACCCTTTATTTTCTACGATAAACAATTCTTATGAATTTGATTAATATGTAAATGTTACATATTATAATGATTTATCATTCAAAAACAAAAGAATAAATAAATAAATAACAAAAATAGTCAAGAATGATTCGGTTCTTTTTATTTGTTCAATGTGAAATCATGGATTTGTATGCAAAATTATTATTGACCAATATTTTCCAGGCCTGAAAATTTTGCAACAATCATGTTCCATTTGGACGGCCTCTCGGATGTCAAAATGAATAGTTTCAATGTGATTCGACGAAAATCTTTTTTATTATTCATTCAAATGAAGCATTATTTTATGATGGTTTAATTGGTACAGGTCAACTATTTTCAACATTTGGTCTTGTAAAATTATAGTAGGGCATTCAGTTACCCCTAAAGGTTTCCAAATTTCAAGTTTCAACCTATCAATTACCAGATAAGCAAGCAAATTAATCAGTGAATCTTCTATTTCTATAGTTTCTGGTTTCAGAAAAGCTCGTCAAAAAATGATTAATATAACAGGGCTTTAAAGTTTAAACTTCACCCCCCCCCAAAAAAAAAAAAAAACTTGGTCAAAAGTTTTAAGTGAGAGTTCTTAAATATTCAATTTTAATGAAATGCTACTTGCTTTATCTACTGTGTAGAGTTTAGGGTTGTGTGTAATTTGAACTTTTATTCTAAAATCTTGTTATTGTTCATAATTTTTGGATAAAAATAATGATCGGTGAAAATTTATCCATTAATTTGTAAATAATATATATAATTCTTATAACTTTTATAACAAATTCAAATACAAATTTATTCTTTTAATTTTATTTTTCAAAACAATTAAAAATAATAAAAATGATTTAAAATATGCTAAAAAAAAAGAAAAGAAAATGCATAAGCAAAAGGATAAAAATGAAAATAGCCAAATAGGGATAGCACATAAAGACCTCCACTTAAAGACGGCAAAGGCTCGAGTAAAGACTAGTTTATATTCGTTTTAACTTTGATCATATTATTATTTTTTATACTCGATGCCAACTTGATATATATATATATATATATATAATCTGTATTAGGTTTACCTTGACCAAGAATCAATTCAATAATATAACATTAATAATTATAATTTTTAATATAAATTATATCTCAATTATTAACATAAATTATTAATATAACAAATAAAAATAAAATTAAATAATATATATTCTTATATATATACCTTGAGACGAGGCAGAATAAAGTATCTTAAACTTGGTTTCGACTCGATTTTGATCTTCAAAAAAAAAAATCATCTTACTTCGATCCGATTCTGATTTTAAAAATTGTCCCTATTATATTGATGGATTGAAACCAATCAAATATGTGTTATTTTGACATCTCAACCTCCAATGACTTCATTTTTTACAAAATTTATTTTATTAAAAAAAGAAAAAATAATAAAATAAAACAAAGGAAAGGAAAGGAAAGGGCTGAAAAAAAAAAGAAAAAAAAACTAAATGAGATGCCACATGAACACTTCCACTGCCAATTTAGTTCTCCAAACATAGATAAAAAAAAAAATAGATAATTAAAAACAAAAAAAAGCCAAAACTTAAAAAAACAACCCAAAAAAAAAAAAAAAACCAAATTAATAGGGTGCCTAATGAATACATCCATTTAAGGATGACAACTTGTCATGACATGTTTTTATTCACCCTGACTTTGATTTATCTTTTTAATAATTCAATCCAATTAAAAGGATTTATAAAAAAATTGTACCTTCAACCCAATTTAAATAAAACTTGAATTCACATCTATGAGTCAAATACATTAACACACATAATTTTATTTCATTTCAATAAATTATAACATAGAATACCACATCCAAACCCGAATACATGGATTAAGTAAAGAGCATACAAATAAAATTATTATATTACCAAACACACCAAAATGAGCTACCATTTCAAATAATTACATACCAATAGTAGCCCAAAACACGTATAGCTTGTCACCAATTTGCTCCAATTTTTGATAATAAGCAAACCTCCAAGACCTGATGAAAAACAAGGGAGCCACTACTCCCCAAAACCCCATCACAAATCCAAGCACTATGCTTACATAAAGCCAATTCAACTTAGACCTTTTCTTTCCTCCACTGCTACCTCCATTTGTGACATCAGGTGTTTCACCATTTCTGCTACAAGTTTTAGTGACAGGAGGTCCGCAAAGATGATTGCCAACGTAAGAAAACTTGTCAAAGCTTTGGAGCTGGGTGCTTAATGGGATTTGTCCTGTCAAGTTGTTGTAGGACAAGTTGAAGTGATTTAAGAAATTCAAATTGGAGAAACTTGAAGGGATTTCACCATGGAATCGGTTCATGGACAAGTCAAGAGATTCCAAAACCTCCATACTGCCAATGTTCTCTGGTATTTTTCCTGTTAGAAAATTCCCCGACAAATTTAATGACCGCAGCCCCATAAGACTACCAAGTTCTTTGGGGATCTCTCCTGTGAGACTGTTAACTGAAAGGTCTATGATGGTAACAAGTCCTAGTGTGTTACTGTATGCATCTTCTCTTCCTTTCATCACCAATAATGCAGCCAAAGGAATCAAGTTAATACGGTCGAGTTCCCAGGCGAAGTTACCCACATATTGGTAGAGGGTTTTTGTGGCCATGGCACTTAGGTTACTAAAACATTTTGGAATAACTCCTGAAATGTTGTTATAAACAAGATCCAAAACTTGAAGAGAATTAATAGCACAAATTTGATCAGGAATATAGGCTTGAAAGTTATTTGAACGAAGGTTTAGAACCACAAGGTTTAAAAGCTTGTCTCCAATCCATGCTGAAATACTTCCCGTCAATTGATTTTCACTAAGATCAAGAATAATCACCTCAACTAAATGCTGCAATGTGGATGGTACTTCTCCAAACAGGTTATCGTTTCGAAGGTTTAATGACCTAATGCTACGCATAGATCCCAAAGATCTAGGAATTTTCCCAGTTAGATTGTAGTTTCCTAAATTTAAGACTTGCAACATTTGCCAATTTTCCCAACAATTTGGAATTTCACCTGACAGAAGATTTGATTCAATGTCAAGAATGGTCAAAGCTTCCAGTTTAGTTGAGGAATTACAAAGAAAATTGGAAAGTGATCCTGAAAATAGGTTCTTAGACAAAAATAAAAACCTCAAATATGAGATTGGCAGTGGCAATGGACCTATGAATAGGTTGGAACTCAAGTCAACCGTCCTCTTCATCGGTAAATATGAAATCTCTCCAATTAGTTGGTTATGGGAAAGGTTTAGATATTCCAACTGAGTCGAAATGTTCCAAAACCAAGTGGGAATGACGATTGAAATTTCAGCATGGGAGATATCCAAACGAGACAAGTTTTTTTGGAATTGTAGCCACTGAGGAAATTGCGGACCAAGATGCCAGTTACGCAATTCAATACTTTCACAGTGGAAAGGAGGAATCCAACTTGGATTTGGTTTAAACGTTAACATGTTGTTAGATGCCCTAAAAAATCTCAACCTCGTGAGATTAGAAAAGTGCATTTCTGATATATGTCCTTCCAACATATTGTTGCAAACGTCTAAATGTTCCAAATTCCCAAGTTGTCCTAAACTTTGAGGAAGAGTTGCATTCAATCGATTGTTTAAAACATCAAGAAATTTCAATGATGACAACTTCCCTATTGAGAATGGAATGGGACCAGAAATGAAGTTTCCAGAAAGGGAAAGGTATGCCAAATTTTTAAATTGGCCGAGTTTATCAGGTAAATGGCCAGAAAGTTTGTTAAATCCCATGTTTAATGACTCTAATCGATCCAAACTACATCTAGACAAACTTTCTATGATTTCTGATACCTCATGAACAATTCCATTATTTGACAAATCCAACTCCCTCAGATTGCAAAGACTTTCCAAATATTTTGGTACTATAATTTCAAGCAAGTTACCTGAAAGATCAAGATGAGTAAGAGAGCTCAAGTTTCCAATGGCACTTGAAAAATTACCTTGCAGACCGACGCTACGAAGACCAAGAAATTGAAGCTGGTTTAAATTAGACAGCCAGTTGAGTGTCGATGATGAAGAGAATGAATTCCAACTAAGATCAAGAAATTTGAGAGAAGACATGTTTTGAAAACCATTGGGAATCACACCTTCAACTCCATTAAGGGTAAGATCAATGGACACAAGACTACGAAGACTGAATATCCATGTAGGCACCAAAGACAACTTGTTGGCAGACAGATCGAGAACAGCAAGAGATGTGTAATTAACACTGATTGGAGATGGATCATTATATAGATAGCATCCTGACAAGTGTAACTCTGCCAATAAAGGAAGTTTATTTGTTATCTGCAGCCAATCAGTTGCTTTACCAAGATCTGCATGACTCAAATCAAGATACTGCAGAGACGACAGACCAGAAACCCATTGAAGAGTTTTATCTTCAAATAGGGAATTGTGTCCAAGATCAAGATAATGCAGTTTTGAGAGATTTCCAAGATTATGGGGAATTGCTCCTTGGAAATTTGCCCAAGAGAGGTTAAGATATATCAAACTCTTCATGGAACCAATGAATTCGGGAATTGCCAAGCCTCCAAAGTCGTTGTTGCTTAATTCTAGGAAACTGAGATGTTTCTGTTGGGATTTGCCTTGAATCTCAGAATCCCACATCAAAAGTTAAGTGAGTTTGAGTTTGTCTTGTATCCCACATCGGGAGTTTAGTAAAGGTATAAAGGGTTTCACCCTTTATAAATAAAATGTTTTGGTTTTAGTTTAGTAACTCCAGAGAGTTAGACACCAAAAGAATAGCTAAGTGAGTAGGCTATTAAAAGGGTGTAATTGGGTTTTGGGTTAAGTTTTGAGTAAAGAGTTTTAGGAGACTTTTCTCATTCTAAAAGTCTCACAATTGTAAAGATTTATTTGATAGTGGATTAGGTTTGGAGTAGGTCATTTTGAGTTGGGCCGAACCAAATATATTTGTGTGTTCTTATTCTTGATTTGAGCTTGTTATTTTGTGTGTGTGGTTGCTGCGCGTGGGATGCCAGTTTGAAGCTTGGAAGGGTCAATGAAAATTGAGGCTACAGCCCATCGCAAGTCCTTTTTCTTTTCAACTAAAGGACAGACCAGACAGAGCTTAGCCCCTCTCTTTTACTTTTATTGATTCTATCTCCGATCCCGATCCTTAACTTAGTACAGTCCAGCCAGCCTGATAGTAAGTCATTCGGAAAGATAGGGAAGCGTGTTGTAAGACAATCAATCAATTCCTCACCTCAAGTGCGGTGCGTTTCAATATGCATCCAAACCTAAGGCCTATGTCCTATAGTTAGTATGTTTCGATCTAGAGTTATCATTCTTCGCTCAATGGTTTCGAAAGGAAAGCAAGTTCTGAAGCCAACGAGTTACATAAAAGGAACGACTGACTAAGAGTAAGAGAGGGAAGATCATTTGTGTGTTCTTATTCTTGATTTGAGCTTGTTATTTTGTGTGTGTGGTTGCTGCGCGTGGGTATTATGGTATTTCCCAACAAGTGGTATTAGAACGAGGTTCGAGGTTCGTGGGTCCAAGAGATCGTGAAGCAGTGTTTGAAGATGTCTGAAGAAGGTATGTCTGGTATGTCTATGCCTAAGTTTGAGATTCCGTTATTTGATGGAAAGAGTAATTTTATGTTATGGCAAAGTACGATTCAAGATCTGTTAGTACAACAAGGGTTGGATCAAGCATTAGAGAGTAGTAAGCCTTAGGGAATGTCTGATGCTAATTGGAATAGGATTCAGAAGAAGGCTGTTAGTACTATTAGATTGGCGTTAGCTTTAGAAGTAAAGTACAGTGTGTTGACTGAGAGTACTCCAAAGAGTTTGTGGGATAAGCTTGAAGGTATTTATGCTTCGAAGTCGTTGACTAATAGATTATGTTTGAAGATGGATCTGTATTCTCTGAAGATAGAAGAAGGTATGAGTCTTCATAATCACTTGAATGAGTTTAATAAATTGGTTTCTCAATTGCTAGCGATTTCTGTTGATGAGTTAAAAGATGAAGAGAAGGCTTTAATTTTGCTGTCATCTTTACCCAAGTCTTATAGGCCTTTAGTTCAGACTGTGTTGGTAAGCAGGTCTACTTTGAAGTTGGATAATGTGACTGCCCTGTTGCGTGAGAATGAAAGGTTTATGGGGGCTTAGAACTCATCACCTGAGGGGAGTACACTGGCTGTAGAGGGTTTTGATCAAGGGAGGACTCAAAAGAGGATTGATGGATCGAGATGGAGATCTAAGTCAAGAGACAGAGATTACAGTGATGTAGAATGTTATTATTGTGGTGAGAAGGGACATATCCAAGTACGCTGCAGGAAGTTGAGAAGGGATATGGCTGCTTTCAAAAGGGCGAATGATGAGAAGAAATCAGATGAAGAAAAGAGTGATACTGCTGCTGTCGTGTCTGATGATGATGATGTTGTTTTGACAACTTGTGTGGATGAGACTCAGACTTTGAAAAGTGATTTGGGTTTTAGATTCAGCTGCTACAGTTCATGTTTGCAATGATAGGAGCTGCTTTGTGGAGTTGAATGAGAATGAAAAGTATGGGGATATTGTGGTTGCTAACGAAAAAAAAGTGTAGATTCAAGGCATTGGGAGTGTTCGCCTTAGATCTCACAATGGTGTTATTAGGACACTTCGTCATGTAAGGTATGTACCAAATTGTCACTACAATTTGATTGCTTTGGGTGAGTTAGCTTCTCGGGGGTACACATTTTATGGTAGTAATGATTGGTTGAAAGTGTATAAGAATGATAGTGTGATTCTACAAGTGAATAAGGTCAATCACTTGTACATGTTTGATGGAGGCTTAGTTGCTGGAATACTTGTGATGAAAGAAAAGAAGAAAGGTAAGCATGTTAGCTTTGCAGATACTGTTGAAGTGTTTGGAGATTCAAGTCAAGGGAGGATTTGTTGGGATTTGCCTTGAATCTCAGAATCCCATATCAAAAGTTAAGTGAGTTTGAGTTTGTCTTGTATCCCACATCGGAAGTTTAGTAAAAGTATAAAGGGTTTCACCCTTTATAAATAAGATGTTTTGGTTTTAGTTTAGTAACCCCAGAGAGTTAGACACCAAGAGAATAGCTAAGTGAGTAGGCTATTAAAAGGGTGTAATTGGGTTTTGGGTTAAGTTTTGAGTAAGGAGTTTTATGAGACTTTTCTCATTCTAAAAGTCTCACAATTGTAAAGATTTATTTGATAGTGGATTAGGTTTGGAGTAGGCCATTTTGAGTTGGGCCGAACCAAATATATTTGTGTGTTCTTATTCTTGATTTGAGCTTGTTATTTTGTATGTGTGGTTGCTGCGCGTGGGTATTGTGGTATTTCCTAACAGTTTCAACTCGATCAAAGAAGGATTTATTTTGCCTCCTAGTTTTGACCGAATGTAAACATCCCATTCAACATCCCATTCAGCATGCGGTGCATGCACATCAGGTCTACTTGAAAGAAGCCCCAAATGCAGCTCTTTGACATGGCCAGTCAAGTTATTGCAGAAAACACCAAGCCATTCACAGTAATCCTCACCTTCAACCCAAGAAGATAGCCGGTTTGATTGATCAATAAGGTCTTGCTTGAACTTCAAAAGGGCTTGTCTCTCACTTTCAATGCAAAGCACATTGCAATTCCCATCGCAAAAGCTAATAATGGTGACTGCGATGACAAGAAGAAATCCAAATGAGGAAATTGTAACCGCTCTCATGGTTGCATACCGATCATTGCTACCAACACCTAATATATAAAGTTAAAGAAAAATATCTTCCATCACATCAAGTCAAGTCAAGCAAGTCTATGGAGTTTGAATTTTCCACAAAAACCAATTTCCAGCTTGAATTTTCCACGGAAAGCATTTATGGTCCGTTTAAATTCTACTATTGTAGACAGAAGAACAAAAAAAACTAGACAAATAAATCAACTCTATGGAGTTAGAATTTTCCACAAAAACCAATTTCCAACTTGACTTTTCCACGGGAAGCATTTATGGTCCATTTAAATTGCATATATGGTCCATTTAAATTCTACAATTGTAGAAAGAACAAAAAAGACTTAACAAGTAAGTCAAGTCAACCAAGTCTATGGAGAATTTTCCACAAAAACCAACTTGAATTTTCCACGGAAAGCATTTACGGTCCATTTAAATTCTACAATTGTAGAAAGAAGAACAAAAAAAGACTTGACAAGTAAGTCAAGTTCACGGTCAAACAATTAACTCTTTATGTCTTAGAAAACAGAAAAAATGAAAAAAAATGAAAATTTAGAAAAAAATAAAATTACAAAAAATTTAGAGAAGCTAAGACTCTTTTTCCCTATCATTTTTATGCTATAGTTACTTTCTTTTTTTTCTTTTAAATCAAGTTTTAATATATGTATGGCGCCTAAAATTAAGAAATTTGTCAAAAAAAGAATATTAATTGAAATATAAAAGTGGTTTTATATAAAAATCTATGAAAGTAAAACGTTTAATTTTGCAAATTACAATTTCAGTTTTATCTTTCATAGTTAACACAATTATTTTTTTATCCATTAACCTTTAATACAATTTTAATTACCAAATATTAGTATGATTTTCACAATTCATAATTATAGGTGTTAAAATTTGAATTTTAAATTTATTGAACGTTATATTTTAAAAATAATTGTACAAATCAATTAAATTGAATTTTAAATTTTTAAAACAAGATTTCAATGCGTGATTTGATTGTACTTAGTATGATCATATAGTATCACCAAACCCTTTTTTTTATATCCAACTAGCAATGGAACTAACCCCTCATAGAAGCCATGGGAAAAAAATTCTTTTAAATTATAAAGAGAGAATTTACAAATTTTAATAACGTGTTGTATTTTGATTGATTGAATCTACATTTGATGTAATAAAAGATGTAATAATTTTTTTACATAATTGAACGATATTAATTTAAGTAATTATAATTTTATTATTTCGTATTAAATGATATATGAACTCGAGTTGTATAATTTAAATGATATATATTTAAATATAAAAGTGTTAGGCTAGTTTTGTTTTGCCTTATACCACCAAGCAAATGGGGTATTAGAATTTTGACAGGCCTAAACAACCCTGCTGCTGCTAATAAACAAAATAAAGCCTTCCCCTTCTCCCTCCTTCCTACAAATATCTTCTACATCTATTTTTCCTCGCCATGCTCTCATCAACCTCTCTTAAACCCATCGCCAATTGCCAAAATCCTTTATTTTCTTCATTTTTGAACCAACACCATCTCTTTTTTCCCTTCACCTCCCTTTCCCACATTCTAAAACACATCTCAGCGATTCTAATCCCCAGCAACCCCCCAAACCTCTACAGCAACAACTTTACTAACCTTTTCGGCCACCCCCATCTCCATTGCCTGCCCGATTCCGTTCGCTTGACCCATGAATAAGAGTCCTCGACTATGTTCTGTTAATTGTGATCAAGTATAATTCAAGTATCACGCGATGGAAATAAAATTGTGATCCAAGTATAATATAAATGAAATTGATCAGTTCCTCTCCTAACCAAAAATGTATAATCTGATAAAACATGACACTGAAGCAATTTTTCCTTCAGGAGTGCCTCAAATTTCTATTGTAACGTACATTAGCAGTGACTAACAAAGTGGACAGAGTCCAAATTGCCATGTAGAAACATAAAAAAAAAAAATACAGTACTTCATCATTCCCAGGTTCTCCATCAATTTCTTTTGGCTGACCACAGTCATCGATCACAACTGGTTGCAAAGTCCTCCCACTGTCTGAGCCAGCTTTTTCCATCTCCTTGACAACGCTTATCCATCCACTACTTTACCAAACACAACTTGCTTTCCATCAAGCCATGGAGTCTTCTCCGTGCGTATAAAGAATTGGGAGCCATTGGTGTTTGGTCCTGCATTGGCCATTGACAAACAACCAGGTCCAGTATGTGTAAGCTTGAAATTCTCATCTGCAAATTTCATGCCATAGATTGCTTCTCCTCCAGGGCCATTCCCCTTTGTGAAATCTCCACCTTGACACCTGAAGCTCGGGATGGTTCGGTGAAATGCTGAGCCTTTACAGTGCAATGGCTTCCCAGACATTCCGTAACCCTTTTCCCCAGTGCAGAGTGTTTGTAATTATATCGTGGGCTAACACAGTCAGTCAATTAATCCGGATTTAGGTCAATTAATGTCAAATTACAAATAATTATAGTGGTATCATATTGTAATATATTCAAACATATAGTACGATATTAATTAAGTATGATCCCAATTTAATTTTGTATTTGAATCATAATGTGATGGATCAATTTTGACTAATATATATATATATATATATATATGAAGCCGGTCCATGAGATTCTCTAACTTTAATTTGATAGGTAAATAGCAGTTCTCACTTTTTTTATTATGCAAGTCGTTGATTGAGCTCGATAGGCAGCATAAAAAAGCTCATGATGGTAAAAACACATCCATGGGCTTGGATTTAGGGGGATTGAGTTCTCTTCCACATTAAAAACAGTGTTAGTTATAAATTACGATAGTGATTCGGTGAGTTTTCAGCCACATTCAATTAGAGCTTCATCTGATTCAAAATTGGGTCCAAATTGCCTTGGCAATGGCACATATTGCTCAAGGAAAAGCTGGTTAATATTCTACTTTCACGAAAAAGGATGTGGTGAGATATGGACAGAAATCTTATAAATTCGAAAAAAATATTTTCTTTTATACCAAGAAAAAAAGAAATGAGAATACAATTTGGCGCAACGACCTTTATTTTCAAGTGTTCTTTTAAGCAAAAAGGAAAATAAAACTACTACTAATATATGATTAACATAGATGATAACTCTTTATGAATTCAAAATAACTAGAAATTGTTATCATATATATATGTATATATAGAAGAATGAAAATTTGTAGAAATGTTCAACTAGTATGTAATATTATTGTTGGCTAAAATTATGCATAGCACTAAACTTTGATTGTACATCATCTCAAAGATTTACAAATTCACAGACGATATCCAACAAAAAATTTGGTCCTCCTCCACTATCTCAATTGAAAAGGGAGAAGAAACAAAAAAGAGAAGAAAAAATGTTGGTGTTTGAACTCAATTATTCACCAATAAGGAGTTGCACTCTCAGATATACTTAGAAGCTTCTCCAAATAATCAGCTCCTAAATCCTCAAACACCAGGATATTTTCCCTCCCCATTTCCTTCTTTCTTGATCTTCGTGTTCCCTGATCTTTTGCTCTTCATGGAGTACCTTTTCTAAATTGTCAAAGTAGGTGAACAACTTTCTTCAAGTCCATAGTTCATTTCTTGAAGTGAATCATAAACTGTATCCATTGGAAAACCGAGTATCACCATCGGACCTCGCATTGCGAGTGTAGCTTGATCATACACTAGCTGTAGCCTCAGCTATATCCAAGGTTCCAGGCCAAAGCCCAACACCATTCCTTATGGAATCCCTTATCTCAGCTGCCTATTTTCCCCATGGCCTCTCCCTGACTCCTCTATACTAAACCTCCTTTCCTGTCTCATCTCCATTTGCATTCAAGTTCACTTAATGATCCTTTCTAAAACTATTAACAGATGTGGTATCAAAAGTGTTTTCCTATGCTTGATTTAGGACTCCCAAAGGAACATTACACGGGAGTCATTTCCATTGAAAGGGTTTGGTTATGGAGATAATTGAATGATTCTAGTGAGAAATTTTTTGAGAAATATAGGAAGAAGAGGATTCAAGAGACAATTGGAGATTTGGGTATCGAAAAAATGAAGAGTCCATGTATGAAAATCAAGTCATTCTTATTATGGAAACGATTCTTCTTCGATCTTATAATTAATTCTCTTTGATTTTGCTTTTTGGTTTTGGTCATAGGAAATGAAATTTGAAGCTCAGTGTTATATATACAGTAATTACAAGCAAGGGAGGGAAAGGCTATATTATTCAAATATTTATTTTAAAAACGTTAAAAAAAAAAGAAAGAAAGAAAGAACAAATTAAAGAAACGATGGAAAGAGAGTAAAATTATATGAACAAGTTATTAGCGTCGAACATCATTATTTAGTCGTTAATAGTAGAATCAACAGCTGAGTCAAAAGGAATACTTGTCGGGGCATTGTGGCCAGATCAAGTTAAAATTCCCTTACATCACCCATGATGTTTCACTTTTATGTCCTGCCTATAACTTATATTTTTAGCTAATTAAAATAGTAAATCACTATGCTTAGAATGATCAATTACAATGTTAATTACCTTTTATTGATGAACAAGATTTGATTAATATAATCAGGTTATAGTTGAGTTTGTCGTAATTTTATTTTTATACAAAATAAATTAAATTTGAGAATTAAAAAAAGAATTACAAGTGCATAAATTTAAATTTTAATCCGATTAGAAGTACTTTTTAAAATATTTGTATAAATCACTTAGATTAGACTTTGAATTTATAAAAAGATTACTTTATATATATATATATATATATATGCTTTTCATTTAAATTATATAATATAATCATATTATTGACAAGGGTTAATTTTAATTTTTCACGTACCACTAATAAGTGAATGCTGTTTAAATAAAAATTTACCTATCTAATAATAACGTATAATATAAAATAAATAATCAACATTTTTTAAAAATATTATTTTATGGTGTGATTTTAATAAAATAAAAAAGATCTATTTTTACATTGAATAATTATTTCATATAATCCTTCTTTTATTAATTATGTCAAAATTTATCATAAATAAGTTTCTTAAACTCGCATAATTGATGTTACACTAACTTTTTGAATTGATAATAAGATGTAAAAAGTCAGTGGTCACTTTCTAGGTGCCATTATAGGTTAGTTTTACCTCTTCCCTCAAGTGCTACCTTTTTTTCTTTTTTTTTTTCTTCAAATTCACACCCTACATAAGCATAACCTTCCAGCCTTAATTGGATGATTTGCCACTCTTTAATTAGTCTCTAATATTTTATTGGCCAAAAATTTGATTGTTCATATATACATTGGTCATTATTTTATATATTTTTATCCATTACTAGAATTTGATCCCACTATTTATAATTATTTTTAATAAAAATAAAATAAAAATTTAACTTATGTAAATCTATCAAAATTAAAAAATATTTAATTAAAATGTCATTAAATTAACGGCGTGTCAAAGATACAAATGCAGTTAATATAACGACATTTTTTAGATATAAAATTTTTCAGATACAAATACCGTTAATGTAACAGTATTTTATAAAAAACGTCGTTATTTTTCGCGATGCGTGTATAAACGACATTCTTATTAGCATTTTTTACAAATGCTGTAAATCTTTTAGTGACGTTTATAAACATCGCTAAACGTAAAAAAAAAAAACGATACTAAAAACTAAAACTCCTGTAATGTATAAATTAAATCTTATAAATATATCAAAATTAAAAAATATTTAATTTATTATGGTCACGTTTTTTGCTGTTGGCTTTTTTTGCTATGATGTGTACTTTTATTTTTTATTTTCAAATTTATAAATTATTTGATCAAATCTAAGATTTTTTTAATTTATTTTAAATCATAAACATTTTTCAAAACTTTTAGAAAAAGAGAAAGAAAAATGCGACTCAATTTTTTTATGATGATTTAGATTTAAAAGAAAAATACGACTAAATTTTTTTATGATGATTTAGATTTGCGTTTAATTTTTTAATTTTTTTGCCTTTTTATATTTTTATATTTATTATTATTTTCAAATTTTTGATAAATAGAATTAAAAAAATACATAAAATAGGGTAAAAAGACTATTAGGCTTGATTCACTAATGGGTTCGTAAGGTGGGGTGAATTGACAAAAACGGGTTGGTTAAATCCGGCCCATTTCGCATGCCTTTTTTTTTTTTTTTTTCTGTAAACCAATATCCTCCAATTTTTGCATAGTTACAATAAAAGCTTTCAATTCATTTGGATTTATAAAAATCTGTAGTTTTTGAAATTTTACTTTTGAATAACCAAAATCATAAATAAGACTAGAATAAGAAATATTTCAAAATAAAAGATTTATAAAAAATTATACCTTCAACTCATATTTAATTAAATTCAAACACACACATATGAGTCAAATACATTAACACAATTTTATTTCCTTTCGATAAATTACATGTAATGCTACTTCCAAATCCGAATACACGGATTAAGTTAAGAACATGCAAATCAAGTTACTGCATTATCAAACACACCAAAATGAGCTGCCATTACAAATAATTACATACCAATAGTAGCCCAAAACACGTATAGCTTATCACCAATTTGCTCCAGTTTTTGATAATAAGCAAACCTCCAAGACCTGATGAAAAACAGGGGAGCCACAACTCCCCAAAACCCCATCACAAATCCAAGCACTATGCTCACATAAAGCCAATTCACCTTAGATCTTTTCTTTCCTCCACTGCTACCTCCATTTGTAAAATCAGGTGTTTCGCCATTTCCGCTGCAATTTTTAGTGACTGGAGGTCCGCAAAGATGATTGCCAATGTAAGAAGACCTGTCAAAGCTTTGGAGCTGGGTGCCTAATGGGATTTGTCCTGTCAAGTTGTTGTAGGACAAGTTGAAGTGATTCAAGAAATTCAAATTGGAGAAACTTGAAGGGATTTCACCATGGAGTCGGTTAATCGACAAGTCAAGAGATTCCAACACCTCCATATTGCCAATGTTCTCTGGTATCTTTCCTGTTTGGAGATTCTTTGACAAATTTAATGACCGCAGCCCCATAAGATTTCCAAGTTCTTTGGGGATCTCTCCTGTGAGACTATTAACTGAAAGGTCTATGCTAGTAACAAGTCTAAGTGTGGTACTGTATTCATCCTCCCTTCCTCTTGTCACCAATAACGCACCCAAATAAAACAGGTTATCAAAGTCTAATTCGAAAGCCCAATAACTTAGGTGTTGGTCGGAGGGTTTTGTGGCCATGGCACTTAAGTTACTAAAACATTTTGGAATAGCTCCTGAAATGTTGTTGTTGCGCCTGAAGCAATAATCACAACAATACAGAAGCAATAGACAACAATCAATAATCAAATACGCAGGAAAAATAAAGCACACCAAGATTTACGTGGAAAACCCTCCAGTGTAGAGGGAAAAAAACCACGGGCCACCAGAAAAATCTTCACTATCAAATAATAGTTATACAAAGTTCTTCTCTAGCTAAAACTAGAGCTAATCAACAACTAGAGAAACAATTGGAGAAATCTCACCAAATAAGTGACTCAACAAATACACCCTGGATTTGTTTCTAGAGAGCTTCAAACCCGATCTTGACCGTTCAGAATGTAGAACTCTGAATCATAAACCTCCTGACAAGGTTCCAACTCAATCGGACCACAGATTGACTTCCGTTCAACCAACTCTCCCTTCTCCTTTTTCTCTCTCTGCTTTTCCTGGCTTTTCTTCTTTCTCTGCTTGGTTGTCGACACACACCTTAAACAACCCCACCTCTTTTTTATTAAGTAGCTAGGGCTCTGTGTAAAATAAAAGATCAAGGCCCATGGCCTTTACTTGGTCCAAAACCACTTACATGGGACTGGACCCCATTTTCCTAACAATCTCCCCCTCCAGTCCCATTAGAAGGAGATTCATCACCATAGCAATTTCATTTGGAACTTACCTTGGCCAGGGAACTCATTCCGGCCAAGTTACTACAAAGCTCAAGCTTTTCCCTGGGAAGTATCTTAGTCAACATATCTGCCACATTTTTATCAGTATGGACTTTCTTCAATAGCATCTGCTGTTCTTCAATCACTGAACGTAACCAATGATATCTAACATCAATGTGCTTTGTTCTAGCATGGTACATGGTATTCTTACTCAAATCTAAAGCACTCTGGCTATCACAAAATACCACATACTCTTTCTGATTCAACCCCAATTCAAAAAGAAAACGTTTCATCCAAAGCATTTCTTTACATGCTTCAGTTGCTGCAATATACTCAGCTTCTGTAGTTGACAAAGCAACACACTTCTGCAACTTAGACTGCCAAGATACAGCTCCTCCTGCAAAAGTGAACAAATACCCTGAAGTAGATTTCCTACCATCAAGATCGCCTGCCATGTCAGCATCAGTAAACCCTTCTAGAATTGGTTGTGAAACTCCATAAGTCAAACACATTTTTGAGGTACCCCTCAAATATCTAAAAATCCATTTTACTGCTTCCCAGTGAACCTTCCCTGGATTAGAAAGAAATCTGCTCACTACACCAACTGCATGAGCAATGTCAGGCCTTGTACAAACCATAAGATACATTAAAGAACCGACTGCAGAAGAATAAGGAATACTAGACATAGCTAGTTGCTCTTCCTTAGACACTGGACAAGATTTCTTACTTAGATGAAAATGGTTGGCAAGTGAACTGCTAACTGATTTAGCATGTTGCATGTTGAATCTACCAAGCACTCGTTCAACATACTTTTCCTGTGACAACCACAGCTTTCCAGCTCTCCTATCTCGGATAATGTCCATACCAAGAATCTGCTTTGCTGGACCTAAATCCTTCATATCAAAGGACTTAGACAATTGTTCTTTCAACCTGCAAACCATACTAGCATCTTGTCCTACAATCAACATATCATCAACATATAATAATAGGATAATGAAGTTACCATTAGAGAATTGTTTAATATACACACAAGAATCTGCTGTTGTTCTTTTATAGCTATGACTCATCATAAAAGAATCAAACTTCTTGTACCACTGTCGCGGAGCTTGTTTCAAGCCATACAAGCTTTTCTTCAATTTGCAAACTAAGTGCTCTTTCCCTTTCACTTCAAAACCCTCAGGCTGATTCATATAAATGTCCTCCTGCAAATCACCATGCAAAAATGCAGTTTTAACATCAAGTTGCTCAAGCTCAAGATTCAAACTAGCTGCCAATCCCAGTACCACTCGAATAGAACTCATTTTTACAACTGGAGCAAAAATCTCATCAAAATCGATGCCTGGTTTCTGAGAAAAACCTTTTACTACCAATCGAGCTTTGTACCTCACTAGTTTGTCACCATCCTTTTTCAACTTGAACACCCATTTATTCTTTAATGGCCTCTTCCCTGTTGGAAGTTTAACAAGATCATAAGTACCATTCTTTCGCAATGACTCCATCTCTTCTTTCATTGCTTTTAACCAGTGCTCTCTATCCGGAGTAGCCTGCACATCTTGAAAGCTTTCTGGCTCCCCTTCACTGGTAACTAAAATAAAATCTGAACTTGGATACCTGGTAGATGGCCTGCGCTCTCTAGTAGATCTCCTGAGCTGAGACTCTACATCACTTGATGCTGAAGGTAGCTCCCCCTGCTCAACACTCTCAGGTAGAGAGGATTGCTCCCCCTGCTCAAAACTAATAGCATCTGGCTCATCACCAACTATGGCTGGCTCATTCATATCCCCAAGTTCTGTTTCTGGCTCATTTTCACCATCTGTGGCTCTTTCCTGTGAAATCCCTGTCGGTGTTGAAACATCACACTCAACAGTAACTCGTGTAGTCTTCTCATTTTTCTCAAGGTCTGCTATGGTTTCTTTTTCATGAAAGACCACATCTCTGCTTCTGACTGTCTTTCTCTTTACTGGATCCCATACCCTGTAGCCAAATTCCTCATCACCATATCCTACAAACACACACTGTGTAGCTTTACTATCAAGCTTTGACCTCTGCTCTTTTGGTACATGCATGAATGCTTTACACCCAAAAACTTTTAAGTGAGAGTATGAAGCATCTTTTCCTGTCCACACTCTTTCTGGAATGTCAAAGCCCAAAGGAACTGATGGTGACCTGTTAAGTAAATAACAAGCTGTGTTGACTGCTTCACCCCAGAATGGCTTTGGTAATTTTGCCATCCTCAACATACATCTGACTTTTTCCACAATGGTGCGATTCATTCTTTCAGCTATACCATTATGCTGCGGTGTTCCAGGTTCTGTCCTCTCATGCCTGATCCCATGCTTTGAGCAATACTCTTCAAAGCTTTTAGATGTGTATTCCCCACCATTATCAGTTCGAATACACTTCAAGGGT
This sequence comes from Durio zibethinus, assembly GCF_047325235.1. Classification (NCBI taxonomy): domain Eukaryota; kingdom Viridiplantae; phylum Streptophyta; class Magnoliopsida; order Malvales; family Malvaceae; genus Durio; species Durio zibethinus. The sequence continues at coordinate 1,652,239 of NC_143173.1, read as the reverse complement.
AACCCTGTCATCCTTTCAACCATGGCATGAAATTTTTGAAAATACTGCAGTACCTGACTTTTATATTTCAACATATACACCCAAGTTTTACGTGAAGCATCATCAATAAAAGTAACAAAATATCTGCTACCACCTAATGACTCAACCTCAATGGGACCACATACATCAGAATAAATTAATTCCAATCTATTTTCTTTTCTCTGAGAACTTTTACGAAAAGAAACTCTATGATGCTTACCAAACAAACAATAATCACATGAATCGAGAGACATACCTTTGGTCAAGGGAATGAGAGAGTGCCTTGCCAAAACCTGTAACCCTTTTTCACTCATGTGTGCCAGCCTCCTGTGCCACAAGTTTGCTGAAGCATCATTTTCAACGGTATTTACCTGGTTACCGTTCAATTGCATCCATGTCTTATACATTGTGCAGCATAGTTTTCCCCTTGCAACTACCATAGATCCTTTGAGAAGCTTCCACTGTCCATTCTTTTGTCGGCTTTCATATCCCTCCTTATCAAGGACATTAATAGCAAGCAAGTTCATTCTCATATCTGGAATGTGTCTAACATCCCTTAAAGTCAACATGCAGCCTGTACTAGTTTGTACACCAATATCACCAATCCCAACAATCTGCGACACACTCTTGTTTCCCATCTTGGTACAACCAAAGTCTCCTGCTTTGTAAGTTGTAAACAACTCTCTCTTAGGAACACAATGATATGCCGCTCCTGTGTCAACTATCCACTCAATGTCGGGATCACTAACATGATTACAATCACCATGTGTACAAATCAAAGTAACTGAATCACTATCTGAATTCACTGCTGCAACATTGCCATCATCTGAACTCTTGCCTTTCTCATCTTTTCGCTCTTGCTTCAAGATTCTACAATTTCGTTTTATATGACCAGCCTTACCACAATGGAAACACTTCACTTTACCTCTAAACTTAGATTTATGTTTAGACTTACAAGTTGCAATCTTTTTAACAAGCATAACTTTATTCATACCTGTTTTTCTCTCATACAATGCTGTCAATTTTTCCCAAACAATGTGAGCATCCGATTCCTGCGCTACATGATGGAACACGCTGATATCAACCCATTTTCTGATTGTAGCCAGCGTCTTTCTACCTAGCTTCTTCCAGCTTTCATCTTTCATATCTGCTGGTTTAGCCGAATCACCCAATACTGGCTCATACAAATCTTTGCAGTATAGATGATCCTCCATCATAGGCTTCCAAATTGAATAATTTGATGCTGTCAATTTTATCATGGAACCTGTATCACCTTCCATTATCTCAAACAGAATTTACTTCTATCCTGGGTTGCTTCTGTATCGATGTCTCAAAATAACCCTCGCTCTGATACCACTTGTTGCGCCTGAAGCAATAATCACAACAATACAGAAGCAATAGACAACAATCAATAATCAAATACGCAGGAAAAATAAAGCACACCAAGATTTACGTGGAAAACCCTCCAGTGTAGAGGGAAAAAAACCACGGGCCACCAGAAAAATCTTCACTATCAAATAATAGTTATACAAAGTTCTTCTCTAGCTAAAACTAGAGCTAATCAACAACTAGAGAAACAATTGGAGAAATCTCACCAAATAAGTGACTCAACAAATACACCCTGGATTTGTTTCTAGAGAGCTTCAAACCCGATCTTGACCGTTCAGAATGTAGAACTCTGAATCATAAACCTCCTGACAAGGTTCCAACTCAATCGGACCACAGATTGACTTCCGTTCAACCAACTCTCCCTTCTCCTTTTTCTCTCTCTGCTTTTCCTGGCTTTTCTTCTTTCTCTGCTTGGTTGTCGACACACACCTTAAACAACCCCACCTCTTTTTTATTAAGTAGCTAGGGCTCTGTGTAAAATAAAAGATCAAGGCCCATGGCCTTTACTTGGTCCAAAACCACTTACATGGGACTGGACCCCATTTTCCTAACAGTTGTTATAACCAAGATCCAAGACCTGAAGAGAATTAAGAGTACATATTTGATCAGGAATATAGCCTTGAAAGTTATTTGAACGGAGGTTTAGCACCACGAGTTTTGAGAGCTTGTCTCCAATCCATGCTGGAATACTCCCCGTTAATTGGTTTTCACTAAGATCAAGAATAAGCGTAACATTTAAATGCTGCAATGAGGATGGTACTTCTCCAAATAAGTTATTGTTACGAAGGTTTAATAACTCAATATGAACCATACATCCCAAGGATATAGGAATTGTCCCAGTTAGATCGTTATTTCCTAAATTTAAGACTTGCAAACTTCCCAAAATTTTCCAACAATCTGGAATTGCACCTGACAGAAGATTTGATTCAATGTCAAGAATGCTCAAAGTTTCCAGTTTAGTTTGGGAATTACAAAGAAAATTAGATAAGGATCCTGAAATTAGATTGTTAGTCAAAAATAAATACTCCAAATCAGAGGATGCCTGCGGCAATGGACCTGTGAATTGGTTGGATCTCAAGTCAACCATCGAACTCATCAATAAATATGAAATCTCCCCGCCTAGTTGGTTATGGGAAAGGTTTAGACATTCAAATTGAGTTGAAAGGTTCCAAAACCAAGTGGGAATGACACCTGAAATTTCAGCACAGGAGATATCTAAAAAAGACAAGTTCTTTTGGAATTGTAACCACTGAGGAAATTGCGGACCAAGATGCCAGTTACCCAATCCAATACTTTTACAGTGAAAAGGAGGAATCCAACTTGGGTTTGGTTTAAACGTTAACAAGTTGTTAGATGCCCAAAAAAATTTCAATCTCGTGAGATTAGAAAAGTGCGTTTCTGATATATTTCCTTCCAACACATTATAGCTAACGTCTAAATCTTCCAAATTCCCAAGTTGTCCTAAACTTTGAGGAAGAGTTGCATTCAATCGATTGTATGAAACATCAAGAACTTTCAATGATGACAACTTCCCTATTGAGGATGGAATGGGACCAGAAATGGAGTTTCTAGAAAGGAAAAGGTATGCCAAATTTTTAAATTGGCCAAGTTGATCAGGTAAATGGCCAGAAAGTTTGTTAGATGCAATATTTAATGACTCTAATCGATCCAAACTACATCTAGACAAACTCTCTATGATTTCTGATACCTCTTGATCAATTCCATTGTTTGACAAATCCATCTCCCTCATAGTGCAAAGACTTTCCAAACATTTAGGTTCTATAATTTCAAGCTGGTTATGTGAAACATCAAGATGAGTAAGAGAGCTTAAGTTTCCAATGGCACTTGAAAAATTACCTTGCAGGCCGGCACTGCTGAGACCAAGGAATTGAAGTCGGTTTAAATTAGACAACCAGCTGAGCGTCGATGAAGAGAAGGCATTCCTACTAAGATCAAGAAATTTGAGAGAAGACATGTTTTGAAAACCATTGGGAATCACACCTTCAACTCCATTAGACCTCAGATCAATGGACACAAGACTACGGAGACTGAATATCCATGTAGGCACCGAAGACAACGTGTTTCTCGAAAGATCAAGAACAGCAAGAGATGTGTAATTAACACTGACTGGAGATGGATCATTATTTAGAGAGCATCTTGACAAGTGTAACTCCACCAAAGAAGGAAGTTTTTGTGTTGATTGCAGCCAATCAGTTGCTTGACGAAGATCTACTTCACTCAAATCAAGGTAATGCAGAGACGAAAGACCAGAAACCCATTGAAGAGTTTTAGTTTCAAATAGGGGATTGTGTCCAAGATCAAGATAAAGCAATTTTGAAAGATTTCCAATATTATGGGGAATTTCTCCTTGGAAATTTGCTAGAGAAAGGTTAAGATATGTCAAACTCTTCATCGAACCAATGAATTCGGGAATTGTCAGGCTTCCAAAGTCGTTGTTGCTTAAGTCTAGGAAACTGATATGCTTAAACTCGATCAAAGAAGGATTTATTTTGCCTCCTAGCTTTGACCGACGGTAAGCATCCCATTCAGCAACCGGCTCATCCGCATCAGGTCCTCTTGAAAGAAGACCCAAGTGCAGCTCTTTGACATGGCCAGTCAAGTTATTGCAGAAAACACCAACCCACTCACAGCAATCCTCACCTTCAACCCAAGAAGATAGCCTGTTTGATTGATCAATGAGGTCTTGCTTGAACTTCAAAAGGGCTTGCCCCTCACTTTCAATGCAAAGCACATTGGAATTCCCATCACAAAAGCTAATAACAGTGGCTGCGATGACAAGAAGAAATACAAACAAGGAAATTGTAACCACTTTCATGGTTGCATACTGATCATTGCTACCAACACATAATATATAAAGTTAAAGAAAAATGTTTTCCAGCACATCAAGCGTAGGAAATTTCTTCGACGACCTCCAATTTAAATTTCCGACTTGAATTTTCCACAAAAAGCATTCATATGTATGAATGAAATTCAACGTGTAGAGAAAACATAAAAAGAACTTGACTAGGATATCAAGCCAATCAACTCTATGGAGTAAGTCTCACGGTCAGCCAATTAACTCTTTGGGTCTTAGAAAAGAGGGAAAAAATGAAATAAAAAATGAAAAATTTAGAAAAAAAATATAAAATTACATAAAATTTAGAGAAGTTAAGACTCCTTTTCCTTTTTTTTTTTTTTTTGCTATAGTATTTTTCTTTTTTTTTTTTGTTAAATCAAATTTTGCTATATATGTTTGGCTAAAATTAAGCAAATTGTTGAAAAAAATATTAATTCAAATACAACACAGGTTTTATATAAAAATGAAGTTAAAATACTTTATGTATGTGATTTCAAACGTTTAGTTTTGCAAAAATTTTAATTTATCTTTAGTAATTAACACAATTATTATTTTTTATTAATTTTTAATATAATTTTAATCACCGTTCATTAGCATCATTTTCTTAATTTATGACTAATCTTAAACACGTAATGATAATGATAAATGTATTGAAAAGTAACAAACACGAAACATAAATAAGCCAGTTGATCTAACCCGCAAGGAAGAAAGCATGTGACCTATGCTTTCCAACTTTTCATAGTAAGCTAATCACCATGATTTGAAAGAAAATTTGTGACCTCCAATTTCCAGCTTGAATTTTCCACAAAATCCTTTTTTATGGTCCATTGAAATTCGACAATTCTAGAAAGAAGAAAAAAAAAAAAACCGGACAAGTAAATCAAGTCCACCGAGTCCATGGAATACGTCCCACAGCCAGGCAATTAACTTTTTAGGTCTTAGAAAAGAGAAAAATAAATAAATAAAAAATAAAAATTTAGAAAAAATAAAATTACAAAAAATTTAAAGAAGCTAAGACCCTTTTTTCTTATTATTATTGTTTTTTTTTTGTTACATCAAAATTTTGCTATATATGTTTGGTGCCTAAAATTAAGAAAATTATTGAGAAAAGAATTTAATTCAAATATAAAACATGATTTTATATAAAAACGAAGTTATATAAAAATCTATGAACGTAAAACGTTTAATTTTGCAAATTAAAATTTCAGTTTATCTTTCATAGTTAACACAATTATTTTTAGCTAATTAAAAATTGTGTAAATCACTATGCTTGTTCAATTACATAGTTAATTAACTTATATTGATGAACATGATTTGATTAATATAGTTGGATTATAGTTAAGTTTCCCGTAATTTTATTTTTTATGCCAGCTAATTAACTTGTTAGGTCTTAGAAACGAGGAAAAAATGAAATGAAAAATGAAAAATTTAGAAAAAAAATTACGTAAAATTTAGAGAAATTAAGACTCCTTTTCATTATTATATTTTGCTATTGTTTTTTTTTTTTTGGTTAATTCAAATTTTGATATGTATGCTTGGCTAAAATTAAGCAAATTGTTGAAAAAGAATATTAATTCAAATACAACACTGGTTTTATATAAAAATAAAGCTATAATACTTTATATATATATATATATGTCATTTTAAACATTTAATTTTGCAAAATTTGAATATATCTTTCGTAATTAACCCAACTATTTTTTTTATTAATTTTAAATATAACTTTAATCACCGTTCATCAGCATCATTTTTTCAATTCAAGACAAAGTCTTAAACATGTAATGATAATGATAAATGCATTGAAAAGTAAAGAAGGAGCCTAAACCAACTTATCTACTCTGTATGGATGAAAACTGGTAACCAATGCTTTCCATCTTTTCATAGTAAGCTAACCACTTTGATTTGTTGAATTACAAAGAAAACTTGTGACCTCCAATTTTCAACTTGAATTTTCCACAAAAGGCATTTGATGGTCCATTGAAATTTGATAATTCTAGAAAGAAGAACAAAAAAGACTTGGCAAGTTACGTCCATCAATTTTATGGGAGTAAATCCCACGGCTAGACTATTAACTCTTTAGGTCTTAGAAAAGATAATAAATAAATAAATAAATACATATTTTTTTAAAAAAGTAAAATTACAAAAAATTAGAGAAGCTAAGACTTTTTTCCTTATTATTTTTTGCTATAGTTACTTTTTTTTTGGTTAAATCAAGTTTTACAATATATGTTAGACGCTTAAAATTAAGAAAATTATTGAAAAAACAATATTAATTCAAATATAAAACATGATTTTATATAAAAATGAAGTTATATAAAAATCTATGAAAGTCAAACGTTTAATTTTGCAAAAATTAAAATTTAGGTTTATCTTTCCTAGTTAACATAATCAATTTTTTTATCCACTACAACTTTAATCAGTAATATTAGTTTGATTTTCACAATTCCTAGTTACAGATATTAAGATTTGAATTCTAAATTTATTAAATGTTACCTTTTAAATGTGATTATATAAATTTGAAATGCAAGGGTACCAAGGCATTTATAATTTGGAAAAAAGGTAATCACATGGAAAAAGTTATGAGTGATGGTTTATCTCATAATCCTTTCTCCTTGAAGCCAAGATCTATTCTTGCGTCCTTTCTATTGGGAATAGTGATTGAAATCCTATAAGAGATTTATTTGGGATTGATTAGATATTGTTTGATAGACAAAAAAACTTGTAGAAAAAGAATTTTAAGAGAAAAGAGATTCTTAATAGACAAGTTTGACATGTAGAAGAAAAATTTCAAGAGAAAAAGGATTCTTAATAGGCAAGCTTTTATACTTATAAATAGGTAAAGTTTTTATAGGGTTAAGGATGAGAAAAATATGCAAGAGAGTTATAGGTTTTTATAGGATAAACACCCCATAAGACTACTAAAGATTTACATCTTATGGGTGTGTATGTTTGAATGTTTATAAATGGGCTAGAGGAGACTGAGAGGGTCCACATAAGTATGATACATGGAAGTGGATTAGAGGAGATTAAGAGGGTCCATATAGGTATGATGTATGGATACATATGGGTATGTGTTTGTTTGTTTTGAAATGGTGCACATGGGTTTGTATTTGTTTAGGTTGAGAATACTCTATAGCACTAAATAAGATTGAGAGGGCCTATGTGTATTAATTGTTGAGTGCTTGATTTGATGTATGTTTGTAATTCTCTACAACTAGTGAATTTTTTTCTTATCCATGAATGTAAGTCAATTAGGTCGAACTACGTTAAATTATTACCTTTTGTGTGATTGATTAATCATTTGATTTTGTTTCTGCTAGTGGGATTGGATTAGAATTGAAGATTCAAGACGTGAGAAGAGTTGAAAGTTCAAGCCATGGGAAAAGGCACGCCTAGAGGAGCTCGATTTAAGAAAAGAGTTCGAGTTCAAATTTTGAAGATTGAGGATCGATGTGCGTGAAGCGTAAGGACACATAAGAGAAGATGATTGTGAGACTTTCATTGCAGATAGAGCCAAGCATGTCTAGTATGAAGACAGATGATTTGATGGAATATAAGTCAAGGTTGAGATTGTTGGGAATAGTGACTTAAATCTCTAAGAGATTTGTTTGGGATTGATTAACTATTACTTGATGGACAAGAAGACTTGCAAAAGAAGAATTCTAAGAGAAAATTGATTATTAATAGGCAAGTTTGACTTGTAGAAGAAGAATTCTAAGAGGAAAGGGATTTCTAATAGGCAAGTTTGTATACTTATAAATAGGTAAATTCTTCATAGGGTTAAGTATGAGAAAAATATGTAAGATAGCTATAGGGTTTTATGGGATAGACACCCTATAAGACTATTGAAGATTTACATTTTATGGGTGTGTATATTTAAATGTTTATGAGTAGATTAGAAGATACTAAGAGAGTTCAAATAGGTATGATGCATAGGTACATATAGGTACGTGTCTGTTTGTGTTGAAAGCAAGCACATGTGTTTGTGTTTGTTTTGGTTAAGAATACTCCATAAGACTAGAAGAGATTGAGAGGGCTTATGGGTATTGATTGTTGAGTGCTTGATTTAATGTATGTCTGTAATTCTCTACAATTAGTAAATTTTTTTCTCATCCATAAATGTAGGTCAATTGAGTCGAACCACGTTAAATTACTATTTTTTATGTTATTGATTAATTATTTGATTTTACTTCCATTATTGTGATTGGATTGGGGTTTTTAGCCCAACACTTTCCTGATTTAAAAGCATCTGCTATTGAGAAATCATCTAGTCTTAGTGCAGCGATAGCTGGTACATGAGCAGCAGTTAAGCAGTTCTCTTAAGGCCAAAATCTTCGTACAAATACCATCCACAATAGTACACCTGATTCGACATCAAGTACAATGCAGACGATATTTGTAGAAGACAATAACATACCTGATAGTAACTTAAAGGAAGGATCTATAAAGTCAAATTCAGCCTTAGAACAAAGCAACTACTTTGAGGAAGAGGGAAGCAGTAGCTACAATCAACTTCCTGCACATCAGAAACATCATCCTGATTCCCTTTCTATTCCATTGCTTGATTAAAGTCCATGATGTAGGTGTTCTACCGGCCCATCAGCCGTATAATTGAACATTGAATGGGGGTGAGGTGGAAGAGGATATATAGAATGGTAATTGGCATTCTTAATATATTGTCATTTTCTTATTAATTTTCTCAATGTCTTAAATAATAAAATATTTAAGACATTCAAAACAATATAATATTCAAAGATCTCAACTGCCCTCTCAAAGCTACCAAAATTGAAAGTAGTAAAATTATTAGAACAATATAAAACTACTCTTCATATTCAGGGTTGCTTGATTGTAGATGAACCACTTTTTCCTTCAAAACCAGCATGTGCAAATGCCCTGTAACAGAAATGCTTATAATCTTCTGAATTTTTCGTAGTTTATAATTCTCATGCATGGCATTGAACTGTATATGATTTCAAACTTCAATGAGAGCCATGTCTCAATCCACAATGAACAGAAAAAATTAATAAAAAATGCATTATTTTGATGCTTTCAAATTTTCTGAGTTATATTCTAGAACTTAAGGGAGGTGATTGTAAAAATCCAGTCTATATGATTGTTGTGGCAGAAAAACTGGGAAACCAATCCCAATCAAAAGGCCTTCCCCAATGCCGAGCGGACCCGTTCATATGTCTGTTCCTCCAGCACCGTCTGACTGTTCAAGAGTTCTGCTGCTGCTTCCACCACCCACCAACACCACCTTATAATTCATGAATTCCACACATTACCTTTTTATTATTATATTTTTAATTTTTCCTCTACCTGATGAATAGTTTTGTGTAATTGTTAAATCTTCGATTTTTTTTTTAATGTTTTCCTGGTAATATCTGCTATTTGGACTTTATATATAAAATGTTTTCAGCAGTGTGATTGGCTGATTGCTGTTGGTCAAAGAAACAAATACCTTTATCTTTATAATCAATGAAATAATGAAAAATGGAATTGAAGTTTCCAAAGGCTCCAATAAAAAATAGTTAGATTAGAATTGAACTTTCGAATATTAAACTTTCAATCTGATATTTTGGAAAGATCTTATATTTATGTGTTTAGAATGGTCCAGACCACTTCAACACTTCCCATCACATCTATCACATGATATAAACTTTACGTGTAATGTTAATAGGCCCATCACGAAAGGGTCAACAAAAGGAGATTCAAGTCTTTATAGAAATTAAATGGAAAAGATACATCCTTTCAATTCCACTTCCACTTCCATAAGTAATTAACTTCTTCCATGTTTTTTTTATTTATTTGAAATTATCAAAAATTAAATTTTAATAATTGAAAATAAGAGTTTAACACTTTATCATCATCTACTGCCTTACATAATTCAGCCATTAAAAACCAAAATTAGCGAAGAAAGTAAAATCATGATTCCTTGGCATCCAACCAATTAACAGTTGGCAATTTGACTAATGGGGTTTTCAAACAATGACCAATTGGAGAACTTAGGATAGGAAAGGAGAAAAATAAGATACAAATTAATTAACACCAACATGTCTTAAAAAAGTATGGAATGTATTATCTAGAGGTGGAAATACCCTATGTATTAGGGGTAGACTTTCAAACATGTTTCCCTTCCTTCTTTGTTTAAGAAAAAAGAAAAAAAAAATATATAAACATATAACAAAAACCTAAAATTTAATTAGCTCAAACTATTTCTCATTTTCCGTGTTTTTTTATACATAAAGAAGTCGTAATTTATGTATAAAAAAATAGGTTGTAGATGATAAGATTTGAATATTCTATTTACTGAATATTATATTTTAAAAATGATTATATAAATTAACTAAATTAAGTTGTAAGTTTTCGTTTTTCTTTTTTGTTCTTCTCCGAGACCTATAGTTAAGTTTTACTCAAAAGTATAGTTGGCAACGGCAGCACTCCCTAGAAGTATCTCCCCTGTAAAGGCGGTTTGAGATTGAACATAAGAAATGTTAACTTTGCTAATAGATTAATAAAAAAAGCTATTAAAGTCATCTCTTCTATCTTCTACAAGATACACATTATTCAATAGATATGAATTATGCTTACCCCGTAATTGAATCACCACTTGACATCATAAAATAATTAGTTATCAATTTTGAAGAAAATCATTAGGGGCATTTGATGGTCAAGAGGCATAATGGTTTTTTTTTTTTCTTTGAAGCTTTCAGTAAATAATTAGAGATACTTTTATCATTTATGCTAATTTGATATATCGAATTAATCTGATACGTTCAGTGTCACATCAATCCAGTATTATCCTTATTGTCCTCTAATGATCCCTCATAATTTATTTATAAATATGAAAGTCCCAACATCATTAAGAGAGCTTGATACTACTTCATTTTCTCTCATTCCCACTTCATTTCCAACGTGAATCTTTTTGACATACGTGTCGGAATGCAAACACAAGAAATTTATCCTACATTTGCCTCTAACCGCCCTTTTCTTCCCCATTGCCTTTCCAAAAACACCCCAAGGTCAGAGCTCAGCCATAACAAAAATATTAAGAACTTTCTAATTAAGCTTAATAATTTACAATTTAATTAAAAAAATCCATCTATTCCTATATATATAAGAGCCAAAATGGTAATAGGCTTCCACAATCAGAATGAAGGCATCCTTATCCATGATTGTAACTCCGTTGCTCTTAGTAGTTATTGATGGAATCAGTGCTAGAATGTGTTACGGTAGGGATATTCTGCTGCATTTTCATCAAATCCACCGTGAAAGAATGGCTTTGCAAGCTGTCACACGGTTGAAATCCACAGGGTTTCCATCGAACACTCTATATCCACCACCAGCGGCCATTATAGAAAAGTTCAAACTGCACCAATTCCAAAGATATGGCTACTACAACTGCCACCATCACCGCCGCCACCATCCTCCTTTGGGATCCGCTTAGGTGATGAAAGAAGTGGTGTCAGAGGAGGCCGAAAGTGTAATCTCCAGTATTTTTAAAGACGAGGGCCTTATTCTTCAATACCTCCTCATCGATTAGAAGTGATAATAATTTGGATCAAATCAAATTTGATTCAATTTTTCAAATATTATATAATATTAAAAATTTTTAAAATTTAATCTAAATTCGAACCGATTTTTTGTACAATTTAATTTTAATCAAATCGAATTTTATTAATTTAATTCAGTTCAATTTATCAATTTTTAAAATTTAATTATTTATATATATTATTTTGATATAAAATTTTATATATTTAAATAAATTTTCATATACAATTATTATTTTTATTTTATAAAAATTAAAAAATATATAACTAATAAAAATATATAATTTTGTTCAATTCGATTTTTTTTGTTTTTATTTTTTGATTTAAAATTGGATCCTAACCTAATATATATATAATATTCAAGCTGAATTAAAAAAATCAATATAAACCAAATTAAAACTATTATTTTAAATTGATTTTTAATTTTTTCAATATTTTCACCTTAATACCCAACCCAATGTAGTAGAAAAGGTCTTCAAATCCATAAAAAAAAAAAAAAAAGGAAAAAATTGATCATAGCTATCATTTTCTCCCCTTTCTCTGACCACATTTTGATTACACAATTAATAAAATTGACAATGATATATAATTAATATGGTCTCTAATATGTTATTGTTCAAAAATGTGATTGTTCATATATTTTTTATGTTTTTATCCATTACTAGAATTTGACCCCCCACTACTTTAGGATAAGTTATTTTTCATTGTTTTTAATATATTTATAATTATTTTTAATACAAAAAAAAATACTCACATGTTGAATCTTATAAATATATCAAAATTAAAAATAATTAATATACTATGATTACGTTTTTGTTGTTGGTTTGTTTTTTTCTATGAAGTGAACTTTCATTTTTTATTTTTAAATTTATAAACTATTTGATCAAATCTATGACCTTTTTTCAATTTATTTTAAATTATGAACATTTGAATCTTATAAATATATCAAAACTAAAAATAATTAATATATTATGAATACGTTTTTGTTGTTGGCTTTTTTTGTGCGATGATGTGAACTTTTATTTTTTATTTTTAAATTTATAAATGATTTGATCAAATCTATCCCGTTTTTTCAATTTATTTTAAATTATAAACATTTTAAAAACTTTTAGAAAAAGAGAAAGAAAACTACGAAAAAAATTGTTTTCCCTTGTAAAACGACACTCTCTAATTTCTATATAATTGCAATAAAAGCTTTCAGTTCCTTTGGATTAATAAAAATTTTAGTTTTTGAAATTTTAATTTTGAACAACAAATCAAATCATAAATATGACTAGAATAAGAAATATTTCAAATAAGAGGATTTATAAAAAAAGGCACCCAACTCATATTGAATAAAACTCCAACACATATTTATGAGTCAAATACATTAACACACATAATTTTATTTCATTTTAATAAATTATAACATGAAATATCACTTCCAAATCAGAATACATGGATTAAGTAAAGAGCATGCAAATCAAATTATTACATTACCAAACACACCGAAGTGAGCTACCATTACAAATAATTACATACCAATAGTAGCCCAAAACACGTACAGCTTGTCACCAATTTGCTCCAATTTTTTATAATAAGCAAACCTCCAAGACCTGATTAAAAATAGGGGAGCCACGACTCCCCAAAACCCCATCACAAATCCAAGCACTATGCTCACATAAAGCCAATTCACCTCAGATATTTTCTTTCCTCCACTACTACCCCCATTTGTAACATCGGGCCTTCCGCCATTTTTGTTGCAATTTTTAGTGACTGGAGGTCCGCAAAGATGATTGCCAACGTAAGAAGAATTGTCGAAGCTTTGGAGTTGGGTGCTTGATGGGATTTGTCCTGTCAAGTTGTTGTAGGACAAGTTGAAGTGATTCAAGAAATTCAAATTGGAAAAACTTGAAGGGATTTCACCATGGAGTCGGTTCATCGACAAGTCAAGAGATTCCAACATCTCCATATTACCAATGGTCTCTGGTATCTTTCCAGTTAGGAGATTCCCTGACAAATTTAATGACAACAGTCCCATGAGATGACCAAGTTCTTTGGGGATCTCTCCTGTGAGACTGTTAACTGAAAGGTCTATGCCGGTAACAAGTCCGAGTGTGGTACTGTATTCATCCACTCTTCCTTTCATCACCAATAATGCACTAAAATGAAACGAGTTGTCAGGGTAGAATCTCGAGAACCAATTAGCCACGTGTGGGTTGAGGTTTGTGGCCACGGCACTTAGGTTACTAAAACATTTTGGAATAGCTCCTGAAATGTTGTTATAACCAAGATCCAAGACATGAAGAGAATTAAGAGCACAAATCTGATCAGGAATATAGTCTTGAAAGCTATTCGAACGGAGGTTTAGAACCACAAGGTTTGAGAGCTTGTCTCCAATCCATGCTGGAATACTTCCCGTCAATTGATTTTCACTAAGATCAAGAACAAGCATATTAACTAAATGCTGCAATATGGATGGTACTTCTCCAAACAGGTTATTGTTACGAAGGCTTAATGACTCAATAAGACGCATAGATCCCAAGGATCTAGGAATTTTCCCAGTTAGACTGTTGTTTCCTAAATTTAGGACTTCCAACATTGGCATATTTTCCCAACAATCTGGAATTTCACCTGACAGAAGATTTGATTCAACGTGAAGAATGTTCAAAACTTTCAGGTTATTTGAGGAATTACAAAGAAAATTAAAAAGTGATCCTGAAAAAAAGTTCTTGGACAAAAATAAATCCCCCAATTCTGAGAATATTGCCTGTGGCAATGGACCTGTGAATAGGTTGGAACTCAAGTCAGCAATCCAACTTATCGGTAAATATGAAAACTCCCCGACTAATTGGTTATGGGAAAGGTTTAGATATTCAAATGAAGTCGAAAGGTTCCAAAACCAAGTGGGAATGACACCTGAAATTCCAGCATGGGAGATATCTAAAATATACATGTTCCTTTGGAATTGTAGCCACTGAGGAAATTGCCGACCAAGACGCCAGTTACCTAGTCCAATACCTTCACAGTGAAAAGGAGGAATCCAACTTGGGTTTGGTATAAACGTTAACATGTTGTTAGATGCCCAAAAATATCTCAATATCGTGAGATTAGAAAAGTGTGTTTCTGAGATATTTCCTTCCAACATATTATTGCTAACGTCTAAATGTTCCAAATTCCCAAGTTGTACTAAAATTTGAGGAAGAGTTCCATTCAATCTGTTGTATGAAACATCAAGAAATTTCAATGATGACAACTTACCTATCGAGAATGGAATGGGACCAGAAATGGAGTTTCGGTAAAGGGAAAGGTATGCCAAATTTTTAAATTGGCCAAGTTGATCAGGGAAATTGCCAGAAAGTTTGTTAGATGCAATATTTAATGACTCTAATCGATCCAAACTACATCTAGACAAACTCTCTATGATTTCTGAGACCTCATGATTAATTGTATTATTTGACAAATCCATCTCCCTCATATTGCAAAGACTTTCCAAATATTTGGGTTCAATCTCAAGCTGGTTATTTGAAAAATCAAGATGAGTAAGAGAGCTTAAGTTTCCAATGGCACTTGAAAAATTACCTTGCAGGCCGACACTGTTAAGACTAAGGAATTGAAGTTGGTTTAAATCAGACAACCAGTTGAGTGTCGATGATGAAGAGAATGAATTCCAACTAAGATCAAGAAATTTGAGAGAAGACATGTTTTGAAAGCCACTGGGAATCATACCTTCAACTCCACTAGAGCTAAGATCAATGGACACAAGACTACGAAGATTGAATATCCATGTCACCGAAGACAACATGTTTTGAGAAAGATCAAGAACAGCAAGAGATGTGTAATTAACACTGATTGGAGATGGACCATTATTTAGAGAGCATCCTGACAAGTGTAACTCCACCAAAGAAGGAAGATTGTGTGTTGCCTGCAGCCAATCAGTTGCTTTACTAAGATTTGCAAGGCTCAAACCAAGATACTGCAGAGATGAAAGACCAGAAACCCATTGAAGAGTTTTAGCTTCAAGTAAGGAATTGTGTCCAAGATCAAGATAATGCAGTTTTGAGAGATTTCCAAGATTATGGGGAATTGCTCCTTGGAAATTTGCCCAAGAGAGGTTAAGATACGTCAAACTCTTCATCGAACCAATGAATTCGGGAATTGCCGGGTCTCCAAATTCATTATTACTTAAGTCTAGGAAACTGAGATGTTTCAAATCGACCAAAGATGGATTTATTTTGCCTCCTAACTTTGATCGAAAGTAAGCATCCCATTCAGCAGCCGGTGCATAAGTATCAGGATTACTTGAAAGAAGCCCCAAATGCAGCTCTTTAACATGGCCAGTCAGGCTATTGCAGAAAACACCATGCCATTCACAGCAATCCTCACCTACAACCCAAGAAGATAGCCTGTTTGATTGATCAATGAGGTCTTGCTTGAACGTCAAAAGGGCTTGCCCCTCACTTCCAATGCAAAGCACATTGGAATTCCCATCACAAAAGCTAATAATAGCGGCTGCGATGACAAGAAGAAACCCAAACAAGGAAATTGTAACTGCTTTCATGGTTGCGTACTGATCATTGCTACCAACACCTAATATATAAAGTTAAAGAAAAGTGTTTTCTACCACATCAAGCATTAGGAAATTTCTTCGAAGACGCCAATTTAAATTTCCAGCTTGAATTTTCCACAGAAAGCATTCATATGTATGAATGAAATTCGACGTGTAGAAAGAACATCAAAGGAACTTGACAAGGAGGTCAAGTCAAGTCAAGTCAACCAAGTATATGGAGTTAAAAATTTCCAGAAAATCCAATTTCCAACTTGAATTTTCCACGGAAAGCATTTATGGTCCATTTAAATTCTACAATTCTAGAAAGAAGAACAAAAAAGACTTGACAAGTAAGTCAAGTCCACCAAATCTATGAAGTAAGTTCCACGGCCAAACAATTAACTCTTTAAGTCTTAGAAAAGAGAAAAAATATAAATAAAAATGAAAATATAGAAAAAAAAAAACTACAAAAAATCTAGAGAAGCTAAGACTCTTTTTCTTTTCTTTTTTTTTTTGCTATAGTTACTTACTTTTTTTTAATATATGTATGGCGCCTAAAATTATGAAATTTGTCGAAACAAGAATATTAATTCAAATTTAAAAAGTGGTTTTATATAAAAGTCTATGAGAGTAAAATGCTTAATTTTGCAAATTAAAATTTCAGTTTATCTTTCATAGTTAACATAATTATTTTTTATCCGTTAACTTTCAATACAACTTTAATCACCAAATATTAGTATAATTTTCACAATTTATAATTACAGATGCTAAATTTTAAATTTTAAATTTACTAAATAGGATATTTTAAAAATATTTGTATGAATTAATTAAGTTAAATTTTAAATTTTTAAAACAAGATTTCAATGCGTGATTTGATTGTATTTAGTATAAGTCATATAGTATCACCTAACCTTTTTTTTTTATATATCCAACAAGCAATGGAACTAACCCCTCATATAAGCCATGGAAAAAAAATTCTTTTAAAAGTACAAGGAGAGAATTTATAAATTTTAATGAAATGTTGTATTTTGATTGATTGAATCTACAACTGATGTAATAAAAAATGTAATAATTTTTTTGCATAATTGAACGATATTAATTTAAGTAATTATAATTTTATTATTTCGTATAAATTGTATATAAACTCGAGTTGTATAATTTAAATGATATATATTTAAATATAAAAGTGTTGGGCTAGTTTTGTTTGGCCTTCTACCTCCAAGCAAATGGGGTATTAGAATCTTGACAGGCCCAAACAACCCTGCTGCTGCTAATATACAAAATAAAGCCTTCCCCTGCTCCCTCCTCCCTATAAATATCTTCTATCTCTAATTTTCCTCACCATTCTCTCATCAACCTCTCTCAAACCCATCACCAATTGCCAAAATCCTTTCTTTTCTTCGTGTTTGAACCAAAACCTATCTCTTTTTTCCTTTCAGCCCCCTTTCCCACCTTCTAAAACCCTCCTAAAACCCATATAAGCTATTCCAATCCCCAGCAACCCCAACCTCTACAGCAACAACTTTACTAACCTTTTAGGCCACCCCCATCTCCATTGCCTGCCCAATTCCATTCCTTTGAACCATGAATAAGAGTCCTATGTATTGTTAATTGTGGTCATGAATAATAAAAGTATCATGTGTTGGAAATAAAATTGTGACCCAAGCATAATAAGGTAATCAAATATATCATAAAAGAAAGGTAAGGGGGTAAAAAAATAAAACCCATGAACTAAAATTGAACATTTTCGTTATCAATTAAGCCCTTGTTAAAGAAAAAACGATTAATTGTTTTCATCCAATAAAGAGCTTAATTGAATGAAAATAGATGTGTAAGAGTTTAATTGAGTGAATATATTTATTTAAATGTTCAATTGATTTGAAATAAAAGATTTAGAGCTTGATTGATTGTAATAAAATATCAGAGACTTACATGATTATTAAATTTTTGTTTAAGGTTTTTTTTTTTTAACCCTAATGCCTAAAAAATTGATAAAAAAATTACATAAAATTTAGAGAAATTAAGACTCTTTTTTCTTATTATTCTTTGCTATAGGTTTTTTTTTGGTTATGCTATATATGTTTGGCTAAAATTAAGCAAATTGTTAAAAAAGAATATTAATTCAAATACTACACTAGTTTTATATAAAAATGAAATTATAACACTCTATGTTTGTGATTTGAAACGTTTAATTTTGCAAAATTTTAATATATCTTTCGTAGTTAACATAAGTATTATTTTTTCACTAATTTTTAATAAATTTTAATCACCGTTCATTAGCATCATTTTCTCAATTCATGACTAAGTCTTAAACACGTAAATAATAATGATAAATACATTGAAAAATAAAAAACACGGCGCATAAACAAGCCAATTGATCTACCCCGTAAGGAAGAAAGCTTGTGACCGATGCTTTCCAACTTTTCATAGTAAGCTAGCCACCATGATTTGATGAAATACAAAGAAAGCTTGTGACCTCCAATTTCCTACTTGAATTTTCCACAAAAAGCATTTTATGATCCATTGAAATCCGATAATTGTAGAAAGAAGAACTAAAGGCTTGACAAAGGAGTCAAATCCACCAAGTCTGTGGAGTAAGTCCCACGGCCCGGTAATTAACACTTTAGGTCTTAGAAATGAAAAAAAATTACAAAAAATTTAGAGAAACTAAGACTCTTTTTCCTTATTATTTTTTTTTTGGTATAGTTATTTTATTTAATTTTTTTGGTATATTGTTGGAGCCTAAAATTAAGAAAATTGATGAAAAAAGAAAATTAATTCAAATATAAAACGTGATTTTATATAAAAATGAAGTTATATAAAAATCTATGAAAGAAAAACATTTAATTTTGCAAATTAAAATTTCATATATCTTTTGTAGTTTAGGTGGGTTTGAAATTAGAAGAGCAGTTTTTGATTGGAAACATTTGAAGCTTGAAGTAGATGAGACTCAGTATGAATTTGTTACTTGTTATAAGGTCGAATATGAGATTTATACATTTTAGAGAAGTTAAAAGATTCCTTTTTGCGTATTTTTTTTTTGTTATAGTTATTTTCTTTTTTTTTGTTAAATCAAATTTTACTATATTTGTTTGATTAAAATTAAGTAAATTATTGAAAAAGAATATTAATTCAAATAGAGCACTGGTTTTATATAAAAATGATGCTATAATACTTTATATATATTAATGTGATTTTAAACATTTAATTTTGCAAATTTTTAATATATCATTCACAGTTAACGCAATTAATACTTTTTTTCATTAATTTTCAATATAATTTTAGTCTCCATTCATTTGTATTATTTTCTCAATTCATGACCAAGTCTTAAATACGTAAATGATAATGATAAGTGCATTGAAAAGTAACAAACACGAAGCCTACTTTGCAAGAAAGAAAGCTTGTAACCAATGCTTTCCACCTTTCTTAAGCTAACCACAATGATTTGTTGAAATACAAAGAAAAATTGTGACCTCCAATTTTCAGCTTGAATTTTCCAAAAAAGCATTTTATGGTCCATTGAAATTCGACAATTGTAGAAAGAAGAACAAAAAAGACTTGACAAGTAAGTCAAGTCAACCAAGTCTATGGAGTTAAAATTTTCCAGAAAAACCAATTTCCAACTTGAATTTTTTTATGGTCCATTTCTAGAACAAAAAAGACTTGACAAGTAGTTCAAGTCCGCATTGTCTATGAAGTAAGTCCCACGGTCAAATAATTAACTCTTTAAATCTTAGAAAAGAGAAAAAATAAAAATAAAAATGAAAATTTAGAGAAACAATAAAATTACAAAAAATTTAGAGAAGCTAAGACTCTTTTTCCTTATTATTTTTTTTTGCTATAGTTACTTTTTTTTTTGTTAAATCAAGTTTTAATATATGTGTGGAGCCTAAAATTAAGAAATTTATCCAAAAAAGAATATTAATTCAAATATAAAAAGTAGTTTTATATAAAAATCTATGAAAATAAAATGCTTACAGTTTATCTTTCATAGTTAACACAATTATTTTTTATCCATTACCTTTTAATACAACTTTAATCACCAAATATTAGTATAATTTTTACAATTCATAATTATAAATATTGAGATTTAAATTTTAAATTTATTGAATATCATATTTAAAAAATATTTGTATGAATCAATTAAATTAAATTTTAAAATTTTAAAACAAGATTTCAATGCGTGGTTTGATTGTACTTAGTATGATTCCTATAGTATCACCAAACTTTTGTTTTTTTAATATCCAACAAGCAATGGAACTAACCCCTCAAATAAGTCATGGAAAAAATTCTTTTAAAATTATAAGGAGAAAATTTATAAATTTTGATGACGTGTTGTATTTTGATTGATTGAATCTACAATTAATGTAATAAAAAATGTAATAATTTTTTAAAATAATTGAACGATATTAATTTAAGTAATTATAATTTTATTATTTCATATTAAATGATATATAAACTCGAGTTGTATAATTTAAATGATATATACTTAAATATGAAAGTGTTGGGCTAGTTTTGTTTTGCCTTATGGCACTAAGCAAATGGGGTATTAGAATCTTGACATGCCTAAACAACCCTGCTGCTGCTAATAAACAAAATAAAGCCTTCCCCTTCTCCCACCTCCCTACAAATATCTTCTAACTCTATTTTTCCTCACCATGCTCTCATCAACCTCTCTCAAACCCATCACCAATTGCCAAAATCCTTTCTTTTCTTCATTTTTGAACCAAAACCTATCTCTTTTTTCCTTTCACCCCCCTTTCCCACCTTCTAAAATCCTCCTAAAACCCATCTAAGCTATTCCAATCCCCAGCAACCCCAACCTCTACAGCAACAACTTTACTAAACTTTTAGGCCACCCCCATCTCATTGCCTGCCCAATTCCATTCCTTTGACCCATGAACAAGAGTCCTATGTTTTGCTAATTGTGGTCATGAATAACAAAAGTATCACGTGTTGAAAATAAAATTGTGATGCAAGTATAATAAGGTAATCAAATATATCATAAAAGAAAGGTAAATGGGTGAAAAAAAAAAACCCCCATGAACTAAAATTCAACATCTTTTTTTATCAATTAAGCCCTTGTTAGAGAAAAGCTGGTTAATTGTTTTCATCCAATAAAGAGTTTAATTGAATGAAAATAGATATGTAAAAGTTTAATTGATTGAAAAAATATATTCAAAGGTTCAATTGATTTGAAATAGAAGATTTAGAGCTTGATTAATTGCAATTAAATATTAGGAACTTAAATGATTGTTAAATTTTTGTCTAAGATTTTTTTTAAACCTTATCCCTAAAAAATTCATAAAAAAAATTACATAAAATTTAGAGAAGTTAAGACTCTTTTTTCTTATTATTCTTTGCTATAGTTTTAAATCAAATTTTGCTATATATGTTTGGCTAAAATTAAGCAAATTGTTGAAAAAGAATATTAATTCAAATACAACACTAGTTTTATATAAAAATGAAGTTATAATACTTTATGTACATGATTTCAAACGTTTAATTTTGCAAAAGTTTAATATATCTTTCGTAGTTAACATAATTATTATTTTTTCACTAACTTTTAATAAATTTTAATCACCGTTCATTAGCATCATTTTCTCAATTCGTGACTAAGTCTTAAGCACGTAAATAATAATGATAAATATATTGAAAAGTAACAAACACGGCGCATAAACATGCCAATTGATCTACCCCGTAAGGAAGAAAGCTTGTGACCTATGCTTTCCAACTTGTCATAGTATGCTAACCACCATGATTTGATGAAATACGAAGCAAGCTTCCAATTTCCAACCTGAATTTTCCACAAATAGCATTTTATGATTCATTGAAATTCGATAATTGTAGAAAGAAAAACAAAAGACTTGACAAAGGAGTCAAATCCACCAAGTCTGTGGAGTAAGTCCCACGGCCCGTAATTAACACTTTAGGTCTTAGAAATGAAAAAAAATTACAAAAAATTTAGAGAAACTAAGACTCTTTTTCCTTATTATTTTTTTTTTTGGTATAGTTATTTTATTTAATTTTTTTTGTATATTGTTGGAGCCTAAAATTAAGAAAATTGATGAAAAAAGAATATTAATTCAAATATAAAACGTGATTTTATATAAAAATGAAGTTGTATAAAAACCTATGAAAGAAAAACGTTTAATTTGCAAATTGAAATTTCATATATCTTTCGTAGTTTAGGTGGGTTTGAAAATATAAGGGAAGTTTTTGATTGGAAACATTTGAAGCTTGAAGAAGATGAGACTCAGTATGAATTTGTTACTTGTTATAATGTCGAATGTGAGATTTATACATTTTAGAGAAGTTAAAAGATTCTTTTTTGTTTATTATTTTTTGTTATAGTTATTTTTTTTTTTTTTGTTAAATCAAATTTTACTATATTTGTTTGACTAAAATTAAGTAAATTATTGAAAAAGAATATTAATTCAGATACAACACTGGTTTTATATAAAAATGATGCTATAATACTTCATATATATTAATGTGATTTCAAACATTTAATTTTGCAAATTTTTAATATATTATTCACAGTTAACGCAATTAGTGTATTTTTTTTATTAATTTTGTTAATAAAATTAATAACAATCTTCCACCTCTATTCTTCCTCACCATGGTTTCATCATACTCTCTTAAACCCATCACCTATTGCCAAAATCCTTTCTTTTCTTCATTTTTGAACCAAAACCCATCTGTTTTTTTCCCTTCACCTCCCTTTCCCACCTTCTAAAACCCATCTCAGCTATTCTAATCCACAGCAACCCCCCAAACCTCTACAGCAACAACTTTACTAACCTTTTAGGCCACCCCCATCTCCATTGCCTGCCCAATTCAGTTCGCTTAACCCATGAATAAGAGTCCTCGTCTATGTTCTGTTAATTGTGATCTAGTATAATTCAAGTATCATGTGTTGGAAATAAAATTGTGATCCAAGTACAATATAAATGAAATTGATCAGTTCCTCTCCTAACCAAAAATGTATAATCTGATAAAACATGACACTGAAACAAATTTTCCTTCAGGAATGCCTCAAATTTCTATTGGAACGTACATTATCAGTGACTAACAAAGTGGATAGAGTCCAAATTGCCATGTAGAAACATAAAAAAAAATACAGTACTTCATCATTCCCAGCTTCTCCAATTATCTTTTGGCTGACCACAGTCTTCGATCACAACTGGTTGCAAAGTTCTCCCACTGTCTGAGCCAGCTTTTTCCATCTCCTTGACAACGCTTATCCATCCACTTCTTTACCAAACACAACATGCTTTCCATCAAGCCATGGAGTCTTCTCAGTGCATATAAAGAATTGGGAACCATTGGTGTTTGGTCCAGCATTGGCCATTGACAAGCAACGAGGTCCAATATGTTTGAGCTTGAAATTCTCATCTGCAAATTTCATGCCATAGATTGATTCTCCACCAGTGCCATTCCCCCTTGTGAAATCTCCACCTTGACACATGAAGCTCGGGATGATTCGGTGAAATGCTGATCCTTTATGGTGCAATGGCTTCCCAGACATTCCGAAACCCTTGTCGCCAGTGCAGAGTATTTGCAATTATATTGTGGGCTAACACAGTCAAGTAATCCAGATTTAGGTCAATTAATGTCAAATTACAAATAATTATAGTGGTATCATATTCGAACATGTAGTATGATATTAATTAAGTATGATCCTAGTTTAATTCTGTATTTAAATCCATAATATGATTGGTCAATTTTGATTAATTTATATATCGAAAAGCTCATGATGGTAACAACACATCCATGGGCTTGGATTTAGGGGGATTGATTTCTTTTCCACATTAAAAACAGTTTTAGTTATAAATTATGATAGTGATTCGGTTAGCCTTCAGCCAAATTGGTTATAGTTCAATTAGAGCTTCATCTAATTCAAAATTGTGTCCAAATTGCCTTGGCAATTGCACATATTGCTCAAGGAAAAAGTGGTTAATATTCTTCTTTCCCGAAAAGAAAATAAAAAACCTCAATTGAAAAGAAAATAGAATGGCTTTACTGATAAGGATATGGTGAGATATGGATAGAAATCTTATAAATTAGAAAACATATTTTCTTTTATACCAAGAAAAAAAGAAATTGTTGGGAATATTGACTCAAATCTCATAAGAGATTTGTTAGAGATTTGTTTGAGATTTGTCAGATATTGCTTGATGGACAAGAAGACTTGCAAGAGAAGAATTCTAAAAGGAAAGGGATTCTTAATAGGTAAGTTTGACTTACAGGAGAAGAATTCTAAGAGGAGAGGGATTCTTAATGGGCAAGTTTGTATGGTTATAAATAGGTGAAGTCTCTCAGAGTTAGGTATGAGAAAAAGATGTAAGAGAGTTGTAGGGTTTTGTGGGATAGACACCCCATAGGAGTATTGGGGCTCTACGTCTTATGAGTGTGTATATTTGTTTGTGAGTGGATTAGAGAGATTGAGAGGGTCCACATAGGTATGGTGAATGGGAGCATATGGGTATGTGTTTGGTTATGTTGAAAGGGTGCACAAGAGTTTGAGTTTGTGTTTGTTTGGGTTGAGAATACTCCATAGGACTAGAAGAGATTGAGAGTGTCTTATGAGTATTGATTGTTGAGTGAGGTTGATGATTTGATGTAAGTTTGTAATTCTCTACAACTAGTGGATCTTGTTTCTCATCCATAGATGTAGGTCAGTTGGACTGAACCACGTTAAATTGTTGTTTCTTATGTGTTTGATTTATTGTTTGATTTCGCTTCCGCTGGTGTGATTGGATTGGAGGCTTTTACCCCAACAAGTGGTATCAGAGCTGAAGGTTCGAAACATGAGAAGAGTTGAAGATTCAAGATGTGGAAAGAGCCGAAGGTTCGATATGTGAAAGAGCTGAAAGTTCGAGATGTGAGAAGTGCATGGTTTGAGACATGGGAAGAAGCAAGTTCAGAAAGCTCGATTCAAGAGAAAAGTTCGAGTTTAAGTTTTGAAGATTGAGGATTGGTTTGTATGAAGCGTGAAGACACAAGAGAAGAGAAGATGATTGTGAGACTTCCATTGTAGGTGGAGCCAAGCATGTCTAGCATGAAGACAGATGATTGATGAAATTTGAGTCAAGGTGGAGATTGTTGGGAATATTGACTCAAATCTCATAAGAGATTTGTTAGAGATTTGTTTGAGATTTGTCAGATATTGCTTGATGGACAAGAAGACTTGCAAGAGAAAAATTCTAAAAGGAAAGGGATTCTTAATAGGTAAGTTTGACTTACAGGAGAAGAATTCTAAGAGGAGAGGGATTCTTAATGGGCAAGTTTGTATGGTTATAAATAGGTGAAGTCTCTACAGAGTTAGGTATGAGAAAAAGATGTAAGAGAGTTGTAGGATTTTGTGGGATAGACACCCCATAGGAGTATTGGAGCTCTACGTCTTATGAGTGTGTATATTTGTTTGTGAGTGGACTAGAGGAGATTGAGAGGGTCCACATAGGTATGGTGTATGGGAGCATATGGGTATGTGTTTGGTTATGTTGAAAGGGTGCACAAGAGTTTGGGTTTGTGTTTGTTTGGGTTGAGAATACTTCATAGGACTAGAGGAGATTGAGAGTGTCTTATGAGTATTGATTGTTGAGTGAGGTTGATGATTTGATATAAGTTTGTAATTCTCTACAACTAGTGGATCTTATTTCTCATCCATGGATGTAGGTCAGTTGGACTGAACCACGTTAAATTGTTGTCTCTTATGTATTTGATTTATTGTTTGATTTTGCTTCCGCTTGTGTGATTGGATTGGAGGCTTTTAGCCCAACAAATGGTATCAGAACTGTGGTGTTCCCCAATAAATGGTATCAAAGCTGTGGTGTTCCCCAACAGAAATGAGAATACAAATTGGCGCAACGACCTTTATTTTCAAGTGTTCTTTTAAGCAAAAAAGAAAATAAAACTACTGCTAATATATGATTAATATAGATGATAACTCTTCATGAATTCAAAATAACTAGAAATTGTTATCATATATATATGTATGTATATATAGAAGAACGAAAATTTGTAGAAATGTTCAACTAGTATGTAATATAATTGTTGGCGAAAATTATACATAGCACTAAACTTTGATTGTACATCATCTCAAAGATTTACAAATTCACAGACAATATCCAACAAAAAATTTGGTCCTCCTCCACTATCTCAATTGAAAAGGGAGAAGAAACAAAAAAGGGAAGAAAAAATGTTGGTGTTTGACTCAAATATTCACCAATAAGGAGTTGCACTCTCAGATTTACTTAGAAGCTCCTCCAAATAATCAGCTCCTAAATCCTTAAACACCAGGATAATTTCCATCCCCATTTCCTTCTTTCTTGATCTTCATGTTCCCTGATCTTTTTGCTCTTCATGGAGTACCTTTTCTCAATTGTCAAAGTAGGAGAACAACTTTCTTCAAATCCATAGTTCATTTCTTGAAGTGAATCATAAACTGTATCCATTGGAAAATTGATTATCACCATCGGACCTCGCATTGCGAGTGTAGCTTGATCATACGCTAGCTGTAGCCTCATCTATATCCAAGGTTTCAGGCCAAAGTCTAACACCATTCCTTATGGAATCCCTTATCTCAACTGCATATTTTCCCCATGGCCTCTTCCTAACTCCTCTATATGAAACCTCCTTTCCTGTCCCATCTTCATTTGCATTCAACTTCACTTAATGATCCTTTCTAAAACTATTAACGGATGTGGTATCAAAAGTGTTTTCCTATGCTTGATTTAGGACTCCCAAAGGAACATTTCTTGGGAGTCATTTCCATTGAAAGGAAGGGTTTGGTTATAGAGATAATTGAATGATTCTGGTGAGAATTTTTTTGAGAAATATAGGAAGAAGAGGATTCAAGAGACAATTGGAGATTTGGGTAATGAAAAAATGAAGAGTCCATGCATGAAAATCAAGTAATTCTTATAATGGAAACGATTATTCTTCTTCGATCTTTTAATTAATTCACTTTGATTTTGCTTTTTGGTTTTGGTCATGGGAAATGAAATTTGAAGCTTAGTGATATATATATATATATATATATATAGTAATTACAAGCTAGGGAGGGAAAGGCTACATTATTCAAATATTTATTTTAAAAATGTAAAAAAAAAAGAAGAAGGAACAAATTAAAGAAACGATGGAAAGAGAGTAAAATTGTATGAAGATGTTATTAGCGTCCAACATCATTATTTGGTCGCAGAATCGACAGGTGAGTCAAAAGGAATACTCGTCGGGGCATGACGGCCAGGTCAAGTCAAAATTCTCTTACATCACCCGTGATGTTTCGCTTTTATGTCCTACCTATAACTCATATTTTTAGCTAATTAAAATTGTAAATCATTATGCTTAGAGTGATCAATTACAATGTTAATTACCTTATATTGATGAACATGATTTGATTAATATAGTCGGGTTATAGTTAAAGTTTGTCATAATTTTATTTTTTATGCAAGAAAGATTATAATTTGAGAATTAAAAAAAGAATTATAGATGTATAAATTTAAATTTTAATCTAATCTAAAGTACTTTTTAAAATATTTATATAAATCAATTAGACTAGACTTTGAATTTATAAAAAGATTACTTTATATATATATATATATACACTTTTCATTTAAATTATATGATATAATCATATTATTGAAAGGGGTTAATTTTAATTTTTCAAGTATCACTAATAAGTGAATGCTGATGAAATAAAAATTTACCTATCTAATAATAATGTATAATATAGAATAAATAATCAATATATTTTTAAAAATATTATTTTATGGTGTGATTTTAATAAAACAAAAAAATATATTTTTTCATTGAATAATTATTTCATATAATCCTTCTTTTATTAATTATGTCAAAATTTATCGTAAATGAGTTTCTTAAACTAGCATAATTGATGTTATACTAATTTTTTGAATAGAAAATAAGATGTTATACTAATTGTTAATACATACATTGGTCATTATTTTAAATGTTTTTATCCATTACTAGAATTTCATCCCACTATTTTAGGTAAGTTACTTTTCATTGTTTTTAATATATTTATAATTATTTTTAATAAAAAAATAATAATAATTTTAACTCACTTGTTGAATCTTATAAATATATCAAAATTAAAAAATAATAATAATTTTTAACTCACATGTTACGCTTTTGTTGTTGGCTCTTTTGCTATGACATGAACTTTTATTTTTTATTTTCAAATTTATAAATTATTTGTTCAAATCTATGACGTTTTTCCAATTTAGTTTAAATTATAAACATTTTAAAACTTGTAGAAAAAAGAAAAAGAAAAAAACAACTATATTTTTTTAATGATGACTTACGTTTGATTTTTAATTTTTTTCTTTTTATATTTCTTTATTTATTATTATTTCAATTAAAAATTTTCAAAATTACATAAATTTGGATAAAAAAGACTATTTTGCTTGATTCATTCATGGGTTAGTAATGTGAAGTGAATTGACAAAATCAGGTTGATCAGATTCTTCCAGCTTTTATATATATATTTTTTCTCGTAAACCGACATTCTCCAATTTCTATATAATTGCAATAAAAGCTTTCAATTCCTTTGGATTTATAAAAAATTGTAGTTTTTGAAATTTTACTTTTGAACAACAAATCAAAATCATAACGAAGACTAGTATAAGAAATATTTCGAATTAGAGGATTTATAAAAAAATTTTACCTTCAAGCCATATTGCATAAATCCTTGAACATAGGTCTACGAGTCAAATACATTAACACACACAATTTTATTTCATTTCAATAAATTATAACATGGAATACTACATCCATAAACCGAATACATGGATTAAATAAAAAGCTTGCAAATCAAGTTATTACATTACCAAACACACCGAAATGTGCTTCAATTACAAATAATTACATACCAATAGTAGCCCAAAACACATATAGCTTATCACCAATTTGCTCCAGTTTTTGATAATAAGCAAACCTCCAAGACCTGACGAAAACCAGGGGAGCCACTACCCCCCAAAACCCCATCACAAATCCAAGTACTACGCTTACATAAAGCCAATTCACATTAGACCTTTTCTTTCCTCCACTCCTACCTCCATTTGTAACATCAGGTGTTTCGCCATTTCTGCTGCAATTTTTAGTGACTGGAGGTCCACAAAGATGATTGCCAATGTACGAAAACCTGTCAAAGCTTTGCAGCTGGGTGCCTGATGGGATTTGTCCTGTCAAGTTGTTGTAGGACAAGTTCAAGTGATTCAAGAAATTCAAATTGGAGAAACTTGAAGGGATTTCACCATGGAGTTGGTTCATCGATAAGTCAAGAGATTCCAACACCTCCATATTGCCAATGTTCTCTGGTATCTTTCCTGTTAGGAGATTCCCTGACAAATTTAATGACCGCAGTCCTATGAGATTACCAAGTTCTTCGGGGATCTCTCCTCTGAGACTGTTAACTGAAAGGTCTATGCCGACAACAAGTCCTAGTATGGTACTGTAATCATCCTCTCTTCCTTTCATCACCAATAATGCACCCAAAAGAAACAGGTTATTAGACTCGAATGACCAGGTACTGTTTCCCACGTGTATCTTGAGGGGTTTTATGGCCATGGCACTTAGGTTACTAAAACATTTTGGAATTGCTCCTGAAATGTTGTTATAACCAAGATCCAAGAACTGAAGAGAATTATGAGCACAAATTTGATCAGGAATATAGGCTTGGAAGTTATTTGAACGGAGGTTTAGAACCACAAGGTTTAAGAGGTTGTCTCCAATCCATGCTGGAATACTTCCCGTCAATTGATTTTCACTAAGATCAAGAATAAGCATGTCAACCAAATTCTGCAGTGTAGATGGTACTTCTCAAAGTAGGTTATTGTTACGAAGGTTTAATGACAGAACACGGCGCAAAAATCCCAAGGATCTAGGAATTTTCCCAGTTAGATTGTTGTTTCCCAAATTTAAGACTTTCAAAAATTGCCAATTTTCCCAACAATTTGGAATTTCACCAGATAGAAGATTTGATTCAATGTCAAGAATGGTCAAAGGTTCCAATTTAGTTGAGGAATTGCAAAGAAAATTGGAAAGTGTTCCTGAAAATAGATTCTTAGACAAAAATAAAAACATCAAATCTGAGGGTGCCTGTAGCAATGGACCTGTGAATAGGTTGGAACTCAAGTCAACAACCAAACTCCTAGGAAAATATGAAATCTTCCCCACTAGTTGGTTGTTGGAAAGATTTAGATATTCAAATTGAGTCGAAAGGTTCCAAAACCAAGTGGGAATGACACCTGAAATTTCAGCATGGGAGATATCTAAATGAAACAAGTTCTTTTGGAATTGTAGCCACTGAGGAAATTTCGGACCAAGATGACAGTTACCTAATTCAATATTTTCACAGTGGAAAGGAGGAATCCAACTTGGATTTGGTTTAAACGTTAACATGTTGTTAGATGCCCTGAAAATTCTCAATCTTGTGAGATTAGAGAAGTGCATTTCTGATATATTTCCTTCCAACATATTATTGCTAACGTCTAAATGTTCCAAATTCCCAAGTTGTCCTAAACTTTGAGGAAGAGTTGCATTCAATTGATTGTTTGAAACATCAAGCAACTTCAAAGATGATAGCTCCCCTACCGGAAGAGGTCCGGTTAATTGATTGTACGAAACATCAAGAACTTTCAATGATGACAACCTCCCTATTGAGAATGGAATGGGACCAGAAATGGAGTTTTCAGAAAGGGAAAGGTATGCCAGATTTTTAAATTGGCTGAGTTGATCAGGTAAATGGCCAGAAAGTTTGTTAGATTCAATATTTAATGACTCTAATCGATCCAAACTACATCTAGACAAACTCTCTATGATTTCTGATACCTTATGATCAATTCCGTTATTTGACAAATCCATCTCTCTCAGATTACAAAGACTCTCCAAACATTTGGGTTCTATAATTTCAAGCTGGTTATGTGAAACATCAAGATGAGTAAGAGAGCTTAAGTTTCTAATGGCACATGAAAAATTACCTTGCAGGCCGACACTGCTAAGACCAAGGAATTGAAGTTGGTTGAAATTAGACAACCAGCTGAGTGTCGATGAAGAAGAGAATGAATTCCTACTAAGATCAAGAAATTTGAGAGAAGACATATTTTGAAAACCATTGGGAATCACACCTTCAACTTCATTGGAGCTAAGATCAATGGACACAAGACTACGAAGACTGAATATCCATGTAGGCACCGAAGACAATGTATTTGTGGAAAGATCAAGAACAGCAAGAGATTTGTAATTAACACTGATTGGAGATGAATCATTATTTAGATTGCAGCCTGACAAGTGTAACTCTACCAAAGAAGGAAGTTTGTGTGTTGCCTGCAGCCAATCAGTTGCTTTACCAAGATCTGCAGAACTCAAATCAAGATACTGCAGAGAAGAAAGACCAGAAACCCATTGAAGAGTTTTAGCTTCAAATAGGGAATTGTATCCAAGATCAAGGCAATGCAAATTTGAGAGATTTCCAAGCATATGGGGAATTGTTCCTCGAAAATTTGCCCGAGAAAGGTTAAGATATGTCAAACTCTTCATCGAACCAATGAATTCGGGAATTGCCAGACCTCCAAAGTCGTTATTGCTTAAGTCTAGGAAATTGAGACATTTCAACTCGATCAAAGAAGGATTTACTCTGCCCCCTAGCTTTGAGCGAAAGTAAGCATCCCATTCAGCTGACCGAAAATAAGCATCCCACAGAGCAATTGGCTTATCCTCATAAGCATCCCTTTCAACGACTGGCACATCTTCAGCAGGACTTCTTGAAAGAAGCCCCAAGTGCAGCTCTTTGACGTGGCCAGTCAAGTTATTGCAGAAAACACCAAGCCACTCACAGCAATTCTCACCTTCAACCCAAGAAGATAGCCTGTTTGATTGATCAATGAGGTCTTGCTTGAACTTCAAAAGGGCTTGTCTCTCACGTTCAATGCAAAGCGCATTGGAATTCCCATTACAAAAGCTAATATCGATGGCTGCGATGGCAAGAAGAAATCCAAACAAGGAAATTGTAACCGCTCTCATGGTTGCATATCGATCCTTGCTACCAACACCGAATATATAAAGTTAAAGAAAAATATTTTCCACCACATCAAGTGCTAGGAATTTTCTTCAAAGGCCTCCAATTTAAAATTCCAGCTTGAATTTTCCTCAAAAGCAATCATACGTATAAATTCGACAAGTGTAGAAAGAATATAAAAAGAACTTGACAAGAACTTTAAGTCAACCAAGTCTATGGAGCAAGTCTCACGGCCAGCTAATTAACTCTTTAGGTTTTAGAAAACAGGAAAAAATGAAATAAAAAATGAAAAGTTTAGAAAAAAAATAAAATTACATCAACTTTAGAAAAAAGTTAAATACTCTTTATCTTTATTTTTTTTCTATAGTTATTGCTTTTTTTGTTAAATCAAATTTTGCTATATATTTTTAGCTAAAATTAAGCAAAATTGTTGAAAAAAGATAATTCAAGTACAACACTGGTTTTATATAAAAATAAAGTTATAATAATTTATGTACATGACTTTAAACATTTAATTTTGTAAATTTTTAATATATCTTTTATAGTTAACACAGTTATTATTTTTTCATTAATTTTTAATATAATTTTAATCACCGTTCATTAGCATCATTTTCTCAATTCATGGCTAAGTCTTAAACACGTAAATGATAAGACGACTGCATAAAAAAGTAACGAACACGGAGCACAAATAAGCCAGCTGATCTAACCCTTGAGGAAGAAAACTTGTGACCGTTGCTTTCAACTTTTGATAGTAGGCCAACCACCGTGATTTGACGAAACACAAAGAAAGCTTGTGACCTCCAATTTCCCACTTGAATTTTCCACAAAAAGCATTTTATAGTCCATTAAAATTCAACAATTGTAGAAAGAACAAAAGACTTGATAAAGGAGTCAAGTCCACCAAGTCTATGGAGTAAGTTGCACGGCCCAGCAATCAACTCTTTAGGTCTTAGAAAAGAGAAAAAATAAATAAAAAATAAAAATTGAGAAAAAAATAAAATTACAAAAAATTTAGAGAAGTAAAACTCTTTTTCTTTATTATTTTTTTGCTATAGGCTTTTTTTTTTTAAATCAAAATTTGCTATATATGTTTAGCTAAAATTAATGTAAAATAAGTGATGATGGTAATAATTAATGGTTAAAATAAGATATGATAATGTAAACTATATATATTTTTTTTGGTAAGTAAAAGTAAAATTAATGGTGAATAAGTGATGATGTTTATAATTAATTTAATATTATCAAGTTCAACTAATTTAAAAATAATATTTTTATGAATTATAATAAAGAAATTAAAATTTATATTTCGTGTTATCAGGGAGAACTGAAAACCTCCCACGACTAACCCAATCAACAAGCACACGTTCTTCATCCTTACCACCTTCATTTGTAACAACTTTTCTGTTGTAGTTTACACTGACCGGAGGTCCACAAAGTTGATTGCCAATGTAAGAGAACTCGTCAAAAGTTTGGAGTTAGGTACTTGATGTGATTCTACCCCTCAAAATCAAGAGATTTTAGTATCCTCATTGTCACGCTCCAAACCTGAAGATTTAGAGCTTAATAATAATGCCGCATACTTATGAGACGAATCTTATAAGCGTATAAGACAACAGATATCTAACTAAATTAAAATCTTCAATAATCTTTAAAATAATACTTTACAGAATCTCAAGTCTATAAAATTATACTCTTTGTAAATTAGTCGAATATACTAAAATTCTTACTAATAAATCTTTTAGAATCAATAATAAAATACTCACTTCAAAAGTAATACCAAATTAAAGATAGATTCTAATCTTGCTAATCAAAGTAGTTGTCAAGATTAAGTCTCCTATGACGCAAACATTGAAATTTGAAAAAGTAAAGAAAAATAAAGGAATGAGTACGATGACTCGGCAAGTAACTGATATCCCCTCAGTTGGATTAAGCATGTCACAAAACATTTAGGCCAAAACATTAACTAAGTGATTCAAAAATATTTTGGGTAATCTTGTGTTCAAACACATTTTCACAAATCATATTCTCAAAATCAAATTCTCAGATTACAAAATGAAATAAATATCACAAAATTATAAAATTTATTAGTCTCCTGTAACATACTACGATCACCTTAACCCTTGTAGTGTAGGTTAGAATCAGAAATTTTCCTTTAGTGCAATGAGACAAAAATATATCAGAAACAACTAGATCATTGCACTGACAATCATAATTAACCCGTTAGTGCAATAGGATAGAACAAAAATTATAGTAACCCCTTTAATGCAGTGGGATAGAAGTATATCACTGATGGTACGATGAATAAAAACTACTATTCTCAACCGATGGCATGGTGAACAAAAACCACTATTCTTAATTGGTGGCATGGTTTGAAACCAATATCAATATCACAAAATACATGTCGACATGACCAACAATTAACCCCTATTGGCAGAGTCAAAATATAGTCATACTATGAGACAAAAACCACAATATATTTTCAGATTAGCCAAAATATACAAATTCAATATTTATAAATTTTTGCAAAACATAATCCATACATAGTAAATTCCATAATCATTCCAAAGCAACATTTCATATTCCAACAAACAACAGTTATATAAATATATTATTATGAAATCATATTTGAAAATCAAAACAATGTCAAACCATATTCCAAACTCATAACAAAGAAATCATATATATATTTTGCATACTCAACCCGATTTACAAAATAAACAAACAAAACTATATATATTATATATTTCAACTCTAAATATATTGAAGCTAACATTTATAGACATAAATTTCAAAGGGATATCAAATTACTTACCTGATGTGCTAAACCAAAACTTAAGCGGTAAATCACTCAATTTTTTTAATATCCTAACAATTCAAGAAATATTTAAAAATCAAAATTTAACCCAAAAACATAAATTTAACAAGGTAAACCTTCCACATATTATTCTAAGCAAATTGGGTTATGTGGCAACCTTTTTGACAATTCGAAACTATTTGAAAATATTTTTTTTAGTATATAAAACAAATTTTCTTTTAATATAGCAAAATGCCTAAAATTGAGTATAAATATGAAATTAAGGATTAAAACATAAAAAAAATCAGTAGGAATTTAAATTTTTACAAATATTTAATTTTTAACATTTAATAGTAATCATTTTTTTTTTATAAATCTAAATATAATTTAATAGTTCTTTAACAATGCCAATAACATGAAATTAATACAATAAAAATATATTAAAATAAGTAAAAATTCATTAAAAATAATATAACTAAAATTCAAGTAATTTATAACTAAGTACATCAAATATTGGCTAAAAATAATTTTTAAAATAATTAAAAATGAGAATTTCTAAATTCTAAAATTTTCACATTCCATGATCATTTGACTTAATTTGAGCCACAAAATCTTGAATATACTACAGTTCCTAGTGACAAAGAAAAGCATTAATTTAAAGAAAAAATGTAATACTACAACTTAGAATTTTGTTTTGGCAAAAATGATTTTTAGAAGCCTAAGTTTTGAAGTCTAAAACTTGACAAATTATCACAAACAGCCCAGATTTTTTGAGTTTTTTTATTCATGAAACCTATTTTGGGGCTTTGATTCTCTTAGCCTATAAATAATTTGAACAAACCAGTTATATCACTAGAAAGTTCACATTTCGTACTATCAAAAGCACCTAACTTTTGACCAAATTGGCCATTGGAGTAGGGAATTCTGGTGGCTCAAAATTAGGCATTTGTAATTGCAAGAAACCTCAAAAATCAGAAACTTGAAACATTAAATTCTCCTACATTACTCAACTAACACACATACAATTAGAAAGATCTTGAAGAGACATTTCCATTGGTATCACAATTTTGTAGGATTGTCACCAAAAAATTGTCAGAATATTTTTGAAATTGAAAAAATATAAAAATATAAGTTGGAGTTTGTAGAAAATTACATAAAACATGAAAATTCTAAAAATTTTAAGCAAAATCTTACCAAAATCAGTGATTTCTAAGATTGATTTGCCCTATCTCTTCCTCTATTCTTCTTCTCAAGTATTTCTTAAAGTTTTCCCTTTTTTTCTATCAGAGAAAACTATTAACAAAAGTTGTTGATAAGTTTTCTTTTTATTTTCTTCTCCTTTATTTTTTTTTTAACCAATGATACTTATGGGTTGGGTCACTGATATAATAACTTAGGCTTGGGTATTGCACTTATGTTGTCAATGTGGTCAGGTATCTTTCCTCCTAAGGAATTTCTTGATAAATTTAACGATTGTAATCTTGTGAGACTAGCTTGTTCTTTAGGGATCTCTCCAATGAGATTGTTGTACCCAAAAAAGAGTAATGTCATAAAAAAAATAGTACTAGGGAAAAAAACATAAAAGGTGAGTTTGGTGCAAATTTCATATGAAATGATCCTCTTATATATATATATATATATATATATATAAGTAGACCTATTCAAGGATCGAGTTATCTGTCTAAACTCGAAGGTTTGCTCAAGTTTTGAAAGGGTTTGGATAAAAAATTAAAACCTGTTAAACATGGTTTGGACATAATTTTTAGATCCACTTAAATTTTGAATTGAATTTTAGACAAAAAATTTAAAACCCAAGTCCAGCCCAATTGAATTCACATAAATAGAAATTTTTTATTTTTATATATATGTAAATTATATATAAATTAATTTACGTATGTATAAAAATTATAAATATTTTATTAAACTTAATTGTTACTTTTATATAATTTTTATTTTTAATTTTTATAAATATAAATATATATTTTAATTTATATATATATATGTGAATTAAATATAATTTCATTGAACTTAATTTAATAACA
Source organism: Durio zibethinus (assembly GCF_047325235.1). NCBI lineage: Eukaryota > Viridiplantae > Streptophyta > Magnoliopsida > Malvales > Malvaceae > Durio > Durio zibethinus. The sequence continues at coordinate 1,615,019 of NC_143173.1, read as the reverse complement.
TTTTTTTCAAATTTTTGTTATAAAAAAAGTTTAATGAGTGTATTTGGGATTTATTTTTTTAATTTAAGTCAGGTTTGAAAAAATTTTGAGATTCGAACTTCAAGTCTGCTAGGTCTAGACAAGCATATAAGCTATTAATACTAAACCTGACCTGAAACCAAACCGATCTTACCCATGAACACCTTTATACATGAGTCTTGGATATTGTGTAAAAAAAACACAATAGTAGGGGGTAGTTTTATCTAAATTAAAGCATAAAAGATGTCATCTTGTGCAAATAACTAAAAAGAAAAAAGATCATATAACAAATTAATTGGATATTCAAATTGATAAGGTATTAGCTAATATTATTTCAATTTCAGTAATCAAAATTAAAATTCCAATGACTCAAATAAAAAATATTATCTTAAATTGGCGATATTTTAATTTGTGGAGATAAATTTCAAGGATAAATTTGCTATGTGATTTTGGACTAGTTATAGATTAATATTTGGTTTGAATCATATAACATTTCTGGTAATTATATTGTATAGTCTTACTTAACTCCTAAGAAGAGATTTAAACATTCCACCATAGAATGTCTACGTTTTCCAATTCTTTATCAAAGCAACTCCTTTCTTTATCAATTATTTGTTAGACAAAAATAAATAAGCAAAAAAAAAACAATAAAAAAGAATTTTAGCTTTGAGGCATGAATAATATTTTTTTAAAGGCAATTATACCTTTAGGATACAACAAAGCCTTAAACTCTCCAATCAGAAATAGTGAAAATAGTCATACTAAAAGATTTATTTATAATGAATGAATAGACATAAACTTCTATTCAGATAGTTACGATCTTTTGTATAATCATGACCTTTATGAATAATAATCTATTTATATTCAAATAGTTATGACCATTTGTCATATGATATTTGTTTCTGTTCAAACATAATTATTTAAAATATGAATAAAATTAATACAAAAATTAATTTTATTAATCAATAATTAAATCTTTCTATCCAATGTGAAATTTACCATATTCTAAACTACCAACAATCCCCCACTAGTTTGGAATGTGGTGTTTAATTTTTACCTTTCACACAAATAAATATTATGAATACAAGAAGGTATCTCTCGATTTAAACCTTCAATTAGCGTATATATCTTAGAATTCTAACAAAGTTGATAGTGTCCGCAGATTAAACCTTAACTCCTAGTGTTAGAATTGAAAATGTAACACACATAATACTTATTTATTCTTCTGTTAGAGGTTTATAACTGCTTTTAGCACTATTATGGTCATATGCTTATCCTATTCATAAACATTTACAAGAGAAACCCCAACAATTCTTTTTTTTAAAGCGGCACCACTTCTATGTTTATATAGGTAGAGTTTCCATTATGTCTCAATTGCTTTAGACATTTAAAACTCCATTAAGAGAATAAAAACTCATCCTCCCACGCAATAGATCACACTAGTTTCTAAAATTTGAATGGATTTTACTAATGTTTAATAGACACATAACAATAACTTGTTTTCATCTATTAAACTTTGTAATTAGAGGTTACTAATTCAAAGTTGGGTTCCTATTATTGGTGTCTAATAGTAAGGGTTTAAATCCATTCTACTTGTAGTACTACTAACCAAATATCTTGGAATTTAATCTTCTTTTATGGTAATTACCCCCAATTGAGATCCAATTGAGATTGAATCTTTAATATAATCACTTCAATCTAATATGTCCAAATTTTTCATTTTGCATATCATTTATATGCTCCAGACATTATTACCTCATTATTATCATTTTAAGAAATAGTTAGTTTTGGTTGTGGCCACAACTCTATATTCATAACTTTCAACCATTTTATCTCCATACTTTTATACATCCTTAATACAATTATAATTCTAGTACAATTGGAAAAACTCAATGAATAAACTAAACTATTTTAGTCCTTTTTAATATATTTTTTAAGGACTTTTTTATGGCTTTAATTTAATAAGTGTTTAAACTTATTAGCTTGTATAATTTGCTCATAAAATTATACTAAAATCGTACAACACGATGGTGGTAATTTTTTTTATTTCTTTTGATTCTTATCACCCCCACCATATGCAAGTATGCATTCCTTTATTAAAGAATATCTCATTCAACTATCAAGATATCATATATATACTTAATCAATTTGCCATTTCATATATCTTTTTATTATTTAGTGGTTTTTTTTTTTTTTAAGTAGGAGGCCTCCAAATCCACCCTTAGTGAAAGATAACTAGCCGATATCTTAATATTTCAATAAAAGTTTTAAAACTTTTATATTTTAACTCATTATAAGAGTTTGCATCAATAAGCTGATTTTAAATATAATCATGCTTCTATAGTCTCTTTTTAAGACTTTTATGTCAATTCATTTTATATGAATCTATTTCATCATGGACAAATTTTTTTTTTATTACCATGAACAAAACCATTTCCATCAACCAAATGGATTAAAGAGCATTCCTTTTGCTATTATAAAAGTTTTCAAAATTAAAAGATTTTTGAATCACTCATGCTTCCAAAGTAAATATACTTTGAAATTTTCACTATATAAAACCATAGATGATAAATCATTTCTACAATCTATGAATTAGACCATATACATAACAAAAAATTACCACAATGTGATCAAGATTGTGGCATCAATTTTGGCTTATGGCTTTTCTAAGCCAACCATAATAATCTACCTCATACCTACAAATCATTTAGATTTGGCTATTAAAATTATCTCATTTATAATGATAGCTTTTAATGAAAACCAACTATCTCAAATGTTATCATGAGTTTTCAATGCATATAGTAATGGTCCAATGGCCAATCCCAAGTTCATGATTATTGAAACCTCTAAACTTGATTTTAAACTTTTATGAGAACTTTATTTCTCCACCATTGTGCAACTTATATATCTCTGTTATTTACCACTTTTAATTGGTTATAATATTTTTTCGATATATAATGAATTCAAACTTTACTCATAGGACCAATATACCTATGTAAAATAAGAGTTCATAATATATTTAACTCCAATTTTAATTACTTTCACAATCATTTTGTGATTAATACGTTCATATCAAGATCACCACTCTCAACAATAGTAGGAATTTCGATAGAACTTGGAGGTGAGCCAATATTTAAAGATGCTGAATTCTTGGACTCCTCCACAGAACTTCCTTTGGGATTGGAGTTACCACTGCGATGTCTGTAATGCCTGGAACACGATGACGTTCCAGATACAGAGTCATTATCCTTCTCAACAGAAAATGCTTGAACAGGAGTGGTATTTTGATTACCGATTAAGACAAGTTGTTCCACAGCATGAACCACACCCTCTCTAACAAACATTTTGGAGAAGGTTCCAGGAAGCTTCTCCATGAGGATCTCAGCAATTTGGAGGGAAAGAACCAGGACATATGGATCTTTCCATGCTATAACACCAGCCAAGAAACTTGATATGTTTGTCCCACTCAACCGCTTCTGAAGCATCTTTGCACTGCTGAAGTACATCAGTTTTCCAATAACTGAAAGACATTTGTAGCGAACAGTGCTATTGACACTAAAACTATAGATATGTATGAGAACAGGAAAGAGATCCATTCCAAACTGCTGAAGAAGTTTGGGTTGATCATTCAACAATTTTCACTTGGGCTGAAACCTCAGTAGCGTTTCCATTGGTGTCTTCTTGCTTGCCAGAGCTACTAGCAGAAGACTTCTTCACAATAGATCCTTTCAAAAATATATTTAAGCTGGCAGGGAGGGAGATGGTTCCTTGTGGCAATGGAGGAAGAAGCTCATTTGCTAGATTGTCAATCTAAAAGATCTTCTCTGCTGGTCTACTTAAAACTGGCGGAACAGATGAGTTGGAGGAAACGCCAGAACTGGCGGAACAGATGAGTTGGAGGAAACGCCAGAACCTAATAGTATATCTTTAAGTATGCCACTGATAGCAAGCAAAAGTAAAGTTTTTTTTTTTTAGAGGAGACCCCCTTGCACATGCTGAAAAAAGTCAGCCTGAGTAACAAGTCCATGATTGCACAACTCATCTAATTTATCAGGGGAAGATGCAAAGGTTTCAGCAATGCGAGTCAAAAACATGAGTGTTTCTTTTGTAGAGAATCAATCCGTGAAGCCACATTAACTTAGAAATCTCTCCAGTAGCCACACTAGCAAGCAAATTCATTCCAGCATCATTCCTAACTGGTACGCATGCATTTGCTTCAGAGTACTTGACACAACTTTCAATTAAAGCATTAATGGAGCTGAAAGAAGCCTCCAGCAGTTTCCCTGATTTAAGTTCATTTCCAAAGATGGGGAAGCCATTTTTGTAACTTCAGTTGTTTTCCTGGCATCTTCTCCAGTTTTACAATTTTTATTTTATTTTATATGGAACAGCTGTGTGTGAACCATCTCCCTCATCAGACCCAATCAGCATATCTTTCAAGTTATTGTTCTGCCAAGATTCAGTATTCACATCAGCGATAATATTTGTCCAGCAAGTATCACTTTTCTCCTTCATGTTACAATCTAATTGTTCAGACTTCTCTGAAAGCATAGGAGAAGAAGCTCTGCTCAGACAGAATGATCTTCAAGAGATCATCCACTGGCACTTTGTGCTCGACTTCTACCTTGATTTGGGATGTTAACAATGAACTTATGACTATTACCCTCAGCCATAAGAGCATCCATGGCCTTTTCACATGTTAAACCAGACTGATATTTTATGCAAAAGCAGACTTGCTTGCAGTCTCTCCTTGAGCAAGCTTAACCGAACCAGTTTTAGAAACAGAAAGTTAAGGTACTGAACTCTTCATGGCAACCTCAGATGACCCAGAGTACTTGCTTTCACTGTGAGAAACTTCAGTAAAACAAGGTCTTGCAGACCAGGTAACAGCCTGATTTGAACCAGACTTAGCATCCATCTCAGCATCAACTCATTTTTTTTATATATATATCAACTAAACTCGCTTTCTTCTGTATTTTTATATTCTTGTGACTACGCAAATGATTCACAGACTTACCAATGTTACACATCTGTAGAGCTGTAAGATTTATAGGTAGCTTATCAAGTGCTCTTAGTAAGGTTAAAAGAAAATCGTCAACTGATCTGTCATCCTTGGCCTCATAGGTTGTTCTGTTTCCATTACCGTGGCTAATGCCTTACAAGGAGACGCTCCACCATATGGTTCATGACCTTCACTACCTTCTAAACTCTCCACGTGCTCACATTTCTTTTGGGCAGTGACAGTTTCCCACTTAGGTTTTTGTTTCTCATTATGACTGGCATGACTACGTGCATCAGTCTCAACATCCTTTTCATCTTTCACTGCATCAACATTTTCCAAAACCATATCTTTAGCAGAAGCATGCTTCAGCACCTTTGACTCATTTAGCCTTTTCTAATATTAATCTCCAAATCATGCCAATTTCTTTTCTTTACATCTTCCTTAGGCAAAATTAAATTTTCTTATATAATTGCCTTTAAATTGTTAGAGAAAAATACATAAGAGAAAAAAAATAATAGAAAAGAATTTTGGCTGTGAGACATAAAGAACATTTTCTTAAAGACAATTATACCTTTAGGATACAACAAAGCCTCAAACTCTCTAATCAAAAATAGTAAAAATGATCATACTAAAAGATTTATTTATAATGAATGAACAAACATAAACTTATATTCAGATGGTTATGACCTTCTGTATAATCATTACCTTTATGAATAATAATTCATTTATATTCAAATAGTTGTGACCATTTATCATATGATATTTATTTCTGTTCAAACATAATTATTTAAAATATGAATAAAATTAATACAAAAATTAATTTTATTCATCAATAATTAAAATTTTCTATTCAATGTAAAATGTATCATATTCTAAACTACCAACGTTATTCCTTTCATCTATGTCTGGTTATCTCCATATGTTTAGAGTTTCCAGAAACTGAACCCTTTATTTTCTACGATAAACAATCCTTTTGAATTTGATTAATATGTAAATGTTACATATTATAATGATTTATCATTCAAAAACAAAAGAATAAATAAATAAATAACAAAAATAGTCAAGAATGATTCGGTTCTTTTTATTTGTTCAATGTGAAATCATGGATTTGTATGCAAAATTATTATTGACCAATATTTTCCAGGCCTGAAAATTTTGCAACAATCATGTTCCATTTGGACGGCCTCTCGGATGTCAAAATGAATAGTTTCAATGTGATTCGATGAAAATCTTTATTATTATTCATTCAAATGAAGCATTATTTTATGATGGTTTAATTGGTACAGGTCAACTATTTTCAACATTTGGTCTTGTAAAATTATAGTAGGGCATTCAGTTACCCCTAAAGGTTTCCAAATTTCAAGTTTCAACCTATCAATTACCAGATAAGCAAGCAAATTAATCAGTGAATCTTCTATTTCTATAGTTTCTGGTTTCAGAAAAGCTCGTCAAAAAATGATTAATATAACAGGGCTTTAAAGTTTAAACTTCACCCCCCCCCCAAAAAAAAAAAAAAACTTGGTCAAAAGTTTTAAGTGAGAGTTCTTAAATATTCAATTTTAATAAAATGCTACTTGCTTTTTCTACTGTGTAGAGTTTAGGGTTGTGTGTAATTTGAACTTTTATTCTAAAATCTTGTTATTGTTCATAATTTTTGGATAAAAATAATGATCGGTGAAAATTTATCCATTAATTTGTAAATAATATATATAATTCTTATAACTTTTATAACAAATTCAAATTCAAATTTACTCTTTTAATTTTATTTTTCAAAACAATTAAAAATAATAAAAATGATTTAAAATATACTAAAAAAAAAGAAAAGAAAATGCATAAGCAAAAGGATAAAAATGAAAATAGCCAAATCGGGATAGCACATAAAGACCTCCACTTAAAGACGGCAAAGGCTCGAGTAAAGACTAGTTTATATTCGTTTTAACTTTGATCATATTATTATTTTTTATACTCGATGCCAACTTGATATATATATATATATATATATAATCTGTATTAGGTTTACCTTGACCAAGAATCAATTCAATAATATAACATTAATAATTATAATTTTGAATATAAATTATATCTTAATTATTAACATAAATTATTAATATAACAAATAAAAATAAAATTAAATAATATATATTCTTATATATATACCTTGAGACGAGGTAGAATAAAGTATCTTAAACCTGGTTTCGACTCGATTTTGATCTTAAAAAAAAAAAAAAATCATCCTACTTCGATCCGATTTTGATTTTAAAAATTGTCCCTATTATATTGATGGATTGAAACTAATCAAATATGTGTTATTTTGACATCTCAACCTCCAATGACTTCATTTTTTACAAAATTTATTTTATTAAAAAAAGAAAAAATAATAAAATAAAACAAAGGAAAGGAAAGGAAAGGGCTGAAAAAAAAAGAAAAAAAAAACTAAATGGGATGCCACATGAACACTTCTACTGCCAATTTAGTTCTCCAAACATAGATAAAAAAAAAATAGATAATTAAAAACAAAAAATAGCCAAAACTTAAAAAAACAACCCAAAAAAAAAAAAAACCAAATTAATAGGGGTGCCTAATGAATACATCCATTTAAGGATGACAACTTGTCATGACATGTTTTTATTCACCCTGACTTTGATTTATCTTTTTAATAATTCAATCCAACTAAAAGGATTTATAAAAAAAATTGTACCTTCAACCCAATTTAAATAAAACTTGAATACACATCTATGAGTCAAATACATTAACACACATAATTTTATTTCATTTCAATAAACTATAACATAGAATACCATATCCAAATCCGAATACATGGATTAAGTAAAGAGCATACAAATAAAATTATTATATTACCAAACACACCGAAATGAGCTACCATTTCAAATAATTACATACCAATAGTAGCCCAAAACACGTATAGCTTGTCACCAATTTGCTCCAATTTTTTATAATAAGCAAACCTCCAAGACCTGATGAAAAACAAGGGAGCCACTACTCCCCAAAACCCCATCACAAATCCAAGCACTATGCTTACATAAAGCCAATTCAACTTAGACCTTTTCTTTCCTCCACTGCTACCTCCATTTGTGACATCAGGTGTTTCACCATTTCTGCTACAAGTTTTAGTGACAGGAGGTCCGCAAAGATGATTGCCAACGTAAGAAAACTTGTCAAAGCTTTGGAGCTGGGTGCTTAATGGGATTTGTCCTGTCAAGTTGTTGTAGGACAAGTTGAAGTGATTTAAGAAATTCAAATTGGAGAAACTTGAAGGGATTTCACCATGGAATCGGTTCATGGACAAGTCAAGAGATTCCAAAACCTCCATACTGCCAATGTTCTCTGGTATTTTTCCTGTTAGAAAATTCCCCGACAAATTTAATGACCGCAGCCCCATAAGACTACCAAGTTCTTTGGGGATCTCTCCTGTGAGACTGTTAACTGAAAGGTCTATGATGGTAACAAGTCCTAGTGTGTTACTGTATGCATCTTCTCTTCCTTTCATCACCAATAATGCAGCCAAAGGAATCAAGTTAATACGGTCGAGTTCCCAGGCGAAGTTACCCACATATTGGTAGAGGGTTTTTGTGGCCATGGCACTTAGGTTACTAAAACATTTTGGAATAACTCCTGAAATGTTGTTATAACCAAGATCCAAAACTTGAAGAGAATTAATAGCACAAATTTGATCAGGAATATAGGCTTGAAAGTTATTTGAACGAAGGTTTAGAACCACAAGGTTTAAAAGCTTGTCTCCAATCCATGCTGAAATACTCCCCGTCAATTGATTTTCACTAAGATCAAGAATAATCACCTCAACTAAATGCTGCAATGTGGATGGTACTTCTCCAAACAGGTTATCGTTTCGAAGGTTTAATGACCTAATGCTACGCATAGATCCCAAAGATCTAGGAATTTTCCCAGTTAGATTGTAGTTTCCTAAATTTAAGACTTGCAACATTTGCCAATTTTCCCAACAATTTGGAATTTCACCTGACAGAAGATTTGATTCAATGTCAAGAATGGTCAAAGCTTCCAGTTTAGTTGAGGAATTACAAAGAAAATTGGAAAGTGATCCTGAAAATAGGTTCTTAGACAAAAATAAAAACCTCAAATATGAGATTGGCAGTGGCAATGGACCTATGAATAGGTTGGAACTCAAGTCAACCGTCCTCTTCATCGGTAAATATGAAATCTCTCCAATTAGTTGGTTATGGGAAAGGTTTAGATATTCCAACTGAGTCGAAATGTTCCAAAACCAAGTGGGAATGACGACTGAAATTTCAGCATGGGAGATATCCAAACGAGACAAGTTTTTTTGGAATTGTAGCCACTGAGGAAATTGCGGACCAAGATGCCAGTTACGCAATTCAATACTTTCACAGTGGAAAGGAGGAATCCAACTTGGATTTGGTTTAAACGTTAACATGTTGTTAGATGCCCTAAAAAATCTCAACCTCGTGAGATTAGAAAAGTGCATTTCTGATATATGTCCTTCCAACATATTGTTGCAAACGTCTAAATGTTCCAAATTCCCAAGTTGTCCTAAACTTTGAGGAAGAGTTGCATTCAATCGATTGTTTAAAACATCAAGAAATTTCAATGATGACAACTTCCCTATTGAGAATGGAATGGGACCACAAATGAAGTTTCCAGAAAGGGAAAGGTATGCCAAATTTTTAAATTGGCCGAGTTTATCAGGTAAATGGCCAGAAAGTTTGTTAAATCCCATGTTTAATGACTCTAATCGATCCAAACTACATCTAGACAAACTTTCTATGATTTCTGATACCTCATGAACAATTCCATTATTTGACAAATCCAACTCCCTCAGATTGCAAAGACTTTCCAAATATTTTGGTACTATAATTTCAAGCAAGTTACCTGAAAGATCAAGATGAGTAAGAGAGCTCAAGTTTCCAATGGCACTTGAAAAATTACCTTGCAGACCGACGCTACGAAGACCAAGAAATTGAAGCTGGTTTAAATTAGACAGCCAGTTGAGTGTCGATGATGAAGAGAATGAATTCCAACTAAGATCAAGAAATTTGAGAGAAGACATGTTTTGAAAACCATTGGGAATCACACCTTCAACTCCATTAAGGGTAAGATCAATGGACACAAGACTACGAAGACTGAATATCCATGTAGGCACCAAAGACAACTTGTTGGCAGACAGATCGAGAACAGCAAGAGATGTGCAATTAACACTGATTGGAGATGGATCATTATATAGATAGCATCCTGACAAGTGTAACTCTGCCAATAAAGGAAGTTTATTTGTTATCTGCAGCCAATCAGTTGCTTTACCAAGATCTGCATGACTCAAATCAAGATACTGCAGAGACGACAGACCAGAAACCCATTGAAGAGTTTTATCTTCAAATAGGGAATTGTGTCCAAGATCAAGATAATGCAGTTTTGAGAGATTTCCAAGATTATGGGGAATTGCTCCTTGGAAATTTGCCCAAGAGAGGTTAAGATATATCAAACTCTTCATGGAACCAATGAATTCGGGAATTGCCAAGCCTCCAAAGTCGTTGTTGCTTAATTCTAGGAAACTGAGATGTTTTTGTTGGGATTTGCTTTGAATCTCAGAATCCCACATCAAAAGTTAAGTGAGTTTGAGTTTGTCTTGTATCCCACATCGGGAGTTTAGTAAAGGTATAAAGGGTTTCACCCTTTATAAATAAGATGTTTTGGTTTTAGTTTAGTAACTTCAGAGAGTTAGACACCAAGAGAATAGCTAAGTGAGTAGGCTATTAAAAGGGTGTAATTGGGTTTTGGGTTAAGTTTTGAGTAAGGAGTTTTAGGAGACTTTTCTCATTCTAAAAGTCTCACAATTGTAAAGATTTATTTGATAGTGGATTAGGTTTGGAGTAGGTCATTTTGAGTTGGGCCGAACCAAATATATTTCTGTGTTCTTATTCTTGATTTGAGCTTGTTATTTTGTGTGTGTGGTTGCTGCGCGTGGGATGCCAGTTTGGAAGCTTGGAAGGGTCAATGAAAATTGAGGCTACAGCCCATCGCAAGTCCTTTTTCTTTTCAACTAAAGGACAGACCAGACAGAGCTTAGCCCCTCTCTTTTACTTTTATTGATTCTATCTCCGATCCCGATCCTCAGCTTAGTACAGTCCAGCCAGCCTGATAGTAAGTCATTCGGAAAGATAGGGAAGCGTGTTGTAAGACAATCAATCAATTCCTCACCTCAAGTGCGGTGTGTTTCAATATGCATCCAAACCTAAGGCCTATGTCCTATAGTTAGTATGTTTCGATCTAGAGTTATCATTCTTCGCTCAATGGTTTCGAAAGGAAAGCAAGTTCTGAAGCCAACGAGTTACATAAAAGGAACGACTGACTAAGAGTAAGAGAGGGAAGATCATTTGTGTGTTCTTATTCTTGATTTGAGCTTGTTATTTTGTGTGTGTGGTTGCCGCGCGTGGGTATTGTGGTATTTCCCAACAAGTGGTATTAGAGCGAGGTTCGAGGTTCGTGGGTCCAAGAGATCGTGAAGTAGTGTTTGAAGATGTCTGAAGAAGGTATGTCTGGTATGTCTATGCCTAAGTTTGAGATTCCGTTATTTGATGGAAAGAGTAATTTTATGTTATGGCAAAGTACGATTCAAGATCTGTTAGTACAACAAGGGTTGGATCAAGCATTAGAGAGTAGCAAGCCTGAGGGAATGTCTGATGCTAATTGGAATAGGATTCAAAAGAAGGCTGTTAGTACTATTAGATTGGCGTTAGCTCCAGAAGTAAAGTACAGTGTGTTGACTGAGAGTACTCCAAAGAGTTTGTGGGATAAGCTTGAAGGTATTTATGCTTTGAAGTCGTTGACTAATAGATTATGTTTGAAGATGGATCTGTATTCTCTGAAGATGGAAGAAGGTATGAGTCTTCATAATCACTTGAATGAGTTTAATAAATTGGTTTCTCAATTGCTAGCGATTTCTGTTGATGAGTTAAAAGATGAAGAGAAGGCTTTAATTTTGCTGTCATCTTTACCCAAGTCTTATAGGCCTTTAGTTCAGACTGTGTTGGTAAGCAGGTCTGCTTTGAAGTTGGATGATGTGACTGTCCTGTTGCGTGAGAATGAAAGGTTTATGGGAGCTCGGAACTCATCACCTGGGGGGAGTACACTAGCTGTAGAGGGTTTTGATCAAGGGAGGACTCAAAAGAGGATTGATGGATCGAGATGGAGATCTAAGTCAAGAGACAGAGATTACAGTGATGTAGAATGTTATTATTGTGGTGAGAAGGGACATATCCAAGTACGCTACAGGAAGCTGAGAAGGGATATGGTTGCTTTCAAAAGGGCGAATGATGAGAAGAAATCAGATGAAGAAAAGAGTGATACTGTTGCTGTCGTGTCTGATGATGATGATGTTGTTTTGACAACTTGTGTGGATGAGACTCAGACTTTGAAAAGTGATAAAGGTTGGGTTTTAGATTCAGCTGCTACAGTTCATGTTTGCAATGATAGGAGCTGCTTTATGGAGTTGAATGAGAATGAAAAGTATGGGGATATTGTGGTTGCTAACGAAAAAAAGGTGCAGATTCAAGGCATTGGGAGTGTTTGCCTTAGATCTCACAATGGTGTTATTAGGACACTTCGTCATGTAAGGTATGTACCAAATTGTCACTACAATTTGATTGCTTTGGGTGAGTTAGCTTCTCGGGGGTACACATTTTATGGTAGTAATGATTGGTTGAAAGTGTATAAGAATGATAGTGTGATTCTACAAGGGAATAGGGTCAATCACTTGTACATGTTTGATGGAGGCTCAGTTGCTGGAATGCCTGTGATGAAAGAAAAGAAGAAAGGTAAGCATGTTAGCTTTGCAGATACTGTTGAAGTGTTTGGAGATTCAAGTCAAGGGAGGATTTGTTGGGATTTGCCTTGAATCTCAGAATCCCATATCAAAAGTTAAATGAGTTTGAGTTTGTCTTGTATCCCACATCGGAAGTTTAGTAAAGGTATAAAGGGTTTCACCCTTTATAAATAAGATGTTTTGGTTTTAGTTTAGTAACCCCAGAGAGTTAGACACCAAGAGAATAGCTAAGTGAGTAGGCTATTAAAAGAGTGTAATTGGGTTTTGGGTTAAGTTTTGAGTAAGGAATTTTATGAGACTTTTCTCATTCTAAAAGTCTCACAATTGTAAAGATTTATTTGATAGTGGATTAGGTTTGGAGTAGGCCATTTTGAGTTGGGCCGAACCAAATATATTTGTGTGTTCTTATTCTTGATTTGAGCTTGTTATTTTGTGTGTGTGGTTGCTGCGCGTGGGTATTGTGGTATTTCCCAACAGTTTCAACTCGATCAAAGAAGGATTTATTTTGCCTCCTAGTTTTGACCGAATGTAAACATCCCATTCAACATCCCATTCAGCATGCGGTGCATGCACATCAGGTCTACTTGAAAGAAGCCCCAAATGCAGCTCTTTGACATGGCCAGTCAAGTTATTGCAGAAAACACCAAGCCATTCACAGCAATCCTCACCTTCAACCCAAGAAGATAGCCGGTTTGATTGATCAATAAGGTCTTGCTTGAACTTCAAAAGGGCTTGTCTCTCACTTTCAATGCAAAGCACATTGCAATTCCCATCGCAAAAGCTAATAATGGTGACTGCGATGACAAGAAGAAATCCAAATGAGGAAATTGTAACCGCTCTCATGGTTGCATACCGATCATTGCTACCAACACCTAATATATAAAGTTAAAGAAAAATATCTTCCATCACATCAAGTCAAGTCAAGCAAGTCTATGGAGTTTGAATTTTCCACAAAAACCAATTTCCAGCTTGAATTTTCCACGGAAAGCATTTATGGTCCGTTTAAATTCTACTATTGTAGAAAGAAGAACAAAAAAAACTAGACAAGTAAATCAACTCTACGGAGTTAGAATTTTCCACAAAAACCAATTTCCAACTTGACTTTTTCACGGGAAGCATTTATGGTCCATTTAAATTGCATATATGGTCCATTTAAATTCTACAATTGTAGAAAGAACAAAAAAGACTTAACAAGTAAGTCAAGTCAACCAAGTCTATGGAGAATTTTCCACAAAAACCAACTTGAATTTTCCACGGAAAGCATTTATGGTCCATTTAAATTCTACAATTGTAGAAAGAAGAACAAAAAAAGACTTGACAAGTAAGTCAAGTTCACGGTCAAACAATTAACTCTTTATGTCTTAGAAAACAGAAAAAATGAAAAAAAAATGAAAATTTAGAAAAAAATAAAATTACAAAAAATTTAGAGAAGCTAAGACTCTTTTTCCTTATCATTTTTATGCTATAGTTACTTTCTTTTTTTCTTTTAAATCAAGTTTTAATATATGTATGGCGCCTAAAATTAAGAAATTTGTCAAAAAAAGAATATTAATTGAAATATAAAAGTGGTTTTATATAAAAATCTATGAAAGTAAAACGTTTAATTTTGCAAATTACAATTTCAGTTTTATCTTTCATAGTTAACACAATTATTTTTTTATCCATTAACCTTTAATACAATTTTAATTACCAAATATTAGTATGATTTTCACAATTCATAATTATAGGTGTTAAAATTTGAATTTTAAATTTATTGAATGTTATATTTTAAAAATAATTGTACAAATCAATTAAATTGAATTTTAAATTTTTAAAACAAGATTTCAATGCGTGATTTGATTGTACTTAGTATGATCATATAGTATCACCAAACCCTTTTTTTTATATCCAACTAGCAATGGAACTAACCCCTCATAGAAGCCATGGGAAAAAAATTCTTTTAAATTATAAAGAGAGAATTTACAAATTTTAATAACGTGTTGTATTTTGATTGATTGAATCTACATTTGATGTAATAAAAAATGTAATAATTTTTTTACATAATTGAACGATATTAATTTAAGTAATTATAATTTTATTATTTCGTATTAAATGATATATGAACTCGAGTTGTATAATTTAAATGATATATATTTAAATATAAAAGTGTTAGGCTAGTTTTGTTTTGCCTTATACCACCAAGCAAATGGGGTATTAGAATTTTGACAGGCCTAAACAACCCTGCTGCTGCTAATAAACAAAATAAAGCCTTCCCCTTCTCCCTCCTTCCTACAAATATCTTCTACATCTATTTTTCCTCGCCATGCTCTCATCAACCTCTCTTAAACCCATCGCCAATTGCCAAAATCCTTTATTTTCTTCATTTTTGAACCAAAACCATCTCTTTTTTTCCTTCACCTCCCTTTCCCATCTTCTAAAACACATCTCAGCGATTCTAATCCCCAGCAACCCCCCAAACCTCTACAGCAACAACTTTACTAACCTTTTCGGCCACCCCCATCTCCATTGCCTGCCCGATTCCGTTCGCTTGACCCATGAATAAGAGTCCTCGACTATGTTCTGTTAATTGTGATCAAGTATAATTCAAGTATCATGCGATGGAATAAAATTGTGATCCAAGTATAATATAAATGAAATTGATCAGTTCCTCTCCTAACCAAAAATGTATAATCTGATAAAACATGACACTGAAGCAATTTTTCCTTCAGGAGTGCCTCAAATTTCTATTGTAACGTACATTAGCAGTGACTAACAAAGTGGACAGAGTCCAAATTGCCATGTAGAAACATAAAAAAAAAAATACAGTACTTCATCATTCCCAGGTTCTCCATCAATTTCTTTTGGCTGACCACAGTCATCGATCACAACTGGTTGCAAAGTCCTCCCACTGTCTGAGCCAGCTTTTTCCATCTCCTTGACAACGCTTATCCATCCACTACTTTACCAAACGCAACTTGCTTTCCATCAAGCCATGGAGTCTTCTCCATGCGTATAAAGAATTGGGAGCCATTGGTGTTTGGTCCTGCATTGGCCATTGACAAACAACCAGGTCCAGTATATGTAAGCTTGAAATTCTCATCTGCAAATTTCATGCCATAGATTGCTTCTCCTCCAGGGCCATTCCCCTTTGTGAAATCTCCACCTTGACACCTGAAGCTCGGGATGGTTCGGCGAAATGCTGACCCTTTACAGTGCAATGGCTTCCCAGACATTCCGTAACCCTTTTCCCCAGTGCAGAGTGTTTGTAATTATATCGTGGGCTAACACAGTCAATCAATTAATCTGGATTTAGGTCAATTAATGTCAAATTACAAATAATTATAGTGGTATCATATTGTAATATATTCAAACATATAGTACGATATTAATTAAGTATGATCCCAATTTAATTTTGTATTTGAATCATAATGTGATGGATCAATTTTGACTAATATATATATATATATATGAAGCCGGTCCATTAGATTTTATAACTTTAATTTGATAGGTAAATAACAGTTCTCTCTTTTTTTATTATGCAAGTCGTTGATTGAGCTCGATAGGCAGCATAAAAAAGCTCATGATGGTAAAAACACATCCATGGGCTTGGATTTAGGGGGATTGAGTTCTCTTCCACATTAAAAACAGTGTTAGTTATAAATTACGATAGTGATTCGGTGAGTTTTCAGCCACATTCAATTAGAGCTTCATCTGATTCAAAATTGGGTCCAAATTGCCTTGGCAATGGCACATATTGCTCAAGGAAAAGCTGGTTAATATTCTACTTTCACGAAAAAGGATGTGGTGAGATATGGACAGAAATCTTATAAATTCGAAAAAAATATTTTCTTTTATACCAAGAAAAAAAGAAATGAGAATACAATTTGGCGCAACGACCTCTATTTTCAAGTGTTCTTTTAAGCAAAAAGGAAAATAAAACTACTACTAATATATGATTAACATAGATGATAACTCTTTATGAATTCAAAATAACTAGAAATTGTTATCATATATATATGTATATATAGAAGAATGAAAATTTGTAGAAATGTTCAACTAGTATGTAATATTATTGTTGGCTAAAATTATGCATAGCACTAAACTTTGATTGTACATCATCTCAAAGATTTACAAATTCACAGACGATATCCAACAAAAAATTTGGTCCTCCTCCACTATCTCAATTGAAAAGGGAGAAGAAACAAAAAAGAGAAGAAAAAATGTTGGTGTTTGAACTCAATTATTCACCAATAAGGAGTTGCACTCTCAGATATACTTAGAAGCTTCTCCAAATAATCAGCTCCTAAATCCTCAAACACCAGGATATTTTCCCTCCCCATTTCCTTCTTTCTTGATCTTCGTGTTCCCTGATCTTTTGCTCTTCATGGAGTACCTTTTCTAAATTGTCAAAGTAGGTGAACAACTTTCTTCAAGTCCATAGTTCATTTCTTGAAGTGAATCATAAACTGTATCCATTGGAAAACCGAGTATCACCATCGGACCTCGCATTGCGAGTGTAGCTTGATCATACACTAGCTGTAGCCTCAGCTATATCCAAGGTTCCAGGCCAAAGCCCAACACCATTCCTTATGGAATCCCTTATCTCAGCTGCCTATTTTCCCCATGGCCTCTTCCTAACTCCTCTATACTAAACCTCCTTTCCTGTCTCATCTTCATTTGCATTCAAGTTCACTTAATGATCCTTTCTAAAACTATTAACGGATGTGGTATCGAAAGTGTTTTCCTATGCTTGATTTAGGACTCCCAAAGGAAGATTACACGGGAGTCATTTCCATTGAAAGGGTTTGGTTATGGAGATAATTGAATGATTCTAGTGAGAAATTTTTTGAGAAATATAGGAAGAAGAGGATTCAAGAGACAATTGGAGATTTGGGTATTGAAAAAATGAAGAGTCCATGTATGAAAATCAAGTCGTTCTTATTATGGAAACGATTCTTCTTCGATCTTATAATTAATTCTCTTTGATTTTGCATTTTGGTTTTGGTCATAGGAAATGAAATTTGAAGCTCAGTGTTATATATACAGGAATTACAAGCAAGGGAGGGAAAGGCTATATTATTCAAATATTTATTTTAAAAAAGTTTAAAAAAAAAAAAGAAAGAAAGAACAAATTAAAGAAACGATGGAAAGAGAGTAAAATTATATGAACAAGTTATTAGCGTCGAACATCATTATTTAGTCGTTAATAGTAGAATCAACAGCTGAGTCAAAAGGAATACTTGTCGGGGCATTGTGGCCAGATCAAGTTAAAATTCTCTTACATCACCCATGATGTTTCACTTTTATGTCCTGCCTATAAGTTATATTTTTAGCTAATTAAAATAGTAAATCACTATGCTTAGAATGATCAATTACAATGTTAATTACCTTATATTGATGAACAAGATTTGATTAATATAGTCAGGTTATAGTTGAGTTTGTCGTAATTTTATTTTTATACCAAATAAATTAAATTTGAGAATTAAAAAAAGAATTACAAGTGCATAAATTTTAATTTTAATCCGATTAGAAGTACTTTTTAAAATATTTGTATAAATCACTTAGATTAGACTTTGAATTTATAAAAAGATTACTTTATATATATATGCTTTTCATTTAAATTATATAATATAATCATATTATTGACACAGGTTAATTTTAATTTTTCACGTACCACTAATAAGTAAATGCTGTTGAAAAAAAATTTACCGATCTAATAATAACGTATAATATAAAATAAATAATCAACATTTTTTAAAAATATTATTTTATGGTGTGATTTTAATAAAATAAAAAAGATATATTTTTACATTGAATAATTATTTCATATAATCCTTCTTTTATTAATTATGTCAAAATTTATCATAAATAAGTTTCTTAAACTAGCATAATTGATGTTATAATAACTTTTTGAATTGATAATAAGATGTAAAAGTCAGTGGTCACTTTCTAGGTGGCATTATAGGTTAGTTTTACCTCTTCCCTCAAGTGCTACCTTTCTTTTTTTTTTTTTCTTCAAATTCACACCCTACATAAGCATAACCTTCCAGCCTTAATTGGATGATTTGCCACTCTTTAATTAGTCTCTAATATTTTATTGGCCAAAAATTTGATTGTTCATATATACATTGGTCATTATTTTATATATTTTTATCCATTACTAGAATTTGATCCCACTATTTATAATTATTTTTAATAAAAATAAAATAAAATTTTAACTTACATATTGAATCTTATAAATATATCAAAACTAAAAATATTTAATTTATTATGGTATCGTTTTTTGTTGTTGGCTTTTTTTGCTATGATGTGTACTTTTATTTTTTATTTTCAAATTATAAATTATTTGATCAAATCCAAGATTTTTTTAATTTATTTTAAATCATAAACATTTTTTAAAACTTTTAGAAAAAGAGAAAGAAAAATGCGATTAAATTTTTTTATGATGATTTAGATTTAAAAGAAAAATACGACTAAAATTTTTTATGATGATTTAGATTTGATTTTTAATTTTTTAATTTTTTAATTTTTTTTGCCTTTTTATATTTTTATATTTATTATTATTTTCAAATTTTTGATAAATAGAACTAAAAAAATACATAAAATAGGGTAAAAAGTATTAGGCTTGATTCACTAATGGGTTCGTAAGGTGGGGTGAATTGACAAAAACGGATTGGTTAAATCCGGCCCATTTCGCATGCTTTTTTTTTTTTTTTTTCTGTAAACCAATATCCTCCAATTTTTGCATAGTTACAATAAAAGCTTTCAATTCATTTGGATTTATAAAAATCTGTAGTTTTTGAAATTTTACTTTTGAATAACCAAAATCATAAATAAGACTAGAATAAGAAATATTTCAAAATAAAAGATTTATAAAAAATTATACCTTCAACTCATATTTAATTAAATTCAAACACACATATATGAGTCAAATACATTAACACAATTTTATTTCCTTTCGATAAATTACATGTAATCCTACTTCCAAATCCGAATACACGGATTAAGTTAAGAACATGCAAATCAAGTTACTGCATTATCAAACACACCAAAATGAGCTGCCATTACAAATAATTACATACCAATAGTAGCCCAAAACACGTATAGCTTATCACCAATTTGCTCCAGTTTTTGATAATAAGCAAACCTCCAAGACCTGATGAAAAACAGGGGAGCCACAACTCCCCAAAACCCCATCACAAATCCAAGCACTATGCTCACATAAAGCCAATTCACCTTAGATCTTTTCTTTCCTCCACTGCTACCTCCATTTGTAAAATCAGGTGTTTCGCCATTTCCGCTGCAATTTTTAGTGACTGGAGGTCCGCAAAGATGATTGCCAATGTAAGAAGACCTGTCAAAGCTTTGGAGCTGGGTGCCTAATGGGATTTGTCCTGTCAAGTTGTTGTAGGACAAGTTGAAGTGATTCAAGAAATTCAAATTGGAGAAACTTGAAGGGATTTCACCATGGAGTCGGTTAATCGACAAGTCAAGAGATTCCAACACCTCCATATTGCCAATGTTCTCTGGTATCTTTCCTGTTTGGAGATTCTTCGACAAATTTAATGACCGCAGCCCCATAAGATTTCCAAGTTCTTTGGGGATCTCTCCTGTGAGACTATTAACTGAAAGGTCTATGCTAGTAACAAGTCTAAGTGTGGTACTGTATTCATCCTCCCTTCCTCTTGTCACCAATAACGCACCCAAATAAAACAGGTTATCAAAGTCTAATTCGAAAGCCCAATAACTTAGGTGTTGGTCGGAGGGTTTTGTGGCCATGGCACTTAAGTTACTAAAACATTTTGGAATAGCTCCTGAAATGTTGTTATAACCAAGATCCAAGACCTGAAGAGAATTAAGAGTACATATTTGATCAGGAATATAGCCTTGAAAGTTATTTGAACGGAGGTTTAGCACCACGAGTTTTGAGAGCTTGTCTCCAATCCATGCTGGAATACTCCCCGTTAATTGGTTTTCACTAAGATCAAGAATAAGCGTAACATTTAAATGCTGCAATGAGGATGGTACTTCTCCAAATAAGTTATTGTTACGAAGGTTTAATAACTCAATATGAACCATATATCTCAAGGATATAGGAATTGTCCCAGTTAGATCGTTATTTCCTAAATTTAAGACTTGCAAACTTCCCAAAATTTTCCAACAATCTGGAATTGCACCTGACAGAAGATTTGATTCAATGTCAAGAATGCTCAAAGTTTCCAGTTTAGTTTGGGAATTACAAAGAAAATTAGATAAGGATCCTGAAATTAGATTGTTAGTCAAAAATAAATACTCCAAATCAGAGGATGCCTGCCGCAATGGACCTGTGAATTGGTTGGATCTCAAGTCAACCATCGAACTCATCAATAAATATGAAATCTCCCCGCCTAGTTGGTTATGGGAAAGGTTTAGACATTCAAATTGAGTTGAAAGGTTCCAAAACCAAGTGGGAATGACACCTGAAATTTCAGCACAGGAGATATCTAAAAAAGACAAGTTCTTTTGGAATTGTAACCACTGAGGAAATTGCGGACCAAGATGCCAGTTACCCAATCCAATACTTTTACAGTGAAAAGGAGGAATCCAACTTGGGTTTGGTTTAAACGTTAACAAGTTGTTAGATGCCCAAAAAAATTTCAATCTCGTGAGATTAGAAAAGTGCGTTTCTGATATATTTCCTTCCAACACATTATAGCTAACGTCTAAATCTTCCAAATTCCCAAGTTGTCCTAAACTTTGAGGAAGAGTTGCATTCAATCGATTGTATGAAACATCAAGAACTTTCAATGATGACAACTTCCCTATTGAGGATGGAATGGGACCAGAAATGGAGTTTCTAGAAAGGAAAAGGTATGCCAAAATTTTAAATTGGCCAAGTTGATCAGGTAAATGGCCAGAAAGTTTGTTAGATGCAATATTTAATGACTCTAATCGATCCAAACTACATCTAGACAAACTCTCTATGATTTCTGATACCTCTTGATCAATTCCATTATTTGACAAATCCATCTCCCTCATAGTGCAAAGACTTTCCAAACATTTAGGTTCTATAATTTCAAGCTGGTTATGTGAAACATCAAGATGAGTAAGAGAGCTTAAGTTTCCAATGGCACTTGAAAAATTACCTTGCAGGCCGGCACTGCTGAGACCAAGGAATTGAAGTCGGTTTAAATTAGATAACCAGCTGAGTGTCGATGAAGAGAAGGCATTCCTACTAAGATCAAGAAATTTGAGAGAAGACATGTTTTGAAAACCATTGGGAATCACACCTTCAACTCCATTAGACCTCAGATCAATGGACACAAGACTACGGAGACTGAATATCCATGTAGGCACCGAAGACAACGTGTTTCTCGAAAGATCAAGAACAGCAAGAGATGTGTAATTAACACTGACTGGAGATGGATCATTATTTAGAGAGCATCTTGACAAGTGTAACTCCACCAAAGAAGGAAGTTTTTGTGTTGATTGCAGCCAATCAGTTGCTTGACGAAGATCTACTTCACTCAAATCAAGGTAATGCAGAGACGAAAGACCAGAAACCCATTGAAGAGTTTTAGTTTCAAATAGGGGATTGTGTCCAAGATCAAGATAAAGCAATTTTGAAAGATTTCCAATATTATGGGGAATTTCTCCTTGGAAATTTGCTAGAGAAAGGTTAAGATATGTCAAACTCTTCATCGAACCAATGAATTCGGGAATTGCCAGGCTTCCAAAGTCGTTGTTGCTTAAGTCTAGGAAACTGATATGCTTCAACTCGATCAAAGAAGGATTTATTTTGCCTCCTAGCTTTGACCGAAGGTAAGCATCCCATTCAGCAACCGGCTCATCCGCATCAGGTCCTCTTGAAAGAAGACCCAAGTGCAGCTCTTTGACATGGCCAGTCAAGTTATTGCAGAAAACACCAACCCACTCACAGCAATCCTCACCTTCAACCCAAGAAGATAGCCTGTTTGATTGATCAATGAGGTCTTGCTTGAACTTCAAAAGGGCTTGCCCCTCACTTTCAATGCAAAGCACATTGGAATTCCCATCACAAAAGCTAATAACAGTGGCTGCGATGACAAGAAGAAATACAAACAAGGAAATTGTAACCACTTTCATGGTTGCATACTGATCATTGCTACCAACACATAATATATAAAGTTAAAGAAAAATGTTTTCCACCACATCAAGCGCTAGGAAATTTCTTCGAAGACCTCCAATTTAAATTTCCAACTTGAATTTTCCACAAAAAGCATTCATATATATGAATGAAATTCGACGTGTAGAAAAAACATAAAAAGAACTTGACAAGGAGATCAAGCCAACCAAGTCTACGGAGTAAGTCCCACGGCCAGCCAATTAACTCTTTAGGTCTTAGAAAAGAGGGAAAAAATGAAATAAAAAATGAAAAATTTAGAAAAAAATATAAAATTACATAAAATTTAGAGAAGTTAAGACTCCTTTTCCTTTTTTTTTTTTTTTTTTTGCTATAGTATTTTTCTTTTTTTTTTTTTTTGTTAAATCAAATTTTGCTATATATGTTTGTCTAAAATTAAGCAAATCGTTGAAAAAATATTAATTCAAATACAACACAGGTTTTATATAAAAATGAAGTTAAAATACTTTATGTATGTGATTTCAAACGTTTAGTTTTGCAAAAATTTTAATTTATCTTTAGTAGTTAACACAATTATTATTTTTTATTAATTTTTAATATAATTTTAGTCACCGTTCATTAGCATCATTTTCTTAATTTATGACTAAATCTTAAACACGTAATGATAATGATAAATGTATTGAAAAGTAACAAACACGAAACATAAATTGGCCAGTTGATCTACCCCGTAAGGAAGAAAGCTTACCTATGCTTTCCAACTTTTCATAGTAAGCTAACCACCATGATTTGAAAGAAAATTTGTGACCTCCAATTTCCAGCT
Source organism: Durio zibethinus (assembly GCF_047325235.1). Taxonomy (NCBI): domain Eukaryota; kingdom Viridiplantae; phylum Streptophyta; class Magnoliopsida; order Malvales; family Malvaceae; genus Durio; species Durio zibethinus. Next base: position 1,591,264 of record NC_143173.1, on the reverse strand, counting down.
TGAATTTTCCACAAAATCTTTTTTTATGGTCCATTGAAATTCGACAATTCTAGAAAGAAAGAAAAAAAAAAAAAAAACCAACAAGTAAGTCAAGTCCACCAAGTCCATGGAATACGTCCCACAGCCAGGCAATTAACTTTTTAGGTCTTAGAAAAGAGAAAAATAAATTAATAAAAAATAAAAATTTAGAAAAAAATAAAATTACAAAAAATTTAGAGAAGCTAAGACCCTCTTTTCTTATTATTTTTTGCTATAGTTTTTTTTTTTTTTTTGGTTACATCAAAATTTTGCTATATATGTTTGGTGCCTAAAATTAAGAAAATTGTTGAGAAAAGAATTTAATTCAAATATAAACATGATTTTATATAAAAATGAAGTTATATAAAAATCTATGAGCGTAAAATGTTTAATTTTGCAAATTAAAATTTCAGTTTATCTTTCATAGTTAACACAATTATTTTTAGCTAATTAAAAATTGTGTAAATCACTATGCTTGTTCAATTACATAGTTAATTAACTTATATTGATGAACATGATTTGATTAATATAGTTGGGTTATAGTTAAGTTTCCGGTAATTTTATTTTTTATGCCAGCTAATTAACTTTTTCGGTCTTAGAAACGAGGAAAAAATGAAATGAAAAATGAAAAATTTTGAACAAAAATAAAATTACATAAAATTTAGAGAGATTAAGACTCTTTTTGCTTATTATTTTTGCTATAGTTATTTTCTTTTTTTTTTTTTTGTTTAATTCAAATTTTGATATATATGCTTGACTAAAATTAAGCAAATTGTTGAAAAAGAATATTAATTCAAATACAACACTGGTTTTATATAAAAATGAAGTTATAATAACTTTATATATATATATGTCATTTTAAACATTTAATTTTGCAAAATTTTAATATATCTTTCATAATTAACGCAATTATTATTTTTTATTAATTTTTATATAACTTTAATCACCGTTCATCAGCATCATTTTTTTCAATTCATGACAAAGTCTTAAACAAGTAATGCTAATGATAAATGCATTGAAAAGTAATGAAGGAGCCTAAACCAACTTATCTACTCTGTATGAAAGAAATCTGGTAACCAATGCTTTCCATCTTTTCATCGTAAGCTAACCACCTTGATTTGTTGAATTACAAAGAAAACTTGTGACCTCCAGTTTTCAACTTGAATTTTCCACAAAAGGCATTTGATGGTCCATTGAAATTTGATAATTCTAGAAAGAAGAACAGAAAAGACTTGGCAAGTTACGTCCATCAATTTTATGGGAGTAAATCCCACGGCTAGACTATTAACTCTTTAGGTCTTAGAAATGATAATAAATAAATAAATAAATACATATTTTTTTAAAAAGTAAAATTACAAAAAATTTAGAGAAGCTAAGACTTTTTTCCTTATTTTTTTTGCTATAGTTACTTTTTTTTTTTTGGTTAAATCAAGTTTTACAATATATGTTAGACACTTAAAATTAAGAAAATTATTGAAAAAACAATATTAATTCAAATATAAAACATGGTTTTATATAAAAATGAAGTTATATAAAAATCTATGAAAGTCAAACGTTTAATTTTGCAAAAATTAAAATTTAGGTTTATCTTTCCTAGTTAACATAATCAATTTTTTTATCCACTACAACTTTAATCAGTAATATTAGTTTGATTTTCACGATTTCTAGTTACAGATATTAAAATTTGAATTTTAAATTTATTAAATGTTACTTTTTAAATGTGATTATATAAATTTGAAATGCAAGGGTACCAAGGCATTTATAATTTGGAAAAAAGGTAATCACATGGAAAAAGTTATGAGTGATGGTTTATCTCATTTTGCTTTGAATAAATCCTTTCTCCTTGAAGCCAAGATCTATTCTTGCATCCTTTCTGTTGGGAATAGTGATTGAAATCCTATAAGAGATTTATTTGGGATTGATTAGATATTGTTTGATAGACAAAAAAACTTGTAGAAAAAGAATTTTAAGAGAAAAGGGATTTTTAATAGACAAGTTTGACTTGTAGAAGAAGAATTTTAAGAGAAAAAAGATTCTTAATAGGCAAGCTTTTATACTTATAAATAGGTAAAGTCTTTATAGAGTTAAGGATGAGAAAAATATACAAGTGAGTTATAGGTTTTTATAGGATAAACATCCCATAAGACTACTGAAGATTTACATCTTATGGGTGTGTATGTTTGAATGTTTATAAGTGGACTAGAGGAGACTGAGAGGGTCCACATAAGTATGATGCATGAAAGTGGATTAAAGGAGATTAAGAGGGTCCATATAGGTATAATGTATGGATACATATGGGTATGTGTTTGTTTGTTTTGAAATGATGCACATGGGTTTGTATTTGTTTAGGTTGAGAATACTTTATAGGACTAAAGAAGATTGAGAGGGCCTATGTGTACTAATTGTTGAGTGCTTGATTTGATGTATGTTTGTAATTCTCTACAACTAGTGAATTTTTTTCTTATCCATGAATGTAAGTCAATTAGGTCGAACTACATTAAATTATTATCTTTTGTGTGGTTGATTAATTATTTGATTTTGTTTCTGCTGGTGGGATTGGATTAGACCTGAAGGTTCAAGACGTGAAAAGAGCTGAAAGTTCAAGTCATGGGAAAAGACACGCCTAGAGGAGCTCGATTTAAGAGAAGAGTTCGAGTTCTATTTTTTGTTTTTTTAAAATTATTTTATTTTATTTTTTATTAAATTATTATTATTATTATTATTATTATTATTAATATTATAGTGAAATGAAAACAGTAGACCCAGACAAAATCGGTGTCTACAATCTTTCATAGTTAACATAATTATTTTTTATCCGTTAACTTTCGATACAACTTTAATCACCAAATATTAGTATAATTTTCACAATTCATAATTATAGATGCTAAATTTTGAATTTTAAATTTACTAAATATCATATTTTAAAAATATTTGTATGAATTAATTAAGTTAAATTTTAAATTTTTAAAACAAGATTTCAATGCGTGATTTGATTGTATTTAGTATAAGTCATATAGTATCACCTAACTTTTTTTTTTATATATCCGACAAGCAATGGAACTAACCCCTCGTATAAGCCATGGAAAAAAAATTCTTTTAAAAGTATAAGGAGGGAATTTATAAATTTTAATGAAATATTGTATTTTGATTGATTGAATCTACAACTGATGTAATAAAAAATGTAATAATTTTTTTGAATAACTGAACGATATTAATTTAAGTAATTATAATTTTATTATTTCGTATTAAATTGTATATAAACTCTAGTTGTATAATTTAAACGATATATATTTAAATATAAAAGTGTTGGGCTAGTTTTGTTTTGCCTTCTACCTCCAAGCAAATGGGGTATTAGAATCTTGACAGGCCCAAACAACCCTGCTGCTTCTAATATACAAAATAAAGCCTTCCCCTGCTCCCTCCTCCCTCCTCCCTACAAATATCTTCTATCTCTATTTTTCCTCACCATTCTCTCATCAACCTCTCTCAAACCCATCACCAATTGCCAAAATCTTTCTTTTCTTCGTGTTTGAACCAACACCTATCTCTTGTTTCCTTTCAGCCCCCTTTCCCACCTTCTAAAACCCTCCTAAAACCCATATAAGCTATTCCAATCCCCAGTAACCCCAACCTCTACAGCAACAACTTTACTAACCTTTTAGCCCACCCCCATCTCCATTGCCTGCCCAATTCCATTCCTTTGACCCATGAATAAGAGTCCTATGTATTGTTAATTGTGGTCATGAATAATAAAAGTATCATGTGTTGGAAATAAAATTGTGACCCAAGCATAATAAGGTGATCAAATATATCATAAAAGAAAGGTAAGGGGGTAAAAAAATAAAACCCATGAACTAAAATTGAACATTTTTGTTATCAATCAAGCCCTTGTTAAAGAAAAAACGATTAATTGTTTTCATCCAATAAAGAGCTTAATTGAATGAAAATAGATGTATAAGAGTTTAATTGAGAGAAAATATTTATTTAAATGTTCAATTGATTTGAAATAAAAGATTTAGAGCTTGATTGATTGTAATAAAATATCAAAGACTTAAATGATTATTAAATTTTTGTTTAAGGTTTTTTTTTTTAACCCTTATGCCTAAAAAATTGATAAAAAAATTACATAAAATTTAGAGAAATTAAGACTCTTTTTTCTTATTATTCTTTGCTATAGGTTTTTTTTGGTTATGCTATATATGTTTGGCTAAAATTAAGCAAATTGTTGAAAAAGAATATTAATTCAAATACTACACTAGTTTTATATAAAAATGAAATTATAATACTCTATGTTTGTGATTTGAAACGTTTAATTTTGCAAAATTTTAATATATCTTTGGTAGTTAACATAAGTATTATTTTTTCACTAATTTTTAATAAATTTTAATCACCGTTCATTAGCATCATTTTCTCAATTCATGACTAAGTCTTAAACACGTAAATAATAATGATAAATACATTGAAAAATAAAAAACACGGCGCATAAACAAGCCAATTGATCTACCCCGTAAGGAAGAAAGCTTGTGACCGATGCTTTCCAACTTTTCATAGTAAGCTAGCCACCATGATTTGATGAAATACAAAGAAAGCTTGTGACCTCCAATTTCCAACTTGAATTTTCCACAAAAAGCATTTTATGATCCATTGAAATCCGATAATTGTAGAAAGAAGAACTAAAGACTTGACAAAGGAGTCAAATCCACCAAGTCTATGGAATAAGTCCCACGCCCGGGAATTAAGACTTTTGGTCTTAGAAATGAGAAAAAAAATTACAAAAAAATTACAAAAAATTTAGAGAAACCAAGACTCTTTTTTTTTTTTTTTTGCTATAGTTATTTTATTTAATTTTTTTTGTATATTGTTAGCACATAAAATTAAGAAAATTGATGAAAAAAGAATATTAGTTCAAATATAAAACGTGATTTTATATAAAAATGAAGTTATATAAAAATCTATGAAAGAAAAACATTTAATTTTGCAAATTAAAATTTCATATATCTTTTGTAGTTTAGGTGGTTTTGAAATTAGAAGAGAAGTTTTTGATTGGAAACATTTGAAGCTTGAAGTAGATGAGACTCAGTATGAATTTGTTACTTGTTATAAGGTCGAATGTGAGATTTATACATTTTAGAGAAGTTAAAAGATTCCTTTTTGCTTATTATTTTTTGTTATAGTTATTATTATTATTTTTTGTTAAATCAAATTTTACTATGTTTGTTTGATTAAAATTAAGTAAATTATTGAAAAGAATATTAATTCAAATAGAGCACTGGTTTTATATAAAAATGATGCTATAATACTTTATATATATATTAATGTGATTTTAAACATTTAATTTTGCAAATTTTTAATATATTATTCACAGTTAACGCAATTAGTATATTTTTTTTTATTAATTTTCAATATAATTTTAGTCTCCATTCATTTGTATTATTTTCTCAATTCATGACCAAGTCTTAAATACGTAAATGATAATGATAAGTGCATTGAAAAGTAACAAACACGAAGCCTACTTTGCAAGAAAGAAAGCTTGTAACCAATGCTTTCCACCTTTCTTAAGCTAACCACAATGATTTGTCGAAATACAAAGAAAAATAGTGACCTCCAATTTTCAGCTCGAATTTTCCAAAAAAGTATTTTATGGTCCATTGAAATTCGACAATTGTAGAAAGAAGAACAAAAAAGACTTGACAAGTAAGTCAAGTCAACCAAGTCTATGGAGTTAAAATTTTCCAGAAAAACCAATTTCCAACTTGAATTTTTTTATGGTCCATTTCTAGAACAAAAAAGACTTGACAAGTAGTTCAAGTCCGCATTGTCTATGAAGTAAGTCCCACGGTCAAATAATTAACTCTTTAAGTCTTAGAAAAGAGAAAAAATAAAAATAAAAATGAAAATTTAGAGAAACAATAAAATTACAAAAAATTTAGAGAAGCTAAGACTCTTTTTCCTTATTATTTTTTTTGCTATAGTTACTTTTTTTTTTTGTTAAATCAAGTTTTAATATATGTGTGGCGCCTAAAGTTAAGAAATTTATCGAAAAAAGAATATTAATTCAAATATAAAAAATAGTTTTATATAAAAATCTATGAAAATAAAACGCTTGCAGTTTATCTTTCATAGTTAACACAATTATTTTTTATCCATTACCTTTTTATACAACTTTAATCACCAAATATTTGTATAATTTTCACAATTCATAATTATAAATGTTGAGATTTAAATTTTAAATTTACTGAATATCATATTTAAAAAATATTTGAATGAATCAATTAAGTGAAATTTTAAAATTTTAAAACAAGATTTCAATGCGTGGTTTGATTGTACTTAGTATGATTCTATAGTATCACCAAGCTTTTTTTTTTTTTTTTAATATCCAACAAGCAATGGAACTAACCCCTCGTATAAGTCATGGAAAAAAATTCTTTTGAAATTATAAGGAGAAAATTTACAAATTTTAATGACGTGTTGTATTTTGATTGATTGAATTTACAATTGATGTAATAAAAAATGTAATAATTTTTTTAAATAATTGAACGATATTAATTTAAGTAATTAGAATTTTATTATTTCGTATTAAATGATATATAAACTCAAGTTGTATAATTTAAATGATATACACTTAAATATAAAAGTGTAGGGCTAGTTTTGTTTTGCCTTATGGCACTAAGCAAATGGGGTATTAGAATCTTGACATGCCTAAACAACCCTGCTGCTGCTAATGAACAAAATAAAGCCTTCCCCTTCTCCCTCCTCCCTACAAATATCTTCTAACTCTATTTTTCCTCACCATGCTCTCATCAACCTCTCTCAAACCCATCACCAATTGCCAAAATCCTTTCTTTTCTTCATTTTTGAACCAAAACCTATCTCTTTTTTCCTTTCACCCCCTTTCCCCACCTTCTAAAATCCTCCTAAAACCCATCTAAGCTATTCCAATCCCCAGCAACCCCAACCTCTACAGCAACAACTTTACTAAACTTTTAGGCAACCCCCATCTCATTGCCTGCCCAATTCCATTCCTTTGACCCATGAATAAGAGTCCTATGTTTTGCTAATTGTGGTCATGAATAACAAAAGTATCATGTGTTGAAAATAAAATTGTGATGCAAGTATAATAAGGTAATCAAATATATCATAAAAGAAAGGTAAATGGGTGAAAAAAAAAACCCCCCATGAACTAAAATTCAACATCTTTTTTTATCAATTAAGCCCTTGTTAGAGAAAAGCTGGTTAATTGTTTTCATCCAATAAAGAGTTTAATTGAATGAAAATAGATATGTAAAAGTTTAATTGATTGAAAAAATATATTCAAAGGTTTAATTGATTTGAAATAGAAGATTTAGAGCTTGATTAATTGCAATTAAATATTAGGAACTTAAATGATTGTTAAATTTTTGTCTAAGATTTTTTTTAAACCTTATCCCTAAAAAATTCATAAAAAAAATTACATAAAATTTAGAGAAGTTAAGACTCTTTTTTCTTATTATTCTTTGCTATAGTTTTAAATCAAATTTTGCTATATATGTTTGGCTAAAATTAAGCAAATTGTTGAAAAAGAATATTAATTCAAATACAACACTAGTTTTATATAAAAATGAAGTTATAATACTTTATGTACGTGATTTCAAACGTTTAATTTTGCAAAATTTTAATATATCTTTCGTAGTTAACATAATTATTATTTTTTCACTAACTTTTAATAAATTTTAATCACTGTTCATTAGCATCATTTTCTCAATTCGTGACTAAGTCTTAAGCACGTAAATAATAATGATAAATATATTGAAAAGTAACAAACACGGCGCATAAACAAGCCAATTGATCTACCCCGTAAGGAAGAAAGCTTGTGACCTATGCTTTCCAACTTTTCATAGTATGCTAACCATCATGATTTGATGAAATACAAAGCAAGCTTGTGACCTCCAATTTCCAACCTGAATTTTCCACAAATAGCATTTTATGATTCATTGAAATTCGATAATTGTAGAAAGAAGAACAAAAGACTTGACAAAGGAGTCAAATCCACCAAGTCTGTGGAGTAAGTCCCACGGCCCGGTAATTAACACTTTAGGTCTTAGAAATGAAAAAAAATTACGAAAAAATTACAAAAAATTTAGAGAAACTAAGACTCTTTTTCCTTATTATTATTTTTTTTTTGGTATAGTTATTTTATTTAATTTTTTTTGTATATTGTTGGAGCCTAAAATTAAGAAAATTGATGAAAAAAGAAAATTAATTCAAATATAAAACGTGATTTTATATAAAAATGAAGTTGTATAAAAATCTATGAAAGAAAAACGTTTAATTTGCAAATTAAAATTTCGTATATCTTTCGTAGTTTAGGTGGGTTTGAAAATATAAGGGAAGTTTTTGATTGGAAACATTTGAAGCTTGAAGTAGATGAGACTCAGTATGAATTTGTTACTTGTTATAATGTCGAATGTGAGATTTATACATTTCAGAGAAGTTAAAAGATTCCTTTTTGTTTATTATTTTTTGTTATAGTTATTTTCTTTTTTTTTTGTTAAATCAAATTTTACTATATTTGTTTGACTAAAATTAAGTAAATTATTGAAAAAGAATATTAATTCAAATACAACGCTGGTTTTATATAAAAATGATGCTATAATACTTCATATATATTAATGTGATTTCAAACATTTAATTTTGCAAAATTTTAATATATCATTCACAGTTAACGCAATTAATATTTTTTTTTTCATTGATTTTCAATATAATTTTAGTCTCCATTCATTTGTATTATTTTCTCAATTCATGACTAAGTCTTAAATACGTAAATGATAATGATAAGTGCATTGAAAAGTAACAAACACGAAGCCAAATTGATTTTCAGTCATAGTCTTAAAATTCTCAAAACAAGTAACACTATTAGAACAACACTTCAATGGATAAAACCACGTATAACAACTGAAATTATCCATAAAATTAATATAATAACAAAACTTAGTAATAGTAATAGTGGACGATAGCCCCCAAAGATCATAATGAATTAATTTAAGAACATTAAAAGTTATCCTAGTAGATAAACCAAAAGGCAAACGTTTATTTTTTCCTACTTTACATGTTGCACAAGTTAAGTTACAAAAGAAAGAATCATTAGGGCAGATGAGCTTATTATATTTTAACTGTGTTGTAATCTTGCTAGTTGGATGTCCAAGTAATTCATGTTAAATTGTTCTAGAAACTGAAGAAATGCCACTGTACAAAACATGTTGGTCACATTGCCCCACACCAACGAATCGCCCCACATTTCTTACAGGGATCACATAAAAGTTGCCTTTAATTGATTCATCTAGAAGTACCTTTCTCGTGCGAAGATCTTTAATAACAAAACCCCAAGGAAAATAATGGAAACCACTATTATTATCTCTGGTTAACTTAGTAATTGACAATAAATTTTTCTTTAATGCTGGAATAAATAGAATATTTTTCAATGCTAATTTTGTAAAACCAACACATATAGAAGAATCAACAATATGAGGGATGTTTAGAAAATTATCATCACCAATAAAAACACCTTTATTGCCAGCATAAGGAGTGGATTGATGCACCAATGATGGATTGGAAGTTATGTGACTAGTAACACCTAAATCTGCCAGCCAGTAGGTATCATTGTCATTGTCCATTGGAGCATTAAATAGAGTATCATTTGAAGTAGCAGTAGAAAGATGAAGACCAGCAAAAGAATTGCTCAAAGTATGATCAGATTTATTGCAGTGGTATTGACATGTTATGGTAGTATGATTGAATTGGTGACAAATCTGACACTTTATAGTCCGATTTGCATATTGAGAATGTGAAAAGTTCTTGTTATCTTGGTTATTTGATTGAAAGTCTCGTTAAGGCATATGATTTATGCGAGAAAAAGACCAAGAATCACGATAATCATACCTTTAATTAATCTATCCAGTGCACCTAAAATCACGACAAAGAATATTGAAACTCTGACATCGATTGTTTAGGTGAGTTACCATGGCTGTCTCATGGGAACTAATAATGGCATTCATAGGTTGTGATAACAATACTTGCATTCTTTTCAAGCGTTGCTTATGAAATAATAACCATGTTTTCAAATCATTAAAAAAATGGGATTCTCTATACTTTTAATAGTAAAGACAATTGGTTGATATTCAATGGTATTTGGCAATTCATTCAAAGTATGAGTGATCAATTTTGAATCAGAGATAAGATGATTTATGGCAGCAAAATTATCTAAAATAGATTTTATCTTGGTAAGATATTCTCCAATAAACATAGTTCTTTCACTCAAACTCTGTAACTCATCACGCAACAGATCTAACTTTGCTTGACATTATTGATGAAAAATAATTTCTAAAGTTATCCAAACATGGCGGGAAGAGGACAAACCTAAGACCTATGCTTGTGCACTTGGTGACAATGTTACCTTATGATAGGAGAAAACAAATTGATCATTCTTCACCCACTCTGTATATGCAAGATTAGATGTGGTTTCATTATCTTTAGTTATTATTTTAGGATAATGTGCAATGGTGCCATCAACATGCCCCATTAGATCACAACATAATAAAAAAGGTATTATCTGATCACGTCAAAGCAAATAATTTACTGAGCTTAACTTAATCGAGATAAAGCTAGAAATATTGGGGAAAAATATGGTATGAAAGAGGATTGGTTGTTGAAAGCCATTAGAAGGTTTAAGAAATAATATATTATAAAGAAAGTTATTGGAGTAGAATGATAAAAAGTAATTATTTTTCGATTTGAGAAAAGGAAAAATATTTAGATCAAATTGAAGATGAGGAAAGAAGGAAGGCAGCCACTTTGATACCATGAAATGAATTTGTAAAGAACAAATGTTTTGTCCTATCCCATTTAGGGTTATAGCATGTATATTTATGTCATGAGAGAACACAAACATATTTACACATAACTAAATATATAATTATTGACAACATATTCTGATAAGAACAAAGCAATTACTTTGAGAAAGAAAAAAGCATTAGCCACAATCAACTTCCTGCACATCTGAAATATCATCTTGGTACGCTTTTTATTCCATTGCATGATTAAAGTCCATGATACAATTGTTCTACTGGCCTATCAACCGTATAATCGAACATTGAATAGGGGTGAGGTAGGGGAAGATATATAGAATAGTAATTGACATTCTTAATATAGTGTCATTTTCTTATCAACCTATGCATTCAAGCAAATGGAACAATTGTAACTTCAGATAGCACCATCTAATTTCTAGACTATTTTAGCTTTTTCCCAATGTCTTAATCAGATTACTCTATCTTTTTATATTTAGATTTTGCTGCAGCATTAAAGGGGTTGAAGCCATCATGAAAATCAACCAATTCTTAGGGCCAGGAGCTTGTATATTTAATTAAACTTGGGTGGCATAAGACATAGGATTTCTATAGAATAGCTCTTCAAGCAGGCATATTAGAAGTAGACTGCTTTCCAGTTGTATGCATAATTCAATTCTTTCTGGATGTCTAGCTCTTGGGGCTTGATAGTTGTAATTGTTGTAACAAAATAATGTGTGCAAAATTTTCATAGATTATTATAATTTATAGAACTCTATTTAATTGTAGAAACTATAACTATTTCATGCAAATAAAAGGTATGGGATTTGTTAGACTCAAAGCTCTCAATCCAATTGAATTGAACATTCACATTAGCGAAAGTAAAATTAAATAATCAATTAATCACATGGGAGACAACAACTTAACGTGATTTGGTATAATCGAACTATGTCTACGGATAAGAAAAAAGATCCACTAGTTGTAGATAATTATAAACATACAAATTTCAATCAACCATTCAACAATTAATGCCCATAGACCCTTTCAATCTCCTCTAGTCTTGTAAAGTATTTTTAACTTAAGTAAACACATACCCATATGCACTCATGCACTATATCTATGTGGATTCTCTCAGTCTCCTTTAATCTACTTACAAACATTCAAACATACATACCCAAACGTAAATCTTTGTAATCTTAGAGGGTGTCTATTTCATAAAACCCTATAACTTTCTTACATCTTTTTTTCATACTTATCCCTGTAGAGACTTTACTTATAAATATAAATTTACCTATCAGTAATCCTTTTGCTCTTATAATTCTTCTTCTATAAGTCTTCTTGTCCAAGTAATATTTAGCCAATCCCAAACAAATCTCTTATAAAATTTGAGTTATTATTCTCAACAGGATTCACATGTGTGTGTGTTAGCCTACTTGATATGCTTGCATAAGTTCAAAGTTGATAGAAGCAATCAAGTTGTTAATATTGTTAACAAATTGTCATGCTTCGTTTCTAGATTTGCTAATTATATTGGCAATTATATATCTGAAAGGAAGCAATATAGTTAATATAATATAGAATGATCTCATTACTTATTTATGGACCAAGTTTTATGAATTGGTAGAACATTGGGGTCAGCAAGGGTGAAAATGATCTTACGTGTATTTTTTGAGTGAAAATAATGTATTTAGATAAAAGTGCATCAAATTATATTTAACTAATATAATTGTATTATTAATTATATATAATATAATTGTATTATATGCATTTTATTTGTTAAATAAAAATGTTAAATATTTTATAAAAATTTTATATAGATGACATGTGATAAATAATAATTGATTGATTTTAAATAATTTTTATGATTCAGCTAAAAAAATATAATTTTAATTAAAAAAAGATATTAATAATTTATAGCATAAATATATTTACTTAATAATATTAGTAAAACATTATATATAAGTTGATAGAATTAGCATGATTAAAATTTAAGTTAAAATGATATATAATTTGAAAGTTTAGAATAAATTATACATTTTGTTGTTTTAAATAATCAATTTATATATTTTCTAAAAAAATACTACTCATGTCTAACTCATGTCTATCGGAATTATTTTTTAACCTAAAGATCTTGTTATTTCCAATGACTTTGAAAGTTGCTGACAAGGAAAACATCATTGAGGGAAGAAAAAATTGGATGAAAGGAGTGATATATTTTGGATCCCTTTGTCTTTTTCTCAGAAGTTTCCATCCATTGACCTTGAAGACACCTAGCACCAGCAAGCTCACAAGTTATTATAAAATTGTTACGAAATGTTCAGTCTCAACTTCATTAGATCCATATCCTACAAGTTTTTTTAGCTCTCTGGCTAAAGGCATTGCCACCATGAATGCAGTTTCATACTCGCTTATTTTCTTCTTCATTTTTGGACTACTAATTTCTCATTCTACAGCCATGGCCAAGGAGGCTGAAGCTGCTCCTACCTCCTCTTTGGGTGACATCTCTTCCTCTTATTTTTCTTGTAAGTTTTATGTGGTGTCTGCTAGGGTGTTGCGTCCTCTGAGGTCAACACCTCCACCACCTAGAGGCAATTCTCGTATTTATCATCCTCCTAATTTATCAGCTCCTCCACCACCACCACCACCGCCAACCCGCCACCACCATCGCCGCCATGTTCGTAATCAAAAGTCGCCACCACCATCATCATAGCGTCTGATCTCTTGAAAATGCCAAAAGTATGGTTCAAGAGCTACATCTAATCGCAGTTTATTTTCTTTTTCTTTCTTTCTTTTCTTATGAACTCTTGTATTATGTAACTCTAAACTATTGTGAAATTGTTGTTGTTTTTTTTTTTTTTTTTTGCAATTGTATGATATTCAAAACAATATAATATTCAAAGATCTCAACTGCCCTGTCAAAGCTACCAAAATTGAAAGTAGTAAAAGTAATAAAACAATATAAAACTACTCTTCATATTCAGGGTTACTTGATTGTAGATGAACCACTTTTTCCTTCAAAGCCAACATGTGCAAATGCCCTCTAACCGAAATGCTTATGATCTTCTGAATTTTTTTTAGTTTATCCTTGTTATGCATGGCATTGAACTGTATATGATTTCAAACTACAATTAGAGCCATGTCTCAATCCGCAATGAACAGAAAAAATTAATAGAAAATGCATGATTCTGATGCTTTCAAATTTTCTGAGTTATATTCTAGAACTTAAGGGAGGTGATTGTACTTTATCCTTGTTATGCATGGCATTGAACTGTATATGATTTCAAACTACAATTAGAGCCATGTCTCAATCCGCAATGAACAGAAAAAATTAATAAAAAATGCATGATTCTGATGCTTTCAAATTTTCTGAGTTATATTCTAGAACTTAAGGGAGGTGATTGTAAAAATTCAGTCTATATGATTGTTGCGGCAGAAAAACTGGGCAACCAATCCCAATCAAAAGGCCTTCCCCAATGCCAAGTGGACCTGCTCATATGCCTGTTCCTCCAGCACCGACTGACTGTCCAAGAGTTCTGCTGCTACTTCCACCACCCGCCAACACCACCTTATAATTCATGAATACCACACATGTCCTTTTTATTATTATTTTTTTATTTTTCCTCTCCCTGATGAATTGTTTTGTGTAACTGTTAAATCTTTATTTTTTAATGTTTTCCTGGTAATATCTGCTATTTGGACTTTATATATAAAATGTTTTCAGCAGTGTGATTGGCCGATTGCTGTTGGTTAAAGAAACAAATACCTATATCTTTCTAATCAATGAAATAAGGAAAAACTTAAATGGAATTGAAGTTCCCATAGGCTCCAATCAAGAACAGTTAGATTAGGATTGAACTTTCGAATATTAAGTTTCTAACCTAAAATCAATTAACATCATAAAAAGATTTTGTTATATTTATGTGTTTAGAATTGTATCGAATTATAATACTCTATGTTTGTGATTTGAAACGTTTAATTTTGCAAAATTTTAATATATCTTTGGTAGTTAACATAAGTATTATGTTTTCACTATTTTTTAATAAATTTTAATCACCGTTCATTAGCATCATTTTCTCAATTCATGACTAAGTCTTAAACACGTAAATAATAATGATAAATACATTGAAAAATAAAAAACACGGCGCATAAACAAGCCAATTGATCTACCCCGTAAGGAAGAAAGCTTGTGACCGATGCTTTCCAACTTTTCATAGTAAGCTAGCCACCATGATTTGATGAAATACAAAGAAAGCTTGTGACCTCCAATTTCCAACTTGAATTTTCCACAAAAAGCATTTTATGATCCATTGAAATCCGATAATTGTAGAAAGAAGAACTAAAGACTTGACAAAGGAGTCAAATCCACCAAGTCTATGGAATAAGTCCCACGCCCGGGAATTAAGACTTTTGGTCTTAGAAATGAGAAAAAAAATTACAAAAAATTTAGAGAAACCAAGACTCTTTTTTTTTTTTTTTTGCTATAGTTATTTTATTTAATTTTTTTTTGTATATTGTTAGCACATAAAATTAAGAAAATTGATGAAAAAAGAATATTAGTTCAAATATAAAACGTGATTTTATATAAAAATGAAGTTATATAAAAATCTATGAAAGAAAAACATTTAATTTTGCAAATTAAAATTTCATATATCTTTTGTAGTTTAGGTGGTTTTGAAATTAGAAGAGAAGTTTTTGATTGGAAACATTTGAAGCTTGAAGTAGATGAGACTCAGTATGAATTTGTTACTTGTTATAAGGTCGAATGTGAGATTTATACATTTTAGAGAAGTTAAAAGATTCCTTTTTGCTTATTATTTTTTGTTATAGTTATTATTATTTTTTTTTGTTAAATCAAATTTTACTATGTTTGTTTGATTAAAATTAAGTAAATTATTGAAAAGAATATTAATTCAAATAGAGCACTGGTTTTATATAAAAATGATGCTATAATACTTTATATATATATTAATGTGATTTTAAACATTTAATTTTGCAAATTTTTAATATATTATTCACAGTTAACGCAATTAGTATATTTTTTTTTATTAATTTTCAATATAATTTTAGTCTCCATTCATTTGTATTATTTTCTCAATTCATGACCAAGTCTTAAATACGTAAATGATAATGATAAGTGCATTGAAAAGTAACAAACACAAAGCCTACTTTGCAAGAAAGAAAGCTTGTAACCAATGCTTTCCACCTTTCTTAAGCTAACCACAATGATTTGTCGAAATACAAAGAAAAATAGTGACCTCCAATTTTCAGCTTGAATTTTCCAAAAAAGTATTTTATGGTCCATTGAAATTCGACAATTGTAGAAAGAAGAACAAAAAAGACTTGACAAGTAAGTCAAGTCAACCAAGTCTATGGAGTTAAAATTTTCCAGAAAAGCCAATTTCCAACTTGAATTTTTTTATGGTCCATTTCTAGAACAAAAAAGACTTGACAAGTAGTTCAAGTCCGCATTGTCTATGAAGTAAGTCCCACGGTCAAATAATTAACTCTTTAAGTCTTAGAAAAGAGAAAAAATATAAATAAAAATGAAAATTTAGAGAAACAATAAAATTACAAAAAATTTAGAGAAGCTAAGACTCTTTTTCCTTATTATTTTTTTTGCTATAGTTACTTTTTTTTTTTGTTAAATCAAGTTTTAATATATGTGTGGCGCCTAAAATTAAGAAATTTATCGAAAAAAGAATATTAATTCAAATATAAAAAATAGTTTTATATAAAACTCTATGAAAATAAAACGCTTACAGTTTATCTTTCATAGTTAACACAATTATTTTTTATCCATTACCTTTTTATACAACTTTAATCACCAAATATTTGTATAATTTTCACAATTCATAATTATAAATGTTGAGATTTAAATTTTAAATTTACTGAATATCATATTTAAAAAATATTTGAATGAATCAATTAAGTGAAATTTTAAAATTTTAAAACAAGATTTCAATGCGTGGTTTGATTGTACTTAGTATGATTCTATAGTATCACCAAGCTTTTTTTTTTTTTTTTAATATCCAACAAGCAATGGAACTAACCCCTCGTATAAGTCATGGAAAAAAATTCTTTTGAAATTATAAGGAGAAAATTTACAAATTTTAATGACGTGTTGTATTTTGATTGATTGAATTTACAATTGATGTAATAAAAAATGTAATAATTTTTTTAAATAATTGAACGATATTAATTTAAGTAATTAGAATTTTATTATTTCGTATTAAATGATATATAAACTCAAGTTGTATAATTTAAATGATATACACTTAAATATAAAAGTGTAGGGCTAGTTTTGTTTTGCCTTATGGCACTAAGCAAATGGGGTATTAGAATCTTGACATGCCTAAACAACCCTGCTGCTGCTAATGAACAAAATAAAGCCTTCCCCTTCTCCCTCCTCCCTACAAATATCTTCTAACTCTATTTTTCCTCACCATGCTCTCATCAACCTCTCTCAAACCCATCACCAATTGCCAAAATCCTTTCTTTTCTTCATTTTTGAACCAAAACCTATCTCTTTTTTCCTTTCACCCCCTTTTCCCACCTTCTAAAATCCTCCTAAAACCCATCTAAGCTATTCCAATCCCCAGCAACCCCAACCTCTACAGCAACAACTTTACTAAACTTTTAGGCAACCCCCATCTCATTGCCTGCCCAATTCCATTCCTTTGACCCATGAATAAGAGTCCTATGTTTTGCTAATTGTGGTCATGAATAACAAAAGTATCATGTGTTGAAAATAAAATTGTGATGCAAGTATAATAAGGTAATCAAATATATCATAAAAGAAAGGTAAATGGGTGAAAAAAAAAACCCCCCATGAACTAAAATTCAACATCTTTTTTTATCAATTAAGCCCTTGTTAGAGAAAAGCTGGTTAATTGTTTTCATCCAATAAAGAGTTTAATTGAATGAAAATAGATATGTAAAAGTTTAATTGATTGAAAAAATATATTCAAAGGTTTAATTGATTTGAAATAGAAGATTTAGAGCTTGATTAATTGCAATTAAATATTAGGAACTTAAATGATTGTTAAATTTTTGTCTAAGATTTTTTTTAAACCTTATCCCTAAAAAATTCATAAAAAAAATTACATAAAATTTAGGGAAGTTAAGACTCTTTTTTCTTATTATTCTTTGCTATAGTTTTAAATCAAATTTTGCTATATATGTTTGGCTAAAATTAAGCAAATTGTTGAAAAAGAATATTAATTCAAATACAACACTAGTTTTATATAAAAATGAAGTTATAATACTTTATGTACGTGATTTCAAACGTTTAATTTTGCAAAAGTTTAATATATCTTTCGTAGTTAATATAATTATTATTTTTTCACTAACTTTTAATAAATTTTAATCACCGTTCATTAGCATCATTTTCTCAATTCGTGACTAAGTCTTAAGCACGTAAATAATAATGATAAATATATTGAAAAGTAAATTGATCTACCCCGTAAGGAAGAAAGCTTGTGACCTATGCTTTCCAACTTGTCATAGTATGCTAACCACCATGATTTGATGAAATACAAAGCAAGCTTCCAATTTCCAACCTGAATTTTCCACAAATAGCATTTTATGATTCATTGAAATTCGATAATTGTAGAAAGAAAAACAAAAGACTTGACAAAGGAGTCAAATCCACCAAGTCTGTGGAGTAAGTCCCACGGCCCGTAATTAACACTTTAGGTCTTAGAAATGAAAAAAAATTACAAAAAATTTAGAGAAACTAAGACTCTTTTTCCTTATTATTTTTTTTTTTGGTATAGTTATTTTATTTAATTTTTTTTGTATATTGTTGGAGCCTAAAATTAAGAAAATTGATGAAAAAAGAATATTAATTCAAATATAAAACGTGATTTTATATAAAAATGAAGTTGTATAAAAACCTATGAAAGAAAAACGTTTAATTTGCAAATTGAAATTTCATATATCTTTCGTAGTTTAGGTGGGTTTGAAAATATAAGGGAAGTTTTTGATTGGAAACATTTGAAGCTTGAAGTAGATGAGACTCAGTATGAATTTGTTACTTGTTATAATGTCGAATGTGAGATTTATACATTTTAGAGAAGTTAAAAGATTCTTTTTTGTTTATTATTTTTTGTTATAGTTATTTTCTTTTTTTTTTTTTTGTTAAATCAAATTTTACTATATTTGTTTGACTAAAATTAAGTAAATTATTGAAAAAGAATATTAATTCAGATACAACACTGGTTTTATATAAAAATGATGCTATAATACTTCATATATATTAATGTGATTTCAAACATTTAATTTTGCAAATTTTTAATATATTATTCACAGTTAACGCAATTAGTGTATTTTTTTTATTAATTTTGTTAATAAAATTAATAACAATCTTCCACCTCTATTCTTCCTCACCATGGTTTCATCATACTCTCTTAAACCCATCACCAATTGCTAAAATCCTTTCTTTTCTTCATTTTTGAACCAAAACCCATCTGTTTTTTTCCCTTCACCTCCCTTTCCCACCTTCTAAAACCCATCTCAGCTATTCTAATCCACAGCAACCCCCCAAACCTCTACAGCAACAACTTTACTAACCTTTTAGGCCACCCCCATCTCCATTGCCTGCCCAATTCAGTTCGCTTAACCCATGAATAAGAGTCCTAGTCTATGTTCTGTTAATTGTGATCTAGTATAATTCAAGTATCATGTGTTGGAAATAAAATTGTGATCCAAGTACAATATAAATGAAATTGATCAGTTCCTCTCCTAACCAAAAATGTATAATCTGATAAAACATGACACTGAAACAAATTTTCCTTCAGGAATGCCTCAAATTTCTATTGGAACGTACATTATCAGTGACTAACAAAGTGGATAGAGTCCAAATTGCCATGTAGAAACATAAAAAAAATACAGTACTTCATCATTCCCAGCTTCTCCAATTATCTTTTGGCTGACCACAGTCTTCGATCACAACTGGTTGCAAAGTTCTCCCACTGTCTGAGCCAGCTTTTTCCATCTCCTTGACAACGCTTATCCATCCACTTCTTTACCAAACACAACATGCTTTCCATCAAGCCATGGAGTCTTCTCAGTGCATATAAAGAATTGGGAACCATTGGTGTTTGGTCCAGCATTGGCCATTGACAAGCAACGAGGTCCGATATGTTTGAGCTTGAAATTCTCATCTGCAAATTTCATGCCATAGATTGATTCTCCACCAGTGCCATTCCCCCTTGTGAAATCTCCACCTTGACACATGAAGCTCGGGATGATTCGGTGAAATGCTGATCCTTTATGGTGCAATGGCTTCCCAGACATTCCGAAACCCTTGTCCCCAGTGCAGAGTATTTGCAATTATATTGTGGGCTAACACAGTCAAGTAATCCAGATTTAGGTCAATTAATGTCAAATTACAAATAATTATAGTGGTATCATATTCGAACAGGTAGTATGATATTAATTAAGTATGATCCTAGTTTAATTCTGTATTTAAATCCATAATATGATTGGTCAATTTTGATTAATTTATATATCGAAAAGCTCATGATGGTAACAACACATCCATGGGCTTGGATTTAGGGGGATTGATTTCTTTTCCACATTAAAAACAGTTTTAGTTATAAATTATGATAGTGATTCGGTTAGCCTTCAGCCAAATTGGTTATAGTTCAATTAGAGCTTCATCTAATTCAAAATTGTGTCCAAATTGCCTTGGCAATTGCACATATTGCTCAAGGAAAAAGTGGTTAATATTCTTCTTTCTCGAAAAGAAAATAAAAAACCTCAATTGAAAAGAAAATAGAATGGCTTTACTGATAAGGATATGGTGAGATATGGATAGAAATCTTATAAATTAGAAAACATATTTTCTTTTATACCAAGAAAAAAAGAAATTGTTGGGAATATTGACTCAAATCTCATAAGAGATTTGTTAGAGATTTGTTTGAGATTTGTCAGATATTGCTTGATGGACAAGAAGACTTGCAAGAGAAGAATTCTAAAAGGAAAGGGATTCTTAATAGGTAAGTTTGACTTACAGGAGAAGAATTCTAAGAGGAGAGGGATTCTTAATGGGCAAGTTTGTATGGTTATAAATAGGTGAAGTCTCTACAGAGTTAGGTATGAGAAAAAGATGTAAGAGAGTTGTAGGGTTTTGTGGGATAGACACCCCATAAGAGTATTGGGGCTCTACGTCTTATGAGTGTGTATGTTTGTTTGTGAGTGGACTAGAGGAGATTGAGAGGGTCCACATAGGTATGGTGTATGGGAGCATATGGGTATGTGTTTGGTTATGTTGAAAGGGTGCACAAGAGTTTGAGTTTGTGTTTGTTTGGGTTGAGAATACTTCATAGGACTAGAAGAGATTGAGAGTGTCTTATGAGTATTGATTGTTGAGTGAGGTTGATGATTTGATGTAAGTTTGTAATTCTCTACAACTAGTGGATCTTGTTTCTCATCAATGGATGTAGGTCAGTTGGACTGAACCACGTTAAATTGTTGTTTCTTATGTGTTTGATTTATTGTTTGATTTCGCTTCCGCTGGTGTGATTGGATTGGAGGCTTTTACCCCAACAAGTGATATCAGAGCTGAAGGTTCGAAACGTGAGAAGAGTTGAAGATTCAAGATGTGGGAAGAGCCGAAGGTTCGATATGTGAAAGAGCTGAAAGTTCGAGATGTGAGAAGTGCATGGTTTGAGACATGGGAAGAAGCAAGTTCAGAAAGCTCGATTCAAGAGAAAAGTTCGAGTTTAAGTTTTGAAGATTGAGGATTGGTTTGTATGAAGCGTAAAGACACAAGAGAAGAGAAGATGATTGTGAGACTTCCATTGTAGGTGGAGCCAAGCATGTCTAGCATGAAGACAGATGATTGATGAAATTTGAGTCAAGGTGGAGATTGTTGAGAATATTGACTCAAATCTCATAAGAGATTTGTTAGAGATTTGTTTGAGATTTGTCAGATATTGCTTGATGAACAAGAAGACTTGCAAGAGAAGAATTCTAAAAGGAAAGGGATTCTTAATAGGTAAGTTTGACTTACAGGAGAAGAATTCTAAGAGGAGAGGGATTCTTAATGGGCAAGTTTGTATGGTTATAAATAGGTGAAGTCTCTACAGAGTTAGGTATGAGAAAAAGATGTAAGAGAGTTGTAGGGTTTTGTGGGATAGACACCCCATAAGAGTATTGGGGCTCTACGTCTTATGAGTGTGTATGTTTGTTTGTGAGTGGACTAGAGGAGATTGAGAGGGTCCACATAGGTATGGTGTATGGGAGCATATGGGTATGTGTTTGGTTATGTTGAAAGGGTGCACAAGAGTTTGAGTTTATGTTTGTTTGGGTTGAGAATACTTCATAGGACTAGAAGAGATTGAGAGTGTCTTATGAGTATTGATTGTTGAGTGAGGTTGATGATTTGATGTAAGTTTGTAATTCTCTACAACTAGTGGATCTTGTTTCTCATCCATGGATGTAGGTCAGTTGGACTGAACCACGTTAAATTGTTGTTTCTTATGTGTTTGATTTATTGTTTGATTTCACTTCCGCTGGTGTGATTGGATTGGAGGCTTTTACCCCAACAAGTGATATCAGAGCTGAAGATTCGAAACGTGAGAAGAGTTGAAGATTCAAGATGTGGGAAGAGCCGAAGGTTCGATATGTGAAAGAGCTGAAAGTTCGAGATGTGAGAAGTGCATGGTTTGAGACATGGGAAGAAGCAAGTTCAGAAAGCTCGATTCAAGAGAAAAGTTCGAGTTTAAGTTTTGAAGATTGAGGATTGGTTTGTATGAAGCGTAAAGACACAAGAGAAGAGAAGATGATTGTGAGACTTCCATTGTAGGTGGAGCCAAGCATGTCTAGCATGAAGACAGATGATTGATGAAATTTGAGTCAAGGTGGAGATTGTTGAGAATATTGACTCAAATCTCATAAGAGATTTGTTAGAGATTTTTTTGAGATTTGTCAGATATTGCTTGATGGACAAGAAGACTTGCAAGAGAAGAATTCTAAAAGGAAAGGGATTCTTAATAGGTAAGTTTGACTTACAGGAGAAGAATTCTAAGAGGAGAGGGATTCTTAATGGGCAAGTTTGTATGGTTATAAATAGGTGAAGTCTCTACAGAGTTAGGTATGAGAAAAAGATGTAAGAGAGTTGTAGGGTTTTGTGGGATAGACACCCCATAGGAGTATTGGGGCTCTACGTCTTATGAGTGTGTATGTTTGTTTGTGAGTGGACTAGAGGAGATTGAGAGGGTCCACATAGGTATGGTGTATGGGAGCATATGGGTATGTGTTTGGTTATGTTGAAAGGGTGCACAATAGTTTGAGTTTGTGTTTGTTTGGGTTGAGAATACTTCATAGGACTAGAAGAGATTGAGAGTGTCTTATGAGTATTGATTGTTGAGTGAGGTTGATGATTTGATGTAAGTTTGTAATTCTCTACAACTAGTGGATCTTGTTTCTCATCCATGGATGTAGGTCAGTTGGACTGAACCACGTTAAATTGTTGTTTCTTATGTGTTTGATTTATTGTTTGATTTCGCTTCCGCTGGTGTGATTGGATTGGAGGCTTTTACCCCAACAAGTGGTATCAGAGTTGAAGGTTCGAAACGTGAGAAGAGTTGAAGATTCAAGATGTGAAAAGAGCCGAAGGTTCGATATGTGAAAGAGCTGAAAGTTCAAGATGTGAGAAGTGCATAGTTTGAGACATGGGAAGAAGCAAGTTCAGAAAGCTCGATTCAAGAGAAGAGTTCGAGTTTAAGTTTTGAAGATTGAGGATTGGTTTGTATGAAGCGTGAAGACACAAGAGAAAAGAAGATGATTGTGAGACTTCCATTGTAAGTGGAGCCAAGCATGTCTAGCATGAAGACAGATGATTGATGAAATTTGAGTCAAGGTGGAGATTGTTGGGAATATTGACTCAAATCTCATAAGAGATTTATTAGAGATTTGTTTGAGATTTGTCAGATATTGCTTGATGGACAAGAAGACTTGCAAGAGAAAAATTCTAAAAGGAAAGGGATTCTTAATAGGTAAGTTTGACTTACAGGAGAAGAATTCTAAGAGGAGAGGGATTCTTAATGGGCAAGTTTGTATGGTTATAAATAGGTGAAGTCTCTACAGAGTTAGGTATGAGAAAAAGATGTAAGAGAGTTGTAGGATTTTGTGGGATAGACACCCCATAGGAGTATTGGAGCTCTACGTCTTATGAGTGTGTATATTTGTTTGTGAGTGGACTAGAGGAGATTGAGAGGGTCCACATAGATATGGTGTATGGGAGCATATGGGTATGTGTTTGGTTATGTTGAAAGGGTGCACAAGAGTTTGGGTTTGTGTTTGTTTGGGTTGAGAATACTTCATAGGACTAGAGGAGATTGAGAGTGTCTTATGAGTATTGATTGTTGAGTGAGGTTGATGATTTGATGTAAGTTTGTAATTCTCTACAACTAGTAAATCTTGTTTCTCATCCATGGATGTAGGTCAGTTGGACTGAACCACGTTAAATTGTTGTCTCTTATGTGTTTGATTTATTGTTTGATTTCGCTTCCGCTGATGTGATTGGATTGGAGGCTTTTAGCCCAACAAATGGTATCAGAACTGTGGTATTCCCCAATAAATGGTATCAAAGCTGTGGTGTTCCCCAACAGAAATGAGAATACAAATTGGCGCAACGACCTTTATTTTCAAGTGTTCTTTTAAGCAAAAAAGAAAATAAAACTACTGCTAATATATGATTAATATAGATGATAACTCTTCATGAATTCAAAATAACTAGAAATTGTTATCATATATATATGTATGTATATATAGAAGAACGAAAATTTGTAGAAATGTTCAACTAGTATGTAATATAATTGTTGGCGAAAATTATACATAGCACTAAACTTTGATTGTACATCATCTCAAAGATTTACAAATTCACAGACAATATCCAACAAAAAATTTGGTCCTCCTCCACTATCTCAATTGAAAAGGGAGAAGAAACAAAAAAGGGAAGAAAAAATGTTGGTGTTTGACTCAAATATTCACCAATAAGGAGTTGCACTCTCAGATTTACTTAGAAGCTCCTCCAAATAATCAGCTCCTAAATCCTTAAACACCAGGATAATTTCCATCCCCATTTCCTTCTTTCTCGATCTTCATGTTCCCTGATCTTTTTGCTCTTCATGGAGTACCTTTTCTCAATTGTCAAAGTAGGAGAACAACTTTCTTCAAATCCATAGTTCATTTCTTGAAGTGAATCATAAACTGTATCCATTGGAAAATTGATTATCACCATCGGACCTCGCATTGCGAGTGTAGCTTGATCATACGCTAGCTGTAGCCTCATCTATATCCAAGGTTCCAGGCCAAAGTCTAACACCATTCCTTATGGAATCCCTTATCTCAACTGCATATTTTCCCCATGGCCTCTTCCTAACTCCTCTATACGAAACCTCCTTTCCTGTCTCATCTTCATTTGCATTCAACTTCACTTAATGATCCTTTCTAAAACTATTAACGGATGTGGTATCAAAAGTGTTTTCCTATGCTAGATTTAGGACTCCCAAAGGAACATTTCTTGGGAGTCATTTCCATTGAAAGGAAGGGTTTGGTTATGGAGATAATTGAATGATTCTGGTGAGAATTTTTTTGAGAAATATAGGAAGAAGAGGATTCAAGAGACAATTGGAGATTTGGGTAATGAAAAAATGAAGAGTCCATGCATGAAAATCAAGTAATTCTTATAATGGAAACGATTATTCTTCTTCGATCTTTTAATTAATTCACTTTGATTTTGCTTTTTGGTTTTGGTCATGGGAAATGAAATTTGAAGCCTAGTGATATATATATATATATATATAGTAATTACAAGCTAGGGAGGGAAATGCTACATTATTCAAATATTTATTTTAAAAATGTAAAAAAAAAAAAAGAAGAAGGAACAAATTAAAGAAACGATGGAAAGAGAGTAAAATTGTATGAAGATGTTATTAGCGTCCAACATCATTATTTGGTCGCAGAATCGACAGGTGAGTCAAAAGGAATACTCGTCGGGGCATGACGGCCAGGTCAAGTCAAAATTCTCTTTCATCACCCGTGATGTTTCGCTTTTATGTCCTACCTATAACTCATATTTTTAGCTAATTAAAATTGTAAATCATTATGCTTAGAGTGATCAATTACAATGTTAATTACCTTATATTGATGAACATGATTTGATTAATATAGTCGGGTTATAGTTAAAGTTTGTCATAATTTTATTTTTTATGCAAGAAAGATTATAATTTGAGAATTAAAAAAAGAATTATAGATGCATAAATTTAAATTTTAATCTAATCTAAAGTACTTTTTAAAATATTTATATAAATCAATTAGACTAGACTTTGAATTTATAAAAAGATTACTTTATATATATATACACTTTTCATTTAAATTATATGATATAATCATATTATTGAAAGGGGTTAATTTTAATTTTTCAAGTGTCACTAATAAGTGAATGCTGATGAAATAAAAATTTACCTATCTAATAATAATGTATAATATAGAATAAATAATCAATATATTTTTAAAAATATTATTTTATGGTGTGATTTTAATAAAACAAAAAAATATATTTTTTCATTGAATAATTATTTCATATAATCCTTCTTTTATTAATTATGTCAAAATTTATCGTAAATGAGTTTCTTAAAATAGCATAATTGATGTTATACTAATTTTTTGAATAGAAAATAAGATGTTATACTAATTGTTAATACATACATTGGTCATTATTTTAAATGTTTTTATCCATTACTAGAATTTCATCCCACTATTTTAGGTAAGTTACTTTTCATTGTTTTTAATATATTTATAATTATTTTTAATAAAAAAATAATAATAATTTTAACTCACTTGTTGAATCTTATAAATATATCAAAATTAAAAAATAATAATAATTTTTAACTCACATGTTACGCTTTTGTTGTTGGCTCTTTTGCTATGACATGAACTTTTATTTTTTATTTTCAAATTTATAAATTATTTGTTCAAATCTATGACGTTTTTCCAATTTAGTTTAAATTATAAACATTTTAAAACTTGTAGAAAAAAGAAAAAGAAAAATACAACTATATTTTTTTATGATGACTTACGTTTGATTTTTAATTTTTTGAATTTTTTTCTTTTTATATTTCTTTATTTATTATTATTTCAATTAAAAAATTTCAAAATTACATAAATTTGGATAAAAAAGACTATTTTGCTTGATTCATTCATGGGTTAGTAATGTGAAGTGAATTGACAAAATCAGGTTGATCAGATTCTTCCAGCTTTTATATATATATTTTTTCTCGTAAACCGACATTCTCCAATTTCTATATAATTGCAATAAAAGCTTTCAATTCCTTTGGATTTATAAAAAATTGTATTTTTTGAAATTTTACTTTTGAACAACAAATCAAAATCATAACGAAGACTAGAATAAGAAATATTTCAAATTAGAGGATTTATAAAAAAATTTTACCTTCAAGCCATATTGAATAAAAACTTGAACATAGGTCTACGAGTCAAATACATTAACACACACAATTTTATTTCATTTCAATAAATTATAACATGGAATACTACATCCATAAACCGAATACATGGATTAAATAAAAAGCTTGCAAATCAAGTTATTACATTACCAAACACACCGAAATGAGCTTCAATTACAAATAATTACATACCAATAGTAGCCCAAAACACGTATAGCTTATCACCAATTTGCTCCAGTTTTTGATAATAAGCAAACCTCCAAGACCTGACGAAAACCAGGGGAGCCACTACCCCCCAAAACCCCATCACAAATCCAAGTACTACGCTTACATAAAGCCAATTCACATTAGACCTTTTCTTTCCTCCACTCCTACCTCCATTTGTAACATCAGGTGTTTCGCCATTTCTGCTGCAATTTTTAGTGACTGGAGGTCCACAAAGATGATTGCCAATGTACGAAAACCTGTCAAAGCTTTGCAGCTGGGTGCCTGATGGGATTTGTCCTGTCAAGTTGTTGTAGGACAAGTTCAAGTGATTCAAGAAATTCAAATTGGAGAAACTTGAAGGGATTTCACCATGGAGTTGGTTCATCGATAAGTCAAGAGATTCCAACACCTCCATATTGCCAATGTTCTCTGGTATCTTTCCTGTTAGGAGATTCCCTGACAAATTTAATGACCGCAGTCCTATGAGATTACCAAGTTCTTCGGGGATCTCTCCTCTGAGACTGTTAACTGAAAGGTCTATGCCGACTACAAGTCCTAGTATGGTACTGTAATCATCCTCTCTTCCTTTCATCACCAATAATGCACCCAAAAGAAACAGGTTATTAGACTCGAATGACCAGGTACTGTTTCCCACGTGTATCTTGAGGGGTTTTATGGCCATGGCACTTAGGTTACTAAAACATTTTGGAATTGCTCCTGAAATGTTGTTATAACCAAGATCCAAGAACTGAAGAGAATTATGAGCACAAATTTGATCAGGAATATAGGCTTGGAAGTTATTTGAACGGAGGTTTAGAACCACAAGGTTTAAGAGGTTGTCTCCAATCCATGCTGGAATACTTCCCGTCAATTGATTTTCACTAAGATCAAGAATAAGCATGTCAACCAAATTCTGCAGTGTAGATGGTACTTCTCCAAGTAGGTTATTGTTACGAAGGTTCAATGACAGAACACGGCGCAAAAATCCCAAGGATCTAGGAATTTTCCCAGTTAGATTGTTGTTTCCCAAATTTAAGACTTTCAAAAATTGCCAATTTTCCCAACAATTTGGAATTTCACCAGATAGAAGATTTGATTCAATGTCAAGAATGGTCAAAGGTTCCAATTTAGTTGAGGAATTGCAAAGAAAATTGGAAAGTGTTCCTGAAAATAGATTCTTAGACAAAAATAAAAACATCAAATCTGAGGGTGCCTGTAGCAATGGACCTGTGAATAGGTTGGAACTCAAGTCAACAACCAAACTCCTAGGAAAATATGAAATCTTCCCCACTAGTTGGTTGTTGGAAAGATTTAGATATTCAAATTGAGTCGAAAGGTTCCAAAACCAAGTGGGAATGACACCTGAAATTTCAGCATGGGAGATATCTAAATGAAACAAGTTCTTTTGGAATTGTAGCCACTGAGGAAATTTCGGACCAAGATGACAGTTACCTAATTCAATATTTTCACAGTGGAAAGGAGGAATCCAACTTGGATTTGGTTTAAACGTTAACATGTTGTTAGATGCCCTGAAAATTCTCAATCTTGTGAGATTAGAGAAGTGCATTTCTGATATATTTCCTTCCAACATATTATTGCTAACGTCTAAATGTTCCAAATTCCCAAGTTGTCCTAAACTTTGAGGAAGAGTTGCATTCAATTGATTGTTTGAAACATCAAGCAACTTCAAAGATGATAGCTCCCCTACCGGAAGAGGTCCGGTTAATTGATTGTACGAAACATCAAGAACTTTCAATGATGACAACCTCCCTATTGAGAATGGAATGGGACCAGAAATGGAGTTTTCAGAAAGGGAAAGGTATGCCAGATTTTTAAATTGGCTGAGTTGATCAGGTAAATGGCCAGAAAGTTTGTTAGATTCAATATTTAATGACTCTAATCGATCCAAACTACATCTAGACAAACTCTCTATGATTTCTGATACCTTATGATCAATTCCGTTATTTGACAAATCCATCTCTCTCAGATTACAAAGACTCTCCAAACATTTGGGTTCTATAATTTCAAGCTGGTTATGTGAAACATCAAGATGAGTAAGAGAGCTTAAGTTTCTAATGGCACATGAAAAATTACCTTGCAGGCCGACACTGCTAAGACCAAGGAATTGAAGTTGGTTGAAATTAGACAACCAGCTGAGTGTCGATGAAGAAGAGAATGAATTCCTACTAAGATCAAGAAATTTGAGAGAAGACATATTTTGAAAACCATTGGGAATCACACCTTCAACTTCATTGGAGCTAAGATCAATGGACACAAGACTACGAAGACTGAATATCCATGTAGGCACCGAAGACAATGTATTTGTGGAAAGATCAAGAACAGCAAGAGATTTGTAATTAACACTGATTGGAGATGAATCATTATTTAGATTGCAGCCTGACAAGTGTAACTCTACCAAAGAAGGAAGTTTGTGTGTTGCCTGCAGCCAATCAGTTGCTTTACCAAGATCTGCAGAACTCAAATCAAGATACTGCAGAGAAGAAAGACCAGAAACCCACTGAAGAGTTTTAGCTTCAAATAGGGAATTGTATCCAAGATCAAGGCAATGCAAATTTGAGAGATTTCCAAGCATATGGGGAATTGTTCCTCGAAAATTTGCCCGAGAAAGGTTAAGATATGTCAAACTCTTCATCGAACCAATGAATTCGGGAATTGCCAGACCTCCAAAGTCGTTATTGCTTAAGTCTAGGAAATTGAGACATTTCAACTCGATCAAAGAAGGATTTACTCTGCCCCCTAGCTTTGAGCGAAAGTAAGCATCCCATTCAGCTGACCGAAAATAAGCATCCCACAGAGCAATTGGCTTATCCTCATGAGCATCCCTTTCAACGACTGGCACATCTTCAGCAGGACTTCTTGAAAGAAGCCCCAAGTGCAGCTCTTTGACGTGGCCAGTCAAGTTATTGCAGAAAACACCAAGCCACTCACAGCAATTCTCACCTTCAACCCAAGAAGATAGCCTGTTTGATTGATCAATGAGGTCTTGCTTGAACTTCAAAAGGGCTTGTCTCTCACGTTCAATGCAAAGCGCATTGGAATTCCCATTACAAAAGCCAATATCGATGGCTGCGATGGCAAGAAGAAATCCAAACAAGGAAATTGTAACCGCTCTCATGATTGCATATCGATCCTTGCTACCAACACCGAATATATAAAGTTAAAGAAAAATATTTTCCACCACATCAAGTGCTAGGAATTTTCTTCAAAGGCCTCCAATTTAAAATTCCAGCTTGAATTTTCCTCAAAAGCAATCATACGTATAAATTCGACAAGTGTAGAAAGAATATAAAAAGAACTTGACAAGAACTTTAAGTAAACCAAGTCTATGGAGCAAGTCTCACGGCCAGCTAATTAACTCTTTAGGTTTTAGAAAACAGGAAAAAATGAAAAGTTTAGAAAAAAAATAAAATTACATCAACTTTAGAAAAAAGTTAAATACTCTTTATCTTTATTTTTTTTCTATAGTTATTGCTTTTTTTTGTTAAATCAAATTTTTCTATATATTTTTAGCTAAAATTAAGCAAAATTGTTGAAAAAAGATAATTCAAGTACAACACTGGTTTTATATAAAAATAAAGTTATAATAATTTATGTACATGACTTTAAACATTTAATTTTGTAAATTTTTAATATATCTTTTATAGTTAACACAGTTATTATTTTTTCATTAATTTTTAATATAATTTTAATCACCGTTCATTAGCATCATTTTCTCAATTCATGGCTAAGTCTTAAACACGTAAATGATAAGATGAATGCATAAAAAAGTAACGAACACGGAGCACAAATAAGCCAGCTGATCTAACCCTTGAGGAAGAAAACTTGTGACCGTTGCTTTCAACTTTTGATAGTAGGCTAACCACCATGATTTGATGAAACACAAAGAAAGCTTGTGACCTCCAATTTCCCACTTGAATTTTCCACAAAAAGCATTTTATAGTCCATTAAAATTCAACAATTGTAGAAAGAACAAAAGACTTGATAAAGGAGTCACGTCCACCAAGTCTATGGAGTAAGTTGCACGGCCCAGCAATTAACTCTTTAGGTCTTAGAAAAGAGAAAAAATAAATAAAAAATAAAAATTGAGAAAAAAATAAAATTACAAAAAATTTAGAGAAGTAAAACTCTTTTTCTTTATTATTTTTTTGCTATAGGCTTTTTTTTTTAAAATCAAAATTTGCTATATATGTTTAGCTAAAATTAATGTAAAATAAGTGATGATGGTAATAATTAATGGTTAAAATAAGATATGATAATGTAAACTATATATTTTTTTTTGGTCAGTAAAAGTAAAATTAATGGTAAATAAGTGATGATGTTTATAATTAATTTAATATTATCAAGTTCAACTAATTTAAAAATAATATTTTTATGAATTATAATAAAGAAATTAAAATTTATATTTCGTGTTATCAGGGAGAACTGAAAACCTCCCACCACTAACCCAATCAACACGCACACGTTCTTCATCCTTACCACCTTCATTTGTAACAACTTTTCTGTTGTAGTTTACACTGACCGGAGGTCCACAAAGTTGATTGCCAATGTAAGAGAACTCGTCAAAAGTTTGGAGTTAGGTACTTGATGGGATTCTTCCCCCTCAAAATCAAGAGATTTTAGTATCCTCATTGTCACGCTCCAAACCCGAAGATTTAGAACTTAATAATACCGCATACTTATGAGACGAATCTTATAAGCGTATAAGGTAACAGATATCTAACTAAATTAAAATCTCCAATAATCTTCAAAATAATACTTTACATAATCTCAAGTCTATAAAATTATACTCTTTGTAAATTAGTCGAATATACTAAAGTTTTTATTAATAAATCTTTTAGAATCAATAATAAAATACTCACTTCAAAAGTAATACCAAATTAAAGACAAATTCTAATCTTGTTAATCAAAGTAGTTGTCAAGATTAAGTTTCCTATAACGCAAATATTGAAATTTGAAAAAGTAAAGAAAAATAAAGGAATGAGTAGAATGACTCAGCAAATAACTGATATCCCCTCA
Source organism: Durio zibethinus (assembly GCF_047325235.1). Classification (NCBI taxonomy): domain Eukaryota; kingdom Viridiplantae; phylum Streptophyta; class Magnoliopsida; order Malvales; family Malvaceae; genus Durio; species Durio zibethinus. Next base: position 1,558,710 of record NC_143173.1, on the reverse strand, counting down.
GTTGGATTAAGCATGCCACAAAACATTTAGGCCAAAACATTAACTAAGTGATTCAAAAATATTTTGGGTAATCTTGTGTTCAAACACATTTTCACAAATCATATTCTCAAAATCAAATTCTCAGATTACAAAATGAAATAAATATCACAAAATTATAAAATTTATTAGTTTCCTGTAACATACTACGATCACCTTAACCCTTGTAGTGTAGGTTAGAATCAGAAATTTTCCTTTAGTGCAATGAGACAAAAATATATCAGAAACAACTAGATCATTGCACTGACAATCATAATTAACCCGTTAGTGCAATAGGATAGAACAAAAATTATAGTAACCCCTTTAATGCAGTGGGATAGAAGTATATCACTGATGGTACGATGAACAAAAACTACTATTCTCAACCGATGGCATGGTGAACAAAAACCACTATTCTTAATTGGTGGCATGGTTTGAAACCAATATCAATATCACAAAATACATGTCGACATGGCCAACAATTAACCTCTATTGGCAGAGTCAAAATATAGTCATACTATGAGATAAAAACCACAATATATTTTCAGATTAGCCAAAATATACAAATTCAATATTTATAAATTTTTGCAAAACATAATCCATACATAGTAAATTCCATAATCATTCCAAAGCAACATTTCATATTCCAACAAACAATAGTTATATAAATATATTATTATGAAATCATATTTGAAAATCAAAACAATGTCAAACCATATTCCAAACTCATAACAAAGAAATCATATATATATTTTGCATACTCAACCCGATTTACAAAATAAACAAACAAAACTATATATATTATATATTTCAACTCTAAATATATTGAAGCTAACATTTATAGACATAAATTTCAAAGGGATATCAAATTACTTACATGATGTGCTAAACCAAAACTTAAGCGGTAAATCACTCAATTTTTTTAATATCCTAACAATTCAAGAAATATTTAAAAATCAAAATTTAACCCAAAAACATAAATTTAACAAGGTAAACCTTCCACAGATTATTCTAAGCAAATTGGGTTATGTGGCAACCTTTTCGACAATTCGAAACTATTTGAAAATATTTTTTTTAGTATATAAAACAAATTTTCTTTTAATATAGCAAAATGCCTAAAATTGAGTATAAATATGAAATTAAGGATTAAAACATAAAAAAAATCAGTAGGAATTTAAATTTTTACAAATATTTAATTTTTAACATTTAATAGTAATCATTTTTTTTTTATAAATCTAAATATAATTTAATAGTTCTTTAACAATGCCAATAACATGAAATTAATACAATAAAAATATATTAAAATAAGTAAAAATTCATTAAAAATAATATAACTAAAATTCAAGTATTTATAACTAAGTACATCAAATATTGGCTAAAAATAATTTTTAAAATAATTAAAAATGAGAATTTCTAAATTATAAAATTTTCACATTCCATGATCATTTGACTTAATTTGAGCCACAAAATCTTGAATATACTACAGTTCCTAGTGACAAAGAAAAGCATTAATTTAAAGAAAAAATGTAATACTACAGCTTAGAATTTTGTTTTGGCAAAAATGATTTTTAGAAGCCTAAGTTTTGAAGTCTAAAACTTGACAAATTATCACAAACAGCCCAGATTTTTTGAGTTTTTTTATTCATGAAACCTATTTTGGGGCTTTGATTCTCTTAGCCTATAAATAATTTGAACAAACCAGTTATATCACTAGAAAGTTCACATTTTGTACTATCAAAAGCACCTAACTTTTGACCAAATTGGCCATTGGAGTAGGGAATTCTGGTGGCTCAAAATTAGGCATTTGTAATTGCAAGAAACCTCAAAAATCAGAAACTTGAAACATTAAATTCTCCTACATTACTCAACTAACACACATACAATTAGAAAGATCTTGAAGAGACATTTCCATTGGTATCACAATTTTGTAGGATTGTCACCAAAAAATTGTCGGAATATTTTTGAAATTGAAAAAATATAAAAATATAAGTTGGAGTTTGTAGAAAATTACATAAAACATGAAAATTCTAAAAATTTTAAGCAAAATCTTACCTAAATCAGTGATTTCTAAGATTGATTTGCCCTATCTCTTCCTCTATTCTTCTTCTCAAGTATTTCTTAAAGTTTTCCCTTTTTTTCTATCAGAGAAAACTATCAACAAAAGTTGTTGATAAGTTTTCTTTTTATTTTCTTCTCCTTTATTTTTTTTTAACCAATGATACTTATTGGTTGGGTCACTGATATAATAACTTGGGCTTAGGTATTGCACTTATGTTGTCAATGTGGTCAGGTATCTTTCCTCCCAAGGAATTTCTTGATAAATTTAACGATTGTAATCTTGTGAGACTAGCTTGTTCTTTAGGGATCTCTCCAATGAGATTGTTGTACCCAAAAAAGAGTAATGTCATACAAAAATAGTACTAGGGAAAAAAACATAAAAGGTGAGTTTGGTGCAAATTTCATATGAAATGATCCTCTTATATATATATATATATAAGTAGACCTATTCAAGGATCGAGTTATCTGTCTAAACTCGAAGGTTTGCTCAAGTTTTGAAAGGGTTTGAATAAAAAATTAAAACTTGTTAAACATGGTTTGGACATAATTTTTAGATCCACTTAAATTTTGAATTGAATTTTAGACAAAAAATTTAAAACCCAAGTCCAGCCCAATTGAATTCACATAAATAGAAATTTTTTATTTTTATATATATGTAAATTATATATAAATTAATTTACGTATGTATAAAAATTATAAATATTTTATTAAACGTAATTGTTACTTTTATATAATTTTTATTTTTAATTTTTATAAATATAAATATATATTTTAATTTTTATATATATGTGAATTAAATATAATTTCATTGAACTTAATTTAATAACATTTTTTTCAAATTTTTGTTATAAAAAAAGTTTAATGAGTGTATTTGGGATTTATTTTTTTAATTTAAGTTAGGTTTGAAAAAATTTTGAGATTCGAATTTCAAGTCTGCTAGGTCTAGACAAGCATATAAGCTATTAATACCGAATCTGACCTGAAACCAAACCGATCTTACCCATGAACACCTTTATACATGAGTCTTGGATATTGTGTAAAAAAAACACAATAGTAGGGGGTAGTTTTATCTAAATTAAAGCATAAAAGATGTCATCTTGTGCAAATAACTAAAAAGAAAAAAGATCATATAACAAATTAATTGGATATTCAAATTGATAAGGTATTAGCTAATATTATTTCAATTTCAGTAATCAAAATTAAAATTCCAATGACTCAAATAAAAAATATTATCTTAAATTGGCGATATTTTAATTTGTGGAGATAAATTTCAAGGATAAATTTGCTATGTGATTTTGGACTAGTTATAGATTAATATTTGGTTTGAATCATATAACATTTCTGGTAATTATATTGTATGGTCTTACTTAACTCCTAAGAAGAGATTTAAACATTCCACCATAGAATGTCTACGTTTTCCAATTCTTTATCAAAGCAACTCCTTTCTTTATCAATTATTTGTTAGACAAAAATAAATAAGCGAAAAAAAAAAAACAATAGAAAAGAATTTTAGCTTTGAGGCATGAATAACATTTTTTTAAAGGCAATTATACCTTTAGGATACAACAAAGCCTTAAACTCTCCAATCAGAAATAGTGAAAATAGTCATACTAAAAGATTTATTTATAATGAATGAATAGACATAAACTTCTATTCAGATAGTTACGATCTTTTGTATAATCATGACCTTTATGAATAATAATCTATTTATATTCAAATAGTTATGACCATTTGTCATATGATATTTGTTTCTGTTCAAACATAATTATTTAAAATATGAATAAAATTAATACAAAAATTAATTTTATTCATCAATAATTAAATCTTTCTATCCAATGTGAAATTTACCATATTCTAAACTACCAACAATCCCCCACTAGTTTGGAATGTGGTGTTTAATTTTTACCTTTCACACAAATAAATATTATGAATACAAGAATGTATCTCTCGATTTAAACCTTCAATTAGCGTATATATCTTAGAATTCTAACAAAGTTGATAGTGTCCGCAGATTAAACCTTAACTCCTAGTGTTAGAATTAAAAATGTAACACACATAATACTTATTTATTCTTCTGTTAGAGGTTTATAACTGCTTTTAGCACTATTATGGTCATGTGCTTATCCTATTCATAAACATTTACAAGAGAAACCCCAACAATTCTTTTTTTTAAAGCGGCACCACTTCTATGTTTATATAGGTAGAGTTTCCATTATGTCTCAATTGCTTTAGACATTTAAAACTCCATTAAGAGAATAAAAACTCATCCTCCCACGCAATAGATCACACTAGTTTCTAAAATTTGAATGGATTTTACTAATGTTTAATAGACACATAACAATAACTTGTTTTCATCTATTAAACTTTGTAATTAGAGGTTACTAATTCAAAGTTGGGTTCCTATTATTGGTGTCTAATAGTAAGGGTTTAAATCCATTCTACTTGTAGTACTACTAACCAAATATCTTGGAATTTAATTTTCTTTTATGGTAATTACCCCCAATTGAGATCCAATTGAGATTGAATCTTTAATATAATCACTTCAATCTAATATGTCCAAATTTTTCATTTTGCATATCATTTATATGCTCCAGACATTATTACCTCATTATTATCATTTTAAGAAATAGTTAGTTTTGGTTGTGGCCACAACTCTATATTCATAACTTTCAACCATTTTATCTCCATACTTTTATACATCCTTAATACAATTATAATTCTAGTACAATTGGAAAAACTCAATGAATAAACCAAACTATTTTAGTCCTTTTTAATATATTTTTTAAGGACTTTTTTATGGCTTTAATTTAATAAGTGTTTAAACTTATTAGCTTGTATAATTTGCTCATAAAATTATACTAAAATCGTACAACATGATGGTGGTAATTTTTTTTTATTTCTTTTGATTCTTATCACCCCCACCATATGCAAGTATGCATTCCTTTATTAAAGAATATCTCATTCAACTATCAAGATATCATATATATACTTAATCAATTTGCCATTTCATTTATCTTTTTACTATTTAGTGGTTTTTTTTTTTTTAAGTAGGAGGCCTCCAAATCCACCCTTAGTGAAAGATAACTAGCCGATATCTTAATATTTCAATAAAAGTTTTAAAACTTTTATATTTTAACTCATTATAAGAGTTTGCATCAATAAGCTGATTTTAAATATAATCATGCTTCTATAGTCTCTTTTTAAGACTTTTATGTCAATTCATTTTATATGAATCTATTTCATCATGGACAAATTTTTTTTTTTATTACCATGAACAAAACCATTTCCATCAACCAAATGGATTAAAGAGCATTCCTTTTGCTATTATAAAAGTTTTCAAAATTAAAAGATTTTTGAATCACTCATGCTTCCAAAGTAAATATACTTTGAAATTTTCACTATATAAAACCATAGATGATAAATCATTTCTACAATCTATGAATTAGACCATATACATAACAAAAAATTACCACAATGTGATCAAGATTGTGGAATCAATTTTGGCTTATGGCTTTTCTAAGCCAACCATAATAATCTACCTCATACCTACAAATCATTTAGATTTGGCTATTAAAATTATCTCATTTATAATGATAGCTTTTAATGAAAACCAACTATCTCAAATGTTATCATGAGTTTTCAATGCATATAGTAATGGTCCAATGGCCAATTCCAAGTTCATGATTATTGAAACCTCTAAACTTGATTTTAAACTTTTATGAGAACTTTATTTCTCCACCATTGTGCAACTTATATATCTCTGTTATTTACCACTTTTAATTGGTTATAATATTTTTTCGATATATAATGAATTCAAACTTTACTCATAGGACCAATATACCTATGTAAAATAAGAGTTCATAATATATTTAACTCCAATTTTAATTACTTTCACAATCATTTTGTGATTAATACGTTCATATCGAGATCACCACTCTCAACAATAGTAGGAATTTCGATAGAACTTGGAGGTGAGCCAATATTTAAAGATGCTGAATTCTTGGACTCCTCCACAGAACTTCCTTTGGGATTGGAGTTACCACTGCGATGTCTGTAATGCCTGGAACACGATGACGTTCCAGATACAGAGTCATTATCCTTCTCAACAGAAAATGCTTGAACAGGAGTGGTATTTTGATTACCGATTAAGACAAGTTGTTCCACAGCATGAACCACACCCTCTCTAACAAACATTTTGGAGAAGGTTCCAGGAAGCTTCTCCATGAGGATCTCAGCAATTTGGAGGGAAAGAACCAGGACATATGGATCTTTCCATGCTATAACACCAGCCAAGAAACTTGATATGTTTGTCCCACTCAACCGCTTCTGAAGCATCTTTGCACTGCTGAAGTACATCAGTTTTCCAATAACTGAAAGACATTTGTAGCGAACAGTGCTATTGACACTAAAACTATAGATATGTATGAGAACAGGAAAGAGATCCATTCCAAACTGCTGAAGAAGTTTGGGTTGATCATTCAACAATTTTCACTTGGGCTGAAACCTCAGTAGCGTTTCCATTGGTGTCTTCTTGCTTGCCAGAGCTACTAGCAGAAGACTTCTTCACAATAGATCCTTTCAAAAATATATTTAAGCTGGCAGGGAGGGAGATGGTTCCTTGTGGCAATGGAGGAAGAAGCTCATTTGCTAGATTGTCAATCTAAAAGATCTTCTCTGCTGGTCTACTTAAAACTGGCGGAACAGATGAGTTGGAGGAAACGCCAGAACCTAATAGTATATCTTTAAGTATGCCACTGATCGCAAGCAAAAGTAAAGTTTTTTTTTTTTAGAGGAGACCCCCTTGCACATGCTGAAAAAAGTCAGCCTGAGTAACAAGTCCATGATTGCACAACTCATCTAATTTATCAGGGGAAGATGCAAAGGTTTCAGCAATGCGAGTCAAAAACATGAGTGTTTCTTTTGTAGAGAATCAATCCGTGAAGCCACATTAACTTAGAAATCTCTCCAGTAGCCACACTAGCAAGCAAATTCATTCCAGCATCATTCCTAACTGGTACGCATGCATTTGCTTCAGAGTACTTGACACAACTTTCAATTAAAGCATTAATGGAGCTGAAAGAAGCCTCCAGCAGTTTCCCTGATTTAAGTTCATTTCCAAAGATGGGGAAGCCATTTTTGTAACTTCAGTTGTTTTCCTGGCATCTTCTCCAGTTTTACAATTTTTATTTTATTTTATATGGAACAGCTGTGTGTGAACCATCTCCCTCATCAGACCCAATCAGCATATCTTTCAAGTTATTGTTCTGCCAAGATTCAGTATTCACATCAGCGATAATATTTGTCCAGCAAGTATCACTTTTCTCCTTCATGTTACAATCTAATTGTTCAGACTTCTCTGAAAGCATAGGAGAAGAAGCTCTGCTCAGACAGAATGATCTTCAAGAGATCATCCGCTGGCACTTTGTGCCGGACTTCTACCTTGATTTGGGATGTTAACAATGAACTTATGACTATTACCCTCAGCCATAAGAGCATCCATGGCCTTTTCACATGTTAAACCAGACTGATATTTTATGCAAAAGCAGACTTGCTTGCAGTCTCTCCTTGAGCAAGCTTAACCGAACCAGTTTTAGAAACAGAAAGTTAAGGTACTGAACTCTTCATGGCAACCTCAGATGACCCAGAGTACTTGCTTTCACTGTGAGAAACTTCAGTAAACCAAGGTCTTGCAGACCAGGTAACAGCCTGATTTGAACCAGACTTAGCATCCATCTCAGCATCAACTCATTTTTTTTTTATATATATCAACTAAACTCGCTTTCTTCTGTATTTTTATATTCTTGTGACTACGCAAATGATTCACAGACTTACCAATGTTACACATCTGTAGAGCTGTAAGATTTATAGGTAGCTTATCAAGTGCTCTTAGTAAGGTTAAAAGAAAATCGTCAACTGATCTGTCATCCTTGGCCTCATAGGTTGTTCTGTTTCCATTACCGTGGCTAATGCCTTACAAGGAGACGCTCCACCATATGGTTCATGACCTTCACTACCTTCTAAACTCTCCACGTGCTCACATTTCTTTTGGGCAGTGACAGTTTCCCACTTAGGTTTTTGTTTCTCATTATGACTGGCATGACTACGTGCATCAGTCTCAACATCCTTTTCATCTTTCACTGCATCAACATTTTCCAAAACCATATCTTTAGCAGAAGCATGCTTCAGCACCTTTGACTCATTTAGCCTTTTCTAATATTAATCTCCAAATCATGCCAATTTCTTTTCTTTATATCTTCCTTAGGCAAAATTAAATTTTCTTATATAATTGCCTTTAAATTGTTAGAGAAAAATACATAAGAGAAAAAAAATAATAGAAAAGAATTTTGGCTTTGAGACATAAAGAACATTTTCTTAAAGACAATTATACCTTTAGGATACAACAAAGCCTCAAACTCTCTAATCAAAAATAGTAAAAATGATCATACTGAAAGATTTATTTATAATGAATGAACAAACATAAACTTATATTCAGATGGTTATGACCTTCTGTATAATCATTACCTTTATGAATAATAATTCATTTATATTCAAATAGTTGTGACCATTTATCATATGATATTTATTTCTGTTCAAACATAATTATTTAAAATATGAATAAAATTAATACAAAAATTAATTTTATTCATCAATAATTAAAATTTTCTATTCAATGTGAAATGTATCATATTCTAAACTATCAACGTTATTCCTTTCATCTATGTTTGGTTATCTGCATATGTTTAGAGTTTCCAGAAACTGAACCCTTTATTTTCTACGATAAACAATCCTTATGAATTTGATTAATATGTAAATGTTACATATTATAATGATTTATCATTCAAAAACAAAAGAATAAATAAATAAATAACAAAAATAGTCAAGAATGATTCGGTTCTTTTTATTTGTTCAATATGAAATCATGGATTTGTATGCAAAATTATTATTGACCAATATTTTCCAGGCCTGAAAATTTTGCAACAATCATGTTCCATTTGGACGGCCTCTCGGACGTCAAAATGAATAGTTTCAATGTGATTCGATGAAAATCTTTATTATTATTCATTCAAATGAAGCATTATTTTATGATGGTTTAATTGGTACAGGTCAACTATTTTCTACATTTGGTCTTGTAAAATTATAGTAGAGCATTCAGTTACCCCCCAAAAGGTTTCCAAATTTCAAGTTTCAACCTATCAATTACCAGATAAGCAAGCAAATTAATCAGTGAATCTTCTATTTCTATATTTTCTGGTTTCAGAAAAGCTCGTCAAAAAATGATTAATATAACAGGGCTTTAAAGTTTAAACTTCACCCCCCCCCCCAAAAAAAAAAAAAAAAACTTGGTCAAAAGTTTTAAGTGAGAGTTCTTAAATATTCAATTTTAATAAAATGCTACTTGCTTTTTCTACTGTGTAGAGTTTAGGGTTGTGTGTAATTTGAACTTTTATTCTAAAATCTTGTTATTGTTCATAATTTTTGGATAAAAATAATGATCGGTGAAAATTTATCCATTAATTTGTAAATAATATATATAATTCTTATAACTTTTATAACAAATTCAAATACAAATTTATTCTTTTAATTTTATTTTTCAAAACAATTAAAAATAATAAAAATGATTTAAAATATGCTAAAAAAAAAGAAAAGAAAATGCATAAGCAAAAGGATAAAAATGAAAATAGCCAAATAGGGATAGCACGTAAAGACCTCCACTTAAAGACGGCAAAGGCTCGAGTAAAGACTAGTTTATATTCGTTTTAACTTTGATCATATTATTATTTTTTATACTCGATGCCAACTTGATATATATATATATATATATATATAATCTGTATTAGGTTTACCTTGACCAAGAATCAATTCAATAATATAACATTAATAATTATAATTTTGAATATAAATTATATCTTAATTATTAACATAAATTATTAATATAACAAATAAAAATAAAATTAAATAATATATATTCTTATATATATACCTTGAGACGAGGTAGAATAAAGTATCTTAAACCTGGTTTCGACTCGATTTTGATCTTAAAAAAAAAAAAATCATCCTACTTCGATCCGATTTTGATTTTAAAAATTGTCCCTATTATATTGATGGATTGAAACCAATCAAATATGTGTTATTTTGACATCTCAACCTCCAATGACTTCATTTTTTACAAAATTTATTTTATTAAAAAAAGAAAAAATAATAAAATAAAACAAAGGAAAGGAAAGGAAAGGGCTGAAAAAAAAAAGAAAAAAAAAACTAAATGGGATGCCACATGAACACTTCTACTGCCAATTTAGTTCTCCAAACATAGATAAAAAAAAATAGATAATTAAAAACAAAAAAAAAGCCAAAACTTAAAAAACAACCCAAAAAAAAAAAAAAAAACAAATTAATAGGGGTGCCTGATGAATACATCCATTTAAGGATGACAACTTGTCATGACATGTTTTTATTCACCCTGACTTTGATTTATCTTTTTAATAATTCAATCCAACTAAAAGGATTTATAAAAAAAATTGTACCTTCAACCCAATTTAAATAAAACTTGAATACACATCTATGAGTCAAATACATTAACACACATAATTTTATTTCATTTCAATAAATTATAACATAGAATACCACATCCAAACCCGAATACATGGATTAAGTAAAGAGCATACAAATAAAATTATTATATTACCAAACACACCAAAATGAGCTACCATTTCAAATAATTACATACCAATAGTAGCCCAAAACACGTATAGCTTGTCACCAATTTGCTCCAATTTTTGATAATAAGCAAACCTCCAAGACCTGATGAAAAACAAGGGAGCCACTACTCCCCAAAACCCCATCACAAATCCAAGCACTATGCTTACATAAAGCCAATTCAACTTAGACCTTTTCTTTCCTCCACTGCTACCTCCATTTGTGACATCAGGTGTTTCACCATTTCTGCTACAAGTTTTAGTGACAGGAGGTCCGCAAAGATGATTGCCAACGTAAGAAAACTTGTCAAAGCTTTGGAGCTGGGTGCTTAATGGGATTTGTCCTGTCAAGTTGTTGTAGGACAAGTTGAAGTGATTTAAGAAATTCAAATTGGAGAAACTTGAAGGGATTTCACCATGGAATCGGTTCATGGACAAGTCAAGAGATTCCAAAACCTCCATACTGCCAATGTTCTCTGGTATTTTTCCTGTTAGAAAATTCCCCGACAAATTTAATGACCGCAGCCCCATAAGACTACCAAGTTCTTTGGGGATCTCTCCTGTGAGACTGTTAACTGAAAGGTCTATGATGGTAACAAGTCCTAGTGTGTTACTGTATGCATCTTCTCTTCCTTTCATCACCAATAATGCAGCCAAAGGAATCAAGTTAATACGGTCGAGTTCCCAGGCGAAGTTACCCACATATTGGTAGAGGGTTTTTGTGGCCATGGCACTTAGGTTACTAAAACATTTTGGAATAACTCCTGAAATGTTGTTATAAACAAGATCCAAAACTTGAAGAGAATTAATAGCACAAATTTGATCAGGAATATAGGCTTGAAAGTTATTTGAACGAAGGTTTAGAACCACAAGGTTTAAAAGCTTGTCTCCAATCCATGCTGAAATACTTCCCGTCAATTGATTTTCACTAAGATCAAGAATAATCACCTCAACTAAATGCTGCAATGTGGATGGTACTTCTCCAAACAGGTTATCGTTTCGAAGGTTTAATGACCTAATGCTACGCATAGATCCCAAAGATCTAGGAATTTTCCCAGTTAGATTGTAGTTTCCTAAATTTAAGACTTGCAACATTTGCCAATTTTCCCAACAATTTGGAATTTCACCTGACAGAAGATTTGATTCAATGTCAAGAATGGTCAAAGCTTCCAGTTTAGTTGAGGAATTACAAAGAAAATTGGAAAGTGATCCTGAAAATAGGTTCTTAGACAAAAATAAAAACCTCAAATATGAGATTGGCAGTGGCAATGGACCTATGAATAGGTTGGAACTCAAGTCAACCGTCCTCTTCATCGGTAAATATGAAATCTCTCCAATTAGTTGGTTATGGGAAAGGTTTAGATATTCCAACTGAGTCGAAATGTTCCAAAACCAAGTGGGAATGACGATTGAAATTTCAGCATGGGAGATATCCAAACGAGACAAGTTTTTTTGGAATTGTAGCCACTGAGGAAATTGCGGACCAAGATGCCAGTTACGCAATTCAATACTTTCACAGTGGAAAGGAGGAATCCAACTTGGATTTGGTTTAAACGTTAACATGTTGTTAGATGCCCTAAAAAATCTCAACCTCGTGAGATTAGAAAAGTGCATTTCTGATATATGTCCTTCCAACATATTGTTGCAAACGTCTAAATGTTCCAAATTCCCAAGTTGTCCTAAACTTTGAGGAAGAGTTGCATTCAATCGATTGTTTAAAACATCAAGAAATTTCAATGATGACAACTTCCCTATTGAGAATGGAATGGGACCAGAAATGAAGTTTCCAGAAAGGGAAAGGTATGCCAAATTTTTAAATTGGCCGAGTTTATCAGGTAAATGGCCAGAAAGTTTGTTAAATCCCATGTTTAATGACTCTAATCGATCCAAACTACATCTAGACAAACTTTCTATGATTTCTGATACCTCATGAACAATTCCATTATTTGACAAATCCAACTCCCTCAGATTGCAAAGACTTTCCAAATATTTTGGTACTATAATTTCAAGCAAGTTACCTGAAAGATCAAGATGAGTAAGAGAGCTCAAGTTTCCAATGGCACTTGAAAAATTACCTTGCAGACCGACGCTACGAAGACCAAGAAATTGAAGCTGGTTTAAATTAGACAGCCAGTTGAGTGTCGATGATGAAGAGAATGAATTCCAACTAAGATCAAGAAATTTGAGAGAAGACATGTTTTGAAAACCATTGGGAATCACACCTTCAACTCCATTAAGGGTAAGATCAATGGACACAAGACTACGAAGACTGAATATCCATGTAGGCACCAAAGACAACTTGTTGGCAGACAGATCGAGAACAGCAAGAGATGTGTAATTAACACTGATTGGAGATGGATCATTATATAGATAGCATCCTGACAAGTGTAACTCTGCCAATAAAGGAAGTTTATTTGTTATCTGCAGCCAATCAGTTGCTTTACCAAGATCTGCATGACTCAAATCAAGATACTGCAGAGACGACAGACCAGAAACCCATTGAAGAGTTTTATCTTCAAATAGGGAATTGTGTCCAAGATCAAGATAATGCAGTTTTGAGAGATTTCCAAGATTATGGGGAATTGCTCCTTGGAAATTTGCCCAAGAGAGGTTAAGATATATCAAACTCTTCATGGAACCAATGAATTCGGGAATTGCCAAGCCTCCAAAGTCGTTGTTGCTTAATTCTAGGAAACTGAGATGTTTCTGTTGGGATTTGCCTTGAATCTCAGAATCCCACATCAAAAGTTAAGTGAGTTTGAGTTTGTCTTGTATCCCACATCGGGAGTTTAGTAAAGGTATAAAGGGTTTCACCCTTTATAAATAAAATGTTTTGGTTTTAGTTTAGTAACTCCAGAGAGTTAGACACCAAGAGAATAGCTAAGTGAGTAGGCTATTAAAAGGGTGTAATTGGGTTTTGGGTTAAGTTTTGAGTAAAGAGTTTTAGGAGACTTTTCTCATTCTAAAAGTCTCACAATTGTAAAGATTTATTTGATAGTGGATTAGGTTTGGAGTAGGTCATTTTGAGTTGGGCCGAACCAAATATATTTGTGTGTTCTTATTCTTGATTTGAGCTTGTTATTTTGTGTGTGTGGTTGCTGCGCGTGGGATGCCAGTTTGAAGCTTGGAAGGGTCAATGAAAATTGAGGCTACAGCCCATCGCAAGTCCTTTTTCTTTTCAACTAAAGGACAGACCAGACAGAGCTTAGCCCCTCTCTTTTACTTTTATTGATTCTATCTCCGATCCCGATCCTTAACTTAGTACAGTCCAGCCAGCCTGATAGTAAGTCATTCGGAAAGATAGGGAAGCGTGTTGTAAGACAATCAATCAATTCCTCACCTCAAGTGCGGTGCGTTTCAATATGCATCCAAACCTAAGGCCTATGTCCTATAGTTAGTATGTTTCGATCTAGAGTTATCATTCTTCGCTCAATGGTTTCGAAAGGAAAGCAAGTTCTGAAGCCAACGAGTTACATAAAAGGAACGACTGACTAAGAGTAAGAGAGGGAAGATCATTTGTGTGTTCTTATTCTTGATTTGAGCTTGTTATTTTGTGTGTGTGGTTGCTGCGCGTGGGTATTGTGGTATTTCCCAACAAGTGGTATTAGAACGAGGTTCGAGGTTCGTGGGTCCAAGAGATCGTGAAGCAGTGTTTGAAGATGTCTGAAGAAGGTATGTCTGGTATGTCTATGCCTAAGTTTGAGATTCCGTTATTTGATGGAAAGAGTAATTTTATGTTATGGCAAAGTACGATTCAAGATCTGTTAGTACAACAAGGGTTGGATCAGGCATTAGAGAGTAGTAAGCCTTAGGGAATGTCTGATGCTAATTGGAATAGGATTCAGAAGAAGGCTGTTAGTACTATTAGATTGGCGTTAGCTCTAGAAGTAAAGTACAGTGTGTTGACTGAGAGTACTCCAAAGAGTTTGTGGGATAAGCTTGAAGGTATTTATGCTTCGAAGTCGTTGACTAATAGATTATGTTTGAAGATGGATCTGTATTCTCTGAAGATAGAAGAAGGTATGAGTCTTCATAATCACTTGAATGAGTTTAATAAATTGGTTTCTCAATTGCTAGCGATTTCTGTTGATGAGTTAAAAGATGAAGAGAAGGCTTTAATTTTGCTGTCATCTTTACCCAAGTCTTATAGGCCTTTAGTTCAGACTGTGTTGGTAAGCAGGTCTACTTTGAAGTTGGATAATGTGACTGCCCTGTTGCGTGAGAATGAAAGGTTTATGGGGGCTTATAACTCATCACCTGAGGGGAGTACACTAGCTGTAGAGGGTTTTGATCAAGGGAGGACTCAAAAGAGGATTGATGGATCGAGATGGAGATCTAAGTCAAGAGACAGAGATTACAGTGATGTAGAATGTTATTATTGTGGTGAGAAGGGACATATCCAAGTACGCTGCAGGAAGTTGAGAAGGGATATGGCTGCTTTCAAAAGGGCGAATGATGAGAAGAAATCAGATGAAGAAAAGAGTGATACTGCTGCTGTCGTGTCTGATGATGATGATGTTGTTTTGACAACTTGTGTGGATGAGACTCAGACTTTGAAAAGTGATAAAGGTTGGGTTTTAGATTCAGCTGCTACAGTTCATGTTTGCAATGATAGGAGCTGCTTTGTGGAGTTGAATGAGAATGAAAAGTATGGGGATATTGTGGTTGCTAACGAAAAAAAAGTGTAGATTCAAGGCATTGGGAGTGTTCGCCTTAGATCTCACAATGGTGTTATTAGGACATTTCGTCATGTAAGGTATGTACCAAATTGTCACTACAATTTGATTGCTTTGGGTGAGTTAGCTTCTCGGGGGTACACATTTTATGGTAGTAATGATTGGTTGAAAGTGTATAAGAATGATAGTGTGATTCTACAAGGGAATAAGGTCAATCACTTGTACATGTTTGATGGAGGCTTAGTTGCTGGAATACTTGTGATGAAAGAAAAGAAGAAAGGTAAGCATGTTAGCTTTGCAGATACTGTTGAAGTGTTTGGAGATTCAAGTCAAGGGAGGATTTGTTGGGATTTGCCTTGAATCTCAGAATCCCATATCAAAAGTTAAGTGAGTTTGAGTTTGTCTTGTATCCCACATCGGAAGTTTAGTAAAAGTATAAAGGGTTTCACCCTTTATAAATAAGATGTTTTGGTTTTAGTTTAGTAACCCCAGAGAGTTAGACACCAAGAGAATAGCTAAGTGAGTAGGCTATTAAAAGGGTGTAATTGGGTTTTGGGTTAAGTTTTGAGTAAGGAGTTTTATGAGACTTTTCTCATTCTAAAAGTCTCACAATTGTAAAGATTTATTTGATAGTGGATTAGGTTTGGAGTAGGCCATTTTGAGTTGGGCCGAACCAAATATATTTGTGTGTTCTTATTCTTGATTTGAGCTTGTTATTTTGTATGTGTGGTTGCTGCGCGTGGGTATTGTGGTATTTCCTAACAGTTTCAACTCGATCAAAGAAGGATTTATTTTGCCTCCTAGTTTTGACCGAATGTAAACATCCCATTCAACATCCCATTCAGCATGCGGTGCATGCACATCAGGTCTACTTGAAAGAAGCCCCAAATGCAGCTCTTTGACATGGCCAGTCAAGTTATTGCAGAAAACACCAAGCCATTCACAGCAATCCTCACCTTCAACCCAAGAAGATAGCCGGTTTGATTGATTAATAAGGTCTTGCTTGAACTTCAAAAGGGCTTGTCTCTCACTTTCAATGCAAAGCACATTGCAATTCCCATCGCAAAAGCTAATAATGGTGACTGCGATGACAAGAAGAAATCCAAATGAGGAAATTGTAACCGCTCTCATGGTTGCATACCGATCATTGCTACCAACACCTAATATATAAAGTTAAAGAAAAATATCTTCCATCACATCAAGTCAAGTCAAGCAAGTCTATGGAGTTTGAATTTTCCACAAAAACCAATTTCCAGCTTGAATTTTCCACGGAAAGCATTTATGGTCCGTTTAAATTCTACTATTGTAGACAGAAGAACAAAAAAAACTAGACAAATAAATCAACTCTATGGAGTTAGAATTTTCCACAAAAACCAATTTCCAACTTGACTTTTCCACGGGAAGCATTTATGGTCCATTTAAATTGCATATATGGTCCATTTAAATTCTACAATTGTAGAAAGAACAAAAAAGACTTAACAAGTAAGTCAAGTCAACCAAGTCTATGGAGAATTTTCCACAAAAACCAACTTGAATTTTCCACGGAAAGCATTTACGGTCCATTTAAATTCTACAATTGTAGAAAGAAGAACAAAAAAAGACTTGACAAGTAAGTCAAGTTCACGGTCAAACAATTAACTCTTTATGTCTTAGAAAACAGAAAAAATGAAAAAAAATGAAAATTTAGAAAAAAATAAAATTACAAAAAATTTAGAGAAGCTAAGACTCTTTTTCCCTATCATTTTTATGCTATAGTTACTTTCTTTTTTTTCTTTTAAATCAAGTTTTAATATATGTATGGCGCCTAAAATTAAGAAATTTGTCAAAAAAAGAATATTAATTGAAATATAAAAGTGGTTTTATATAAAAATCTATGAAAGTAAAACGTTTAATTTTGCAAATTACAATTTCAGTTTTATCTTTCATAGTTAACACAATTATTTTTTTATCCATTAACCTTTAATACAATTTTAATTACCAAATATTAGTATGATTTTCACAATTCATAATTATAGGTGTTAAAATTTGAATTTTAAATTTATTGAATGTTATATTTTAAAAATAATTGTACAAATCAATTAAATTGAATTTTAAATTTTTAAAACAAGATTTCAATGCGTGATTTGATTGTACTTAGTATGATCATATAGTATCACCAAACCCTTTTTTTTATATCCAACTAGCAATGGAACTAACCCCTCATAGAAGCCATGGGAAAAAAATTCTTTTAAATTATAAAGAGAGAATTTACAAATTTTAATAACGTGTTGTATTTTGATTGATTGAATCTACATTTGATGTAATAAAAGATGTAATAATTTTTTTACATAATTGAACGATATTAATTTAAGTAATTATAATTTTATTATTTCGTATTAAATGATATATGAACTCGAGTTGTATAATTTAAATGATATATATTTAAATATAAAAGTGTTAGGCTAGTTTTGTTTTGCCTTATACCACCAAGCAAATGGGGTATTAGAATTTTGACAGGCCTAAACAACCCTGCTGCTGCTAATAAACAAAATAAAGCCTTCCCCTTCTCCCTCCTTCCTACAAATATCTTCTACATCTATTTTTCCTCGCCATGCTCTCATCAACCTCTCTTAAACCCATCGCCAATTGCCAAAATCCTTTATTTTCTTCATTTTTGAACCAACACCATCTCTTTTTTCCCTTCACCTCCCTTTCCCACATTCTAAAACACATCTCAGCGATTCTAATCCCCAGCAACCCCCCAAACCTCTACAGCAACAACTTTACTAACCTTTTCGGCCACCCCCATCTCCATTGCCTGCCCGATTCCGTTCGCTTGACCCATGAATAAGAGTCCTCGACTATGTTCTGTTAATTGTGATCAAGTATAATTCAAGTATCACGCGATGGAAATAAAATTGTGATCCAAGTATAATATAAATGAAATTGATCAGTTCCTCTCCTAACCAAAAATGTATAATCTGATAAAACATGACACTGAAGCAATTTTTCCTTCAGGAGTGCCTCAAATTTCTATTGTAACGTACATTAGCAGTGACTAACAAAGTGGACAGAGTCCAAATTGCCATGTAGAAACATAAAAAAAAAAATACAGTACTTCATCATTCCCAGGTTCTCCATCAATTTCTTTTGGCTGACCACAGTCATCGATCACAACTGGTTGCAAAGTCCTCCCACTGTCTGAGCCAGCTTTTTCCATCTCCTTGACAACGCTTATCCATCCACTACTTTACCAAACACAACTTGCTTTCCATCAAGCCATGGAGTCTTCTCCGTGCGTATAAAGAATTGGGAGCCATTGGTGTTTGGTCCTGCATTGGCCATTGACAAACAACCAGGTCCAGTATGTGTAAGCTTGAAATTCTCATCTGCAAATTTCATGCCATAGATTGCTTCTCCTCCAGGGCCATTCCCCTTTGTGAAATCTCCACCTTGACACCTGAAGCTCGGGATGGTTCGGTGAAATGCTGAGCCTTTACAGTGCAATGGCTTCCCAGACATTCCGTAACCCTTTTCCCCAGTGCAGAGTGTTTGTAATTATATCGTGGGCTAACACAGTCAGTCAATTAATCCGGATTTAGGTCAATTAATGTCAAATTACAAATAATTATAGTGGTATCATATTGTAATATATTCAAACATATAGTACGATATTAATTAAGTATGATCCCAATTTAATTTTGTATTTGAATCATAATGTGATGGATCAATTTTGACTAATATATATATATATATATATATATATATGAAGCCGGTCCATTAGATTCTATAACTTTAATTTGATAGGTAAATAGCAGTTCTCACTTTTTTTATTATGCAAGTCGTTGATTGAGCTCGATAGGCAGCATAAAAAAGCTCATGATGGTAAAAACACATCCATGGGCTTGGATTTAGGGGGATTGAGTTCTCTTCCACATTAAAAACAGTGTTAGTTATAAATTACGATAGTGATTCGGTGAGTTTTCAGCCACATTCAATTAGAGCTTCATCTGATTCAAAATTGGGTCCAAATTGCCTTGGCAATGGCACATATTGCTCAAGGAAAAGCTGGTTAATATTCTACTTTCACGAAAAAGGATGTGGTGAGATATGGACAGAAATCTTATAAATTCGAAAAAAATATTTTCTTTTATACCAAGAAAAAAAGAAATGAGAATACAATTTGGCGCAACGACCTTTATTTTCAAGTGTTCTTTTAAGCAAAAAGGAAAATAAAACTACTACTAATATATGATTAACATAGATGATAACTCTTTATGAATTCAAAATAACTAGAAATTGTTATCATATATATATGTATATATAGAAGAATGAAAATTTGTAGAAATGTTCAACTAGTATGTAATATTATTGTTGGCTAAAATTATGCATAGCACTAAACTTTGATTGTACATCATCTCAAAGATTTACAAATTCACAGACGATATCCAACAAAAAATTTGGTCCTCCTCCACTATCTCAATTGAAAAGGGAGAAGAAACAAAAAAGAGAAGAAAAAATGTTGGTGTTTGAACTCAATTATTCACCAATAAGGAGTTGCACTCTCAGATATACTTAGAAGCTTCTCCAAATAATCAGCTCCTAAATCCTCAAACACCAGGATATTTTCCCTCCCCATTTCCTTCTTTCTTGATCTTCGTGTTCCCTGATCTTTTGCTCTTCATGGAGTACCTTTTCTAAATTGTCAAAGTAGGTGAACAACTTTCTTCAAGTCCATAGTTCATTTCTTGAAGTGAATCATAAACTGTATCCATTGGAAAACCGAGTATCACCATCGGACCTCGCATTGCGAGTGTAGCTTGATCATACACTAGCTGTAGCCTCAGCTATATCCAAGGTTCCAGGCCAAAGCCCAACACCATTCCTTATGGAATCCCTTATCTCAGCTGCCTATTTTCCCCATGGCCTCTCCCTAACTCCTCTATACTAAACCTCCTTTCCTGTCTCATCTCCATTTGCATTCAAGTTCACTTAATGATCCTTTCTAAAACTATTAACAGATGTGGTATCAAAAGTGTTTTCCTATGCTTGATTTAGGACTCCCAAAGGAACATTACACGGGAGTCATTTCCATTGAAAGGGTTTGGTTATGGAGATAATTGAATGATTCTAGTGAGAAATTTTTTGAGAAATATAGGAAGAAGAGGATTCAAGAGACAATTGGAGATTTGGGTATCGAAAAAATGAAGAGTCCATGTATGAAAATCAAGCCATTCTTATTATGGAAACGATTCTTCTTCGATCTTATAATTAATTCTCTTTGATTTTGCTTTTTGGTTTTGGTCATAGGAAATGAAATTTGAAGCTCAGTGTTATATATACAGTAATTACAAGCAAGGGAGGGAAAGGCTATATTATTCAAATATTTATTTTAAAAACGTTAAAAAAAAAAGAAAGAAAGAAAGAACAAATTAAAGAAACGATGGAAAGAGAGTAAAATTATATGAACAAGTTATTAGCGTCGAACATCATTATTTAGTCGTTAATAGTAGAATCAACAGCTGAGTCAAAAGGAATACTTGTCGGGGCATTGTGGCCAGATCAAGTTAAAATTCCCTTACATCACCCATGATGTTTCACTTTTATGTCCTGCCTATAACTTATATTTTTAGCTAATTAAAATAGTAAATCACTATGCTTAGAATGATCAATTACAATGTTAATTACCTTTTATTGATGAACAAGATTTGATTAATATAATCAGGTTATAGTTGAGTTTGTCGTAATTTTATTTTTATACAAAATAAATTAAATTTGAGAATTAAAAAAAGAATTACAAGTGCATAAATTTAAATTTTAATCCGATTAGAAGTACTTTTTAAAATATTTGTATAAATCACTTAGATTAGACTTTGAATTTATAAAAAGATTACTTTATATATATATATATGCTTTTCATTTAAATTATATAATATAATCATATTATTGACAAGGGTTAATTTTAATTTTTCACGTACCACTAATAAGTGAATGCTGTTTAAATAAAAATTTACCTATCTAATAATAACGTATAATATAAAATAAATAATCAACATTTTTTAAAAATATTATTTTATGGTGTGATTTTAATAAAATAAAAAGATCTATTTTTACATTGAATAATTATTTCATATAATCCTTCTTTTATTAATTATGTCAAAATTTATCATAAATAAGTTTCTTAAACTCGCATAATTGATGTTACACTAACTTTTTGAATTGATAATAAGATGTAAAAAGTCAGTGGTCACTTTCTAGGTGCCATTATAGGTTAGTTTTACCTCTTCCCTCAAGTGCTACCTTTTTTTCTTTTTTTTTTTCTTCAAATTCACACCCTACATAACCATAACCTTCCAGCCTTCATCGGATGATTTGCCACTCTTTAATTAGTCTCTAATATTTTGTTGGCCAAAACTTTGATTGTTCATATATACATTGGTCATTATTTTATATGTTTTTATCCAATACTAGAATTTGATCCCACTATTTATAATTATTTTTAATAAAAATAAAATAAAATTTTAACTTACATATTGAATCTTATAAATATATCAAAACTAAAAATATTTAATTTATTATGGTATCGTTTTTTGTTGTTGGCTTTTTTTGCTATGATGTGTACTTTTATTTTTTATTTTCAAATTATAAATTATTTGATCAAATCCAAGATTTTTTTAATTTATTTTAAATCATAAACATTTTTTAAAACTTTTAGAAAAAGAGAAAGAAAAATGCGATTAAATTTTTTTATGATGATTTAGATTTAAAAGAAAAATACGACTAAAATTTTTTATGATGATTTAGATTTGATTTTTAATTTTTTAATTTTTTTTGCCTTTTTATATTTTTATATTTATTATTATTTTCAAATTTTTGATAAATAGAACTAAAAAAATACATAAAATAGGGTAAAAAGTATTAGGCTTGATTCACTAATGGGTTCGTAAGGTGGGGTGAATTGACAAAAACGGGTTGGTTAAATCCGGCCCATTTCGCATGCTTTTTTTTTTTTTTTTTCTGTAAACCAATATCCTCCAATTTTTGCATAGTTACAATAAAAGCTTTCAATTCATTTGGATTTATAAAAATCTGTAGTTTTTGAAATTTTACTTTTGAATAACCAAAATCATAAATAAGACTAGAATAAGAAATATTTCAAAATAAAAGATTTATAAAAAATTATACCTTCAACTCATATTTAATTAAATTCAAACACACATATATGAGTCAAATACATTAACACAATTTTATTTCCTTTCGATAAATTACATGTAATCCTACTTCCAAATCCGAATACACGGATTAAGTTAAGAACATGCAAATCAAGTTACTGCATTATCAAACACACCAAAATGAGCTGCCATTACAAATAATTACATACCAATAGTAGCCCAAAACACGTATAGCTTATCACCAATTTGCTCCAGTTTTTGATAATAAGCAAACCTCCAAGACCTGATGAAAAACAGGGGAGCCACAACTCCCCAAAACCCCATCACAAATCCAAGCACTATGCTCACATAAAGCCAATTCACCTTAGATCTTTTCTTTCCTCCACTGCTACCTCCATTTGTAAAATCAGGTGTTTCGCCATTTCCGCTGCAATTTTTAGTGACTGGAGGTCCGCAAAGATGATTGCCAATGTAAGAAGACCTGTCAAAGCTTTGGAGCTGGGTGCCTAATGGGATTTGTCCTGTCAAGTTGTTGTAGGACAAGTTGAAGTGATTCAAGAAATTCAAATTGGAGAAACTTGAAGGGATTTCACCATGGAGTCGGTTAATCGACAAGTCAAGAGATTCCAACACCTCCATATTGCCAATGTTCTCTGGTATCTTTCCTGTTTGGAGATTCTTCGACAAATTTAATGACCGCAGCCCCATAAGATTTCCAAGTTCTTTGGGGATCTCTCCTGTGAGACTATTAACTGAAAGGTCTATGCTAGTAACAAGTCTAAGTGTGGTACTGTATTCATCCTCCCTTCCTCTTGTCACCAATAACGCACCCAAATAAAACAGGTTATCAAAGTCTAATTCGAAAGCCCAATAACTTAGGTGTTGGTCGGAGGGTTTTGTGGCCATGGCACTTAAGTTACTAAAACATTTTGGAATAGCTCCTGAAATGTTGTTATAACCAAGATCCAAGACCTGAAGAGAATTAAGAGTACATATTTGATCAGGAATATAGCCTTGAAAGTTATTTGAACGGAGGTTTAGCACCACGAGTTTTGAGAGCTTGTCTCCAATCCATGCTGGAATACTCCCCGTTAATTGGTTTTCACTAAGATCAAGAATAAGCGTAACATTTAAATGCTGCAATGAGGATGGTACTTCTCCAAATAAGTTATTGTTACGAAGGTTTAATAACTCAATATGAACCATACATCCCAAGGATATAGGAATTGTCCCAGTTAGATCGTTATTTCCTAAATTTAAGACTTGCAAACTTCCCAAAATTTTCCAACAATCTGGAATTGCACCTGACAGAAGATTTGATTCAATGTCAAGAATGCTCAAAGTTTCCAGTTTAGTTTGGGAATTACAAAGAAAATTAGATAAGGATCCTGAAATTAGATTGTTAGTCAAAAATAAATACTCCAAATCAGAGGATGCCTGCGGCAATGGACCTGTGAATTGGTTGGATCTCAAGTCAACCATCGAACTCATCAATAAATATGAAATCTCCCCGCCTAGTTGGTTATGGGAAAGGTTTAGACATTCAAATTGAGTTGAAAGGTTCCAAAACCAAGTGGGAATGACACCTGAAATTTCAGCACAGGAGATATCTAAAAAAGACAAGTTCTTTTGGAATTGTAACCACTGAGGAAATTGCGGACCAAGATGCCAGTTACCCAATCCAATACTTTTACAGTGAAAAGGAGGAATCCAACTTGGGTTTGGTTTAAACGTTAACAAGTTGTTAGATGCCCAAAAAAATTTCAATCTCGTGAGATTAGAAAAGTGCGTTTCTGATATATTTCCTTCCAACACATTATAGCTAACGTCTAAATCTTCCAAATTCCCAAGTTGTCCTAAACTTTGAGGAAGAGTTGCATTCAATCGATTGTATGAAACATCAAGAACTTTCAATGATGACAACTTCCCTATTGAGGATGGAATGGGACCAGAAATGGAGTTTCTAGAAAGGAAAAGGTATGCCAAAATTTTAAATTGGCCAAGTTGATCAGGTAAATGGCCAGAAAGTTTGTTAGATGCAATATTTAATGACTCTAATCGATCCAAACTACATCTAGACAAACTCTCTATGATTTCTGATACCTCTTGATCAATTCCATTATTTGACAAATCCATCTCCCTCATAGTGCAAAGACTTTCCAAACATTTAGGTTCTATAATTTCAAGCTGGTTATGTGAAACATCAAGATGAGTAAGAGAGCTTAAGTTTCCAATGGCACTTGAAAAATTACCTTGCAGGCCGGCACTGCTGAGACCAAGGAATTGAAGTCGGTTTAAATTAGACAACCAGCTGAGTGTCGATGAAGAGAAGGCATTCCTACTAAGATCAAGAAATTTGAGAGAAGACATGTTTTGAAAACCATTGGGAATCACACCTTCAACTCCATTAGACCTCAGATCAATGGACACAAGACTACGGAGACTGAATATCCATGTAGGCACCGAAGACAACGTGTTTCTCGAAAGATCAAGAACAGCAAGAGATGTGTAATTAACACTGACTGGAGATGGATCATTATTTAGAGAGCATCTTGACAAGTGTAACTCCACCAAAGAAGGAAGTTTTTGTGTTGATTGCAGCCAATCAGTTGCTTGACGAAGATCTACTTCACTCAAATCAAGGAAATGCAGAGACGAAAGACCAGAAACCCATTGAAGAGTTTTAGTTTCAAATAGGGGATTGTGTCCAAGATCAAGATAAAGCAATTTTGAAAGATTTCCAATATTATGGGGAATTTCTCCTTGGAAATTTGCTAGAGAAAGGTTAAGATATGTCAAACTCTTCATCGAACCAATGAATTCGGGAATTGTCAGGCTTCCAAAGTCGTTGTTGCTTAAGTCTAGGAAACTGATATGCTTCAACTCGATCAAAGAAGGATTTATTTTGCCTCCTAGCTTTGACCGAAGGTAAGCATCCCATTCAGCAACCGGCTCATCCGCATCAGGTCCTCTTGAAAGAAGACCCAAGTGCAGCTCTTTGACATGGCCAGTCAAGTTATTGCAGAAAACACCAACCCACTCACAGCAATCCTCACCTTCAACCCAAGAAGATAGCCTGTTTGATTGATCAATGAGGTCTTGCTTGAACTTCAAAAGGGCTTGCCCCTCACTTTCAATGCAAAGCACATTGGAATTCCCATCACAAAAGCTAATAACAGTGGCTGCGATGACAAGAAGAAATACAAACAAGGAAATTGTAACCACTTTCATGGTTGCATACTGATCATTGCTACCAACACATAATATATAAAGTTAAAGAAAAATGTTTTCCAGCACATCAAGCGTAGGAAATTTCTTCGACGACCTCCAATTTAAATTTCCGACTTGAATTTTCCACAAAAAGCATTCATATGTATGAATGAAATTCAACGTGTAGAAAAAACATAAAAAGAACTTGACTAGGATATCAAGCCAATCAACTCTATGGAGTAAGTCTCACGGTCAGCCAATTAACTCTTTAGGTCTTAGAAAAGAGGGAAAAAATGAAATAAAAAATGAAAAATTTAGAAAAAAAATATAAAATTACATAAAATTTAGAGAAGTTAAGACTCCTTTTCCTTTTTTTTTTTTTTTTTTGCAATAGTATTTTTCTTTTTTTTTTTTGTTAAATCAAATTTTGCTATATATGTTTGGCTAAAATTAAGCAAATTGTTGAAAAAAATATTAATTCAAATACAACACAGGTTTTATATAAAAATGAAGTTAAAATACTTTATGTATGTGATTTCAAACGTTTAGTTTTGCAAAAATTTTAATTTATCTTTAGTAATTAACACAATTATTATTTTTTATTAATTTTTAATATAATTTTAATCACCGTTCATTAGCATCATTTTCTTAATTTATGACTAATCTTAAACACGTAATGATAATGATAAATGTATTGAAAAGTAACAAACACGAAACATAAATAAGCCAGTTGATCTACCCCGCAAGGAAGAAAGCATGTGACCTATGCTTTCCAACTTTTCATAGTAAGCTAATCACCATGATTTGAAAGAAAATTTGTGACCTCCAATTTCCAGCTTGAATTTTCCACAAAATCCTTTTTTATGGTCCATTGAAATTCGACAATTCTAGAAAGAAGAAAAAAAAAAAAACCGGACAAGTAAATCAAGTCCACCGAGTCCATGGAATACGTCCCACAGCCAGGCAATTAACTTTTTAGGTCTTAGAAAAGAGAAAAATAAATAAATAAAAAATAAAAATTTAGAAAAAATAAAATTACAAAAAATTTAAAGAAGCTAAGACCCTTTTTTCTTATTATTATAGTTTTTTTTTTGTTACATCAAAATTTTGCTATATATGTTTGGTGCCTAAAATTAAGAAAATTATTGAGAAAAGAATTTAATTCAAATATAAGACATGATTTTATATAAAAATGAAGTTATATAAAAATCTATGAACGTAAAACGTTTAATTTTGCAAATTAAAATTTCAGTTTATCTTTCATAGTTAACACAATTATTTTTAGCTAATTAAAAATTGTGTAAATCACTATGCTTGTTCAATTACATAGTTAATTAACTTATATTGATGAACATGATTTGATTAATATAGTTGGGTTATAGTTAAGTTTCCCGTAATTTTATTTTTTATGCCAGCTAATTAACTTGTTAGGTCTTAGAAACGAGGAAAAAATGAAATGAAAAATGAAAAATTTAGAAAAAAAATTACGTAAAATTTAGAGAAATTAAGACTCCTTTTCATTATTATATTTTGCTATAGTTTTTTTTTTTTTGGTTAATTCAAATTTTGATATGTATGCTTGGCTAAAATTAAGCAAATTGTTGAAAAAGAATATTAATTCAAATACAACACTGGTTTTATATAAAAATAAAGCTATAATACTTTTTATATATATATATATATGTCATTTTAAACATTTAATTTTGCAAAATTTGAATATATCTTTCGTAATTAACCCAATTATTTTTTTTATTAATTTTAAATATAACTTTAATCACCGTTCATCAGCATCATTTTTTCAATTCAAGACAAAGTCTTAAACATGTAATGATAATGATAAATGCATTGAAAAGTAAAGAAGGAGCCTAAACCAACTTATCTACTCTGTATGGATGAAAACTGGTAACCAATGCTTTCCATCTTTTCATAGTAAGCTAACCACTTTGATTTGTTGAATTACAAAGAAAACTTGTGACCTCCAATTTTCAACTTGAATTTTCCACAAAAGGCATTTGATGGTCCATTGAAATTTGATAATTCTAGAAAGAAGAACAAAAAAGACTTGGCAAGTTACGTCCATCAATTTTATGGGAGTAAATCCCACGGCTAGACTATTAACTCTTTAGGTCTTAGAAAAGATAATAAATAAATAAATAAATACATATTTTTTTAAAAAAGTAAAATTACAAAAAATTAGAGAAGCTAAGACTTTTTTCCTTATTATTTTTTGCTATAGTTACTTTTTTTTTGGTTAAATCAAGTTTTACAATATATGTTAGACGCTTAAAATTAAGAAAATTATTGAAAAAACAATATTAATTCAAATATAAAACATGATTTTATATAAAAATGAAGTTATATAAAAATCTATGAAAGTCAAACGTTTAATTTTGCAAAAATTAAAATTTAGGTTTATCTTTCCTAGTTAACATAATCAATTTTTTTATCCACTACAACTTTAATCAGTAATATTAGTTTGATTTTCACAATTCCTAGTTACAGATATTAAGATTTGAATTCTAAATTTATTAAATGTTACTTTTTAAATGTGATTATATAAATTTGAAATGCAAGGGTACCAAGGCATTTATAATTTGGAAAAAAGGTAATCACATGGAAAAAGTTATGAGTGATGGTTTATCTCATAATCCTTTCTCCTTGAAGCCAAGATCTATTCTTGCGTCCTTTCTATTGGGAATAGTGATTGAAATCCTATAAGAGATTTATTTGGGATTGATTAGATATTGTTTGATAGACAAAAAACTTGTAGAAAAAGAATTTTAAGAGAAAAGAGATTCTTAATAGACAAGTTTGACTTGTAGAAGAAAAAGTTCAAGAGAAAAAGGATTCTTAATAGGCAAGCTTTTATACTTATAAATAGGTAAAGTTTTTATAGGGTTAAGGATGAGAAAAATATGCAAGAGAGTTATAGGTTTTTATAGGATAAACACCCCATAAGACTACTAAAGATTTACATCTTATGGGTGTGTATGTTTGAATGTTTATAAATGGGCTAGAGGAGACTGAGAGTGTCCACATAAGTATGATACATGGAAGTGGATTAGAGGAGATTAAGAGGGTCCATATAGGTATGATGTATGGATACATATGGGTATGTGTTTGTTTGTTTTAAAATGGTGCACATGGGTTTGTATTTGTTTAGGTTGAGAATACTCTATAGCACTAAAGAAGATTGAGAGGGCCTATGTGTATTAATTGTTGAGTGCTTGATTTGATGTATGTTTGTAATTCTCTACAACTAGTGAATTTTTTTCTTATCCATGAATGTAAGTCAATTAGGTCGAACTACGTTAAATTATTACCTTTTGTGTGATTGATTAATCATTTGATTTTGTTTCTGCTAGTGGGATTGGATTAGAATTGAAGATTCAAGACGTGAGAAGAGTTGAAAGTTCAAGCCATGGGAAAAGGCACGCCTAGAGGAGCTCGATTTAAGAGAAGAGTTCGAGTTCAAATTTTGAAGATTGAGGATCGATGTGCGTGAAGCGTAAGGACACATAAGAGAAGATGATTGTGAGACTTTCATTACAGATAGAGCCAAGCATGTCTAGTATGAAGACAGATGATTTGATGGAATATAAGTCAAGGTTGAGATTGTTGGGAATAGTGACTTAAATCTCTAAGAGATTTGTTTGGGATTGATTAAATATTACTTGATGGACAAGAAGACTTGCAAAAGAAGAATTCTAAGAGAAAATTGATTATTAATAGGCAAGTTTGACTTGTAGAAGAAGAATTCTAAGAGGAAAGGGATTTCTAATAGGCAAGTTTGTATACTTATAAATAGGTAAATTCTTCATAGGGTTAAGTATGAGAAAAATATGTAAGATAGCTATAGGGTTTTATGGGATAGACACCCTATAAGACTATTGAAGATTTACATTTTATGGGTGTGTATATTTAAATGTTTATGAGTAGATTAGAAGAGACTAAGAGAGTTCAAATAGGTATGATGCATAGGTACATATAGGTACGTGTCTGTTTGTGTTGAAAGCAAGCACATGTGTTTGTGTTTGTTTTGGTTAAGAATACTCCATAAGACTAGAAGAGATTGAGAGGGCTTATGGGTATTGATTGTTGAGTGCTTGATTTAATGTATGTCTGTAATTCTCTACAATTAGTAAATTTTTTTCTCATCCATAAATGTAGGTCAATTGAGTCAAACCACGTTAAATTACTATTTTTTATGTTATTGATTAATTATTTGATTTTACTTCCATTATTGTGATTGGATTGGGGTTTTTAGCCCAACACTTTCCTGATTTAAAAGCATCTGCTATTGAGAAATCATCTAGTCTTAGTGCAGCGATAGCTGGTACATGAGCAGCAGTTAAGCAGTTCTCTTAAGGCCAAAATCTTCGTACAAATACCATCCACAATAGTACACCTGATTCGACATCAAGTACAATGCAGACGATATTTGTAGAAGACAATAACATACCTGATAGTAACTTAAAGGAAGGATCTATAAAGTCAAATTCAGCCTTAGAACAAAGCAACTACTTTGAGGAAGAGGGAAGCAGTAGCTACAATCAACTTCCTGCACATCAGAAACATCATCCTGATTCCCTTTCTATTCCATTGCTTGATTAAAGTCCATGATGTAGGTGTTCTACCGGCCCATCAGCCGTATAATTGAACATTGAATGGGGGTGAGGTGGAAGAGGATATATAGAATGGTAATTGGCATTCTTAATATATTGTCATTTTCTTATTAATTTTCTCAATGTCTTAAATAATAAAATATTTAAGACATTCAAAACAATATAATATTCAAAGATCTCAACTGCCCTCTCAAAGCTACCAAAATTGAAAGTAGTAAAATTATTAGAACAATATAAAACTACTCTTCATATTCAGGGTTGCTTGATTGTAGATAAACCACTTTTTCCTTCAAAACCAGCATGTGCAAATGCCCTGTAACAGAAATGCTTATAATCTTCTGAATTTTTCGTAGTTTATAATTCTCATGCATGGCATTGAACTGTATATGATTTCAAACTTCAATTAGAGCCATGACTCAATCCACAATGAACAGAAAAAATTAATAAAAAATGCATTATTTTGATGCTTTCAAATTTTCTGAGTTATATTCTAGAACTTAAGGGAGGTGATTGTAAAAATCCAGTCTATTTGATTGTTGTGGCAGAAAAACTGGGAAACCAATCCCAATCAAAAGGCCTTCCCCAATGCCGAGCGGACCCGTTCATATGTCTGTTCCTCCAGCACCGTCTGACTGTTCAAGAGTTCTGCTGCTGCTTCCACCACCCACCAACACCACCTTATAATTCATGAATTCCACACATTACCTTTTTATTATTATATTTTTAATTTTTCCTCTACCTGATGAATAGTTTTGTGTAATTGTTAAATCTTCGATTTTTTTTTTAATGTTTTCCTGGTAATATCTGCTATTTGGACTTTATATATAAAATGTTTTCAGCAGTGTGATTGGCTGATTGCTGTTGGTCAAAGAAACAAATACCTTTATCTTTATAATCAATGAAATAATGAAAAATGGAATTGAAGTTTCCAAAGGCTCCAATAAAAAATAGTTAGATTAGAATTGAACTTTCGAATATTAAACTTTCAATCTGATATTTTGGAAAGATCTTATATTTATGTTTTTAGAATGGTCCAGACCACTTCAACACTTCCCATCACATCTATCACATGATATAAACTTTACGTGTAATGTTAATAGGCCCATCACGAAAGGGTCAACAAAAGGAGATTCAAGTCTTTATAGAAATGAAATGGAAAAGATACATCCTTTCAATTCCACTTCCACTTCCATAAGTAATTAACTTCTTCCATGTTTTTTTTATTTATTTGAAATTATCAAAAATTAAATTTTAATAATTGAAAATAAGAGTTTAACACTTTATCATCATCTACTGCCTTACATAATTCAGCCATTAAAAACCAAAATTAGCGAAGAAAGTAAAATCATGATTCCTTGGCATCTAACCAATTAACAGTTGGCAATTTGACTAATGGGGTTTTCAAACAATGACCAATTGGAGAACTTAGGATAGGAAAGGAGAAAAATAAGATACAAATTAATTAACACCAACATGTCTTAAAAAAGTATGGAATGTATTATCTAGAGGTGGAAATACCCTATGTATTAGGGGTAGACTTTCAAACATGTTTCCCTTCCTTCTTTGTTTAAGAAAAAAGAAAAAAAAATATATAAACATATAACAAAAACCTAAAATTTAATTAGCTCAAACTATTTCTCATTTTCCGTGTTTTTTTATACATAAAGAAGTCGTAATTTATGTATAAAAAAATAGGTTGTAGATGATAAGATTTGAATATTCTATTTACTGAATATTATATTTTAAAAATGATTATATAAATTAACTAAATTAAGTTGTAAGTTTTCGTTTTTCTTTTTTGTTCTTCTCCGAGACCTATAGTTAAGTTTTACTCAAAAGTATAGTTGGCAACGGCAGCACTCCCTAGAAGTATCTCCCCTGTAAAGGCGGTTTGAGATTGAACATAAGAAATGTTAACTTTGCTAATAGATTAATAAAAAAAGCTATTAAAGTCATCTCTTCTATCTTCTACAAGATACACATTATTCAATAGATATGAATTATGCTTACCCCGTAATTGAATCAACACTTGACATCATAAAATAATTAGTTATCAATTTTGAAGAAAATCATTAGGGGCATTTGATGGTCAAGAGGCATAATGGTTTTTTTTTTTTTCTTTGAAGCTTTCAGTAAATAATTAGAGATACTTTTATCATTTATGCTAATTTGATATATCGAATTAATCTGATACGTTCAGTGTCACATCAATCCAGTATTATCCTTATTGTCCTCTAATGATCCCTCATAATTTATTTATAAATATGAAGGTCCCAACATCATTAAGAGAGCTTGATACTACTTCATTTTCTCTCATTCCCACTTCATTTCCAACGTGAATCTTTTTGACATACGTGTCGGAATGCAAACACAAGAAATTTATCCTACATTTGCCTCTAACCGCCCTTTTCTTCCCCATTGCCTTTCCAAAAACACCCCAAGGTCAGAGCTCAGCCATAACAAAAATATTAAGAACTTTCTAATTAAGCTTAATAATTTACAATTTAATTAAAAAAATCCATCTATTCCTATATATATAAAAGCCAAAATGGTAATAGGCTTCCACAATCAGAATGAAGGCATCCTTATCCATGATTGTAACTCCGTTGCTCTTAGTAGTTATTGATGGAATCAGTGCTAGAATGTGTTACGGCAGGGATATTCTGCTGCATTTTCATCAAATCCACCGTGAAAGAATGGCTTTGCAAGCTGTCACACGGTTGAAATCCACAGGGTTTCCATCGAACACTCTATATCCACCACCAGCGGCCATTATAGAAAAGTTCAAACTGCACCAATTCCAAAGATATGGCTACTACAACTGCCACCATCACCGCCGCCACCATCCTCCTTTGGGATCCGCTTAGGTGATGAAAGAAGTGGTGTCAGAGGAGGCTGAAAGTGTAATCTCCAGTATTTTTAAAGACGAGGGCCTTATTCTTCAATACCTCCTCATCGATTAGAAGTGATAATAATTTGGATCAAATCAAATTTGATTCAATTTTTCAAATATTATATAATATTAAAAATTTTTAAAATTTAATCTAAATTCGAACCGATTTTTTGTACAATTTAATTTGAATCGAATCGAATTTTATTAATTTAATTCAGTTCAATTTATCAATTTTTAAAATTTAATTATTTATATATATTATTTTAATATAAAATTTTATATATTTAAACAAATTTTCATATACAATTATTATTTTTATTTTATAAAAATTAAAAAATATATAAACTAATAAAAATATATAATTTTGTTCAATTCGATTTTTTTTGTTTTTATTTTTTGATTTAAAATTGGATCCTAACCTAATATATATATATATATATATATATATATAAATATATATAATATTCAAGCTGAATTAAAAAAATCAATACAAACCAAATCAAAACTATTATTATAAATTGATTTTTAATTTTTTCAATATTTTCACCTTAATACCCAACCCAATGTAGTAGAAAAGGTCTTCAAATCCATAAAAAAAAAAAAAGGAAAAAATTGATCATAGCTATCATTTTCTCCCCTTTCTCTGACCACATTTTGATTACACAATTAATAAAATTGACAATGATATATAATTAATATGGTCTCTAATATGTTATTGTTCAAAAATGTGATTGTTCATATATTTTTTATGTTTTTATCCATTACTAGAATTTGACCCCCCACTACTTTAGGATAAGTTATTTTTCATTGTTTTTAATATATTTATAATTATTTTTAATACAAAAAAAAATACTCACATGTTGAATCTTATAAATATATCAAAATTAAAAATAATTAATATACTATGATTACGTTTTTGTTGTTGGTTTGTTTTTTTCTATGAAGTGAACTTTCATTTTTTATTTTTAAATTTATAAACTATTTGATCAAATCTATGACCTTTTTTCAATTTATTTTAAATTATGAACATTTGAATCTTATA
Source organism: Durio zibethinus (assembly GCF_047325235.1). Taxonomy (NCBI): domain Eukaryota; kingdom Viridiplantae; phylum Streptophyta; class Magnoliopsida; order Malvales; family Malvaceae; genus Durio; species Durio zibethinus. The sequence goes on along the minus strand of NC_143173.1, from coordinate 1,524,347 downwards.
AATATATCAAAACTAAAAATAATTAATATATTATGAATACGTTTTTGTTGTTGGCTTTTTTTGTGCGATGATGTGAACTTTTATTTTTTATTTTTAAATTTATAAATGATTTGATCAAATCTATCCCGTTTTTTCAATTTATTTTAAATTATAAACATTTTAAAAACTTTTAGAAAAAGAGAAAGAAAACTACGAAAAAAAATTGTTTTCCCTTGTAAAACGACACTCTCTAATTTCTATATAATTGCAATAAAAGCTTTCAGTTCCTTTGGATTAATAAAAATTTTAGTTTTTGAAATTTTAATTTTGAACAACAAATCAAATCATAAATATGACTAGAATAAGAAATATTTCAAATAAGAGGATTTATAAAAAAAGGCACCCAACTCATATTGAATAAAACTCCAACACATATTTATGAGTCAAATACATTAACACACATAATTTTATTTCATTTTAATAAATTATAACATGAAATATCACTTCCAAATCAGAATACATGGATTAAGTAAAGAGCATGCAAATCAAATTATTACATTACCAAACACACCGAAGTGAGCTACCATTACAAATAATTACATACCAATAGTAGCCCAAAACACGTACAGCTTGTCACCAATTTGCTCCAATTTTTTATAATAAGCAAACCTCCAAGACCTGATTAAAAATAGGGGAGCCACTACTTCCCAAAACCCATCACAAATCCAAGCACTATGCTCACATAAAGCCAATTCACCTCTGATGTTTTCTTTCCTCCACTACTACCTCCATTTGTACCATCAGGTGCTTCGCCCTTTTTGTTGCAATTTTTAGTGACTGGAGGTCCGCAAAGATGATTGCCAATGTAAGAAAACTTGTCAAAGCTTTGGAGTTGGGTGCTTGATGGGATTTGTCCTGTCAAGTTGTTGTAGGACAAGTTGAAGTGATTCAAGAAATTCAAATTGGAAAAACTTGAAGGGATTTCACCATGGAGTCGGTTCATGGACAAGTCAAGAGATTCCAACATCTCCATATTACCAATGGTCTCTGGTATCTTTCCAGTTAGGAGATTCCCTGACAAATTTAATGACAGCAGTCCCATAAGATAACCAAGTTCTTTGGGGATCTCTCCTGTGAGACTGTTAACTGAAAGGTCTATGCCGGTAACAAGTCCGAGTGTGGTACTGTATTCATCCACTCTTCCTTTCATCACCAATAATGCACCAAAATAAAACGAGTTGTCAGGGTAGAATCTCGAGAACCAATTAGCCACGTGTGGGTTGAGGTTTGTGGCCATGGCACTTAGGTTACTAAAACATTTTGGAATAGCTCCTGAAATGTTGTTATAACCAAGATCCAAGACATGAAGAGAATTAAGAGCACAAATCTGATCAGGAATATAGTCTTGAAAGTTATTTGAACGGAGGTTTAGAATCACAAGGTTTGAGAGCTTGTCTCCAATCCATGCTGGAATACTTCCCGTCAATTGATTTTCACTAAGATCAAGAACAAGCATATTAACTAAATGCTGCAATATGGATGGTACTTCTCCAAACAGGTTATTGTTACGAAGGCTTAATGACTCAATAAGACGCATAGATCCCAAGGATCTAGGAATTTTCCCAGTTAGACTGTTGTTTCCTAAATTTAGGACTTCCAACATTGGCATATTTTCCCAACAATCTGGAATTTCACCTGACAGAAGATTTGATTCAACGTGAAGAATGTTCAAAACTTTCAGGTTATTTGAGGAATTACAAAGAAAATTAAAAAGTGATCCTGAAAAAAAGTTCTTGGACAAAAATAAATCCCCCAAATCTGAGAATATTGCCTGTGGCAATGGACCTGTGAATAGGTTGGAACTCAAGTCAGCAATCCGACTTATCGGTAAATATGAAAACTCCCCGACTAATTGGTTATGGGAAAGGTTTAGATATTCAAATGAAGTCGAAAGGTTCCAAAACCAAGTGGGAATGACACCTGAAATTCCAGCATGGGAGATATCTAAACTATACATGTTCCTTTGGAATTGTAGCCACTGAGGAAATTGCCGACCAAGACGCCAGTTACCTAGTCCAATACCTTCACAGTGAAAAGGAGGAATCCAACTTGGGTTTGGTATAAACGTTAACATGTTGTTAGATGCCCAAAAAGATCTCAATATCGTGAGATTAGAAAAGTGCGTTTCTGATATATTTCCTTCCAACATATTATTGCTAACGTCTAAATGTTCCAAATTCCCAAGTTGTCCTAAAATTTGAGGAAGAGTTGCATTCAATCGATTGTATGAAATATCAAGAACTTTCAATGATGACAACTCCCCTATTGAGAATGGAATGGGACCAGAAATGGAGTTTCGGTTAAGGTAAAGGTATGCTAAAGTTTTAAATTGGCCAAGTTGATTAGGTAAATGGCCAGAAAGTTTGTTAAATGCAATATTTAATGACTCTAATCGATCCAAACTACATCTAGACAAACTCTCTATGATTTCTGAGACCTCATGATTAATTGTATTATTTGACAAATCCATCTCCCTCATATTGCAAAGACTTTCCAAATATTTGGGTTCAATCTCAAGCTGGTTATTTGAAAAATCAAGATGAGTAAGAGAACTTAAGTTTCCAATGGCACTTGAAAAATTACCTTGCAGGCCGACACTGTTAAGACTAAGGAATTGAAGTTGGTTTAAATCAGACAACCAGTTGAGTGTCGATGATGAAGAGAATGAATTCCAACTAAGATCAAGAAATTTGAGAAAAGACATGTTTTGAAAGCCACTGGGAATCATACCTTCAACTCCACTAGAGCTAAGATCAATGGACACAAGACTACGAAGATTGAATATCCATGTCACCGAAGACAACATGTTTTGAGAAAGATCAAGAACAGCAAGAGATGTGTAATTAACACTGATTGGAGATGGACCATTATTTAGAGAGCATCCTGACAAGTGTAACTCCACCAAAGAAGGAAGATTGTGTGTTGCCTGCAGCCAATCAGTTGCTTTACTAAGATTTGCAAGGCTCAAACCAAGATACTGCAGAGATGAAAGACCAGAAACCCATTGAAGAGTTTTAGCTTCAAATAAGGAATTGAGTCCAAGATCAAGATAATGCAGTTTTGAGAGATTTCCAAGATTATGGGGAATTGCTCCTAGGAAATTTGCCCAAGAGAGGTTAAGATACGTCAAACTCTTCATCGAACCAATGAATTCGGGAATTGCCAGGCCTCCAAATTCATTATTACTTAAGTCTAGGAAACTGAGATGTTTCAAATCGACCAAAGATGGATTTATTTTGCCTCCTAACTTTGATCGAAAGTAAGCATCCCATTCAGCAGCCGGTGCATAAACATCAGGACTAGTTGAAAGAAGCCCCAAATGCAGCTCTTTAACATGGCCAGTCAGGATATTGCAGAAAACACCATGCCATTCACAGCAATCCTCACCTTCAACCCAAGAAGATAGCCTGTTTGATCGATCAATGAGGTCTTGCTTGAACGTCAAAAGGGCTTGCCCCTCACTTCCAATGCAAAGCACTTTGGAATTCCCATCACAAAAGCTAATAATAGCGGCTGCGATGACAAGAAGAAACCCAAACAAGGAAATTGTAACTGCTTTCATGGTTGCGTACTGATCATTGCTACCAACACCTAATATATAAAGTTACAGAAAAATGTTTTCTACCACATCAAGCATTAGGAAATTTCTTCGAAGACTCCAATTTAAATTTCCAACTTGAATTTTCCACAGAAAGCATTCATATGTATGAATGAAATTCGGCGTGTAGAAAGAACATCAAAAGAACTTGACAAGGAGGTCAAGTCAAGTCAAGTCAACCAAGTATATGGAGTTAAAAATTTCCAGAAAATCCAATTTCCAACTTGAATTTTCCACGGAAAGCATTTATGGTCCATTTAAATTCTACAATTCTAGAAAGAAGAACAAAAAAGACTTGACAAGTAAGTCAAGTCCACCAAATCTATGAAGTAAGTTCCACGGCCAAACAATTAACTCTTTAAGTCTTAGAAAAGAGAAAAAATATAAATAAAAATGAAAATATAGAAAAAAAAAACTACAAAAAATCTAGAGAAGCTAAGACTCTTTTTTCTTTTCTTTTCTTTTTTTTTTGCTATAGTTACTTACTTTTTTTAATATATGTATGGATCCTAAAATTAAGAAATTTGTCGAAACAAGAATATTAATTCAAATTTAAAAAGTGGTTTTATATAAAAATCTATGAGAGTAAAATGCTTAATTTTGCAAATTAAAATTTCAGTTTATCTTTCATAGTTAACATAATTATTTTTTATCCGTTAACTTTCAATACAACTTTAATCACCAAATATTAGTATAATTTTCACAATTCATAATTACAGATATTAAGATTTGAATTTTAAATTTACTGAATATCATATTTTAAAAATATTTGTATGAATCAATTAAATTAAATTTCAAAATTTTAAAACAAGATTTCAATGCTTGATTTGATTGTACTTAGTATGATTTATATAGTATCACCAAACTTTTCTTTTTTTATATCCAACAAGCAATCTAACCCCTCATATAAGCCATGAAAAAAACATTCTTTTAAAATTATAAGGAGGGAATTTGTAAATTTTAATGACATGTATTTTGATTGATTGAATCTATAACTGATGTAATAAAAAATGTAATAATATTTTTGCATAATTGAACGATATTAATTTAAGTAATTATAATTTTATTATTTCGTATTAAATTGTATATAAACTCTAGTTGTATAATTTAAACGATATATATTTAAATATAAAAGTGTTGGGCTAGTTTTGTTTTGCCTTCTACCTCCAAGCAAATGGGGTATTAGAATCTTGACAGGCTCAAACTGTTAGGAAAATGTGGTCCAACCTCATGTAAGTGGTTTTGGACTAAGTAAAGGCCATGGGCCTTGATCTTTCATTTTACACAGAGCCCTAACTACTTAATAAAAAAGAAGTGAGATTGTTTTAAGGGTGTGTCAAAAACCAAGTAGAGAAAGAAGAAAAGCCAGAAAAAGCAGAGAGAAAAAGAAGAAGGAAGAGTTGGTTGAACGAAAGTCGATCCGTGGTTCAATTAAGTTGAAACCTTGTCAGGAGGTTTATGATTTAGAGTTTTACATTCTAACGGTAAAGATCGAGTTTGAAGCTCTCTAGGAATAAATCTATGGTGTATTTGTTGAGTCACTTATTTGGTGAGATTTCTCCAATTGTTTCTCTAATTGTTGATTAGCTCTAGTTTTAGCTAGAGAAAAACTTTGTATACCTATTATTTGATAGTGAAGATTTTTCTGGTGGTCCGTGATTTTTTCTTTCTACACTGAAAGATTTTTCACGTAAATCTTGGTGTGCTTTATCTTTCTTGCGTTTTTTATTATTGATTGTTGTCTATTGCTTCTGTATTGTTGTGATTATTGCTTCAGGTGTAACAAGTTATATCAGAGCGAGGGTTATTTTGAGACATCGATACAAAAGTAACCCAGGATATAAGTAAATTTTGTTTGAGATCATGAAGGGTGATACAGGTTCTATGATAAAATTAACAGCATCAAATTATTCAATTTGGAAGCCTATGATGAAGGATCATCTATACTGCAAAGATTTGTATGAGTTAGTATTGAGTGATTTGGCTAAACCAACAGATATGAAAGATGAAAGCTGGAAGAAGCTAGGTAGAAAGACGCTAGCTACAATAAAAAAATGGGTTGATATCAACGTGTTCCATCATGTAGCGCAGGAGTCAGATGCTCACATTGCTTGAGAAAAATTGGCAGCATTGTATGAGAGAAAAATAGGTATGAATAAAGTTATGCTTGTTAAAAAACTTACAATTTTACAGTACAGGGATGGACGATCTGTTATTGAGCACTTGAGTGATTTTCAAGATATATGTAATCGGATGACTACTATGGAGCTTAAGATAAATGATGAAATAAAGGCATTATTTCTTTTGGGTTCATTGCCAAACAGTTGAAATACTCTAGTTGTGACTGTTCTTAATTCTGCTCCTGATTATAAGGTGACATTGAAGATGGTAAATGATAGTATACTTAATGAAAAAGCAAGGTGAAAAGATGTAGACTCTGAAAATCAAGCTCTGGTCACAGAGAACAGGGATAAAAATATCGATAGAGGTCAGGACTCAAAATGCCGTGGTAAGTCTAAACATAGATCCAAGTCTAGAGGTAAAGTGAAATGTTTCTATTATGGTAAGATGGGTTATATAAAATGAAACTGTAAAATCTTGAAGCAAGAATGAAAAGATGAGAAAGCCAAGAGTTCAAATGATGATAATATTACAGCAGTGAATTCAGATAGTGATTCAGTTACTTTGATTTATACACATGATGATTGTAATCATGTTAGTGATCCCGGCATTGAGTGGATAGTTGACACATGAGCGATATATCATTGTGTTCCTAAAAGAGAGTTGTTTACAACTTACAAAGCAGAAGACTTTGGTTGTACCAAGATAAGAAATAAGAATGTGTCACAGATTGTTGGGATTGGTGATATTGATGTACAAACTAGTACAGGTTGCATATTAACTTTGAGGGATGTTAGACACATTTCAGATATGAGAATAAACTTGCTTGCTATTAATGTCCTTGATAAAGAGGGATATGAAAGTCGATAAAAAAATGGACAGTGGAAGCTTCTCAAAGGATCTATGATAGTTGCAAGAGGAAAACTATGCTACACAATGTATAAGACATGGATGCAATTAAACGGTAACTAGGTAAATGCCGTTGAAAATGATGCTTCAGCAAACTTGTGACATAAGAGGCTGGCACACATGAGTGAAAAGGGGTTACAGGTTTTGACAAAGCAGTCTCTTATTTCTTTAACCAAAGGTATGTCTCTTGATTTATGTGATTATTATTTATTTGGTAAGCATCATAGAGTTTCTTTTCGTAAAAGTTCTTAGAGAAAAGAAAATAGATTAGAATTAATTTATTTTGACGTATGTGGTCTCATTGAGGTTAAGTCATTAGGTGGTAGCAGATATTTTGTTACTTTTATTGATGATGTTTCACGTAAGACTTGGGTGTATATGTTAAAATACAAAAGTCAGGTACTGCAGTATTTTTAAAAATTTCATGCCATGGTTGAAAGGATGATAGGATTACCCTTGAAGTGTATTCGAACTGATAATAGTGAGGAATACACATCTAAAGGCTTTGAAAAGTATTGTTCAAAGCATGAGATCAGGCATGAGATGACAGAACCTGGAATATCACAGCATAATGGTATAGCTGAAAGAATGAATCATACCATTATAGAAAAAGTCAGATGTATGTTGATGATGGCAAAATTACCAAAGCCATTTTGGGGTGAAGCAGTCAACACAGCTTGTTATTTACTTAACAGGTCACCATCAGTTCCTTTGGGCTTTGACATTTCAGAAAGAGTGTGGACAGGGAAAGATACTTCATACTCTCACTTGAAAGTTTTTGGGTGTAAAGCATTCATGCATGTGTCGAAAGAGCAGAGATCAAAGCTTGACAGTAAAGCCATACAGTGTGTGTTTGTAGGATATAGTGATGAAGAATTTGGTTACAGGGTATGGGATCCAGTAAAAAAAAAGACAGTCAGAAACAGAGATGTGGTCTTTTATGAAAAAGAAACCATAACAGACCTTGAAAAAAAGGAAAAGATTACACGAGTTACTGTTGAGTGTGATATTTCAACATCGACAGAGATTTCACAAGAAAGAGCCACAGATGGTGGAAACAAGCAAGAAACAAAACTTGGGGATATGAATGAGCCAGCCATAGTTGGTGATGAGCTAGATGTAATTAGTTTTGAGCAAGGGGAGCAATCCTCTCTACTTGAGGGTGTTGAGCAGGCGGAGCTACCTTCGATATCAAGTGATGTAGAGTCTCAGCCCAGGAGATCTACTAAAGAGCGCAGGCCATTTACCAGGTATCCAAGTTCAGATTTTATTTTAGTTACCAGTGAATGAGAGCCAGAAAGCTTCTAAGATGTGCAGACAACTCTGGATATAGAGCACTGGTTAAAAGTAATGAAAAAAGAGATTGAGTCATTACGAAAGAATGGTACTTATGATCTTGTTAAACTTTCAACAAGGAAGAGGCCATTAAAGAATAAATGGGTGTTCAAGTTGAAAAAAAATGGTGACAAACTAGTGAGGTACAAAGCTCGATTGGTAGTAAAAAGTTTTTCTCAAAAATCAGGTATCGATTTTGATGAGATTTTTGCTCCAGTTGTAAAGATGAGTTCTATTCGAGTAGTACTGGGATTAGTAGCTAGTTTGAATCTTGAGCTTGAGCAACTTGATGTTAAAACTGTATTTTTGCATGGTGATTTGTAGGAGGACATTTATATAAATCAACCTGAGGGTTTTGAAGTGAAAGGGAAAGAGCACTTAGTTTACAAATTGAAGAAAAGCTTGTATGACTTGAAACAAGCTCTGTAACAGTGGTACATGAAGTTTGATTCTTTTATGGTGAGTCTTAACTATAAAATAACAGCAGCAGATTCTTGTGTGTATGTTAAACAATTTCCTAATGGTAACTTCATTATCCTATTATTATATGTTGATGATATATTGATTGTAGGATAAGATGCTAGTATGGTTTGCAGGTTGAAAGAACAATTGTCTAAGTCTTTTAATGTGAAGGATTTAAGTCCAGCAAAACAGATTCTTAGTATGGACATTATCCGAGATAAGAGAGCTGGAAAACTATGGTTATCACAGGGAAAGTATGTTAAACGAGTGCTTGGTAGATTCAACATGCAACATACTAAATCAGTTAGCAGTTCACTTGCCAATCATTTTCATCTAAGTAAGAAATCTTATCCAGTGTCTAAGGAAGAGCAACTAGCTATGTCTATTATTCTTTATTCTTCTACAGTCGATTTTTTAATGTATCTTATGGTTTGTACAAGGCTTGACATTTCTCATGCAGTTGGTGTAGTGAGTAGATTTTTTTTTAATTCAAAAAAAGTTCACTGGGAAGCAGTGAAATAGATTTTTAGATATTTGAGGGGTACTTCAAAAATGTGTTTGACTTATGGAGTTTCACAACCAGTTCTAGAAGGGTTTACTGATGCTGACATGACAGGCGATCTTAATGGTAGAAAATTTACTTCAGGGTATTTGTTCACTTTTATAGGATGAGCTGTATCTTGGTAATCTAAGTTACAGAAGTGTGTTGCTTTATCAACTACAGAGACTGAGTATATTGCAGCAATCAAAGCATGTAAAGAAATACTTTGGATGAAACATTTTCTTCTTGAATTGGGATTGAATCAGAAAGAGTATGTGGTATTTTGTGATAGCCAAAGTGCTTTAGATTTGAGTAAGAATATCATGTACCATACTAGAACAACGTACATTCATGTTAGATATCATTTGTTACGTTCAGTGATTGAAGAACAGCAGATGCTATTGAAAAAAGTCTATACTAATAAGAATGTAACAGATATGTTGACTAAGATACTTCTTAGAGAAAAGCTTGAGCTTTGTAGTAACTTGGCCGGAATGAGTTCCTTGGCCAAAGTAAGTTCCAAATGAAACTGCTATGGTGATGAATCTCTTTCTAATGGGGTTGGAGGGGAGATTGTTAGGAAAGTGGAATCCAACCTCATGTAAGTGGTTTTGGACCAAGTAAAGGCCATGGGCCTTGATATATCATTTTACACAGAGCCCTAGCTACTTAATAAAAAAGAGGTGGGATTGTTTTAAGGGTGTGTCGAAAACCAAGTAAAGAAAAAAGAAAAGCCAGAAAAAGCAGAGAGAAAAAGGAGAAGGGAGAGTTGGTTGAACGAAAGTCGATCTGTGGTCCGATTAAGCTGGAACCTTGTCATGAGGTTTATGATTTAGAGTTCTACATTCTTACGGTGAAGATCGGGTTTAAAGCTCTCTAGGAACAAATCCATGGTATATTTGTTGAGTCACTTATTTGTTGAGATTTCTCCAATTATTTTTCTAGTTGTTGATTAGCTCTAGTTTTAGCTAGAGAAGAACTTTGTATACCTATTATTTGATATTGAAAATTTTTCTGGTGGTCCGTGGTTTTTTTCCTCTACACTGGAGGGTTTTCCATGTAAATCTTAGTGTGCTTTATTTTTTCTACGTTTTTTATTATTGATTGTTGTCTATTGCTTCTGTATTATTGTGATTATTGCTTCAGGCGCAACATAAACAACCCTACTGCTGCTAATATACAAAATAAAGCCTTCCCTTGCTCCCTCCTCCCTCCTCCCTACAAATATTTTCTATCTCTATTTTCTTCACCATTCTCCCATCACCAATTGCCAAAATCCTTTCTTTTCTTCATTTTTGAACCAAAAGCTATCTCTTTTTTCCTTTCACCCCCTATTCGCACCTTCTAAAACCCTCCCAAAACACATCTAAGCTATTCCAATCCCCAGAAACCCCAACCTGTACAGCAACAACTTTACTAACCTTTTAGGCCACCCCCATCTCCATTGCTTGCCCAATTCCATTCCTTTGACCCATGAATAAGAGTCCTATGTTTTGTTAATTGTGGTCATGAATAATAAAAGTATCATGTGTCGGAAATAAAATTGTGATCCAAGTATAATAAGGTAATCAAATATATCATAAAAGAAAGGTAAAGGGGTGAAAAAAAAAAACCCCATGAACTAAAATTCAACATTTTTTTTTATCAATTAAGCCCTTGTTAGAGAAAAGCTAGTTAATTGTTTTCGTCCAATAAAGAGCTTAATTGAATGAAAACAGATGTATAAAAGTTTAATTGAGTGAAAAAATATATGTAAAGGTTTAATTGATTTGAAATAGAAGATTTAGAGCTTGATTAATTGCAATTAAATATTAGGAACTTAAATGATTGTTAAATTGTTGTCTAAGATTTTTTTAAAACCTTATCCCTAAAAAATTCAAAAAAAAAATTACATAAAATTTAGAGAAGTTAAGACTCTTTTTTCTTATTATTCTTTGCTATAGTTTTAAATCAAATTTTGCTATATACGTTTGGCTAAAATTAAGCAAATTGTTGAAAAAGAATATTAATTCAAATACAACACTAGTTTTATATAAAAATGAAGTTATAATACATTATGTACGTGATTTCAAATGTTTAATTTTGCAAAATTTTAATATATCTTTCGTAGTTAACATAATTATTTTTTTTTCACTAACTTTTAATAAATTTTAATCACCGTTCACTAGCATCATTTTCTCAATTCGTGACTAAGTCTTAAGCACGTAAATAATAATGATAAATATATTGAAAAGTAACAAACACGACGCATAAACATGCCAATTGATCTACCCCGTAAGGAAGAAAGCTTGTGACCTATGCTTTCCAACCTTTCATAGTATGCTAACCACCATGATTTGATGAAATACAAAGCAAGCTTGTGACCTCCAATTTCCAACCTGAATTTTCCACAAATAGCATTTTATGATTCATTGAAATTCGATAATTGTAGAAAGAAGAACAAAAGACTTGACAAAGGAGTCAAATCCACCAAGTCTGTGGAGTAAGTCCCACAGCCCGATAATTAACACTTTAGGTCTTAGAAATGAAAAAAAAATTACAAAAAAATTACAAAAAATTTAGAGAAACTAAGACTCTTTTTATATAGTATCACCAAAATTTTTCTTTATATGTCCAACAAGCAATGGAACTAGCCCCTCACATAAGCCATGGGAAAAATTTTCTCTTCAAACTATAAGAAAAGAATCTACTTAATGACGTATTATATTTTGATTAATTGAATTTACAATAGACGTGATAAAAAATATAATAATTTTTTATTATTTTGATGAGTTTTTTTTTTTTTTTTAAATTTTATAAACAAATTTACATAATTGAACCATATTAATTTAAGTAATTATGTTTTTATTATTTCGTATTAAATGTTATATAAATTCAGTTTGTATAATTTAAAAACTCCAGGTGATATATATATATATTAAATATAAAAATGTTGGGCTAGTTGAGTTTTGCCTTAATACCACAAAGCAAATGGGTTATTATTAGAATCTTGACGGGCCTAAACAAAATAGTCTTCCTCTTCTCCCTCCTCCGCGCAAATATCTTCTACCTCTATTCTTCCTCACCATGGTTTCATCATACTCTCTTAAACCCATCACCAATTGCCAAAATCCTTTCTTTTCTTCATTTTTGAACAAAAACCCATCTATTTTTTTTCCCTTCACCACCTTCTAAAACCCATCTCAGCTATTCTAATTGTTGCGCCTGAAGCAATAATCACAACAATATAGTAGCAATAGACAACAATCAATAATCAAATACGCAGGAAAAATAAAGCACACCAAAATTTACGTGAAAAACCCTCCAGTGTAGAGGAAAAAAATTACGGGCCACCAGAAAAGTCTTCACTATCAAATAATAGTTATACAAAGTTCTTCTCTAGCTAAAACTAGAGCTAATCAACAACTAGAGAAACAATTGAAGAAATCTCACCAAATAAGTGACTCAATAAATACACACTGGATTTGTTCCTAGAGAGCTTCAAACCCGATCTTCACCGTTCAGAATGTAGAACTCTGAATCATAAACCTCCTGACAAGGTTCTAACTCAATCGGACCACGGATTGACTTTCGTTCAACTAACTCTCCCTTCTCTTTTTTCTCTCTCTATTTTTCCTGGTTTTTCTTCTTTCTCTGCTTGGTTTTCGACACATACCTAAAACAACCCCACCTCTTTTTTATTAAGTAGCTAGGGCTCTGTGTAAAATAAAAGATCAAGGCCCATGGCCTTTACTTGGTCCAAAACCACTTACATGGGACTAAACCCCATTTTCCTAACAATCTCCCCCTCCAGCCCTATTAGGAGGAGATTCATCACCATAGCAGTTTCATTTGGAACTTACCTTGGCCAGGGAACTCATTCTAACCAAGTTACTGCAAAGCTCAAGCTTTTCCCTGGAAAGTATCTTAGTCAACATATCTGCTACATTCTTATCAGTATGGACTTTCTTCAATAGCATCTGCTGTTCTTCAATCACTGAACGTAACCAATGATATCTAACATCAATATGCTTTGTTCTAGCATGGTACATGGTATTCTTACTCAAATCTAAAGTACTCTGACTATCACAAAATACCACATACTCTTTCTGATTCAACTCCAATTCAAGAAGAAAACGTTTCATCCAAAGCATTTCTTTACATGCTTCGGTTGCTGCAATATACTCAGCCTCTGTAGTTGACAAAACAACACACTTCTGTAACTTAGATTACCAAGATACAGCTCCTCTTGCAAAAGTGAACAAATACCCTGAAGTAGATTTTCTACCATCAAGATCGCTTGCCATGTTAGCATCAGTAAACCTTTCTAGAACTGGTTGTGAAACTCCATAAGTCAAGCACATTTTTTAGGTATCCCTCAAATATCTAAAAATCCATTTCACTGCTTCCCAGTGAACCTTTCCTGGATTAGAAAGAAATCTGCTCACTACACTAACTGCATGAGCAATGTCAAGCCTTGTACAAACCATAAGATACATTAAAGAACCGACTGCAGAAGAATAAGGAATACTAGACATAGCTAGTTGCTCTTTCTTAGACACTGGACAAGATTTTTTACTTAGATGAAAATGGTTGGCAAGTGAACTGCTAACTGATTTAGCATATTGCATGTTGAATCTACCAAGCACTCGTTCAACATACTTTTCCTGTGACAACCACAGCTTTCCAGCTCTCCTATCCCGAATAATATCCATACCAAGAATCTACTTTACTTGACCTAAATCCTTCATATCAAAGGACTTAGACAATTATTCTTTCAACCTGTAAACCATATTAGCATCTTGTCCTACAATCAACATATCATCAACATATAATACTAGGATAATGAAGTTACCATTAGGAAATTGTTTAACATACACACAAGAATTCGCTGCTGTTCTTTTATAGCTATGACTCACTATAAAAGAATCAAACTTCTTGTACCACTGTCGCGGAGCTTGTTTCAAGCCATACAAGTTTTTCTTCAATTTGCAAACTAAGTGCTCTTTCCCTTTCACTTCAAAACCCTCAGGCTGATTCATATAAATGTCCTCCTGTAAATCACCATGCAAAAATGTAGTTTTAACATCAAGTTGCTCAAGTTCAAGATTCAAACTAGCTGCCAATCCCAGTACTACTCGAATAGAACTCATTTTTACAACTGGAGCAAAAATCTCATCAAAATCGATGCCTGGTTTCTGAGAAAAACCTTTTACTACCAATCGAGCTTTGTACCTCACTAGTTTGTCACCATTTTTTTTCAATTTGAACACCCATTTATTCTTTAATGGCCTCTTCCTTGTTGGAAGTTTAACAAGATCATAAGTACCATTCTTTCGTAATAACTCTATCTCTTCTTTCATTACTTTTAACCAGTGCTCTCTATCCGGAGTAGCCTGTACATCTTGAAAGCTTTCTGGCTCCCCTTCACTGGTAACTAAAATAAAATCTGAACTTGGATACCTAGTAGATGGCCTGCACTCTCTAGTAGATCTCCTGGGTTGAGACTCTACATCACTTGATGCTGAAGGTAGCTCTCCCTGCTCAATACTCTCAAGTAGAGAGGATTGCTCCCCCTACTCAAAACTAATAGCATCTGGCTCATCACTAACTGTAGCTGGCTCATTCATATCCCCAAGTTCTATTTCTTGCTCATTTTCACCATCTGTGATTCTTTCCTATGGAATCCCTGTCGGTGTTGAAACATCACACTCAACAGTAACCTGTGTAGTCTTCTCATTTTTCTCAAAGTCTGCTATGGTTTTTTTTTCATGAAAGACCACATCCCTGCTTCTGACTGTCTTTCTCTTTACTAGATTCCATACCCTGTAGCCAAATTCCTCATTACCATATCCTACAAACACACACTGTGTAGCTTTACTGTCAAGCTTTGATCTCTGCTCTTTCGGCACATGCATGAATGCTTTACACCAAAAAACTTTCAAGTGAGAGTATGAAGTATCTTTCCCTGTCCACACTCTTTCTGGAATGTCAAAGCCCAAAGGAACTGATGGTGACCTATTAAGTAAATAACAAGCTGTGTTGACTGCTTCACCCCAGAATGACTTTGGTAATTTTGCCATCTTCAACATACATCTGACTTTTTCCACAATGGTGCGATTCATTCTTTCAGCTATACCATTATGCTGCGGTGTTGCAGGTTCTGTCCTCTCATGCCTGATCCCATGCTTTGAGCAATACTCTTCAAAGCCTTTAGATATGTATTCCCCACCATTATCAGTTCGAATACACTTCAAGGGTAACCCTGTCATCCTTTCAACCATGACATAAAATTTTTGAAAATATCGCAGTACCTGACTTTTGTATTTCAACATATACACCTAAGTCTTACGTGAAGCATCATCAATAAAAGTAACAAAATATCTGCTACCACCTAATGACTCAACCTCAATGGGACCACATACGTCAGAATAAATTAATTCCAATCTATTTTCTTTTCTCTGAGAACTTTTACGAAAAGAAACTCTATGATGCTTACCAAACAAACAATAATCACATGAATCGAGAGACATACCTTTGGTCAAGGGAATGAGAGAGTGCCTTGCCAAAGCCTGTAACCCTTTTTCACTCATGTGTGCCAGCCTCCTATGCCACAAATTTACTGAAGCATCATTTTCAACGGTATTTACCTGGTTACCGTTCAATTGCATCCATGTCTTATACATTGTGCAGCATAGTTTTTCCTTTACAACTACCATAGATCCTTTGAGAAGCTTCCATTGTCCATTCTTTTGTCGGCTTTCATATCCCTCTTTATCAAAGACATTAATAGCAAGCAAGTTCATTCTTATATCTGGAATGTGTCTGACATCCCTCAAAGTCAACATGCAGCCTGTACTAGTTTGTACAATAATATCACCAATTCCAACAATCTGTGACACACTCTTGTTTCCCATCTTAGTACAACCAAAGTCTCCTGCTTTGTAAGTTGTAAACAAATCTCTCTTAAGAACACAATGATATGCCGCTCCTATGTCAACTATCCACTCAATGTCGGGATCACTAACATGATTGCAATCATCATGTGTACAAATCAAAGTAACTGAATCACTATCTGAATTCACTGTTGCAACATTGCTATCATCTAAACTCTTGCCTTTCTCATCTTTTCGCTCTTGCTTCAAGATTTTATAGTTTCGTTTTATATGACCCGCCTTACCACAATGGAAACACTTCACTTTACCTCTAGACTTGGATCTATGTTTAGACTTACCACGACCTTTTGAGTCCTGACCTCTGTCGATGTTTCTACCCCTATTCTCTGTGACTAGAGCTTGATTCCTAGGGTCTACATCTTTTCACCTTCCTTTTTCATTAAGCATACTGTCCTTTACCATCTCCAATGTCACCTTATAATCAGGAGCTGAATTAAGAACAGTCACAACTAGAGTATTCCAGCTGTGTGGCAATGAACCCAAAAGAAATAACGCCTTCATTTCATCATCCATCTTAAGCTCCATAGTAGTCATCCGATTAAATATATCTTGAAAATCACTCAAGTGCTCTGTAACAGATCGTCCATCCCTGTACTGTAAAGTTACAATTTTTTTAACAAGCATAACTTTATTCATACATGTTTTTCTCTCATACAATGTTGCCAATTTTTCTCAAACAATGTGAGCATCTGACTCCTGCGCTACATGATGGAACACGCTGATATCAACTCATTTTCTGATTGTAGCCAGCGTCTTTCTACCTAGCTTCTTCCAGCTTTCATCTTTCATATCTGCTGGTTTAGCCGAATCACCCAATACTGGCTCATACAAATCTTTGCAGTATAGATGATCCTCCATCATAGGCTTTCAAATTGAATAATTCGATGCTGTCAATTTTATCATAGAACTTGTATCACCCTCCATGATCTCAAATAGAATTTACTTCTATCCTTGGTTGCTTCTGTATCGATGTCTCAAAATAACCCTCGCTCTGATACCACTTGTTGCGCCTGAAGCAATAATCACAACAATACAGAAGCAATAGACAACAATCAATAATCAAATACGCAGGAAAAATAAAGCACACCAAGATTTACATGGAAAATCCTCTAGTGTAGAGGGAAAAATCACGGGCCACCAGAAAAGTCTTCACTATCAAATAATAGTTATACAAAGTTCTTCTCTAGCTAAAACTAGAGCTAATCAACAACTAGAGAAACAATTGGAGAAATCTCACCAAATAAGTGACTCAACAAATACACCATGGATTTGTTCCTAGAGAGCTTCAAACCCGATCTTCACCGTTCAGAATGTAGAACTCTGAATCATAAACCTCCTGACAAGGTTTTAACTCAATCGGATCACGGATCGACTTCCGTTCAACCAACTCTCCCTTCTCTTTTTTCTCTCTCTGCTTTTCTTGGCTTTTCTTCTTTCTCTACTTGGTTTTCGACACACACCTAAAACAACCCCACCTCTTTTTTATTAAGTAACTAGGGCTCTGTGTAAAATAAAAGATCAAGGCCCATGGCCTTTACTTGGTCCAAAACCACTTACATGGGACTGGACCCCATTTTCCTAACACTAATCCACAGCAACCCCCCAAACCTCTACAACAACAACTTTACTAACCTTTTAGGCCACCCCCATCTCCATTGCCTACCCAATTCAATTCGCTTAACCCATGAATAAGAGTCCTTGTCTATGTTCTGTTAATTGTGATCTAGTATAATTCAAGTATCATGTGTTGGAAATAAAATTGTGATCCAAGTACAATATAAATGAAATTGATCAGTTCCTCTCCTAACCAAAAATGTATAATCTGATAAAACATGACACTGAAACAAATTTTCCTTCAGGAATGCCTCAAATTTCTATTGGAACGTACATTATCAGTGACTAACAAAGTGGATAGAGTCCAAATTGCCATGTAGAAACATAAAAAAGATACAGTACTTCATCATTCCCAGCTTCTCCAATTATCTTTTGGCTGGCCACAGTCTTCGATCACAACTGGTTGCAAAGTTCTCCCACTGTCTGAGCCAGCTTTTTCCATCTCCTTGACAACGCTTATCCATCCACTACTTTACCAAACACAACATGCTTTCCATCAGGCCATGGAGTCTTCTCAGTGCAAGTAAAGAATTGGGAACCATAGGTGTTTGGTCCAGCATTGGCCATTGACAAACAACCAGGTCCGGTATGTTTGAGCATGAAATTCTCATCTGCAAATTTCGTGCCATAGATTGAGTCACCACCAGTGCCATTTCCCCTTGTGAAATCTCCACCTTGACACATGAAACTCGGTATGATTCGGTGAAATGCTGAGCCTTTATGGTGCAAGGGCTTCCCAGACATTCCGAAACCCTCCTCCCCAGTGCAGAGTGTTTGCAATTATATTGTGGGCTAACACGGTCAGTTAATCCGGATTTAGGTCAATTAATTTCAAATTACAAATAATTATAGTGGTATTATGTTGTAATATATTCGAACATGTAGTACGATTTTAATTACATATGATCCTAGTCTAATTTTGTATTTGAATCTATAACATGATGGGTCAATTTTGACTAATATATAAATATATATAAATATATATACGAAGTCGGTCCATCAGATTTTATACTTTTAATTTGAGAGGTAAATAGCAGTTCTCTCCTTTTGTACTATGCAAGCCGTTGATTGAGCACAATAGGCGGCATCGAAAAGCTAATGATGGTAACAACACATCCATGGGCTTGGATTTAAGGGGATTGAGTTCACTTCCACATTAAAAACAGTTTTAGTTATCAATTACGATAGTGATTCGGTAAGCCTGCAGCCAAATTGGTTATAGTTCAATTAGAGCTTCATCTAGTTCAAAATTGGGTCCAAATTGCCTTAGCAATTGCACATATTGCTCAAGGAAAAAGTAGTTAATATTCTTCTTTCCCGAAAAGAAAATAAAAAACCTTGATTGAAAAGAAAACAGAATGGCTGTACTGATAAGGATGTGGTTGAAATATGGACAGAAATCTTATAAATTCGAAAAAATATTTTCTTTTATACCCAAAAATAAAAAGAAACGAGAATACAAATTGGCACAATGACCTTTATTTTCAATTGTTCTTTTAAGCAAAAAAGAAAATAAAACTACTACTAATATATGATAAATATAGATGACAACTCTATGAATTCAAAATAACTAGAAATTGTTATCATATATATATGTATATATAGAAGAATGAAAATTTGTAGAAATGTTCAACTAGTATGTAATATTATTGTTGGCTAAAATTATGCATAGCACTAAACTTTGATTGTACATCATCTCAAAGATTTACAAATTCACAGACGATGTCCAACAAAAAATTTGGTCCTCCTCCACTATCTCAATTGAAAAGGGAGAAGAAACAAAAAAGAGAAGAAAAAATGTTGGTGTTTGAACTCAATTATTCACCAATAAGGAGTTGCACTCTCAGATATACTTAGAAGCTTCTCCAAATAATCAGCTCCTAAATCCTCAAACACCAGGATATTTTCCCTCCCCATTTCCTCCTTTCTTGATCTTCGTGTTCCCTGATCTTTTGCTCTTCATGGAGTACCTTTTCTCAATTGTCAAAGTAGGTGAACAACTTTCTTCAAGTCCATAGTTCATTTCTTGAAGTGAATCATAAACTGTATCCATTGGAAAACTGAGTATCACCATCGGACCTCGCATTGCGAGTGTAGCTTGATCATACACTAGCTGTAGCCTCAGCTATATCCAAGGTTCCAGGCCAAAGCCTAACACCATTCCTTATGGAATCCTTTATCTCAGCTGCCTATTTTCCCCATGGCCTCTTCCTAACTCCTCTATTCTAAACCTCCTTTCCTGTCTCATCTTCATTTGCATTCAAGTTCACTTAATAATCCTTTCTAAAACTATTAACGGATGTGGTATCGAAAGTGTTTTCCTATGCTTGATTTAGGACTCCCAAAGGAAGATTACACGGGAGTCATTTCCATTGAAAGGGTTTGGTTATGGAGATAATTGAATGATTCTAGTGAGAAATTTTTTGAGAAATATAGGAAGAAGAGGATTCAAGAGACAATTGGAGATTTGGGTATTGAAAAAATGAAGAGTCCATGTATGAAAATCAGGTCATTCTTATTATGGAAACGATTCTTCTTAGATCTTATAATTAATTCTCTTTGATTTTGCCTTTTGGTTTTGGTCATAGGAAATGAAATTTGAAGCTCAGTGTTATATATACAGTAATTACAAGCAAGGGAGGGAAAGGCTATATTATTCAAATATTTATTTTTAAAAAGTTTAAAAAAAAGAAAGAAAGAAAGAACAAATTAAAGAAACGATGGAAAGAGAGTAAAATTATATGAACAAGTTATTAGCGTCGAACATCATTATTTAGTCGTTAATAGTAGAATCAACAGCTGAGTCAAAAGGAATACTTGTCGGGGCATTGTGGCCAGATCAAGTTAAAATTCTCTTACATCACCCATGATGTTTCACTTTTATGTCCTGCCTATACCTTATATTTTTAGCTAATTAAAATTGTAAATCACTATGCTTAGAATGATCGATTACAATGTTAATTACCTTATATTGATCAACAAGATTTGATTAATATAGTCAGGTTATAGTTAAATTTGTCGTAATTTTATTTTTTATACAAAATAAATTATAATTTGAGAATTAAAAAAGAATTATAAGTGCATAAATTTAGATTTTAATCCGATTAGAAGTTCTTTTTAAAATATTTGTATAAATCACTTAGATTAGACTTTGAATTTATAAAAAAATTACTTTATATATATATATATGCTTTTCATTTAAATTATATAATATAATCATATTATTGACAAGGGTTAATTTTAATTTTTCATGTACCACTAATAAGTAAATGCTGTTGAAATAAAAATTTACCTATCTAATAATAACATATAATATAAAATAAATAATCAACATTTTTTAAAATATTATTTTATGGTGTGATTTTAACAAAATAAAAAAGATATATTTTTACATTGAATAGTTATTTCATATAATCCTTCTTTTATTAATTATGTCAAAATTTGTTATAAATAAGTTTCTTAAACTAGCATAATTGATGTTATAATAACTTTTTGAATTGATAATAAGATGAAAAAGTCAGTGGTCACTTTCTAGGTGCCATTATAGGTTGGTTTTACCTCTTCACACAAGTGCTACTTTTTTTTCATTTTTTTTTCTTCAAATTCACACCCTACATAAGCATAACCTTCCAGCCTTAATTGGATGATTTGCCACTCTTTAATTAGTCTCTAATATTTTATTGGCCAAAAATTTTATTGTTCATATATACATTGGTCATTATTTTATATATTTTTATCCATTACTAGAATTTGATCCCATTATTTATAATTATTTTTAATAAAAATAAAATAAAATTTTAACTTATGTAAATCTATCAAAATTAAAAAATATTTAATTAAAACGTCACTAAATTAGCGGCATGTCAAAGATACAAATGCGATTAATATAATGACATTTTTCAAATATAAAATTTTTCAGATACAAACACTATTAATATAGCGACGTTTTATAAAAAACATCCTTATTTTTCATGACGTGTGCATAGGCGACATTCTTACTAGCATTTTTCGCAAACGTTGTAAATTTTTTAGTGACGTTTATAAACGTCGCTAAACGTAAAAAAAAAATTATACTAAAAATCAAAATCCTTGTAGTGTACAAATTAAATCTTATAAATATATCAAAAATAAAAAATATTTAATTTATTATGGTCACGTTTTTTGCTGTTGGCTTTTTTTGCTATGATGTGTACTTTTATTTTTTATTTTCAAATTTATAAATTATTTGATCAAATCTAAGATTTTTTTAATATATTTTAAATCATAAACATTTTTCAAAACTTTTAGAAAAAGAGAAAGAAAAATGCGACTAAATTTTTTTATGATGATTTAGATTTAAAAGAAAAATACGACCAAAATTTTTTATGATGATTTAGATTTGCGTTTAATTTTTTAATTTTTTTTCCTTTTATATTTTTATATTTATTATTATTTTCAAATTTTTGATAAATAGAATTAAAAAAATACATAAAATAGGGTAAAAAGACTATTAGGCTTGATTCATTAATGGGTTTGTAGGGTGGAGTGAATTGACAAAAACGGGCTGGTTAAATCCGGCCCATTTCCGAATACTTTTTTTTTTTTCCCGTAAACTCTACAATTTTTATATAGTTACAATAAAAGCTTTCAATTCCTTTGGATTTATAAAAATTTGTAGTTTTTGAAATTTTACTTCTGAATAAAAAACCAAAATCATAAATAAGACTAGAATAATAAATATTTCAAATTAAATGACTTATAAAAAATTGTATCTTCAACTCATATTGAATTAAATTCAAACATACATGAGTCAAATACATTAACATAATTTATTTTATTTCAATAAATTACAACATGTAATACCACTTCTGAATCCGAATACATGGATTAAGTAAAGAATATGCAAATCAAGTTATTACATTACCAAACACACCGAAATGAGTTGCCAATACAAATAATTACATACCAATAGTAGCCCAAAACACGTATAACTTATCACCAATTTGCTCCAGTTTTTGATAATAAGCAAACCTCCAAGACCTGATGAAAAACAGGGGAGCCACAACTCCCCAAAAACCCATCACAAATCCAAGCACTATGCTCACATAAAGCCAATTCACCTTAGATCTTTTCTTTCCTCCACTGCTACCTCCATTTGTAAAATCAGGCGTTTCGCCATTTCCGCTGCAATTTTTAGTGACTGGAGGTCCACAAAGATGATTGCCAATGTAAGAAGACCTGTCAAAGCTTTGGAGCTGGGTGCCCGATGGAATTTGTCCCGTCAAGTTGTTGTAGGACAAGTTCAAGTGATTCAAGAAATTCAAATTGGAGAAACTTGAAGGGATTTCACCATGGAGTCGGTTCATTGACAAGTCAAAAGATTCCAACACCTCCATATTGCCAATGTTCTCTGGTATCTTTCCTATTAGGAGATTCTTTGACAAATTTAATGACCGCAGCCCCATAAGATTTCCAAGTTCTTTGGGGATCTCTCCTGTGAGACTATTAACTGAAAGGTCTATGCTAGTAACAAGTCTAAGTGTGGTACTGTATTCATCCTCTCTTCCTCTTGTCACCAATAATGCATCCAAATAAAACAGGTTATCAAAGAGTAATTCGAAAGCCCAGTAACTCAGGTGTTGGTCGGAGGGTTTTGTGGCCATGGCACTTAAGTTACTAAAACATTTTGGAATAGCTCCTGAAATGTTGTTATAACCAAGATCCAAGACCTGAAGAGAATTAAGAAAACATATTCGATCAGGAATATAGGCTTGAAAGTTATTTGTCCGGAGGTTTAGAACCACGAGTTTTGAAAGCTCGTCTCCAATCCATGCTGGAATACTTCCCGTCAAATGGTTTTCACTAAGATCAAGAATAAGCATATCAGATAAGTTATCCAATGTGGATGGTACTTCTCCAACTAGGTTATTGTTACGAAGGTTTAATAACTCAATAAGAAGCATAGATCCCAAGGATATAGGAATTGTCCCAGTTAGATTGTTGTTTCCTAAATTTAAGACTCGCAACCTTTGCAAATTTACCCAACAATCTGGAATTGCACCTGACAGATGATTTGATTCAATGTCAAGAATGCTCAAAGTTTCTAGTTTAGTTGGTGGGAAATTACAAAGAAAATTAGATAAGGATCCTGAAATTAGATTCTTAGACAAAAATAAAAACTCCAAATCAGAGGATGCCCGTGGCAATGGACCTGTGAATTGGTTGGATCTCAAGTCAACCATCGAACTCATCAATAAATATGAAATCTCCCCGCCTAGTTGGTTATGGGAAAGGTTTAGATATTCAAATTGAGTCGAAAGGTTCCAAAACCAAGTGGGAATGACACCTGAAATTTCAGCACTGGAGATATCTAAAAAAGACAAGTTCTTTTGGAATTGTAGCCACTGAGGGAATTGCGGACCAAGATGCCAGTTACCCAATCCAATACTTTTACAGTGAAAAGGAGGAATCCAACTTGGGTTTGGTTTAAACGTTAACACGTTGTTAGATGCCCAAAAAAATTTCAATCTCGTGAGATTAGAAAAGTGCATTTCTGATATATTTCCTTCCAACACATTATAGCTAACGTCTAAATCTTCCAAATTCCCAAGTTGTCCTAAACTTTGAGGAAGAGTTGCATTCATTCGATTGTATGAAACATCAAGAACTTTCAATGATGACAACTTCCCTATTGAGAATGGAATGGGACCAGAAATGGAGTTTCTAGAAAGGGAAAGGTATGCCAAATTTTTAAATTGGCCAAGTTGATCAGGTAAATGGCCAGAAAGTTTGTTAGATGCAATATTTAATGACTCTAATCGATCCAAACTACATCTAGACAAACTCTCTATGATTTCTGATACCTCATTATCAATTCCATTATATGACAAATCCATCTCCCTCATAGTGCAAAGACTCTCCAAACATTTAGGTTCTATAATTTCAAGCTGGTTATGTGAAACATCAAGATGAGTAAGAGAGCTTAAGTTTCCAATGGCACTTGAAAAATTACCTTGCAGGCCGGCACTGCTAAGACCAAGGAATTGAAGTCGGTTTAAATTAGACAACCAGCTGAGTGTCGATGAAGAGAAGGCATTCCTACTAAGATCAAGAAATTTGAGAGAAGACATGTTTTGAAAACCATTGGGAATCACACCTTCAACTCCATTAGAGCTAAGATCAATGGACACGAGACTAAAAAGACTGAATATCCACGTAGGCACCGAAGACAACGTGTTTCTGGAAAGATCCAGAACAGCAAGAGATGTGTAATTAACACTGATTGGAGATGGATCATTATTTAGAGAGCATCTTGACAAGTGTAACTCCACCAAAGAAGGAAGTTTTTGCGTTGATTGCAGCCAATCAGTTGCTTTACGAAGATCTACTTCACTCAAATCAAGGTACTGCAGAGACGAAAGACCAGAAACCCATTGAAGAGCTTTAGCTTTAAATAGGGGATTGTGTCCAAGATCAAGATAAAGCAATTTTGAGAGATTTCCAATACTATGGGGAATTTGTCCTTGGAAATTTGCCAGAGAAAGGTTAAGATATGTCAAGCTCTTCATCGAACCAATGAATTCGGGAATTGTCAGGCTTCCAAAGTCGTTGTTGCTCAAGTCTAGGAAACTGATATGCTTCAACTCGATCAAAGAAGGATTTATTTTGCCTCCTAGCTTTGACCGAAGGTAAGCATTCCATTCAGCAACCGGCTCATCCGCATCAGGTCCTTTTGAAAGAAGACCCAAGTGCAGCTCTTTGACATGGCCAGTCAAGTTATTGCAGAAAACACCAACCCACTCACAGCAATCCTCACCTTCAACCCAAGAAGATAGCCTGTTTGATTGATCAATAAGGTCTTGCTTGAAATTCAAAAGGGCTTGCACCTCACTTTCAATGCAAAGGACATTGGAATTCCCATCACAAAAGCTAATAACAGTGGCTGCGATGACAAGAAGAAATACAAACAAGGAAATTGTAACCACTTTCATGGTTGCATACTGGTCATTGCTACCAACACATAATATATAAAGTTAAAGAAAAATGTTTTCCACCACATCAAGCGCTACGAAATTTCTTCGAAGACCTCCAATTTAAATTTCCAACTTGAATTTTCCACAAAAAGCATTCATATATATGAATGAAATTCGACGTGTAGAAAAAACATAAAAAGAACTTGACAAGGAGATCAAGCCAACCAAGTCTACGGAGTAAGTCCCACGGCCAGCCAATTAACTCTTTAGGTCTTAGAAAAGAGGGAAAAAATGAAATAAAAAATGAAAAATTTAGCAAAAAATATAAAATAACATAAAATTTAGAGAAGTTAAGACTCCTTTTCCTTTTTTTTTTTTTTGCTATAGTATTTTTCTTTTTTTTTTTTTGTTAAATCAAATTTTGCTATATATGTTTGGCTAAAATTAAGCAAATTGTTGAAAAAAATATTAATTCAAATACAACACAGGTTTTATATAAAAATGAAGTTAAAATACTTTATGTATGTGATTTCAAACGTTTAGTTTTGCAAAAATTTTAATTTATCTTTAGTAGTTAACACAATTATTATTTTTTATTAATTTTTAATATAATTTTAGTCACCGTTCATTAGCATCATTTTCTCAATTTATGACTAAATCTTAAACACGTAATGATAATGATAAATGTATTGAAAAGTAACAAACACGAAACATAAATAAGCCAGTTGATCTACCCCGCAAGGAAGAAAGCATGTGACCTATGCTTTCCAACTTTTCATAGTAAGCTAATCACCATGATTTGAAAGAAAATTTGTGACCTCCAATTTCCAGCTTGAATTTTCCACAAAATCCTTTTTTATGGTCCATTGAAATTCGACAATTCTAGAAAGAAGAAAAAAAAAAAAACCGGACAAGTAAATCAAGTCCACCGAGTCCATGGAATACGTCCCACAGCCAGGCAATTAACTTTTTAGGTCTTAGAAAAGAGAAAAATAAATAAATAAAAAATAAAAATTTAGAAAAAATAAAATTACAAAAAATTTAAAGAAGCTAAGACCCTTTTTTCTTATTATTATAAATTTTTTTTTTGTTACATCAAAAATTTGCTATATATGTTTGGTGCCTAAAATTAAGAAAATTATTGAGAAAAGAATTTAATTCAAATATAAAACATGATTTTATATAAAAATGAAGTTATATAAAAATCTATGAACGTAAAACGTTTAATTTTGCAAATTAAAATTTCAGTTTATCTTTCATAGTTAACACAATTATTTTTAGCTAATTAAAAATTGTGTAAATCACTATGCTTGTTCAATTACATAGTTAATTAACTTATATTGATGAACATGATTTGATTAATATAGTTGGGTTATAGTTAAGTTTCCCGTAATTTTATTTTTTATGCCAGCTAATTAACTTGTTAGGTCTTAGAAACGAGGAAAAAATGAAATGAAAAATGAAAAATTTAGAAAAAAAATTACGTAAAATTTAGAGAAATTAAGACTCCTTTTCATTATTATATTTTGCTATAGTTTTTTTTTTTTGGTTAATTCAAATTTTGATATGTATGCTTGGCTAAAATTAAGCAAATTGTTGAAAAAGAATATTAATTCAAATACAACACTGGTTTTATATAAAAATAAAGCTATAATACTTTATATATATATATATGTCATTTTAAACATTTAATTTGGCAAAATTTGAATATATCTTTCGTAATTAACCCAATTATTTTTTTTATTAATTTTAAATATAACTTTAATCACCGTTCATCAGCATCATTTTTTCATTTCAAGACAAAGTCTTAAACATGTAATGATAATGATAAATGCATTGAAAAGTAAAGAAGGAGCCTAAACCAACTTATCTACTCTGTATGGATGAAAACTGGTAACCAATGCTTTCCATCTTTTCATAGTAAGCTAACCACTTTGATTTGTTGAATTACAAAGAAAACTTGTGACCTCCAATTTTCAACTTGAATTTTCCACAAAAGGCATTTGATGGTCCATTGAAATTTGATAATTCTAGAAAGAAGAACAAAAAAGACTTGGCAAGTTACGTCCATCAATTTTATGGGAGTAAATCCCACGGCTAGACTATTAACTCTTTAGGTCTTAGAAAAGATAATAAATAAATAAATAAATACATATTTTTTTAAAAAAGTAAAATTACAAAAAATTAGAGAAGCTAAGACTTTTTTCCTTATTATTTTTTGCTATAGTTACTTTTTTTTTGGTTAAATCAAGTTTTACAATATATGTTAGACGCTTAAAATTAAGAAAATTATTGAAAAAACAATATTAATTCAAATATAAAACATGATTTTATATAAAAATGAAGTTATATAAAAATCTATGAAAGTCAAACGTTTAATTTTGCAAAAATTAAAATTTAGGTTTATCTTTCCTAGTTAACATAATCAATTTTTTTTATCCACTACAACTTTAATCAGTAATATTAGTTTGATTTTCACAATTCCTAGTTACAGATATTAAGATTTGAATTCTAAATTTATTAAATGTTACTTTTTAAATGTGATTATATAAATTTGAAATGCAAGGGTACCAAGGCATTTATAATTTGGAAAAAAGGTAATCACATGGAAAAAGTTATGAGTGATGGTTTATCTCATAATCCTTTCTCCTTGAAGCCAAGATCTATTCTTGCGTCCTTTCTATTGGGAATAGTGATTGAAATCCTATAAGAGATTTATTTGGGATTGATTAGATATTGTTTGATAGACAAAAAAACTTGTAGAAAAAGAATTTTAAGAGAAAAGAGATTCTTAATAGACAAGTTTGACTTGTAGAAGAAAAATTTCAAGAGAAAAAGGATTCTTAATAGGCAAGCTTTTATACTTATAAATAGGTAAAGTTTTTATAGGGTTAAGGATGAGAAAAATATGCAAGAGAGTTATAGGTTTTTATAGGATAAACACCCCATAAGACTACTAAAGATTTACATCTTATGGGTGTGTATGTTTGAATGTTTATAAATGGGCTAGAGGAGACTGAGAGGGTCCACATAAGTATGATACATGGAAGTGGATTAGAAGAGATTAAGAGGGTCCATATAGGTATGATGTATGGATACATATGGGTATGTGTTTGTTTGTTTTGAAATGGTGCACATGGGTTTGTATTTGTTTAGGTTGAGAATACTCTATAGCACTAAAGAAGATTGAGAGGGCCTATGTGTATTAATTGTTGAGTGCTTGATTTGATGTATGTTTGTAATTCTCTACAACTAGTGAATTTTTTTCTTATCCAGGAATGTAAGTCAATTAGGTCGAACTACGTTAAATTATTACCTTTTGTGTGATTGATTAATCATTTGATTTTGTTTCTGCTAGTGGGATTGGATTAGAATTGAAGATTCAAGACGTGAGAAGAGCTGAAAGTTCAAGCCATGGGAAAAGGCACGCCTAGAGGAGCTCGATTTAAGAGAAGAGTTCAAGTTCAAATTTTGAAGATTGAGGATCGATGTGCGTGAAGCGTAAGGACACATAAGAGAAGATGATTGTGAGACTTTCATTGCAGATAGAGCCAAGCATGTCTAGTATGAAGACAGATGATTTGATGGAATATAAGTCAAGGTTGAGATTGTTGGGAATAGTGACTTAAATCTCTAAGAGATTTGTTTGGGATTGATTAAATATTACTTGATGGACAAGAAGACTTGCAAAAGAAGAATTCTAAGAGAAAATTGATTATTAATAGGCAAGTTTGACTTGTAGAAGAAGAATTCTAAGAGGAAAGGGATTTCTAATAGGCAAGTTTGTATACTTATAAATAGGTAAATTCTTCATAGGGTTAAGTATGAGAAAAATATGTAAGATAGCTATAGGGTTTTATGGGATAGACACCCTATAAGACTATTGAAGATTTACATTTTATGGGTGTGTATATTTAAATGTTTATGAGTAGATTAGAAGAGACTAAGAGAGTTCAAATAGGTATGATGCATAGGTACATATAGGTACGTGTCTGTTTGTGTTGAAAGCAAGCACATGTGTTTGTGTTTGTTTTGGTTAAGAATACTCCATAAGACTAGAAGAGATTGAGAGGGCTTATGGGTATTGATTGTTGAGTGCTTGATTTAATGTATGTCTGTAATTCTCTACAATTAGTAAATTTTTTTCTCATCCATAAATGTAGGTCAATTGAGTCGAACCACGTTAAATTACTATTTTTTATGTTATTGATTAATTATTTGATTTTACTTCCATTATTGTGATTGGATTGGGGTTTTTAGCCCAACACTTTCCTGATTTAAAAGCATCCGCTATTGAGAAATCATCTAGTCTTAGTGCAGCGATAGCTGGTACATGAGCAGCTGTTAAGCAGTTCTCTTAAGGCCAAAATCTTCGTACAAATACCATCCACAATAGTAAACCTGATTCGACATCAAGTACAATGCAGACGATATTTGTAGAAGACAATAACATACCTGATAGTAACTTAAAGGAAGGATCTATAAAGTCAAATTCAGCCTTAGAACAAAGCAACTACTTTGAGGAAGAGGGAAGCAGTAGCTACAATCAACTTCCTGCACATCAGAAACATCATCCTGATTCCCCTTCTATTCCATTGCTTGATTAAAGTCCATGATGTAGGTGTTCTACCGGCCCATCAGCCGTATAATTGAACATTGAATGGGGGTGAGGTGGAAGAGGATATATAGAATGGTAATTGGCATTCTTAATATATTGTCATTTTCTTATTAATTTTCTCAATGTCTTAAATAATAAAATATTTAAGACATTCAAAACAATATAATATTCAAAGATCTCAACTGCCCTCTCAAAGCTACCAAAATTGAAAGTAGTAAAATTATTAGAACAATATAAAACTACTCTTCATATTCAGGGTTGCTTGATTGTAGATGAACCACTTTTTCCTTCAAAACCAGCATGTGCAAATGCCCTGTAACAGAAATGCTTATAATCTTCTGAATTTTTCGTAGTTTATAATTCTCATGCATGGCATTGAACTGTATATGATTTCAAACTTCAATTAGAGCCATGTCTCAATCCACAATGAACAGAAAAAATTAATAAAAAATGCATTATTTTGATGCTTTCAAATTTTCTGAGTTATATTCTAGAACTTAAGGGAGGTGATTGTAAAAATCCAGTCTATATGATTGTTGTGGCAGAAAAACTGGGAAACCAATCCCAATCAAAAGGCCTTCCCCAATGCCGAGCGGACCCGTTCATATGTCTGTTCCTCCAGCACCGTCTGACTGTTCAAGAGTTCTGCTGCTGCTTCCACCACCCACCAACACCACCTTATAATTCATGAATTCCACACATTACCTTTTTATTATTATATTTTTAATTTTTCCTCTACCTGATGAATAGTTTTGTGTAATTGTTAAATCTTCGATTTTTTTTTTAATGTTTTCCTGGTAATATCTGCTATTTGGACTTTATATATAAAATGTTTTCAGCAGTGTGATTGGCTGATTGCTGTTGGTCAAAGAAACAAATACCTTTATCTTTATAATCAATGAAATAATGAAAAATGGAATTGAAGTTTCCAAAGGCTCCAATAAAAAATAGTTAGATTAGAATTGAACTTTCGAATATTAAACTTTCAATCTGATATTTTGGAAAGATCTTATATTTATGTGTTTAGAATGGTCCAGACCACTTCAACACTTCCCATCACATCTATCACATGATATAAACTTTACGTGTAATGTTAATAGGCCCATCACGAAAGGGTCAAAAAAAGGAGATTCAAGTCTTTATAGAAATGAAATGGAAAAGATACATCCTTTCAATTCCACTTCCACTTCCATAAGTAATTAACTTCTTCCATGTTTTTTTTATTTATTTGAAATTATCAAAAATTAAATTTTAATAATTGAAAATAAGAGTTTAACACTTTATCATCATCTACTGCCTTACATAATTCAGCCATTAAAAACCAAAATTAGCGAAGAAAGTAAAATCATGATTCCTTGGCATCCAACCAATTAACAGTTGGCAATTTGACTAATGGGGTTTTCAAACAATGACCAATTGGAGAACTTAGGATAGGAAAGGAGAAAAATAAGATACAAATTAATTAACACCAACATGTCTTAAAAAAGTATGGAATGTATTATCTAGAGGTGGAAATACCCTATGTATTAGGGGTAGACTTTCAAACATGTTTCCCTTCCTTCTTTGTTTAAGAAAAAAGAAAAAAAATATATATAAACATATAACAAAAACCTAAAATTTAATTAGCTCAAACTATTTCTCATTTTCCGTGTTTTTTTATACATAAAGAAGTCGTAATTTATGTATAAAAAAATAGGTTGTAGATGATAAGATTTGAATATTCTATTTACTGAATATTATATTTTAAAAATGATTATATAAATTAACTAAATTAAGTTGTAAGTTTTCGTTTTTCTTTTTTGTTCTTCTCCGAGACCTATAGTTAAGTTTTACTCAAAAGTATAGTTGGCAACGGCAGCACTCCCTAGAAGTATCTCCCCTGTAAAGGCGGTTTGAGATTGAACATAAGAAATGTTAACTTTGCTAATAGATTAATAAAAAAAGCTATTAAAGTCATCTCTTCTATCTTCTACAAGATACACATTATTCAATAGATATGAATTATGCTTACCCCGTAATTGAATCAACACTTGACATCATAAAATAATTAGTTATCAATTTTGAAGAAAATCATTAGGGGCATTTGATGGTCAAGAGGCATAATGGTTTTTTTTTTTTCTTTGAAGCTTTCAGTAAATAATTAGAGATACTTTTATCATTTATGCTAATTTGATATATCGAATTAATCTGATACGTTCAGTGTCACATCAATCCAGTATTATTCTTATTGTCCTCTAATGATCCCTCATAATTTATTTATAAATATGAAGGTCCCAACATCATTAAGAGAGCTTGATACTACTTCATTTTCTCTCATTCCCACTTCATTTCCAACGTGAATCTTTTTGACATACGTGTCGGAATGCAAACACAAGAAATTTATCCAACATTTGCCTCTAACCGCCCTTTTCTTCCCCATTGCCTTTCCAAAAACACCCCAAGGTCAGAGCTCAGCCATAACAAAAATATTAAGAACTTTCTAATTAAGCTTAATAATTTACAATTTAATTAAAAAAATCCATCTATTCCTATATATATAAGAGCCAAAATGGTAATAGGCTTCCACAATCAGAATGAAAGCATCCTTATCCATGATTGTAACTCCGTTGCTCTTAGTAGTTATTGATGGAATCAGTGCTAGAATGTGTTACGGCAGGGATATTCTGCTGCATTTTCATCAAATCCACCGTGAAAGAATGGCTTTGCAAGCTGTCACACGGTTGAAATCCACAGGGTTTCCATCGAACACTCTATATCCACCACCAGCGGCCATTATAGAAAAGTTCAAACTGCACCAATTCCAAAGATATGGCTACTACAACTGCCACCATCACCGCCGCCACCATCCTCCTTTGGGATCCGCTTAGGTGATGAAAGAAGTGGTGTCAGAGGAGGCTGAAAGTGTAATCTCCAGTATTTTTAAAGACGAGGGCCTTATTCTTCAATACCTCCTCATCGATTAGAAGTGATAATAATTTGGATCAAATCAAATTTGATTCAATTTTTCAAATATTATATAATATTAAAAATTTTTAAAATTTAATCTAAATTCGAACCGATTTTTTGTACAATTTAATTTGAATCGAATCGAATTTTATTAATTTAATTCAGTTCAATTTATCAATTTTTAAAATTTAATTATTTATATATATTATTTTAATATAAAATTTTATATATTTAAATAAATTTTCATATACAATTATTATTTTTATTTTATAAAAATTAAAAAATATATAAACTAATAAAAATATATAATTTTGTTCAATTCGATTTTTTTTGTTTTTATTTTTTGATTTAAAATTGGATCCTAACCTAATATATATATATATATATATAAATATATATAATATTCAAGCTGAATTAAAAAAATCAATATAAACCAAATCAAAACTATTATTTTAAATTGATTTTTAATTTTTTCAATATTTTCACCTTAATACCCAACCCAATGTAGTAGAAAAGGTCTTCAAATCCATAAAAAAAAAAAAAAAGGAAAAAATTGATCATAGCTATCATTTTCTCCCCTTTCTCTGACCACATTTTGATTACACAATTAATAAAATTGACAATGATATATAATTAATATGGTCTCTAATATGTTATTGTTCAAAAATGTGATTGTTCATATATTTTTTATGTTTTTATCCATTACTAGAATTTGACCCCCCACTACTTTAGGATAAGTTATTTTTCATTGTTTTTAATATATTTATAATTATTTTTAATACAAAAAAAAATACTCACATGTTGAATCTTATAAATATATCAAAATTAAAAATAATTAATATACTATGATTACGTTTTTGTTGTTGGTTTGTTTTTTTCTATGAAGTGAACTTTCATTTTTTATTTTTAAATTTATAAACTATTTGATCAAATCTATGACCTTTTTTCAATTTATTTTAAATTATGAACATTTGAATCTTATAAATATATCAAAACTAAAAATAATTAATATATTATGAATACGTTTTTGTTGTTGGCTTTTTTTGTGCGATGATGTGAACTTTTATTTTTTATTTTTAAATTTATAAATGATTTGATCAAATCTATCCCGTTTTTTCAATTTATTTTAAATTATAAACATTTTAAAAACTTTTAGAAAAAGAGAAAGAAAACTACGAAAAAAATTTTTTCCCTTGTAAAACGACACTCTCTAATTTCTATATAATTGCAATAAAAGCTTTCAATTCCTTTGGATTAATAAAAATTTTAGTTTTTGGAATTTTAATTTTGAACAACAAATCAAATCATAAATATGACTAGAATAAGAAATATTTCAAATAAGAGGATTTATAAAAAAAAGCACCCAACTCATATTGAATAAAACTCCAACACATATTTATGAGTCAAATACATTAGCACACATAATTTTATTTCATTTTAATAAATTATAACATGAAATATCACTTCCAAATCAGAATACATGGATTAAGTAAAGAGCATGCAAATCAAATTATTACATTACCAAACACACCGAAGTTAGCTACCATTACAAATAATTACATACCAATAGTAGCCCAAAACACGTACAGCTTGTCACCAATTTGCTCCAATTTTTTATAATAAGCAAACCTCCAAGACCTGATTAAAAATAGGGGAGCCACGACTCCCCAAAACCCCATCACAAATCCAAGCACTATGCTCACATAAAGCCAATTCACCTCAGATATTTTCTTTCCTCCACTACTACCCCCATTTGTAACATCGGGCGTTCCGCCATTTTTGTTGCAATTTTTAGTGACTGGAGGTCCGCAAAGATGATTGCCAACGTAAGAAGAATTGTCGAAGCTTTGGAGTTGGGTGCTTGATGGGATTTGTCCTGTCAAGTTGTTGTAGGACAAGTTGAAGTGATTCAAGAAATTCAAATTGGAAAAACTTGAAGGGATTTCACCATGGAGTCGGTTCATCGACAAGTCAAGAGATTCCAACATCTCCATATTACCAATGGTCCCTGGTATCTTTCCAGTTAGGAGATTCCCTGACAAATTTAATGACAGCAGTCCCATGAGATAACCAAGTTCTTTGGGGATCTCTCCTGTGAGATTGTTAACTGAAAGGTCTATGCCGGTAACAAGTCCGAGTGTGGTACTGTATTCATCCACTCTTCCTTTCATCACCAATAATGCACCAAAATAAAACGAGTTGTCAGGGTATAATCTCGAGAACCAATTAGCCACGTGTGGGTTGAGGTTTGTGGCCATGGCACTTAGGTTACTAAAACATTTTGGAATAGCTCCTGAAATGTTGTTATAACCAAGATCCAAGACATGAAGAGAATTAAGAGCACAAATCTGATCAGGAATATAGTCCTGAAAGTTATTTGAACGGAGGTTTAGAATCACAAGGTTTGAGAGCTTGTCTCCAATCCATGCTGGAATACTTCCCATCAATTGATTTTCACTAAGATCAAGAACAAGCATATTAACTAAATGCTGCAATATGGATGGTACTTCTCCAAACAGGTTATTGTTACGAAGGCTTAATGACTTAATAAGACGCACAGATCCCAAGGATCTAGGAATTTTCCCAGTTAGATTGTTGTTTCCTAAATTTAGGACTTCCAACATTGGCATATTTTCCCAACAGTCTGGAATTTCACCTGACAAAAGATTTGATTCAACGTGAAGAATTTTCAAAGCTTCCAGTTTATTTGAGGAATTACAAAGAAAATTAGAAAGTGATCCTGAAAAAAAGTTCTTGGACAAAAATAAATCCCCCAAATCTGAGAATATTGCCTGTGGCAATGGACCTGTGAATAGGTTGGAACTCAAGTCAGCAATCCAACTTATCGGTAAATATGAAAACTCCCCGACTAATTGGTTATGGGAAAGGTTTAGATATTCAAATGAAGTCGAAAGGTTCCAAAACCAAGTGGGAATGACACCTGAAATTCCAGCATGGGAGATATCTAAAATATACATGTTCCTTTGGAATTGTAGCCACTGAGGAAATTGCCGACCAAGACGCCAGTTACCTAGTCCAATACCTTCACAGTGAAAAGGAGGAATCCAACTTGGGTTTGGTATAAACGTTAACATGTTGTTAGATGCCCAAAAATATCTCAATATCGTGAGATTAGAAAAGTGTGTTTCTGAGATATTTCCTTCCAACATATTATTGCTAACGTCTAAATGTTCCAAATTCCCAAGTTGTACTAAAATTTGAGGAAGAGTTCCATTCAATCTGTTGTATGAAACATCAAGAAATTTCAATGATGACAACTTACCTATCGAGAATGGAATGGGACCAGAAATGGAGTTTCGGTAAAGGGAAAGGTATGCCAAATTTTTAAATTGGCCAAGTTGATCAGGGAAATTGCCAGAAAGTTTGTTAGATGCAATATTTAATGACTCTAATCGATCCAAACTAC
Organism: Durio zibethinus; assembly: GCF_047325235.1. Taxonomy (NCBI): domain Eukaryota; kingdom Viridiplantae; phylum Streptophyta; class Magnoliopsida; order Malvales; family Malvaceae; genus Durio; species Durio zibethinus. Next base: position 1,487,850 of record NC_143173.1, on the reverse strand, counting down.
ATCTAGACAAACTCTCTATGATTTCTGAGACCTCATGATTAATTGTATTATTTGACAAATCCATCTCCCTCATATTGCAAAGACTTTCCAAATATTTGGGTTCAATCTCAAGCTGGTTATTTGAAAAATCAAGATGAGTAAGAGAGCTTAAGTTTCCAATGGCACTTGAAAAATTACCTTGCAGGCCGACACTGTTAAGACTAAGGAATTGAAGTTGGTTTAAATCAGACAACCAGTTGAGTGTCGATGATGAAGAGAATGAATTCCAACTAAGATCAAGAAATTTGAGAGAAGACATGTTTTGAAAGCCACTGGGAATCATACCTTCAACTCCACTAGAGCTAAGATCAATGGACACAAGACTACGAAGATTGAATATCCATGTCACCGAAGACAACATGTTTTGAGAAAGATCAAGAACAGCAAGAGATGTGTAATTAACACTGATTGGAGATGGACCATTATTTAGAGAGCATCCTGACAAGTGTAACTCCACCAAAGAAGGAAGATTGTGTGTTGCCTGCAGCCAATCAGTTGCTTTACTAAGATTTGCAAGGCTCAAACCAAGATACTGCAGAGATGAAAGACCAGAAACCCATTGAAGAGTTTTAGCTTCAAATAAGGAATTGATTCCAAGATCAAGATAATGCAGTTTTGAGAGATTTCCAAGATTATGGGGAATTGCTCCTACGAAATTTGCCCAAGAGAGGTTAAGATACGTCAAACTCTTCATCGAACCAATGAATTCGGGAATTGCCAGGCCTCCAAATTCATTATTACTTAAGTCTAGGAAACTGAGATGTTTCAAATCGACCAAAGATGGATTTATTTTGCCTCCTAACTTTGATCGAAAGTAAGCATCCCGTTCAGCAGCCGGTGCATAAGCATCAGGACTAGTTGAAAGAAGCCCCAAATGCAGCTCTTTAACATGGCCAGTCAGGATATTGCAGAAAACACCATGCCATTCACAGCAATCCTCACCTTCAACCCAAGAAGATAGCCTGTTTGATCGATCAATGAGGTCTTGCTTGAACGTCAAAAGGGCTTGCCCCTCACTTCCAATGCAAAGCACTTTGGAATTCCCATCACAAAAGCTAATAATAGCGGCTGCGATGACAAGAAGAAACCCAAACAAGGAAATTGTAACTGCTTTCATGGTTGCGTACTGATCATTGCTACCAACACCTAATATATAAAGTTAAAGAAAAATGTTTTCTACCACATCAAGCATTAGGAAATTTCTTCGAAGACTCCAATTTAAATTTCCAACTTGAATTTTCCACAGAAAGCATTCATATGTATGAATGAAATTCGGCGTGTAGAAAGAACATCAAAAGAACTTGACAAGGAGGTCAACTCAAGTCAAGTCAACCAAGTATATGGAGTTAAAAATTTCCAGAAAATCCAATTTCCAACTTGAATTTTCCACGGAAAGCATTTATGGTCCATTTAAATTCTACAATTCTAGAAAGAAGAACAAAAAAGACTTGACTAGTAAGTCAAGTCCACCAAATCTATGAAGTAAGTTCCACGGCCAAACAATTAACTCTTTAAGTCTTAGAAAAGAGAAAAAATATAAATAAAAATGAAAATATAGAAAAAAAAAACTACAAAAAATCTAGAGAAGCTAAGACTCTTTTTTCTTTTCTTTTTTTTTTTTTTTGCTATAGTTACTTACTTTTTTTAATATATGTATGGATCCTAAAATTAAGAAATTTGTCGAAACAAGAATATTAATTCAAATTTAAAAAGTGGTTTTATATAAAAATCTATGAGAGTAAAATGCTTAATTTTGCAAATTAAAATTTCAGTTTATCTTTCATAGTTAACATAATTATTTTTTATCCGTTAACTTTCAATACAACTTTAATCACCAAATATTAGTATAATTTTCACAATTCATAATTATAGATATTAAGATTTGAATTTTAAATTTACCAAATATCATATTTTAAAAATATTTATATGAATCAATTAAATTAAAATTTAAATTTTTAAAACAAGATTTCAATGCTCGATTTGATTGTACTTAGTATGATTCATATAGTATCACCAAACTTTTCTTTTTTTATATCCAACAAGCAATGGAACTAACCCCTCGTATAAGCCATGAAAAAAAATTCTTTTAAAATTATAAGGAGAGAATTTATAAATTTTAATGACATGTTGTATTTTGATTGATTAATCTACAACTGATGTAATAAAAAATGTAATAATTTTTTTGCATAATTGAACGATATTAATTTAAGTAATTATAATTTTATTATTTCGTATTAAATTGTATATAAACTCTAGTTGTATAATTTAAACGATATATATTTAAATATAAAAGTGTTGGGCTAGTTTTGTTTTGCCTTCTACCTCCAAGCAAATTGGGTATTAGAATCTTGACAGGCTCAAACTGTTAGGAAAATGGGGTCCAACCTCATGTAAGTGGTTTTGGACTAAGTAAAGGCCATGGGCCTTGATCTTTCATTTTACACAGAGCCCTAACTACTTAATAAAAAAGAGGTGGGGTTGTTTTAAGGGTGTGTCGAAAACCAAGCAGAGAAAGAAGAAAAGCCAAAAAAAGTAGAGAGAAAAAGGAGAAGGGAGAGTTGGTTGAACGAAAGTCGATCCGTGGTCCGATTAAGTTGAAACCTTGTCAGGAGGTTATGATTCAGAGTTTTACATTTTGAACGGTGAAGATCGGGTTTGAAGCTCTCTAGGAATAAATCCAGGGTGTATTTGTTGAGTTACTTATTTAGTGAGATTTCTCTAATTGCTTCTCTAATTGTTGATTAGCTCTAGTTTTAGCTAGAGAAGAACTTTGTATACCTATTATTTGATAGTGAAGATTTTTTTGGTGGTCCGTGATATTTTATCTCTACACTGGAGGATTTTTCACGTAAATCTTGGTATGCTTTATCTTTCCTGTGTTTTTTATTATTGATTGTTGTCTATTGCTTTTGTATTGTTATGATTATTGCTTCAGGTGCAACAAGTTATATTAGAGCGAGGGTTATTTTGAGACATCGATACAGAAGCAACCCAGGATAAAAGTAAATTTTGTTTGAGATCATGGAGGGTGATACAGGTTCTATGATAAAATTGACAGCATCGAATTATTCAATTTAGAAGCCTATGATGGAGGATCATCTATACTGTAAAGATTTGTATGAGTTAGTATTGAGTGATTTGGCTAAACCAGCAGATATGAAAGATGAAAGCTGAAAGAAGCTAGGTAGAAAGACGCTAGCTACAATCAAAAAATGGATTGATATCAACGTGTTTCATCATGTAGCGTAGAAGTCAAATGCTCACATTGTTTGGAAAAAATTGGTAGCATTGTATGAGAGAAAAATATGTATGAATAAAGTTATGCTTGTTAAAAAACTTACAACTTTACAGTACAGGGATGGACGATCTGTTACAGAGCACTTAAGTGATTTTCAAGATATATGTAATCGGATGACTACTATAGAGCTTAAGATGGATGATGAAATGAAGGCGTTATTTCTTTTGGGTTTATTGCCAGACAGCTGGAATACTCTAGTTGTAACTGTTCTTAATTCTGCTCCTGATTATAAGGTAACATTAGAGATGGTAAAGGACAGTATGCTTAATGAAGAAGCAAAATGAAAAGATGTAGATCTTGGGAATCAAGCTCTGGTCACAGAAAATAGGGATAGAAACATCGACAGAGGTCAAGACTCAAAATACCATGGTAAGTCTAAACATAGATCCAAGTCTAAAGGTAAAGTGAAGTGTTTCTATTGTGGTAAGATGGGTCATATAAAATGAAACTGTAAAATCTTGAAACAAGAGCAAAAAGATGAGAAAGTCAAGAGTTCAGATGATGATAATGTTACAGTAATAAATTCAGATAGTGATTCAGTTACTTTGATTTGTACACATGATGATTGTAATCATATTAGTGATCCCGACATTGAGTGGATAGTTGACACAGGAGCGACATATCATTGTGTTCTTAAGAGAGAGTTGTTTACAACTTACAAAGCAGAAGACTTTGGTTGTACCAAGATAAGAAATAAGAGTGTGTCACAGATTATTGAGATTGGTGATATTATTGTACAAACTAGTACATATTACATATTGACTTTGAGGGATGTTAGACACATTCCAGATATGAGAATAAACTTGCTTTCTATTAATGTTCTTGATAAGGAGGGATATGAAAGTCGATAAAAGAATGGACAGTGAAAGCTTCTCAAAGGATCTATGGTAGTTGTAAGAGGAAAACTATGCTACACAATGTATAAGACATGGATGTAATTAAACGGTAACCAGGTAAATGCCGTTGAAAATGATGCTTCAGCAAACTTGTGACACAAGAGGCTGGCACACATGAGTGAAAAGGGGTTACAAGTTTTAACAAGGCAGTCTCTTATTCCCTTTGACCAAAGGTATGTCTCTTGATTTATGTGATTATTATTTGTTTGGTAAGCATCATAGGGCTTCTTTTCGTAAAAGTTCTTAGAGAAAAAAAATAGATTAGAATTAATTTATTTTGACGTATGTGGTCCCATTAAGGTTAAGTCATTAGGTGGTAGCAGATATTTTATTACTTTTATTGATAATACTTTACGTAAGACTTGGGTGTATATGTTGAAATACAAAAGTTAGGTACTGTAGTATTTTTAAAAATTTTATGCCATGGTTGAAAGGATGACAGAATTACCCTTGAAGTGTATTTGAACTGATAATGGTAGGGAATACACATCTAAAGGCTTTGAAGAGTATTGTTCAAAGCATAGGATCAGGCATAAGATGACAGAACCTAGAACATCGTAGCATAATGGTATAGCTGAAAGAATGAATCGTACCATTGTAAAAAAAGTCAAATGTATGTTAAGGATGGTAAAATTACCAAAACCATTTTGGGGTGAAACAGTCAACATAGCTTGTTATTTACTTAACAGGTCACCATCAGTTCCTTTAGGCTTTGACATTTCAGAAAGAGTATGGACAGAAAAAGATATTTCATACTCTCACTTGAAAGTTTTTGGGTGTAAAGCATTCATGCATGTGTCAAAAGAGCAGAGATCAAAACTTGACAGTAAAGCCACACAGTGTGTGTTTATAGGATATGGTGATGAAGAATTTGGTTACAAGATATGGGATCCAGTAAAGAAAAAGATAATCAAAAGCAGAGATGTGGTCTTTCAAAAAAAAAAACCATAACAAACCTTGAGAAAAATGAGAAGACTACACGAGTTACTGTTGAGTGTGATGTTTCAACACCGACAGGATTCCACAAGAAAGAGTCACAGATGGTGAAAATGAGTAAGAAATAGAACTTGGGGATATGAATGAGCCAGCCATAGTTGGTGATGAGCTAGATGCAATTAGTTTTGAGCAGGGGGAGCAATCCTCTCTACCTGAGAGTGTTGAGCAGGCGAAGCTACCTTCGGCATCAAGTGATGTAGAGTCTCAGCCTAAGAGATCTACTAGAGAGCGCAGGCCATCTACCATGTATCCAAGTTTAGATTTTATTTTAGTTACCAGTGAATGAGAGCCAGAAAGCTTTTAAGATGTGTAGGCAACTCTGGATATAGAGCACTGGTTAAAAGCAATGAAAGAAGAGATGGAGTAATTATGAAAGAATGGTACTTATGATCTTGTTAAACTTTCAACAGGGAAGAGGCCATTAAAAAATAAATGGGTATTCAAGTTAAAAAAGAATGGTGACAAACTAGTGAGGTACAAAGCTCGATTGATAGTAAAAGATTTTTTTTAAAAACCATGCATCGATTTTGATGAAATTTTTGCTTCAGTTGTAAAGATGAGTTCTATTCGAGTGGTACTGGGATTAGCAGCTAGTTTGAATCTTGAGCTTGAGCAACTTGATGTTAAACTGCATTTTTGCATTGTGATTAGAATGAAGACATTTATATGAATCAGCTTGAGGGTTTTGAAGTGAAAGGGAAAGAGCACTTAGTTTGTAAATTGAAGAAAAGCTTGTATGACTTGAAACAAGCTCCGTAACAGTGGTACAAGAAGTTTGATTCTTTTATGGTGAGTCTTAGCTATAAAAGAACAACAGTGAATTCTTGTGTGTATGTTAAACAATTCTCTAATGGTAACTTCATTATCTTATTATTATATGTTGATGATATATTGATTGTAGGATAAGATGCTAGTATGGTTTGCAGGTTGAAAGAACAATTGTCTAAGTCCTTTGATGTGAAGAATTTAGGTCCAGCAAAGTAGATTATTGGTATGAACATTATCTGAGATAGGAGAGCTGGAAAGCTATGGTTGTTACAGAAAAAGTATGTTGAACGAGTGCTTGGTAGATTCAACATGCAACATATTAAATCAGTTAGCAGTTCACTTGCCAACCATTTTCATCTAAGTAAAAAATCTTGTGTAGTGTCTAAGGAAGAGCAACTAGCTATGTCTAGTATTTCTTATTCTTCTGCAGTTGGTTCTTTAATATATCTTATGGTTTGTACAAGGCCTGACATTGCTCATGCAGTTGTGTAGTGAGCAATTTTTTTTTAATCAGGGAAAGGTTTACTGGGAAGCAGTGAAATAGATTTTTAGATATTTGAGGGGTACCTCAAAAATGTGCTTGACTTATAGAGTTTCACAATTAGTTCTAGAAGGGTTTACTAATGCTGATATGGCAGGCGATCTTGATGGTAGAAAATCTATTTTAGGATATTTGTTCACTTTTATAGGAGGAGCTGTATCTTGGTAATCTAAGTTACAGAAGTGTGTTGCTTTGTTAACTACAGAGGCTGGGTATATTACAGCAACCAAAGCATGTAAAGAAATGCTTTGGATGAAACATTTTTTTCTTGAATTGGGGTTGAATCAGAAAGAGTATGTGATATTTTGTGATAGCCAAAGTGCTTTAGATTTGAGTAAGAATGCCATGTACCATGCTAGAACAAAGCACATTGATGTTAGATATCATTGGTTACGTTCAATGATTGAAGAAAGTCTATACTGATAAGAATGTAGCAGATATGTTGACTAAGATATTTCCTAGGGAAAAGCTTGAGCTTTGTAGTAACTTGGCTGAAATAAGTTCCCTGGCCAAGGTAAGTTTCAAATGAAACTGCTATGGTGATGAATCTCTTCCTAATGGGGCTAGAGGGGGAGATTGTTAGGAAAATGGGATCCAGCCTCATGTAAGTGGTTTTGGACCAAGTAAAGGCCATGGGCCTTGATATATCATTTTACACAGAGCCCTAGCTACTTAATAAAAAAGAGGTGGGGTTGTTTTAAGGGTGTATCGAAAACCAAGTAGAGAAAGAAGAAAAGCCAGAAAAAGTAGAGAAAAAAAAGAGAAGGGAGAGTTGGTTGAACGGAAGTCGATCCGTGGTCCGATTAAGTTGAAACCTTGTCAGAAAGTTTATGATTCAGAGTTTTACATTCTGAACGATGAAGATCGGGTTTGAAGCTCTCTAGGAATAAATCCAGGGTGTATTTGTTGAGTCACTTATTTGGTGAGATTTCTTCAATTGTTTCTCTAGTTGTTGATTAGCTCTAGTTTTAGCTAGAGAAGAACTTTGTATACCTATTATTTGATATTGAAGATTTTTTTGGTGATCCGTGATTTTTTCCCTCTACACTGGAGGGTTTTTCACGTAAATCTTAGTGTGTTTTATTTTTTCTACATTTTTTATTATTGATTGTTGTCTATTACTTCTGTATTGTTGTGATTATTGCTTTAGGCACAACACAAACAACCCTGCTGCTGCTAATATACAAAATAAAGCCTTCCCCTGCTCCCTCCTCCCTCCTCCCTACAAATATCTTCTATCTCTATTTTCCTCACCATTCTCTCATCAACCTCTCTCAAACCCATCACCAATTGCCAAAATCCTTTCTTTTCTTCGTGTTTGAACCAAAACCTATCTCTTTTTTCCTTTCAGCCCCCTTTCCTGCCTTCTAAAACCCTCCTAAAACCCATATAAGCTATTCCAATCCCCAGCAACCCTAACCTCTACAGCAACAACTTTACTAACCTTTTAGGCCACCTCTATCTCCATTTGCCTGCCCAATTCCATTCTTTTGACCCATGAATAAGAGTCCTATGTTTTGTTAATTGTGGTCATGAATAATAAAAGTATCATGTGTTGGAAATAAAATTGTGATCCAAGTATAATAAGGTAATCAAATATATCATAAAAGAAAAGTAAAGGGGTGAAAAAAAAACCCCCATAAACTAAAATTCAACATTTTTTTTATCAATTAAGCCCTTGTTAGAGAAAAACCAGTTAATTATTTTCGTCCAATAAAGAGCTTAATTGAATGAAAACAGATGTATAAAAGTTTAATTGAGTGAAAAAATATATGTAAAGGTTTAATTGATTTGAAATAGAAGATTTAGAGCTTGATTAATTGCAATTAAATATTAGGAACTTAAATGATTGTTAAATTTTTGTCTAAGATTTTTTTTAAACCTTATCCCTAAAAAATTCATAAAAAAAATTACATAAAATTTAGAGAAGTTAAGACTCTTTTTTCTTATTATTCTTTGCTATAGTTTTAAATCAAATTTTGCTATATATGTTTGGCTAAAATTAAGCAAATTGTTGAAAAAGAATATTCATTCAAATACTACACTAGTTTTTATATAAAAATGAAATTATAATACTCTATGTATGTGATTTGAAACGTTTAATTTTGCAAAAATTTAATATATCTTTCGTAGTTAACATAATAATTATTTTTTCACTAACTTTTAATAAATTTTAATCACCATTCATTAGCATCATTTTCTCAATTCGTGACTAAGTCTTAAGCACGTAAATAATAATGATAAATATATTGAAAAGTAACAAACACGGCGCATAAACAAGCCAATTGATCTACCCCGTAAGGAAGAAAGCTTGTGACCTATGCTTTCCAACTTTTCATAGTATGCTAACCACCATGATTTGATGAAATACAAAGCAAGCTTGTGACCTCCAATTTCCAACCTGAATTTTCCACAAATAGCATTTTATGATTCATTGAAATTCGATAATTGTAGAAAGAAGAACAAAAGACTTGACAAAGGAGTCAAATCCACCAAGTCTGTGGAGTAAGTCCCACGGCCCGGTAATTAACACTTTAGGTCTTAGAAATGAAAAAAAATTACGAAAAAATTACAAAAAATTTAGAGAAACTAAGACTCTTTTTCCTTATTATTATTTTTTTTGGTATAGTTATTTTATTTAATTTTTTTTTTTGTATATTGTTGGAGCCTAAAATTAAGAAAATTGATGAAAAAAGAAAATTAATTCAAATATAAAACATGATTTTATATAAAAATGAAGTTATATAAAAATCTATGAAAGAAAAACATTTAATTTTGCAAATTAAAATTTCATATATCTTTTGTAGTTTAGGTGGGTTTGAAATTAGAAGAGCAGTTTTTGATTGGAAACATTTGAAGCTTGAAGTAGATGAGACTCAGTATGAATTTGTTACTTGTTATAAGGTCGAATATGAGATTTATACATTTTAGAGAAGTTAAAAGATTCCTTTTTGCGTATTTTTTTTTGTTATAGTTATTTTCTTTTTTTTTTGTTAAATCAAATTTTACTATATTTGTTTGATTAAAATTAAGTAAATTATTGAAAAAGAATATTAATTCAAATAGAGCACTGGTTTTATATAAAAATGATGCTATAATACTTTATATATATTAATGTGATTTTAAACATTTAATTTTGCAAATTTTTAATATATCATTCACAGTTAACGCAATTAATACTTTTTTTCATTAATTTTCAATATAATTTTAGTCTCCATTCATTTGTATTATTTTCTCAATTCATGACCAAGTCTTAAATACGTAAATGATAATGATAAGTGCATTGAAAAGTAACAAACACGAAGCCTACTTTGCAAGAAAGAAAGCTTGTAACCAATGCTTTCCACCTTTCTTAAGCTAACCACAATGATTTGTTGAAATACAAAGAAAAATTGTGACCTCCAATTTTCAGCTTGAATTTTCCAAACAAGCATTTTATGGTCCATTGAAATTCGACAATTGTAGAAAGAAGAACAAAAAAGACTTGACAAGCAAGTCAAGTCAACCAAGTCTATGGAGTTAAAATTTTCCAGAAAAACCAATTTCCAACTTGAATTTTTTTATGGTCCATTTCTAGAACAAAAAAGACTTGACAAGTAGTTCAAGTCCGCATTGTCTATGAAGTAAGTCCCACGGTCAAATAATTTACTCTTTTAAATATAAATATTGAGATTTAAATTTTAAATTTATTAAATATCATATTTAAAAAATATTTGTATGAATCAATTAAGTGAAATTTTAAAATTTTAGAACAAGATTTCAATGCGTGGTTTGATTGTACTTAGTATGATTCCTATAGTATCACAAAGCTTTTTTTTTTTCAAAATCCAACAAGCAATGGAACTAACCCCTCATATAAGTCATGGAAAAAAATTCTTTTGAAATTATAAGGAGAAAATTTACAAATTTTAATGACGTGTTGTATTTTGATTGATTGAATTTACAATTGATGTAATAAAAAATGTAATAATTTTTTAAAATAATTGAACGATATTAATTTAAGTAATTAGAATTTTATTATTTCGTATTAAATGATATATAAACTCAAGTTGTATAATTTAAATGATATACACTTAAATATAAAAGTGTTGGGCTAGTTTCTTTTGCCTTATGGCACTAAGCAAATGGGGTATTAGAATCTTGACATGCCTAAACAACCCTGCTGCTGCTAATGAACAAAATAAAGCCTTCCCCTTCTCCCTCCTCCCTACAAATATCTTCTAACTCTATTTTTCCTCACCATGCTCTCATCAACCTCTCTCAAACCCATCACCAATTGCCAAAATCCTTTCTTTTCTTCATTTTTGAACCAAAACCTATCTCTTTTTTCCTTTCACCCCCTTTTCCCACCTTCTAAAATCCTCCTAAAACCCATCTAAGCTATTCCAATCCCCAGCAACCCCAACCTCTACAGCAACAACTTTACTAAACTTTTAGGCCACCCCCATCTCATTGCCTGCCCAATTCCATTCCTTTGACCCATGAATAAGAGTCCTATGTTTTGCTAATTGTGGTCATGAATAACAAAAGTATCATGTGTTGAAATTAAAATTGTGATGCAAGTATAATAAGGTAATCAAATATATCATAAAAGAAAGGTAAATGGGTGAAAAAAAAAAAATCCCATGAACTAAAATTCAACATCTTTTTTTATCAATTAAGCCCTTGTTAGAGAAAAGCTAGTTAATTGTTTTCATCCAATAAAGAGTTTAATTGAATGAAAATAGATATGTAAAAGTTTAATTGATTGAAAAAATATTTAAAGGTTCAATTGATTTGAAATAGAAGATTTAGAGCTTGATTAATTGCAATTAAATATTAGGAACTTAAATGATTGTTAAATTTTTGTCTAAGATTTTTTTAAAACCTTATCCCTAAAAAATTCATAAAAAAAATTACATAAAATTTAGAGAAGTTAAGACTCTTTTTTCTTATTATTCTTTGCTATAGTTTTAAATCAAATTTTGCTATATATGTTTGGCTAAAATTAAGCAAATTGTTGAAAAAGAATATTAATTTAAATACAACACTAGTTTTATATAAAAATGAAGTTATAATACTTTATGTACGTGATTTCAAACGTTTAATTTTGCAAAATTTTAATATATCTTTCGTAGTTAACATAATTATTTTTTTTTCACTAACTTTTAATAAATTTTAATCACCGTTCACTAGCATCATTTTCTCAATTCGTGACTAAGTCTTAAGCACGTAAATAATAATGATAAATATATTGAAAAGTAACAAACACGGCGCATAAACATGCCAATTGATCTACCCCGTAAGGAAGAAAGCTTGTGACCTATGCTTTCCAACTTGTCATAGTATGCTAACCACCATGATTTGATGAAATACAAAGCAAGCTTGTGACCTCCAATTTCCAACCTGAATTTTCCACAAATAGCATTTTATGATTCATTGAAATTCGATAATTGTAGAAAGAAGAACAAAAGACTTGACAAAGGAGTCAAATCCACCAAGTCTGTGGAGTAAGTCCCACGGCCCGTAATTAACACTTTAGGTCTTAGAAATGAAAAAAAATTACAAAAAATTTAGAGAAACTAAGACTCTTTTTCCTTATTATTATTATTTTTTTTGGTATAGTTATTTTATTTAATTTTTTTTGTATATTGTTGGAGCCTAAAATTAAGAAAATTGATGAAAAAAGAATATTAATTCAAATATAAAACGTGATTTTATATAAAAATGAAGTTGTATAAAAATCTATGAAAGAAAAACGTTTAATTTGCAAATTAAAATTTCATATATCTTTCGTAGTTTTGGTGGGTTTGAAAATATAAGGGAAGTTTTTGATTGGAAACATTTGAAGCTTGAAGTAGATGAGACTCAGTATGAATTTGTTACCTGTTATAAGGTCGAATGTGAGATTTATACATTTTAGAGAAGTTAAAAGATTCCTTTTTGGTTATTATTTTTTGTTATAGTGATTTTCTTTTTTTTTTTTTGTTAAATCAAATTTTACTATATTTGTTTGATTAAAATTAAGTAAATTATTGAAAAAGAATATTAATTCAAATAGAGCAATGGTTTTATATAAAAATGATGCTATAATACTTTATATATATTAATTTTGCAAATTTTTAATATATCATTCACAGTTAACGCAATTAATACTTTTTTTCATTAATTTTCAATACAATTTTAGTCACCGTTCATTTGTATTATTTTCTCAATTCATGACTAAGTCTTAGAAATGAAAACAAATTACAAAAAAAATTAGAGAAGCTAAGATTCGTTTTTCTTATTATTTTTTGCTATAGTTATTTTCTTTTTTCTTTTTTGTCATATCAAATATTGCTATATATGTTTAAACGCCTAAAATTAAAAAATTGTTGAAAAAAGATTATTAATTCAAATATAAAATGAGATTTTATATTAAAATGAAGTTATATAAAAATCTATGAATGTAATACGTTTAATTTTGCAAATTGAAATTTTAGTTTATTTTTCATAGTTACCACAATTATTTTTTTATCCATTAATTTTTAATACAATTTTAATCACAAAATATTAGTATGATTTTCATAAGTCTTAATTATAGGTATTAGGATTTGAATCTTAAATTGAATGTCACATCTTATAGGTAACTATATGAATTAATTAAATTAAATATGTAGATTTGATTGTACTTAGTATAATTTATATAGTATCACCAAAATTTTTCTTTATATGTCCAACAAGCAATGGAACTAGCCCCTCACATAAGCCATGGGAAAAATTTTCTCTTCAAACTATAAGAAATGAATCTACTTAATGACGTATTATATTTTGATTAATTGAATTTACAATAGACGTGATAAAAAATATAATAATTTTTTATTATTTTGATGAGTTTTTTTTTTTTTAATTTTATAAACAAATTTACATAATTGGACCATATTAATTTAAGTAATTATGTTTTTATTATTTCGTATTAAATGTTATATAAATTCAGTTTGTATAATTTAAAAACTCCAGGTGATATATATATATTAAATATAAAAATGTTGGGCTAGTTGAGTTTTGCCTTAATACCACCAAGCAAATGGGTTATTATTAGAATCTTGACAGGCCTAAACAAAAGAGTCTTCCTCTTCTCCCTCCTCCGCGCAAATATCTTCTACCTCTATTCTTCCTCACCATGGTTTCATCATACTCTCTTAAACCCATCACCAATTGCCAAAATCCTTTCTTTTCTTCATTTTTGAACCAAAACCCATCTGTTTTTTTCCCTTCACCTCCCTTTCCCACCTTCTAAAACCCATCTCAGCTATTCTAATCCACAGCACCCCCCCAAACCTCTACAGCAACAACTTTACTAACCTTTTAGGCCACCCCCATCTCCATTGCCTGCCCAATTCAGTTCGCTTAACCCATGAATAAGAGTCCTTGTCTATGTTCTGTTAATTGTGATCTAGTATAATTCAAGTATCATGTGTTGGAAATAAAATTGTGATCCAAGTATAATATAAATGAAATTGATCAGTTCCTCTCCTAACCAAAAATGTATAATCTGATAAAACATGACACTGAAACAAATTTTCCTTTAGGAATGCCTCGAATTTCTATTGGAACGTACATTATCAGTGACTAACAAAGTGGATAGAGTCCAAATTGCCATGTAGAAACATAAAAAAAATACAGTACTTCATCATTCCCAGCTTCTCCAATTATCTTTTGGCTGACCACAGTCTTCGATCACAACTGGTTGCAAAGTTCTCCCACTGTCTGAGCCAGCTTTTTCCATCTCCTTGACAACGCTTATCCATCCACTTCTTTACCAAACACAACATGCTTTCCATCAAGCCATGGAGTCTTCTCAGTGCATATAAAGAATTGGGAACCATTCGTGTTTGGTCCAGCATTGGCCATTGACAAGCAACGAGGTCCGATATGTTTGAGCTTGAAATTCTCATCTGCAAATTTCATGCCATAGATTGATTCTCCACCAGTGCCATTCCCCCTTGTGAAATCTCCACCTTGACACATGAAGCTCGGGATGATTCAGTGAAATGCTGATCCTTTATGGTGCAATGGCTTCCCAGACATTCCGAAACCCTTGTCCCCAGTGCAGAGTATTTGCAATTATATTGTGGGCTAACACAGTCAAGTAATCCAGATTTAGGTCAATTAATGTCAAATTACAAATAATTATAGTGGTATCATATTCGAACATGTAGTATGATATTAATTAAGTATGATCCTAGTTTAATTCTGTATTTAAAACCATAATATGATTGGTCAATTTTGATTAATTTATATATCGAAAAGCTCATGATGGTAACAACACATCCATGGGCTTGGATTTAGGGGGATTGATTTCTTTTCCACATTAAAAACAGTTTTAGTTATAAATTATGATAGTGATTCGGTTAGCCTTCAGCCAAATTGGTTATAGTTCAATTAGAGCTTCATCTAATTCAAAATTGTGTCCAAATTGCCTTGGCAATTGCACATATTGCTCAAGGAAAAAGTGGTTAATATTCTTCTTTCCCGAAAAGAAAATAAAAAACCTCAATTGAAAAGAAAATAGAATGGCTTTACTGATAAGGATATGGTGAGATATGGACAGAAATCTTATAAATTAGAAAACATATTTTCTTTTATACCAAGAAAAAAAGAAATGAGAATACAAATTGGCGCAACGACCTTTATTTTCAGGTGTTCTTTTAAGCAAAAAAGAAAATAAAACTACTACTAATATATGATTAATATAGATGATAACTCTTCATGAATTCAAAATAACTAGAAATTGTTATCAAATATATATGTATGTATATATAGAAGAACGAAAATTTGTAGAAATGTTCAACTAGTATGTAATATAATTGTTGGCGAAAATTATACATAGCACTAAACTTTGATTGTACATCATCTCAAAGATTTACAAATTCACAGACAATATCCAACAAAAAATTTGGTCCTCCTCCACTATCTCAATTGAAAAGGGAGAAGAAACAAAAAAGGGAAGAAAAAATGTTGGTGTTTGACTCAAATATTCACCAATAAGGAGTTGCACTCTCAGATTTACTTAGAAGCTCCTCCAAATAATCAGCTCCTAAATCCTTAAACACCAGGATAATTTCCATCCCCATTTCCTTCTTTCTTGATCTTCATGTTCCCTGATCTTTTGCTCTTCATGGAGTACCTTTTCTCAATTGTCAAAGTAGGTGAACAACTTTCTTCAAATCCATAGTTCATTTCTTGAAGTGAATCATAAACTGTATCCATTGGAAAATTGATTATCACCATCGGACCTCGCATTGCGAGTGTAGCTTGATCATACGCTAGCTGTAGCCTCATCTATATCCAAGGTTCCAGGCCAAAGTCTAACACCATTCCTTATGGAATCCCTTATCTCAACTGCATATTTTCCCCATGGCCTCTTCCTAACTCCTCTATACGAAACCTCCTTTCCTGTCTCATCTTCATTTGCATTCAACTTCACTTAATGATCCTTTCTAAAACTATTAACGGATGTGGTATCAAAAGTGTTTTCCTATGCTTGATTTAGGACTCCCAAAGGAACATTTCTTGGGAGTCATTTCCATTGAAAGGAAGGGTTTGGTTATGGAGATAATTGAATGATTCTGGTGAGAATTTTTTTGAGAAATATAGGAAGAAGAGGATTCAAGAGACAATTGGAGATTTGGGTAATGAAAAAATGAAGAGTCCATGCATGAAAATCAAGTAATTCTTATAATGGAAACGATTATTCTTCTTCGATCTTTTAATTAATTCACTTTGATTTTGCTTTTTGGTTTTGGTCATGGGAAATGAAATTTGAAGCTTAGTGATATATATATATATATATATATATAGTAATTACAAGCTAGGGAGGGAAAGGCTACATTATTCAAATATTTATTTTAAAAATGTTAAAAAAAAAGAAGAAGGAACAAATTAAAGAAACGATGGAAAGAGAGTAAAATTGTATGAAGATGTTATTAGCGTCCAACATCATTATTTGGTCGCAGAATCGACAGGTGAGTCAAAAGGAATACTCGTCGGGGCATGACGGCCAGGTCAAGTCAAAATTCTCTTACATCACCCGTGATGTTTCGCTTTTATGTCCTACCTATAACTCATATTTTTAGCTAATTAAAATTGTAAATCATTATGCTTAGAGTGATCAATTACAATGTTAATTACCTTATATTGATGAACATGATTTGATTAATATAGTCGGGTTATAGTTAAAGTTTGTCATAATTTTATTTTTTATGCAAGAAAGATTATAATTTGAGAATTAAAAAAAGAATTATAGATGCATAAATTTAAATTTTAATCTAATCTAAAGTACTTTTTAAAATATTTATATAAATCAATTAGACTAGACTTTGAATTTATAAAAAGATTACTTTATATATATATACACTTTTCATTTAAATTATATGATATAATCATATTATTGAAAGGGGTTAATTTTAATTTTTCAAGTATCACTAATAAGTGAATGCTGATGAAATAAAAATTTACCTATCTAATAATAATGTATAATATAGAATAAATAATCAATACATTTTTAAAAATATTATTTTATGGTGTGATTTTAATAAAACAAAAAAATATATTTTTTCATTGAATAATTAGTTCATATAATCCTTCTTTTATTAATTATGTCAAAATTTATCGTAAATGAGTTTCTTAAACTAGCATAATTGATGTTATACTAATTTTTTGAATAGAAAATAAGATGTTATACTAATTGTTAATACATACATTGGTCATTATTTTAAATGTTTTTATCCATTACTAGAATTTCATCCCACTATTTTAGGTAAGTTACTTTTCATTGTTTTTAATATATTTATAATTATTTTTAATAAAAAAATAATAATAATTTTAACTCACTTGTTGAATCTTATAAATATATCAAAATTAAAAAATAATAATAATTTTTAACTCACATGTTACGCTTTTGTTGTTGGCTCTTTTGCTATGACATGAACTTTTATTTTTTATTTTCAAATTTATAAATTATTTGTTCAAATCTATGACGTTTTTCCAATTTAGTTTAAATTATAAACATTTTAAAACTTGTAGAAAAAAGAAAAAGAAAAATACAACTATATTTTTTTATGATGACTTACGTTTGATTTTTAATTTTTTGAATTTTTTTTCTTTTTATATTTCTTTATTTATTATTATTTCGATTAAAATTTTTCAAAATTACATAAATTTGGATAAAAAGACTATTTTGCTTGATTCATTCATGGGTTAGTAATGTGAAGTGAATTGACAAAATCAGGTTGATCAGATTCGGCCAGCTTTTATATATATATTTTTTTTCGTAAACCGACATTCTCCAATTTCTATATAATTGCAATAAAAGCTTTCACTTCCTTTGGATTTATAAAAAATTGTAGTTTTTGAAATTTTACTTTTGAACAACAAATCAAAATCATAACGAAGACTAGTATAAGAAATATTTCAAATTAGAGGATTTATAAAAAAATTTTACCTTCAAGCCATATTGCATAAAAACTTGAACATAGGTCTACGAGTCAAATACATTAACACACACAATTTTATTTCATTTCAATAAATTATAACATGGAATACTACATCCATAAACCGAATACATTGATTAAATAAAAAGCTTGCAAATCAAGTTATTACATTACCAAACACACCGAAATGAGCTTCAATTACAAATAATTACATACCAATAGTAGCCCAAAACACATATAGCTTATCACCAATTTGCTCCAGTTTTTGATAATAAGCAAACCTCCAAGACCTGACGAAAACCAGGGGAGCCACTACCCCCCAAAACCCCATCACAAATCCAAGTACTACGCTTACATAAAGCCAATTCACATTAGACCTTTTCTTTCCTCCACTCCTACCTCCATTTGTAACATCAGGTGTTTCGCCATTTCTGCTGCAATTTTTAGTGACTAGAGGTCCACAAAGATGATTGCCAATGTACGAAAACCTGTCAAAGCTTTGCAGCTGGGTGCCTGATGGGATTTGTCCTGTCAAGTTGTTGTAGGACAAGTTCAAGTGATTCAAGAAATTCAAATTGGAGAAACTTGAAGGGATTTCACCATGGAGTTGGTTCATCGATAAGTCAAGAGATTCCAACACCTCCATATTGCCAATGTTCTCTGGTATCTTTCCTGTTAGGAGATTCCCTGACAAATTTAATGACCGCAGTCCTATGAGATTACCAAGTTCTTCGGGGATCTCTCCTCTGAGACTGTTAACTGAAAGGTCTATGCCGACAACAAGTCCTAGTATGGTACTGTAATCATCCTCTCTTCCTTTCATCACCAATAATGCACCCAAAAGAAACAGGTTATTAGACTCGAATGACCAGGTACTGTTTCCCACGTGTATCTTGAGGGGTTTTATGGCCATGGCACTTAGGTTACTAAAACATTTTGGAATTGCTCCTGAAATGTTGTTATAACCAAGATCCAAGAACTGAAGAGAATTATGAGCACAAATTTGATCAGGAATATAGCCTTGGAAGTTATTTGAACGGAGGTTTAGAACCACAAGGTTTAAGAGGTTGTCTCCAATCCATGCTGGAATACTTCCCGTCAATTGATTTTCTCTAAGATCAAGAATAAGCATGTCAACCAAATTCTGCAGTGTAGATGGTACTTCTCCAAGTAGGTTATTGTTACGAAGGTTTAATGACAGAACACGGCGCAAAAATCCCAAGGATCTAGGAATTTTCCCAGTTAGATTGTTGTTTCCCAAATTTAAGACTTTCAAAAATTGCCAATTTTCCCAACAATTTGGAATTTCACCAGATAGAAGATTTGATTCAATGTCAAGAATGGTCAAAGGTTCCAATTTAGTTGAGGAATTGCAAAGAAAATTGGAAAGTGTTCCTGAAAATAGATTCTTAGACAAAAATAAAAACATCAAATCTGAGGGTGCCTGTAGCAATGGACCTGTGAATAGGTTGGAACTCAAGTCAACAACCAAACTCCTAGGAAAATATGAAATCTTCCCCACTAGTTGGTTGTTGGAAAGATTTAGATATTCAAATTGAGTCGAAAGGTTCCAAAACCAAGTGGGAATGACACCTGAAATTTCAGCATGGGAGATATCTAAATGAAACAAGTTCTTTTGGAATTGTAGCCAGTGAGGAAATTTCGGACCAAGATGACAGTTACCTAATTCAATATTTTCACAGTGGAAAGGAGGAATCCAACTTGGATTTGGTTTAAACGTTAACATGTTGTTAGATGCCCTGAAAATTCTCAATCTTGTGAGATTAGAGAAGTGCATTTCTGATATATTTCCTTCCAACATATTATTGCTAACGTCTAAATGTTCCAAATTCCCAAGTTGTCCTAAACTTTGAGGAAGAGTTGCATTCAATTGATTGTTTGAAACATCAAGCAACTTCAAAGATGATAGCTCCCCTACCGGAAGAGGTCCGGTTAATTGATTGTACGAAACATCAAGAACTTTCAATGATGACAACTTCCCTATTGAGAATGGAATGGGACCAGAAATGGAGTTTTCAGAAAGGGAAAGGTATGCCAGATTTTTAAATTGGCTGAGTTGATCAGGTAAATGGCCAGAAAGTTTGTTAGATTCAATATTTAATGACTCTAATCGATCCAAACTACATCTAGACAAACTCTCTATGATTTCTGATACCTTATGATCAATTCCGTTATTTGACAAATCCATCTCTCTCAGATTACAAAGACTCTCCAAACATTTGGGTTCTATAATTTCAAGCTGGTTATGTGAAACATCAAGATGAGTAAGAGAGCTTAAGTTTCTAATGGCACATGAAAAATTACCTTGCAGGCCGACACTGCTAAGACCAAGGAATTGAAGTTGGTTGAAATTAGACAACCAGCTGAGTGTCGATGAAGAAGAGAATGAATTCCTACTAAGATCAAGAAATTTGAGAGAAGACATATTTTGAAAACCATTGGGAATCACACCTTCAACTTCATTGGAGCTAAGATCAATGGACACAAGACTACGAAGACTGAATATCCATGTAGGCACCGAAGACAATGTATTTGTGGAAAGATCAAGAACAGCAAGAGATTTGTAATTAACACTGATTGGAGATGAATCATTATTTAGATTGCAGCCTGACAAGTGTAACTCTACCAAAGAAGGAAGTTTGTGTGTTGCCGGCAGCCAATCAGTTGCTTTACCAAGATCTGCAGAACTCAAATCAAGATACTGCAGAGAAGAAAGACCAGAAACCCATTGAAGAGTTTTAGCTTCAAATAGGGAATTGTATCCAAGATCAAGGCAATGCAAATTTGAGAGATTTCCAAGCATATGGGGAATTGTTCCTCGAAAATTTGCCCGAGAAAGGTTAAGATATGTCAAACTCTTCATCGAACCAATGAATTCGGGAATTGCCAGACCTCCAAAGTCGTTATTGCTTAAGTCTAGGAAATTGAGACATTTCAACTCGATCAAAGAAGGATTTACTCTGCCCCCTAGCTTTGAGCGAAAGTAAGCATCCCATTCAGCTGACCGAAAATAAGCATCCCACAGAGCAATTGGCTTATCCTCATGAGCATCCCTTTCAACGACTGGCACATCTTCAGCAGGACTTCTTGAAAGAAGCCCCAAGTGCAGCTCTTTGACGTGGCCAGTCAAGTTATTGCAGAAAACACCAAGCCACTCACAGCAATTCTCACCTTCAACCCAAGAAGATAGCCTGTTTGATTGATCAATGAGGTCTTGCTTGAACTTCAAAAGGGCTTGTCTCTCAAGTTCAATGCAAAGCGCATTGGAATTCCCATTACAAAAGCTAATATCGATGGCTGCGATGGCAAGAAGAAATCCAAACAAGGAAATTGTAACCGCTCTCATGGTTGCATATCGATCCTTGCTACCAACACCGAATATATAAAGTTAAAGAAAAATATTTTCCACCACATCAAGTGCTAGGAATTTTCTTCAAAGGCCTCCAATTTAAAATTCCAGCTTGAATTTTCCTCAAAAGCAATCATACGTATAAATTCGACAAGTGTAGAAAGAATATAAAAAGAACTTGACAAGAACTTTAAGTCAACCAAGTCTATGGAGCAAGTCTCACGGCCATCTAATTAACTCTTTAGGTTTTAGAAAACAGGAAAAAATGAAATAAAAAATGAAAAGTTTAGAAAAAAAATAAAATTACATCAACTTTAGAAAAAAGTTAAATACTCCTTATCTTTATTTTTTTTCTATAGTTATTGCTTTTTTTGTTAAATCAAATTTTGCTATATATTTTTAGCTAAAATTAAGCAAAATTGTTGACAAAAGATAATTCAAGTACAACACTGGTTTTATATAAAAATAAAGTTATAATAATTTATGTACATGACTTTAAACATTTAATTTTGTAAATTTTTAATATATCTTTTATAGTTAACACAGTTATTATTTTTTCATTAATTTTTAATATAATTTTAATCACCGTTCATTAGCATCATTTTCTCAATTCATGGCTAAGTCTTAAACACGTAAATGATAAGACGAATGCATAAAAAAGTAACGAACACGGAGCACAAATAAGCCAGCTGATCTAACCCTTGAGGAAGAAAACTTGTGACCGTTGCTTTCAACTTTTGATAGTAGGCTAACCACCATGATTTGATGAAACACAAAGAAAGCTTGTGACCTCCAATTTCCCACTTGAATTTTCCACAAAAAGCATTTTATAGTCCATTAAAATTCAACAATTGTAGAAAGAACAAAAGACTTGATAAAGGAGTCACGTCCACCAAGTCTATGGAGTAAGTTGCACGGCCCAGCAATTAACTCTTTAGGTCTTAGAAAAGAGAAAAAATAAATAAAAAATAAAAATTGAGAAAAAAATAAAATTACAAAAAATTTAGAGAAGTAAAACTCTTTTTCTTTATTATTTTTTTGCTATAGGCTTTTTTTTTTTAAATCAAAATTTGCTATATATGTTTAGCTAAAATTAATGTAAAATAAGTGATGATGGTAATAATTAATGGTTAAAATAAGATATGATAATGTAAACTATATATTTTTTTTTGGTCAGTAAAAGTAAAATTAATGGTAAATAAGTGATGATGTTTATAATTAATTTAATATTATCAAGTTCAACTAATTTAAAAATAATATTTTTATGAATTATAATAAAGAAATTAAAATTTATATTTCGTGTTATCAGGGAGAACTGAAAACCTCCCACCACTAACCCAATCAACACGCACACGTTCTTCATCCTTACCACCTTCATTTGTAACAACTTTTCTGTTGTAGTTTACACTGACCGGAGGTCCACAAAGTTGATTGCCAATGTAAGAGAACTCGTCAAAAGTTTGGAGTTAGGTACTTGATGGGATTCTTCCCCCTCAAAATCAAGAGATTTTAGTATCCTCATTGTCACGCTCCAAACCCGAAGATTTAGAACTTAATAATACCGCATACTTATGAGACGAATCTTATAAGCGTATAAGGCAACAGATATATAATTAAATTAAAATCTCCAATAATCTTCAAAATAATACTTTACAGAATCTCAAGTCTATAAAATTATACTCTTTGTAAATTAGTCGAATATACTAAAGTTTTTATTAATAAATCTTTTAGAATCAATAATAAAATACTCACTTCAAAAGTAATACCAAATTAAAGACAAATTCTAATCTTGTTAATCAAAGTAGTTGTCAAGATTAAGTTTCCTATAACGCAAATATTGAAATTTGAAAAAGTAAAGAAAAATAAAGGAATGAGTACAATGACTCAGCAAATAACTGATATCCCCTCAGTTGGATTAAGCATGCCACAAAACATTTAGGCCAAAACATTAACTAAGTGATTCAAAAATATTTTGGGTAATCTTGTGTTCAAACACATTTTCACAAATCATATTCTCAAAATCAAATTCTCAGATTACAAAATGAAATAAATATCACAAAATTATAAAATTTATTAGTCTCCTGTAACATACTACGATCACCTTAACCCTTGTAGTGTAGGTTAGAATCAGAAATTTTCCTTTAGTGCAATGAGACAAAAATATATCAGAAACAACTAGATCATTGCACTGACAATCATAATTAACCCGTTAGTGCAATAGGATAGAACAAAAATTATAATAACTCCTTTAATGCAGTGGGATAGAAGTATATCACTGATGGTACGATGAACAAAAACTACTATTCTCAACCGATGGCATGGTGAACAAAAACCACTATTCTTAATTAATGGCATGGTTTGAAACCAATATCAATATCACAAAATACATGTCGACATGGCCAACAATTAACCCCTATTGGCAGAGTCAAAATATAGTCATACTATGAGACAAAAACCACAATATATTTTCAGATTAGCCAAAATATACAAATTCAATATTTATAAATTTTTGCAAAACATAATCCATACATAGTAAATTCCATAATCATTCCAAAGCAACATTTCATATTCCAACAAACAACAGTTATATAAATATATTATTATGAAATCATATTTGAAAATCAAAACAATGTCAAACCATATTCCAAACTCATAACAAAGAAATCATATATATATTTTGCATACTCAACCCGATTTACAAAATAAACAAACAAAACTATATATATTATATATTTCAACTCTAAATATATTGAAGCTAAAATTTATAGACATAAATTTCAAAGGGATATCAAATTACTTACCTGATGTGCTAAACCAAAACTTAAGCGGTAAATCACTCAATTTTTTTAATATCCTAACAATTCAAGAAATATTTAAAAATCAAAATTTAACCCAAAAACATAAATTTAACAAGGTAAACCTTCCACAGATTATTCTAAGCAAATTGGGTTATGTGGCAACCTTTTCGACAATTCGAAACTATTTGAAAATATTTTTTTTAGTATATAAAACAAATTTTCTTTTAATATAGCAAAATGCCTAAAATTGAGTATAAATATGAAATTAAGGATTAAAACATAAAAAAAATCAGTAGGAATTTAAATTTTTACAAATATTTAATTTTTAACATTTAATAGTAATCATTTTTTTTATAAATCTAAATATAATTTAATAGTTCTTTAACAATGCCAATAACATGAAATTAATACAATAAAAATATATTAAAATAAGTAAAAATTCATTAAAAATAATATAACTAAAATTCAAGTAATTTATAACTAAGTACATCAAATATAGGCTAAAAATAATTTTTAAAATAATTAAAAATGAGAATTTCTAAATTCTAAAATTTTCACATTCCATGATCATTTGACTTAATTTGAGCCACAAAATCTTGAATATACCACAGTTCCTAGTGACAAAGAAAAGCATTAATTTAAAGAAAAAATGTAATACTACAGCTTAGAATTTTGTTTTGGCAAAAATGATTTTTAGAAGCCTAAGTTTTGAAGTCTAAAACTTGACAAATTATCACAAACAGTCCATATTTTTTGAGGTTTTTTATTCATGAAACCTATTTTGGGGCTTTGATTCTCTTAGCCTATAAATAATTTGAACAAACCAGTTATATCACTAGAAAGTTCACATTTTGTACTATCAAAAGCACCTAACTTTTGACCAAATTGGCCATTGGAGTAGGGAATTCTGGTGGCTCAAAATTAGGCATTTGTAATTGCAAGAAACCTTAAAAATCAGAAACTTGAAACATTAAATTCTCCTACATTACTCAACTAACACACATACAATTAGAAAGATCTTGAAGAGACATTTCCATTGGTATCACAATTTTGTAGGATTGTCACCAAAAAATTATCGGAATATTTTTGAAATTGAAAAAATATAAAAATATAAGTTGGAGTTTGTAGAAAATTACATAAAACATGAAAATTCTAAAAATTTTAAGCAAAATCTTACCTAAATCAGTGATTTCTAAGATTGATTTGCCCTATCTCTTCCTCTATTCTTCTTCTCAAGTATTTCTTAAAGGTTTCCCTTTTTTTCTATCAGAGAAAATTATCAACAAAAGTTTTCTTTTTATTTTCTTCTCCTTTATTTTTTTTAAACCAATGATACTTATGGGTTGGGTCACTGATATAATAACTTGGGCTTGGGTATTGCACTTATGTTGTCAATCTGGTCAGGTATCTTTCCTCCCAAGGAATTTCTTGATAAATTTAACGATTGTAATCTTGTGAGACTAGCTTGTTCTTTAGGGATCTCTCCAATGAGATTGTTGTACCCAAAAAAGAGTAATGTCATAAAAAAATAATACTAGGGAAAAAAACATAAAAGGTGAGTTTGGTGCAAATTTCATATGAAATGATCCTCTTATATATATATATATAAGTAGACCTATTCAAGGATCGAGTTATCTGTCTAAACTCGAAGGTTTGCTCAAGTTTTGAAAGGGTTTGGATAAAAAATTAAAACCTGTTAAATATGGTTTGGACATAATTTTTAGATCCACTTAAATTTTGAATTGAATTTTAGACAAAAAATTTAAAACCCAAGTCCAGCCCAATTGAATTCACATAAATAGAAATTTTTTATTTTTATATATATGTAAATTATATATAAATTAATTTACATATGTATAAAAATTATAAATATTTTATTAAACTTAATTGTTACTTTTATATAATTTTTATTTTTAATTTTTATAAATATAAATATATATTTTAATTTTTATATATATGTGAATTAAATATAATTTCATTGAACTTAATTTAATAACATTTTTTTCAAATTTTTGTTATAAAAAAAGTTTAATGAGTGTATTTGGGATTTATTTTTTTAATTTAAGTCAGGTTTGAAAAAATTTTGAGATTCGAATTTTAAGTCTGCTAGGTCTAGACAAGCATATAAGCTATTAATACCGAACCTGACCTGAAACCAAACCGATCTTACCCATGAACACCTTTATACATGAGTCTTGGATATTGTGTAAAAAAAACACAATAGTAGGGGGTAGTTTTATCTAAATTAAAGCATAAAAGATGTCATCTTGTGCAAATAACTAAAAAGAAAAAAGATCATATAACAAATTAATTAGATATTCAAATTGATAAGGTATTAGCTAATATTATTTCAATTTCAGTAATCAAAATTAAAATTCCAATGACTCAAATAAAAAATATTATCTTAAATTGGTGATATTTTAATTTGTGGAGATAAATTTCAAGGATAAATTTGCTATGTGATTTTGGACTAGTTATAGATTAATATTTGGTTTGAATCATATAACATTTCTGGTAATTATATTGTATGGTCTTACTTAACTCCTAAGAAGAGATTTAAACATTCCACCATAGAATGTCTACGTTTTCCAATTCTTTATCAAAGCAACTCCTTTCTTTATCAATTATTTGTTAGACAAAAATAAATAAGCGAAAAAAAAACAATAGAAAAGAATTTTGGCTTTGAGGCATGAATAACATTTTTTTAAAGGCAATTATACCTTTAGGATACAACAAAGCCTTAAACTCTCCAATCAGAAATAGTGAAAATAGTCATACTAAAAGATTTATTTATAATGAATGAATAGACATAAACTTCTATTCAGATAGTTACGATCTTTTGTATAATCATGACCTTTATGAATAATAATCTATTTATATTCAAATAGTTATGACCATTTGTCATATGATATTTGTTTCTGTTCAAACATAATTATTTAAAATATGAATAAAATTAATACAAAAATTAATTTTATTCATCAATAATTAAATCTTTCTATCCAATGTGAAATTTACCATATTCTAAACTACCAACAATCCCCCACTAGTTTGGAATGTGGTGTTTAATTTTTACCTTTCACACAAATAAATATTATGAATACAAGAAGGTATCTCTCGATTTAAACCTTCAATTAGCGTATATATCTTAGAATTCTAACAAAGTTGATAGTGTCCGCAGATTAAACCTTAACTCCTAGTGTTAGAATTGAAAATGTAACACACATAATACTTATTTATTCTTCTATTAGAGGTTTATAACTGCTTTTAGCACTATTATGGTCATGTGCTTATCCTATTCATAAACATTTACAAGAGAAACCCCAACAATTCTTTTTGTAAAGCGGCACCACTTCTATGTTTATATAGGTAGAGTTTCCATTATGTCTCAATTGCTTTAGACATTTAAAACTCCATTAAGAGAATAAAAACTCATCCTCCCACGCAATAGATCACACTAGTTTCTAAAATTTGAATGGATTTTACTAATGTTTAATAGATACATAACAATAACTTGTTTTCATCTATTAAACTTTGTAATTAGAGGTTACTAATTCAAAGTTGGGTTCCTATTATTGGTGTCTAATAGTAAGGGTTTAAATCCATTCTACTTGTAGTACTACTAACCAAATATCTTGGAATTTAATTTTCTTTTATGGTAATTACCCCTAATTGAGATCCAATTGAGATTGAATCTTTAATATAATCACTTCAATCTAATATGTCCAAAATTTTCATTTTGCATATCATTTATATGCTCCAGACATTATTACCTCATTATTATCATTTTAAGAAATAGTTAGTTTTGGTTGTGGCCACAACTCTATATTCATAACTTTCAACCATTTTATCTCCATACTTTTATACATCCTTAATACAATTATAATTCTAGTACAATTGGAAAAACTCAATGAATAAACCAAACTATTTTAGTCCTTTTTAATATATTTTTAAGGACTTTTTTATGGCTTTAATTTAATAAGTGTTTAAACTTATTAGCTTGTATAATTTGCTCATAAAATTATACTAAAATCGTACAACACGATGGTGGTAATTTTTTTTTATTTCTTTTGATTCTTATCACCCCCACCATATGCAAGTATGCATTCCTTTATTAAAGAATATCTCATTCAACTATCAAGATATCATATATATACTTAATCAATTTGCCATTTCATTTATCTTTTTACTATTTAGTGGTTTTTTTTTTTTTAAGTAGGAGGCCTCCAAATCCACCCTTAGTGAAAGATAACTAGCCGATATCTTAATATTTCAATAAAAGTTTTAAAACTTTTATATTTTAACTCATTATAAGAGTTTGCATCAATAAGCTGATTTTAAATATAATCATGCTTCTATAGTCTCTTTTTAAGACTTTTATGTCAATTCATTTTATATGAATCTATTTCATCATGGACAAATTTTTTTTTTTTATTACCATGAACAAAACCATTTCCATCAACCAAATGGATTAAAGAGCATTCCTTTTGCTATTATAAAAGTTTTCAAAATTAAAAGATTTTTGAATCACTCATGCTTCCAAAGTAAATATACTTTGAAATTTTCACTATATAAAACCATAGATGATAAATCATTTCTACAATCTATGAATTAGACCATATACATAACAAAAAATTACCACAATTTGATCAAGATTGTGGCATCAATTTTGGCTTATGGCTTTTCTAAGCCAACCATAATAATCTACCTCATACCTACAAATCATTTAGATTTGGCTATTAAAATTATCTCATTTATAATGATAGCTTTTAATGAAAACCAACTATCTCAAATGTTATCATGAGTTTTCAATGCATATAGTAATGGTCCAATGGCCAATTCCAAGTTCATGATTATTGAAACCTCTAAACTTGATTTTAAACTTTTATGAGAACTTTATTTCTCCACCATTGTGCAACTTATATATCTCTGTTATTTACCACTTTTAATTGGTTATAATATTTTTTCGATATATAATGAATTCAAACTTTACTCATAGGACCAATATACCTATGTAAAATAAGAGTTCATAATATATTTAACTCCAATTTTAATTACTTTCACAATCATTTTGTGATTAATACGTTCATATCGAGATCACCACTCTCAACAATAGTAGGAATTTCGATAGAACTTGGAGGTGAGCCAATATTTAAAGATGCTGAATTCTTGGACTCCTCCACAGAACTTCCTTTGGGATTGGAGTTACCACTGCGATGTCTGTAATGCCTGGAACACGATGACGTTCCAGATACAGAGTCATTATCCTTCTCAACAGAAAATGCTTGAACAGGAGTGGTATTTTGATTACCGATTAAGACAAGTTGTTCCACAGCATGAACCACACCCTCTCTAACAAACATTTTGGAGAAGGTTCCAGGAAGCTTCTCCATGAGGATCTCAGCAATTTGGAGGGAAAGAACCAGGACATATGGATCTTTCCATGCTATAACACCAGCCAAGAAACTTGATATGTTTGTCCCACTCAACCGCTTCTGAAGCATCTTTGCACTGCTGAAGTACATCAGTTTTCCAATAACTGAAAGACATTTGTAGCGAACAGTGCTATTGACACTAAAACTATAGATATGTATGAGAACAGGAAAGAGATCCATTCCAAACTGCTGAAGAAGTTTGGGTTGATCATTCAACAATTTTCACTTGGGCTGAAACCTCAGTAGCGTTTCCATTGGTGTCTTCTTGCTTGCCAGAGCTACTAGCAGAAGACTTCTTCACAATAGATCCTTTCAAAAATATATTTAAGCTGGCAGGGAGGGAGATGGTTCCTTGTGGCAATGGAGGAAGAAGCTCATTTGCTAGATTGTCAATCTAAAAGATCTTCTCTGCTGGTCTACTTAAAACTGGCGGAACAGATGAGTTGGAGGAAACGCCAGAACCTAATAGTATATCTTTAAGTATGCCACTGATCGCAAGCAAAAGTAAAGTTTTTTTTTTTAGAGGAGACCCCCTTGCACATGCTGAAAAAAGTCAGCCTGAGTAACAAGTCCATGATTGCACAACTCATCTAATTTATCAGGGGAAGATGCAAAGGTTTCAGCAATGCGAGTCAAAAACATGAGTGTTTCTTTTGTAGAGAATCAATCCGTGAAGCCACATTAACTTAGAAATCTCTCCAGTAGCCACACTAGCAAGCAAATTCATTCCAGCATCATTCCTAACTGGTACGCATGCATTTGCTTCAGAGTACTTGACACAACTTTCAATTAAAGCATTAATGGAGCTGAAAGAAGCCTCCAGCAGTTTCCCTGATTTAAGTTCATTTCCAAAGATGGGGAAGCCATTTTTGTAACTTCAGTTGTTTTCCTGGCATCTTCTCCAGTTTTACAATTTTTATTTTATTTTATATGGAACAGCTGTGTGTGAACCATCTCCCTCATCAGACCCAATCAGCATATCTTTCAAGTTATTGTTCTGCCAAGATTCAGTATTCACATCAGCGATAATATTTGTCCAGCA
Organism: Durio zibethinus; assembly: GCF_047325235.1. Lineage (NCBI taxonomy): Eukaryota > Viridiplantae > Streptophyta > Magnoliopsida > Malvales > Malvaceae > Durio > Durio zibethinus. The sequence goes on along the minus strand of NC_143173.1, from coordinate 1,457,217 downwards.
AGTATCACTTTTCTCCTTCATGTTACAATCTAATTGTTCAGACTTCTCTGAAAGCATAGGAGAAGAAGCTCTGCTCAGACAGAATGATCTTCAAGAGATCATCCGCTGGCACTTTGTGCCGGACTTCTACCTTGATTTGGGATGTTAACAATGAACTTATGACTATTACCCTCAGCCATAAGAGCATCCATGGCCTTTTCACATGTTAAACCAGACTGATATTTTATGCAAAAGCAGACTTGCTTGCAGTCTCTCCTTGAGCAAGCTTAACCGAACCAGTTTTAGAAACAGAAAGTTAAGGTACTGAACTCTTCATGGCAACCTCAGATGACCCAGAGTACTTGCTTTCACTGTGAGAAACTTCAGTAAAACAAGGTCTTGCAGACCAGGTAACAGCCTGATTTGAACCAGACTTAGCATCCATCTCAGCATCAACTCATTTTTTTTTTATATATATCAACTAAACTCGCTTTCTTCTGTATTTTTATATTCTTGTGACTACGCAAATGATTCACAGACTTACCAATGTTACACATCTGTAGAGCTGTAAGATTTATAGGTAGCTTATCAAGTGCTCTTAGTAAGGTTAAAAGAAAATCGTCAACTGATCTGTCATCCTTGGCCTCATAGGTTGTTCTGTTTCCATTACCGTGGCTAATGCCTTACAAGGAGACGCTCCACCATATGGTTCATGACCTTCACTACCTTCTAAACTCTCCACGTGCTCACATTTCTTTTGGGCAGTGACAGTTTCCCACTTAGGTTTTTGTTTCTCATTATGACTGGCATGACTACGTGCATCAGTCTCAACATCCTTTTCATCTTTCACTGCATCAACATTTTCCAAAACCATATCTTTAGCAGAAGCATGCTTCAGCACCTTTGACTCATTTAGCCTTTTCTAATATTAATCTCCAAATCATGCCAATTTCTTTTCTTTACATCTTCCTTAGGCAAAATTAAATTTTCTTATATAATTGCCTTTAAATTGTTAGAGAAAAATACATAAGAGAAAAAAAATAATAGAAAAGAATTTTGGCTGTGAGACATAAAGAACATTTTCTTAAAGGCAATTATACTTTTAGGATACAACAAAGCCTCAAACTCTCTAATCAAAAATAGTAAAAATGATCATACTAAAAGATTTATTTATAATGAATGAACAAACATAAACTTATATTCAGATGGTTATGACCTTCTGTATAATCATTACCTTTATGAATAATAATTCATTTATATTCAAATAGTTGTGACCATTTATCATATGATATTTATTTCTGTTCAAACATAATTATTTAAAATATGAATAAAATTAATACAAAAATTAATTTTATTCATCAATAATTAAAATTTTCTATTCAATGTAAAATGTATCATATTCTAAACTACCAACGTTATTCCTTTCATCTATGTCTGGTTATCTCCATATGTTTAGAGTTTCCAGAAACTGAACCCTTTATTTTCTACGATAAACAATCCTTATGAATTTGATTAATATGTAAATGTTACATATTATAATGATTTATCATTCAAAAACAAAAGAATAAATAAATAAATAACAAAAATAGTCAAGAATGATTCGGTTCTTTTTATTTGTTCAATGTGAAATCATGGATTTGTATGCAAAATTATTATTGACCAATATTTTCCCGGCCTGAAAATTTTGCAACAATCATGTTCCATTTGGACGGCCTCTCGGATGTCAAAATGAATAGTTTCAATGTGATTCGATGAAAATCTTTATTATTATTCATTCAAATGAAGCATTATTTTATGATGGTTTAATTGGTACAGGTCAACTATTTTCAACATTTGGTCTTGTAAAATTATAGTAGGGCATTCAGTTACCCCTAAAGGTTTCCAAATTTCAAGTTTCAACCTATCAATTACCAGATAAGCAAGCAAATTAATCAGTGAATCTTCTATTTCTATAGTTTCTGGTTTCAGAAAAGCTCGTCAAAAAATTATTAATATAACAGGGCTTTAAAGTTTAAACTTCACACCCCCCCCCCCCCAAAAAAAAAAAAAAAACTTGGTCAAAAGTTTTAAGTGAGAGTTCTTAAATATTCAATTTTAATAAAATGCTACTTACTTTTTCTACTGTGTAGAGTTTAGGGTTGTGTGTAATTTGAACTTTTATTCTAAAATCTTGTTATTGTTCATAATTTTTGGATAAAAATAATGATCGGTGAAAATTTATCCATTAATTTGTAAATAATATATATAATTCTTATAACTTTTATAACAAATTCAAATTCAAATTTATTCTTTTAATTTTATTTTTCAAAACAATTAAAAATAATAAAAATGATTTAAAATATACTAAAAAAAAGAAAAGAAAATGCATAAGCAAAAGGATAAAAATGAAAATAGCCAAATCGGGATAGCACATAAAGACCTCCACTTAAAGACGGTAAAGGCTCGAGTAAAGACTAGTTTATATTCGTTTTTACTTTGATCATATTATTATTTTTTATACTCGATGCCAACTTGATATATATATATATATATATATAATCTGTATTAGGTTTACCTTGACCAAGAATCAATTCAATAATATAACATTAATAATTATAATTTTTAATATAAATTATATTTTAATTCTTAACATAAATTATTAATATAACAAATAAAAATAAAATTAAATAATATATATTCTTATATATATACCTTGAGACGAGGCAGAATAAAGTATCTTAAACCTGGTTTCGACTCGACTTTGATCTTCAAAAAAGAAAAAATCATCCTACTTCGATCCGATTTTTATTTTAAAAATTGTCCCTATTATATTGATGGATTGAAACCAATCAAATATGTGTTATTTTGACATCTCAACCTCCAATGACTTCATTTTTTACAAAATTTATTTTATTAAAAAAAGAAAAAATAATAAAATAAAACAAAGGAAAGGAAAGGGCTGAAAAAAAAAAGAAAAAAAAAACTAAATGAGATGCCACATGAACACTTCTACTGCCAATTTAGTTCTCCAAACATAGATAAAAAAAATAGATAATTAAAAACAAAAAAAGACAAAACTTAAAAAAACAACCCAAAAAAAAAAAAACCAAATTAATAGGGGTGCCTAATGAATACATCCATTTAAGGATGACAACTTGTCATGACATGTTTTTATTCACCCTGACTTTGATTTATCTTTTTAATAATTCAATCCAACTAAAAGAATTTATTAAAAAAATTTGTACCTTCAACCCATATCCAAATCCGAATACATGGATTAAGTAAAGAGCATACAAATAAAATTATTATATTACCAAACACACCGAAATGAGCTACCATTTCAAATAATTACATACCAATAGTAGCCCAAAACACGTATAGCTTGTCACCAATTTGCTCCAATTTTTTATAATAAGCAAACCTCCAAGACCTGATGAAAAACAAGGGAGCCACTACTCCCCAAAACCCCATCACAAATCCAAGCACTATGCTTACATAAAGCCAATTCAACTTAGACCTTTTCTTTCCTCCACTGCTACCTCCATTTGTGACATCAGGTGTTTCACCATTTCTGCTACAAGTTTTAGTGACAGGAGGTCCGCAAAGATGATTGCCAACGTAAGAAAACTTGTCAAAGCTTTGGAGCTGGGTGCTTAATGGGATTTGTCCTGTCAAGTTGTTGTAGGACAAGTTGAAGTGATTTAAGAAATTCAAATTGGAGAAACTTGAAGGGATTTCACCATGGAGTCGGTTCATGGACAAGTCTAGAGATTCCAAAACCTCCATACTGCCAATGTTCTCTGGTATTTTTCCTGTTAGAAAATTCCCCGACAAATTTAATGACCGCAGCCCCATAAGACTACCAAGTTCTTTGGGGATCTCTCCTGTGAGACTGTTAACTGAAAGGTCTATGATGGTAACAAGTCCTAGTGTGTTACTGTATGCATCTTCTCTTCCTTTCATCACCAATAATGCAGCCAAAGGAATCAAGTTAATACGGTCGAGTTCCCAGGCGAAGTTGCCCACATATTGGTGGAGGGTTTTTTTGGCCATGGCACTTAGGTTACTAAAACATTTTGGAATAACTCCTGAAATGTTGTTATAACCAAGATCCAAGACTTGAAGAGAATTAATAGCACAAATTTGATCAGGAATATAGGCTTGAAAGTTATTTGAACGAAGGTTTAGAACCACAAGGTTTAAAAGCTTGTCTCCAATCCATGCTGAAATACTGCCCGTCAATTGATTTTCACTAAGATCAAGAATAATCACCTCAACTAAATGCTGCAATGTGGATGGTACTTCTCCAAACAGGTTATTGTTTCGAAGGTTTAATGACCTAATGCTACGCATAGATCCCAAAGAACTAGGAATTTTCCCAGTTAGATTGTTGTTTCCTAAATTTAAGACTTGCAACATTTGCCAATTTTCCCAACAATTTGGAATTTCACCTGACAGAAGATTTGATTCAATGTCAAGAATGGTCAAAGCTTCCAGTTTAGTTGAGGAATTACAAAGAAAATTGGAAAGTGATCCTGAAAATAGGTTCTTAGACAAAAATAAAAACCTCAAATATGAGATTGGCCGTGGCAATGGACCTATGAATAGGTTGAAACTCAAGTCAACCGTCCTCTTCATCGGTAAATATGAAATCTCTCCGATTAGTTGGTTATGGGAAAGGTTTAGATATTCCAACTGAGTCGGAATGTTCCAAAACCAAGTGGGAATGACGACTGAAATTTCAGCATGGGAGATATCCAAACGAGACAAGTTTTTTTGGAATTGTAGCCACTGAGGAAATTGCGGACCAAGATGCCAGTTACGCAATTCAATACTTTCACAGTGGAAAGGAGGAATCCAACTTGGATTTGGTTTAAACGTTAACATGTTGTTAGATGCCCTAAAAAATCTCAATCTCGTGAGATTAGAAAAGTGCATTTCTGATATATGTCCTTCCAACATATTATTGCTAACGTCTAAATGTTCCAAATTCCCAAGTTGTCCTAAACTTTGAGGAAGAGTTGCATTCAATCGATTGCTTAAAACATCAAGAAATTTCAATGATGACAACTTCCCTATTGAGAATGGAATGGGACCAGAAATGAAGTTTCCAGAAAGGGAAAGGTATGCCAGATTTTTAAATTGGCCTAGTTTATCAGGTAAATGGCCAGAAAGTTTGTTAAATCCCATGTTTAATGACTCTAATGGATCCAAACTACATCTAGACAAACTTTCTATGATTTCTGATACCTCATGAACAATTCCATTATTTGACAAATCCAACTCCCTCAGATTGCAAAGACTTTCCAAATATTTTGGTACTATAATTTCAAGCAAGTTCCCTGAAAGATCAAGATGAGTAAGAGAGTTCAAGTTTCCAATGGCACTTGAAAAATTACCTTGCAGACCGACGCTACGAAGACCAAGAAATTGAAGCTGGTTTAAATTAGACAACCAGTTGAGTGTCGATGATGAAGAGAATGAATTCCAACTAAGATCAAGAAATTTGAGAGAAGACATGTTTTGAAAACCATTGGGAATCACACCTTCAACTCCATTAAGGGTAAGATCAATGGACACAAGACTACGAAGACTGAATATCCATGGAGGCACCAAAGACAACTTGTTGGCAGAAAGATCGAGAACAGCAAGAGATGTGTAATTAACACTGATTGGAGATGGATCATTATATAGATAGCATCCTGACAAGTGTAACTCTGCCAATAAAGGAAGTTTATTTGTTACCTGCAGCCAATCAGTTGCTTTACCAAGATCTGCATGACTCAAATCAAGATACTGCAGAGACGAAAGACCAGAAACCCATTGAAGAGTTTTATCTTCAAATAGGGAATTGTGTCCAAGATCAAGATAATGCAGTTTTGAGAGATTTCCAAGATTATGGGGAATTGCTCCTTGGAAATTTGCCCAAGAGAGGTTAAGATATATCAAACTCTTCATGGAACCAATGAATTCGGGCATTGCCAAGCCTCCAAAGTCGTTGTTGCTTAATTCTAGGAAACTGAGATGTTTCAACTCGATCAAAGAAGGATTTATTTTGCCTTCTAGTTTTGACCGAATGTAAACATCCCATTCAACATCCCTTTCAGCATGCGGCGCATGCACATCAGGTCTACTTGAAAGAAGCCCCAAATGCAGCTCTTTGACATGGCCAGTTAAGTTATTGCAGAAAACACCAAGCCATTCACAGCAATCCTCACCTTCAACCCAAGAAGATAGCCGGTTTGATTGATCAATAAGGTCTTGCTTGAACTTCAAAAGGGCTTGTCTCTCACTTTCAATGCAAAGCACATTGGAATTCCCATCGCAAAAGTTAATAATGGTGACTGCGATGACAAGAAGAAATCCAAATGAGGAAATTGTAACCGCTCTCATGGTTGCATACCGATCATTGCTACCAACACCTAATATATAAAGTTAAAGAAAAATATCTTCCATCACATCAAGTCAAGTCAAGCAAGTCTATGGAGTTTGAATTTTCCACAAAAACCAATTTCCAGCTTGAATTTTCCACGGAAAGCATTTATGGTCCGTTTAAATTCTACTATTGTAGAAAGAAGAACAAAAAAAACTAGACAAGTAAATCAACTCTACGGAGTTAGAATTTTCCACAAAAACCAATTTCCAACTTGACTTTTTCACGGGAAGCATTTATGGTCCATTTAAATTGCATATATGGTCCATTTAAATTCTACAATTGTAGAAAGAACAAAAAAGACTTAACAAGTAAGTCAAGTCAACCAAGTCTATGGAGAATTTTCCACAAAAACCAACTTGAATTTTCCACGGAAAGCATTTACGGTCCATTTAAATTCTACAATTGTAGAAAGAAGAACAAAAAAAGACTTGACAAGTAAGTCAAGTTCACGGTCAAACAATTAACTCTTTATGTCTTAGAAAACAGAAAAAAAAAAAAAATTACAAAAAAATAAAATTACAAAAAATTTAGAGAAGCTAAGACTCTTTTTCCTTATCATTTTTATGCTATAGTTACTTTCTTTTTTTCTTTTAAATCAAGTTTTAATATATGTATGGCGCCTAAAATTAAGAAATTTGTCAAAAAAAGAATATTAATTGAAATATAAAAGTGGTTTTATATAAAAATCTATGAAAGTAAAACGTTTAATTTTGCAAATTACAATTTCAGTTTTATCTTTCATAGTTAACACAATTATTTTTTTATCCATTAACCTTTAATACAATTTTAATTACCAAATATTAGTATGATTTTCACAATTCATAATTATAGGTGTTAAAATTTGAATTTTAAATTTATTGAATGTTATATTTTAAAAATAATTGTACAAATCAATTAAATTGAATTTTAAATTTTTAAAACAAGATTTCAATGCGTGATTTGATTGTACTTAGTATGATCATATAGTATCACCAAACCCTTTTTTTTATATCCAACTAGCAATGGAACTAACCCCTCATAGAAGCCATGGGAAAAAAATTCTTTTAAATTATAAAGAGAGAATTTACAAATTTTAATAACGTGTTGTATTTTGATTGATTGAATCTACATTTGATGTAATAAAAAATGTAATATTTTTTTTACATAATTGAACGATATTAATTTAAGTAATTATAATTTTATTATTTCGTATTAAATGATATATGAACTCGAGTTGTATAATTTAAATGATATATATTTAAATATAAAAGTGTTAGGCTAGTTTTGTTTTGCCTTATACCACCAAGCAAATGGGGTATTAGAATTTTGACAGGCCTAAACAACCCTGCTGCTGCTAATAAACAAAATAAAGCCTTCCCCTTCTCCCTCCTTCCTACAAATATCTTCTACATCTATTTTTCCTCGCCATGCTCTCATCAACCTCTCTTAAACCCATCGCCAATTGCCAAAATCCTTTATTTTCTTCATTTTTGAACCAAAACCATCTCTTTTTTCCCTTCACCTCCATTTCCCACCTTATAAAACACATCTCAGCGATTCTAATCCCCAGCAACCCCCCAAACCTCTACAGCAACAACTTTACTAACCTTTTCGGCCACCCCCATCTCCATTGCCTGCCCGATTCCGTTCGCTTGACCCATGAATAAGAGTCCTCGACTATGTTCTGTTAATTGTGATCAAGCATAATTCAAGTATCATGCGATGGAAATAAAATTGTGATCCAAGTATAATATAAATGAAATTGATCAGTTCCTCTCCTAACCAAAAATGTATAATCTGATAAAACATGACACTGAAGCAAATTTTCCTTCAGGAGTGCCTCAAATTTCTATTGTAACGTACATTAGCAGTGACTAACAAAGTGGACAGAGTCCAAATTGCCATGTAGAAACATTAAAAAAAAAATACAGTACTTCATCATTCCCAGGTTCTCCATCAATTTCTTTTGGCTGAACACAGTCTTCGATCACAACTGGTTGCAAAGTCCTCCCACTCTCTGAGCCAGCTTTTTCCATCTCCTTGACAACTCTTATCCATCCACTACTTTACCAAACACAACTTGCTTTCCATCAAGCCATGGAGTCTTCTCCGTGCATATAAAGAATTGGGAACCATTGGTGTTTGGTCCTGCATTGGCCATTGACAAACAACCAGGTCCGGTATGTGTAAGCTTGAAATTCTGATCTGCAAATTTCATGCCATAGCTTGCTTCTCCTCCAGGGCCATTCCCCTTTGTGAAATCTCCACCTTGACACATGAAGCTCGGGATGATTCGGTGAAATGCTGAGCCTTTACAGTGCAATGGCTTCCCAGACATTCCGTAACCCTTTTCCCCAGTGCAGAGTGTTTGCAATTATATCGTGGGCTAACACAGTCAATTAATTAATCCGGATTTAGTTCAATTAATGTCAAATTACAAATAATTATAGTGGTATCATATTGTAATATATTCAAACATATAGTACGATATTAATTAAGTATGATCCCAGTTTAATTTTGTATTTGAATCATAATGTGATGGATCAATTTTGACTAATATATATATATATGTGAAGCCGGTCTATTAGATTTTATAACTTTAATTTGATAGGTAAATAGTAGTTCTCTCTTTTTTTATTATGCAAGTCGTTGATTGAGCTCGATAGGCAGCATAAAAAAGCTCATGATGGTAAAAACACATCCATGGGCTTGGATTTAGGGGGATTGAGTTCTCTTCCACATTAAAAACAGTTTTAGTTATAAATTATGATAGTGATTCGGCGAGCTTTCAGCCAAATTCAATTAGAGCTTCATCTGATTCAAAATTGGGTCCAAATTGCCTTGGCAATGGCACATATTGCTCAAGGAAAAGCTGGTTAATATTCTACTTTCACGAAAAAGGATGTGGTGAGATATGGACAGGAATCTTATAAATTCCAAAAAAATATTTTCTTTTATACCAAGAAAAAAAGAAATGAGAATACAAATTGGCGCAACGACCTTTATTTTCAAGTGTTCTTTTAAGCAAAAAGGAAAGTAAAACAACTACTAATATATGATTAATATAGATGTTAACTCTTTATGAATTCAAACTAACTAGAAATTGTTATCATATATATATATATATATATATGTATGTATGTATGTATACATGGAAGAATGAAAATTTGTAGAAATGTTCAACTAGTATGTAATATTATTGTTGGCGAAAATTATAATAGCACTAAACTTTGATTGTGCATCAAGATTTACAAATTCACAGACAATATCCAGTAAAAAATTTGGTCCTCCTCCACTATCTCAATTGAAAAGGGAGAAGAAAGGAAAAAGAGAAGAAAAAATATTGGGGTTTGCACCCAAATATTCACCAATAAGGAGTTGCACTCTTAGATTTACTTAGAAGCTTCTCCAAATAATCAGCTCCTAGATCCTCAAACACCAAGATATTTTCCATCCCCATTTCCTTCTTTCTTGATCTTCATGTTCCATGATCTTTTGCACTTCATGGAGTACCTTTTCTCAATTGTCAAAGTAGGTTAACAACTTTCTTCAAATCCATAGTTCATTTCTTGAAGTGAATCATAAACTGTATCTGTAAACACTCTAATTTGTTCGGGCCCAGGCTCGGGCTCATTGAGCTTGATTCAACAGGGACTGAGCCTCATCCCATTGGGCTTAGCTCAGTTCTGGCCCAATTTTAGTTTTAATTTTAATTTTAAGTTATTATTATTATTATTATTATTATTATTTTATTATTTTCGTTATTTTATTTTTATTTTTATTCGATCCGAAAAGTAAGTTTTAATTTCTGTTTCCTTCTAAAACAGTTTCTGGTAGAGTTGGACTGGGATTCAAAGATTGAATCCCAGTCAAATAGGGAATAAGTATTGATTAAAAATTGTTTTTGATTAATGCCTATAAATAGAGGCTAAAACAGGAATCAGAAAAAAATCAGAGAGGGATCAAAGGGAAAAGAAACAAAGAGGTGAAACAGAAGCTAAAAGTGTTTAGAGGCAGTATAGAATTTTTAGAATTTTTTTTTGAATTTTTGGACTTTTTTCTGAAAAATTTCTGAAAATTTTCCAGAATCCAACGAAATTTTTCAGTGAACTTTGAATTTTTCGATGAGTTTTCTGGCTAGATTTGAAGATTCCGATGGCTTTTTTCAGATTCTGGTAGAAATTCAACCAGAATATGGGATTGTTTAGAGAGAATGAAGAGAAAAGAGGGAAAGGAGAGAGAGAGGGAATGAGCCATCTACGAAAAAAACAGAGGTTAGAGCTTTTTATATCATGCTAAAATGACGTCATTTTTGCATTAGTAAACATAGAGGATCCGCGTGTTTTGCCAACATGCAACCCGACCCGTAGCGCACCCGAACCAGCGACCCGCTTCTTCGCCTGGGTTCCAGCCGTGACTCCGAGCTGCACGTTTGAGTTGTGATTTCTATCTTGAGCCAAGCTGTTTCCCAACCTAAGTCGAGTCATTTTCAAATTTTTTTTGGTATTTTCTTATTTATTTTATTTAAGTATTTTATTTATTTGTTTTTTTTGTTTTTTAATTATTAAATTAAAATAAAGTAAAATAAAGTAAAAATAAAATTTTAGGAATAAATATTAATTATCCAATGATGAAATTTATAAAAATTTCAAATGGTAAATTTTTATAAAATTCATAGGTGAAAATTTTTGTTTAAATTTAACCCAAATGGTGGAATAATTTAGATAAGGTTTCAATAAGAATAATTAATATTTATTTTCAATCAAAAAAAATAAAAAAATATATAAAATATAATAAAAAATATAAAATTTTGAAATTAAATATAAATTATCAAAGGATGAGATTTTTAAAAATTTCAAATGATAAATTTTATAAGAATTCTCTAGGTGAAAAATTTCCTCTAAATTTGACCCAAATGGTGGAATAATTTAGATAAAATTTCAATATAAATAATTGTATTCTTTTCCAAATAAAATTTTGATTGGAAATATGTAATAATTATCCGAGGATGAGATTCTTAAAAATTTCAAATGGTAAATTTCTAAGAAATCTCTAGGTGAGAAATTTTCTCTAAATTTGGCCCAAATGGTGAAATAGTTTAAATGAAAATTTTCAATAAAAGTAATTGTCATATTATTTTCTTTCCAAAGAAAAATAAAAAGAATTTCTAAATAGGCCTAAATGGTGAAAAATTTTAGAAATTCAAAAAGAGAGAATATTTTTAATTTGGCCCAAATGGAGGAATAATTAGATATGTTTTTGACTAAAAAATAATAAATAAATATTTTTTCAACGACGAAGCCTCTTCAAGAAATCAAATTGGATTCTTGAATATTCTTGAGGTGAAAAAATATTTTTTTAAGAATTCTACCAAATTAATGGAAGAATCTCATAAATATTTCAACTTAAAATTTGAAACCATTAGACTCAATACTTTAGGATAAATTTGAAATAATATGATACCATCTTTCGGATTGGCATATGGGATGCTATAACCTTCTTCACATGTAACCGAACTCCTGAACTCTATTCTGGTTAGTAGACCTGAACCTATTCTTTTAAGGACCCTTCGTCAAGCTTAGGAGCTCTTTAAAGGGATAGATTCCTTAGCTGACCAATCACACCTAGTAAAAAAGATTGGTGGCAACTCCATTTATTTGTTAAGTCTAGCTATAGATTTTCGAATCTATAGGTTATGACCATTTGATGACTCTACTAGGAACTGCTAGAACGTCAAGCCATAATTTTTGAATTTATCTTATCTTTTGAACTAATGGTTTTAAGTTATTTGTTTACTAACGTTTTTTCTCTTGTTTTTGTCTGATTTATGGGGATGATTACCATATGTTCCTTCACACACACTATCACATGCATTTGTATTGCATAAGCTCTATACCTGGGCTTTGTCCCTCTTAGGAGGGAATAAAGTGCCTACGCTCTCGTGAAATGATAATCTCCGTAGTGGCTAGTGAAATACTCCGACTTAAATTGAATCCTTTCCGTTGGTAGCCTGTGATGGGTGAGGATTGGACTGCCTTACTAGTTTGTGATGGATAATAATGTAAGGAACAATTTGAGAACCTTTAGTGGTTAAAACCACCTAACCCTGTATATAGTTTACCCTTAAAAAGCCAACCTTAAGATAGAGCCCTTCCTACCTATCAATAGATATAACCTAAAATTAGGACACAAGAAGGAACAGTTCATTATCTAACCATTTTTGGTTGTTTTTATGCATTACAACATGCATCCTCATGTTTTAAGCATTATTATGTTACATCATTCTATGCATCATTTCCATCCTCATTATATCATATCATTTTATGCATCATTTTCATAATCATGTCTAACACCATCATTTGCATATAGAAAATATTTACCACATATCAGTTATTGATAAATCAGATCTCTCATTTACATCCATAAAAAGTCAAATGCAACCAAAGTCTACATTAGTTCATCATGAGTTTGCCCAGCAACTGAAAATTAAGTCAGAGGAAGGTTAAAGAAAATAAGGAAATTGCTTGCCTGAAGGTTTTATTTCCTCATTACCAGAGAAAGTTCACTTCAAGCTACAGTAAAATGATCTAGCTGACTTAAGCAGTGTTTGAGGATGCATGAATAGGATAAGGCATGAGGCATTTGAGAACATATATAGAGATATAGCTTCACTACTTCAGGGAAGTGGACAATAATTTGATTAGGGCTATCATCCAATTTTGGGATCCTTCTTATAGATTTTTCATCTTTAATGAAGTAGATATGATGCCCACAATTTAAGAGTATATGGTTTTACTTTGCTTCGATCTACCAAACCCAGACAATATTTACTGGTCCAATAAGGTGGGCTATCGTAAAAAGCTAGTGCAAATGCTTGGACTTAGTTTGCTTCAAGTCGATTCATGTGTCAAGATAAAAGGATGAAAGTAAGGCTATTCCATAAAGTTTTTTACGAGATTTCATCTAGGGGCACATAGATGATGATAAGGGATTAGTGGCTATGGCTATAGTTTTATATGGATTGGTGATCTTTCTGAAAGTCATCGGATATGTTGATGTCACAGTGGTGGATTTTATTGATCAGTTAGTATATCAGATCAATGCAGCACTAACCATTTTGACAGAAACCATCCAATCTCTAAACTTTTGTCGCATAAATGGAAAAGGCTGATTTAATGGATGTTTACAGTTGCTATATATATGTATAAAGAGTCACATGAAATGTAAAAAAAGTCAATTTTACAAACCATACCTTCGTTCCAGCATCCCTATCAAGGAATTCTGTTACAGCACATAGCCTCAAGCAAAATTAAAAGAAGAATGGGTTTCTTATTTTTGAGCCTTTGATAGTCCAAGGATAGTTTGAAAAGCATCTTTGATGTGTCATGATACAGTATTATACAGTTGTGAAAATCAGCCATGGGTGTTCTTATTAGGCTTATGGGGTGCTGTTACTTATGCCCTAACTTTGGTGAAAAGACAATCCGAATATGAGCAATTCATTTCAAAAACTTATGGACTTAACCAGTGAGAGTTCTCATTCACTGATAAAAGGGCATATAGAATGGTTGAAAAGATCAAGAAGGTATGGAAGTAAACCACCAGGGTTAACCAAGGGAGGCTTACTTACAACGTCACCCCAAAATATAGTGTATGGCATGTAATGAGGGAAAAAGACATTGTGCTTCCTAGTGAACAAATAGGGCATTCCCCAAAACCTATTCTTCAGGATCCTTTGCTTAAAATGGAAATAGCTAAGAGAAAACTCCAATCCAAGAAAAAAGAGTTGGAACAAGAAAATAAGTGATTGAAATTAGAAATAGAAGAGAGTCTACGACTTCAAGAATTGAAAATTCAGAGCTTGACAGAGCAAAAAGATCAGTGGAGAGCTTATTTAATGATCTAGATATGACACATTCATCAGTCACACTTGAGCTTGCTTGACTTTTAAAAAAAAAATGAATTGCTAAAAGTAAGGGTGGAGGAAGAAAAAAAGGCCACTGCTAGGCACATAGACATAACCAAATGTTACAAGAGATAGTGGATCGATTCACAACACAAGTAAAAGCCTTGTCTGATGAGTGCAGGAGACAAACTCAACAGAGTGGGCTATGGAAAGACATGTGCATAGAAAAACAAGTGCATCTAAGGCATTTGTTTAATCAGTTATACGTTGCCGCAGACAAAGCATCAGAAATGGAAGAAAAAGTGAAAAATTTGAAGGCTGTGGTGTAACCAGTGGGAGTCCATGGACAACAATTGCTTGATTTCCTAGATGAGGCACAAAATCATTTCCAGCAAGCTAAGATGTTTATAAGAAGGCATTATAAATAAAGGATGATGTTTAGGACTTTAAAATATTGTTTTGACTTTATTAGGGTGTAATTTTGAAATTTTATTTAATAAAGTTTCAAATGGAGATTTCTTTTATCAATATTGATGATGTGACAAAATTAGTATATTTCATGCATACATTTGCATATCATACATAAAATACATAGTTTCTAATAATCATATAATTATGGTACTCAAGGTTCAATGATAGCTTCGTCCAGTAAAAACCCTACCCGTCGATATAACACTAGAGCCAGAGCCAAACAAATGGAGCAAGAAAACTTTCACCGATTTAAAAAATTGGAAAAAGCTCAAGAAAAGATTGAGAGTGAGTTGGCTAAGATTCTGAATGCTCTCAATAAGTTGAATAAAGGGAAAGGGGTAGAAGAGAACACAAGCCAACAAGACCTTTCATCATAAGAAGTGACTGACCCCTTATATCCACTTGGTTTTGGTCCACCTCAAGCTCCGTCCACACAAGAGGTTCCACCACAACAATTCACATACCTTACATATCTTAAAATGCCATCAGCCTCCAATCTAAGGCATTTTCATAGCTATGTGAATCCTGTCTTTACTAAAAAGGTAGTATAACCAATTCAAGTCCCTGATTTGGATGAACTGAAAGAAAAAGATAAGAAAAAGATAAAAGTGAAAGCTCAAGAAGATTCCAAAATCAGTATGCTAGAACAAAGGCTACGGGTTGTGGAAGGAATTAGTTTTTATGGTTCAGTTGATGTTGCTGGGCTTTGCTTAGTCCCTGATGTGGTCATTTCTCTTAAGTTCAAAGTATCAAAATTTGAAAAATATGATGGTACAAAGTACCCAAAAATTCATATTACCATGTACTGTCAGAAGTTGGCAGCTTATGCTCATAATAAAAAGCTACTAATGCATGTTTTTCAAGACAACCTTACTGGTTCTGCTGCTAGGTGGTATGTCTAGTTAGACAGAACTCGCATCCATTTCTAGAGTGACATGGCCCATGATTTTATCAGTCAATATCGACATATCATGGATTTGGCCCCTGATCGTTTGTCTTTGCAAATATGAAAAAAAAAAGGCAAATGAATCATTCAAAGAATATGCTCAGAGATGGAGAGATGTAGCTTCTTAGGTGTAACCTCCTCTAACTGAAAAGGAAACTACAGTGTTATTTGTTAACACTATAAAATTTTTTTATTACGAAAAGATGATAGGGAATGCAATAAAGAATTTCACCAACATGGTGATCTTGGGTGAAATTATTAAAAGTGCCATAAAAAATGGTAAGTTAGAAGGAGAGGAAGCATCTACTAAAAGGGCTTAAAAAAAAAGATATTGAAACTCAGGCTGTGAGCTTTGATAGACAACAGTTCAGGGGTTATCAACCCTACGCACCACAGAGCTACTCTCAGAATTATTCCACTGTGAATAATGCTTACCAATACCAACCAAATCCACAGTCACTCTATTCCTTAACCCATCGATCCATTTTTAGACCACAGACTGTCATATATGGTTCTAATGCTCAACCTTCCCCTAAGCCTCAAATTCGTCCGGCTGGTCCTATGAGTGGTTTATTAGCGCATCGAATTACTCATGAAAAACTCGTATTCGATCTAATTCCCATGACATATATAGAATTATATCGAGAGCTCTACAACAATCATCTAGTTGCTCTTAATCGAGTAGAGCCACCTAAGCCACCATATCTCAAATGGTACGATCTCACAGCTCATTGTGAATATCACTATGGGGTTGTTGGTCATTCCACTGAAAATTATACTGTCCTGAAACATAAAGTGCAAAAACTGATCAACGATGGAATGGTCAATTTTAATACAGGAAGTGAAGCTTCAATGTTAGTGGCAATCCTTTGCCTAATCATCATGTGAATGCTCTAAGTGATGAACGGGGGCATTATCTGAAGGAAAAAGTGGTAGAGGTCAAGACCCCTCTCAGTCAGCTATTTGATATTTTATGAAAAGCTGACATGATACAACTAATTAGTCCATATACTTTTCATGGAGCATGTATAGCTGATAAAAGCTGTAAGTACCATAGTGGGACATCTGGTCACTCTATTGAAACTTGTGAGCAATTTGGTCAAGAAGTGCAAAAACTCATGGACTCACACCAGATTAAATTCTATGAAGAAGATTAGGATTCAAAAAATGTTGAAGTCTTCATGACTGACCAGCCACCAAAACTATTTCCAAAACCATTAACAATTTATTATGGGAATAAGCCAAGGTCGATCGTAGACAAGTTCACCCCTAGGCTAGTAACTTTCAAAGTCCCTGCTCCATTCCCTTACTAGAGCAATAGAGCAGTGCCATGAAAATATGGCTATGACACAATAATTCAGGGGCAAGAAGAGAATGTCTCTAAGCTTGATACTGCCAATATAACTGGTGTGAGAGGTATCACCAGAAGTGAAAGATGTTATACTCTAGAAATATTAGAAAAGGGCTAGAAAAGAAAAGGCCAAGGTAAGTGAAGAAAGGAATAACCCTGAAGTGGTGTCTAAAAAGGATTGTCCAAAATCAGTGTCGAAAAAAGAAGCTTGTGAATTTTTGAAACTGATAAAACATAGTGAATACTCAGTTGTGGAATAGTTAAATAAGATGTCGGCATGTATCTCATTATTATCATTGTTATTGAATTCAGAACCACATCAAAATGTCCTACTGAAAGTGTTGAATCAAGCATATATGGCACATAATGTGTTTGTTGAATATGTGAACCATTCGGTTGGAAATCTGATCAGGTCAAATTACATATCATTTGATGATGATGAGATTCTTCCAGAAGAAAGGGGAAGCACCAAGGCTCTGCATATCACTGTTAAGTGCAAGAGCCATATTATAGCCAAATTCCTAATCGACAATAGTTCTACTATCAATGTCATACATATGTCAACTTTGGCAAGGCTACCTATTGATTATTCCCATATGAAAGACAGTCAAATGATCGTTAGAGCATTTGACTGGCCTAGACAAGAAGTTTTGAGAGATATAGAGATGCCCTTACAAATTGGGCCATACACCTTTAATGTAAAATTTCAAGTGATGGATATCTCTCTGTCTTATAGCTACATGTTGGGAAAGCCATGGATTCATATGGTTGGTGTTGTTCCTTCTACCCTGCACCAAAAGATCAAGTTCAATGTGGAGGGGCAGTTGGTAATAGTGTTTAGAGAAGAAGACATGCTGGTAACTCAGCCTTTGAATACTCCGTATATGGAAGCTGCTGAAGAAACAATGGAATGCTCTTATCGATCCTTTGAGTTAATCAACTCTATGGGTGAGGGACCCAAAAGTCAACATTATTCAAAGATAGTGAGATGTCAGGTCATCAATAAATG
Source organism: Durio zibethinus (assembly GCF_047325235.1). NCBI lineage: Eukaryota > Viridiplantae > Streptophyta > Magnoliopsida > Malvales > Malvaceae > Durio > Durio zibethinus. Next base: position 1,439,161 of record NC_143173.1, on the reverse strand, counting down.
TTGGTATCTTGGAATGGGATTGGGCAAAAATTTACAAGGGATAAGAGAGCCTCTGACAACAATGGACAACAAGGAAAGATTGGGCCTTGGTTATGAGGTGGAAGACTGGGAAATTGAGGGAAGACAAGTTAGCAAGACAGCAATGATTATCCCATATTTATATGAGACTTTCAAGCCTGGAGGGTTCCTGTACCCAACTGTAAAGGAAAATTTAGAACGAAGCATGGAAGAAACATTTGCTAATTTTTTCATTCGTGTAATTGAGGACAAAAGTGGGAATAAGAATGAAACATGGGTTTGTCCTTGCCTACCAGATTACAAGCTGAACAACTGAAACATTATTGAGATGCCTGCTATGCTTGATACCAGTTCAATGTAATTAAACATTCCAATAGCTTATGCCCAAAGCCTTGGGGTGGTCTTTCTTATTTGAGCCCTTTATCTATTATTATTTTAATAAACTTAGGAAGGATGCATTTTCATTCATTTCTTCTAGTACTTTCATTTTTTTGTTTTCTTTTTTTTTTTCATACATTTCGCCAACACATCCCATTTAATTAAATTTCAGGTCCTTGAATGAACAGAAAAATAATAATGATAACGATCAAGGGGTTAATTTTGAAAAATCAATTAATACTGATGCACTTGATAATGAAGATGATTCTGAAGAATATATTATTTCTCCAGACCTAATGAGATTGATTGAGCAAGAAAGTAAACCAATTGAGCCCCATCAAGAGATGAACGAATTGGTGAATTTAAGAAATGAAGAGAATAAGAAAGAGGTTAAGATTGGCACATCATTCTCGTCGACAGATAAACAATGATTGAAAAATCTACTTTAAGAATTCGTAGATGTGTTTGCTTGGTCTTATCAAGATATGCCTGGGCTCAATACATAAATAGTATAGCATAAATTACCTTTGAAGCCAGAATGTAAACCAATCTAACAAAAATTGAGACAGATGAAGCCTAAAATGTTACTAAAGATTAAGGAAGAGGTGAAAAAATAATTTGATACAGGTTTCTTACAAATGGTCAAGTATCCAGAGTGGGTAGTCAATATAGTACCAGTTTTTAAAAAAATAATAAAATACGAATGTGTGTAGACTATCATGATTTAAATAAGGCTAGCCCAAAGGATAACTTTCTTTTACCTCATATTGACACACTGGTAGACAACACGGCCAAGCATTCAATGTTCTCTTTTATGGATGGATTTTTAGGATATAACCAGATAAAAATGGCTAGAGATGACATGGAAAAGACCACTTTCGAGACTATGTGAGAGACCTTTTGCTATAAAGTCATTCCTTTTGGGTTAAAGAATACTGGGGCAACATATCAAAGAGCCATGGTGATGCTTTTTCATGACATGATGCATAAAGAGATTGAGGTGTATGTAAATGATATAATTACAAAATCTCGAGAAGGTGAAGATCATGTCACCAATCTTAGAAAGCTATTTGAGAGATTGAAAAAATTTTAACTCAAGTTGAATCCAGCTAAGTGCACCTTCGGGGTAAAGTCAGGGAAGTTGCTAGGTTTTGTGATCAGTGAAAGAGGGATTGAAGTTGATCTAGATAAAATATGGGCCATTCAAAATTTGTCACCTCTCAGCACACCAAAAGAAGTTTGAAGTTTTTTGGGTAGATTGAACTATATATCTCGGTTTATCTTTAAACTTACTTACAAATATGATCCCATATTTAAGCTTCTTCACAAGAACAACCCTGAAGAATGGAATGAAGAATGCCAAATGACTTTTGATAAAGTAAAGCAATACTTGTCTAATCCTCTAGTGTTGGTGCCACCTGTTCCAAGAAAGCTCTTAATCTTATACCTCACAATATACGAGAATTCAATGGAATGTGTGCTGAGGCAGCAAGATGAGTCTAGCAGAAAGGAAAAAGCTATTTACTATCTGAGTAAAAAATTTACAGAATATGAATCCAAGTACTCTTCATTAGAAAAAAATGTGTTATGCATTAGCTTGGACTGTTAAAATATTTAGACAATATATGCTCTATTATACCACATGGCTCATAGCAAAATTGGATCCAATTAAATACATATTTGAAAAGCCCTTTTTGTCTAATAGAATTGATAGATGGCAAGTAATGCTCTCAGAGTATGATATTGTGTATGTAAACCAGAAAGCAATTAAAGAAAGTGTCATAGCCAAGTTTCTCACAGATCGTGTTACTGAAGGTTATGAGCCGAGGAAATTGGAATTTTTTGATGAAGATTTGATGATTGTTTCTCAGCTAGAAAGGGAAGGGTATAAAGAGTACCATTGGAGAATGTATTTTGATGGAGTTACCAATGCCTTGGGACATGAAATTAGGGTAATTTTGATTTCTCCAGATGAGCAATACTATCCCATAACAGCGAAGTTGAATTTTAATTACACAAATAATATCGCTGAATATGATGTATGTGTCATGGGTTTGCACACTACTATAGACAGAAAGGTTAATGCATTGAAGGTATTTGGAGATTCAGCTCTAGTTATATATCAATTGAAAAGAGAATGAAAAATGAGAGATTCAAAACTCATTCTATATCGTAAGTATATTCTAGAGTTGATCAAGCAGTTTGAATATACTCAATTTGATCAATTGCCTCGAGAAGAGAATTTGATTGCTATGCCTTGGCTACTTTAGCAGCAATAGTTCGAATTAGTGATAATGTTGACATCCAACCTATCAAGTTAGATGTCAAAAACATGTCGGCTCACTACTCTAATGTAAAAAAAGAGGATGGGAAGCCCTGATATTATAATATCTTACAGTACATTAAAAATCAACAATACCCTATCCAAGTAACAGAGAATGATAAAAGGGTCATCCGAAGACTAGCCATGAATTTTTTCATAGATGGAGATATTTTTTACAAAAGAAGCCATGACCAAGTATTATTAAGGTGTGTAAATAAGGCTGAGGCTAAAAAAATTATTGAAGAGGTACATGATGGAATATGTGGGGCACATACCAATGGACATATGATGGCAAGATAAATCATGAGAGCAGGGTACTATTGGTTGACAATAGAGAGTGATTACATTGACTATGCTCGAAAATGTCACAAGTGCCAAATCTATACTGATAAGATTCATGCTCCGCCATCTGTATTACATATTTTGGCATTACCCTAGCCATTTTCTACGTAGAGCATGGATGTTATTAGTCTTATTACCCCAAAAGCTTCTAACAGGCATAGGTTTATTTTTGTGATGATAGATTATTTCACAAAATGGATGGAAGCAGCATCATTTGAAAGTGTGACACGATCTATAGTTTGTAAGTTTATAAAAAAAAATCTTTGCAGATATGAACTTTTAAAGAGAATCATTTCAGACAATGCAAAAAATCTGAATTGTAAGATGATGAAAGAAATATGTATCAAGTACAAGATTAAGCATCATAATTTAACGCCATACCATCCTAAAATGAATGGGGCAGTGGTGGCAGCTAATAAAAATATAAAAAAAATTCTTGAGAAGATGACTGAAACTTATAAAGATTGGCATAAGAAGTTGCCATTTGCATTGCATGCTTATCAGACATCAATGCATATCTCTACTAGGGCAACCCCATTTTCTTTGGTTTATGAGATGGAAGTCGTATTGCCCGTGGAAGTAGAGATCCCATCCTTGAAGGTTTTAAAAGAAGTTGAACTATAGGAGACTGAGTGGATTCGAGAACGCTATGAACAGTTGAATCTCATTGAAGAAAATAGATTGATAGCGTTATGCCATTGTTAGCTATATCAAAGACGAATGATGAGGGCTCATGACTAAAAGGTCCGACCTCATCGTTTTTGAGAGAGAGAATTGGTCTTAAAAAGAATTCTTTCAAATCAGCATGATAATAAAGGGAAATGGACCCCAAATTGGAAAGGGCCATATGTGGTGAAACGGGCTTTCTCGGGTGGAGCATTGATACTAGCAGAGATGGATGGAAATAATTTGTCTCATCCTGTAAATTTTGATGTTGTGAAGAATTACTATGCTTAAAAAAAGAGAGAAAAAATAAAAAATAAAAAAAATGAAAAAGAAGGACTCAAGGCGAAAACTCAAAAAAGGCGATTTGAGTCATAGGGGGCATCTAACTTGAAAACCAAAAAAGGCAACTTAGATGAAGAGAATACAGCATCGAATTTGAAAGTTCATTGGCATGGAGGCTAGCATATTCTGAGGAGCTTTAAGTTGTTAAGTGCATCAGATGGTTGAGTTTTCAAAGGGACTTTGAGATATGTTATCATGGTCGTTTGATTATTCATTTTTGGGCTTTACCTTCCCTATACCCATTTTTGTAATTTTTTTCATTGCCTAGAGTTTGTCAGCAGCATTTTTGCTAATAAAAGATATTCTACTTTATTCTTTGTGTGTCTCTACTGTTGATTATTTCCTAACCATCCTTATTCTTTTCTTCTTAATACCTTGCAATGGAAGAAATGTGTGAATGCATTCTTACTTTTTGAGATTGAAATAATGATTGATAAATAAATAATGGCATGAAAGATTTCTACATTACATTGGAAATGTTAACAGTGATAAAGGCAAATTTGAGATGTTCAGTTCCTAATAAGGACACATATTTGGAAAGAAATTTCTTGCAAAAAGAACGTGAGAATTAAATGATTACGAGTTACGCTGACTTGATCTTTGCAGAACAAAGGGTTCGAGGCCAAAGAAAAAGCTTGAGAAACTTGGGTACCATAATTAAATGGGAATTAATTAGCTAGCATTTGCATAGCATGCATTGAATTTTACACACATTGTATTTTGCATAGCATATACTGTATTCAAGCAAGCATAGTGCATAAGTTCACAAAGCAAAGGTATTCTAGGATCCCCACATGGAGAAAATAGATGTAAAGACTTTTTGATTTTTTAATTTTCGTTTGAGAAAAAGTTTGTGAGGTAAGTTTTTAATCTTTGAAAAAGGATGTCTCTTGGTATCAGGATCGATTTGCAAGACCTTTGGGTATAATTTCCTAAAATTCCTTCAAACATGATCTTTGACTCCTTTGGACATGATTGTCAAGGAGCATTTATTTTCCTAAGTTCGTTGCCTCTATTCAGATGAGCTATTTATTTTCTCAAAGTTTGTTGCCTCTATTCAGAGGAGCCATTTATTTTCTCTAAGTTCGTTGCCTCTATTCAAAGGAGCTATTTATTTTTTCAAAGTTTGTTGCCTCTATTCAGATGAGCCATTTATTTTCTCTAAGTTCGTTGCCTCCATTCAGAGGAGCTATTTATTTTCTCAAAGTTCATTGCCTCTATTTAGAGGAGCCATTTATTTCCTGAAAGGTCGTTGTCTCTATTCAGATGAGCCATTTATTTTTGAAGTCTGTTGCTTCTATTTAGAGGAGTTTTGTTTAAAAAAATAATAATAAAAAAATAAAATAAAAAAAGAGCATAAATTTGTTGGGATGACCATGAGCAGGGTGTCTACGTCTTTACACAATTCCTATTTCACAGAAAATGTGCAAAGAGAGGCAATTGTAGACACCTTAATTTGTCTGGACCCAAGCCCAGGCCTATTGGGCTTGATTCAACAGGGGCTTAGCTCAGTTCTGGCCCAATTTTAGTTTTAATTTTTAATTTTAATTTATTATTATGGTAGAATTCTTAAAAAAAATTCAACTTAAAATTTGAAACCATTAGACTCAATACTTTAAGATAAATTCGAAATAATATGGTACCATCTTTCGGATGGGCATGTGGGGGTGCTATAACCTTTCTCACATGTAACCGAACTCCTGAACCTGTTCTGGTTAATAGACCTAAACCCATTATTTTAAGGACCCTTCTTCAAGCTTAGAAGCTCCTTAAAGGAATAGATTCTTTAGGTGATCAATCACACCTAGTAAAAAAGATTGGTGGCAACTCTATTCATTTGTTAAGTTTAGCTATAGATTTTTGAATCTATATGTTATGACAATATCCATTGAAAAATTGAGTATCACATCGGACCTCGCATTGCGAGTGCAGCTTGATCATACGCTAACTGTAGCCTCAGCTATATCCAAGGTTCCAGGCCAAAGTCTAACACCATTCCTTATGGAATCCCTCATCTCAGCTGCTTATTTTCCCCATGGCCTCTTCCTAACTCCTCTATACGAAACCTCCTTTCCTGTCTCATCTTCGTTTGCATTCAAGTTCACTTAATGATCCTTTCTAAAACTATTAACGGATGTGGTATCAAAAGTGTTTTCCTATGCTTGATGTAGGACTCCCAAAGGAACATTTCTTGGGAGTCATTTCCATTGAAAGAAAGGGTTTGGTTATGGAGATAATTGAATGATTCTGGTGAGAATTTTTTTGAGAAATATAGGAAGAAGATGATTCAAGAGACAATTGGAGATTAAGGTATTGAAAAAACGAATAATCCATGTATGAAAAAGTAATTCTTATTATGGAAACGATTTTTCTTCAATCTTATAATTCTCTTTGATTTTGCTTTTTGGTTTTGGTCATAGGAAATGAAATTTGAAGCTTAGTGTTATATTTATAGTAATTAAAAGCTACGGAGGGAATGGCTACATTATTCAAATATTTATTTTAAAAAGGTAAAAAAAAAAAAGAAAGAACAAATTAAAGAAACGATGGAAAGAGAGTAAAATTATATGAACAAGTTATTAGCGTCGAACGTCATTATTGGGTCGTTAATAGTAGAATCAACAGCTGAGTCAAAAGGAATACTCATCGGGGCATGGTGGCCAGATCAAGTTAAAATTCTCTTACATCACCCGTGATGTTTCACTTTTATGTCCTGCCTATACCTTATATTTTTAGCTTATTAAAATTGTAAATCACTATGCTTAGAATGATCAATTACAATGTTAATTACCTTACATTGATGAACAAGATTTGATTAATATAGTCGGGTTATAGTTAAGTTTGTCGTAGTTTTATTTTTTATACAAAATAAATTATAATTTGAGAATTAAAAAAATTATAAGTGCATAAATTTAAATTTTAATCCGATTAGAAGAACTTTTTAAAATATCTATATAAATCAATTAGGTTAGACTTTGAGTTTATAAAAAGATTGCTTTATCTATATATATATATATATATCTATATATATATATGCTTTTCATTTAAATTATATGATATAATCATATTATTGACAAGGATTAATTTTAATTTTTCAAGTATCACTAATAAGTGAATGCTGTTAAAATAAAAATTTACCTATCTAATAATAACGTATAATATAAAAGAAATAATCAACATTTTTTAAAAATATTATTTTATGGTGTGATTTTAATAAAATAAAAAAGATATATTTTTACATTGAATAATTATTTCATATAATCCTTTGTTTATTAATTATGTCAAAATTTATCATAAATAAGTTTCTTAAACCAGCATAATTGATGTTATACTAACTTTTTGAATTGATAATAAGATGTAAAAAGTCAGTGGTCACTTTCTAGGTGCCATTATAGGTTGGTTTTACCTCTCCACTCAAGTGCCACCTTTTTTTCATTTTTTTTTCTTCAAATTCACACCCTACATAAGCATAACCTTCCAGCCTTAATTGGATGATTTGCCACTCTTTAATTAGTCTCTAATATTTTATTGGCCAAAAATTTGATTGTTCATATATGCATTGGTCATTATTTTATACACTTTTATCCATTACTAGAATTTGATCCCACTATTTATAATTATTTTTAATAAAAATAAAATAAAAATTTAACTTATGTAAATCTATCAAAATTAAAAAAATATTTAATTAAAACGCTACTAAATTAACGGCGTATCAAAGATATAAATACAGTTAATATAACAATATTTTTTAGATATAAAATTTTTCAAATACAAATATCGTTAATATAGTAGTGTTTTATAAAAAACGTCGCTATTTTTCGCAATGCATGTATAGGCGACATTCATACTAGCGCTTTTTACAAACGCTGTAAATTTTTTAGTGACGTTTATAAACGTCGCTAAACGTAAAAAAAAAAAAAAAAACTGATACTAAAAATTAAAACTCCTTAATGTACAAATTGAATCTTATAAATATATCAAAATTAAAAAATATTTAATTTATTATGGTCACGTTTTTTTCTGTTGGCTTTTTTTGCTATGATGTGTACATTTATTGTTTATTTTCAAATTTATAAATTATTTGATCAAATCTAAGATTTTTTTAATTTATTTTAAATCATAAACATTTTTCAAAACTTTTAGAAAAAGAGAAAGAAAAATGCGACTAAATTTTTTTATGATGATTTAGATTTAAAAGAAAATTACGACTAAAATTTTTTATGATGATTTAGATTTGCGTTTAATTTTTTAATTTTTTTGCCTTTTTATATTTTTATATTTATTATTATTTTCAAATTTTTGATAAATAGAATTAAAAAAATACATAAAATAGGGTAAAAAGACTATTAGGCTTGATTCATTAATGGGTTTGTAGGGTGGAGTGATTTGACAAAAACGGGCTCGTTAAATCCGGCCCATTTCCAAATACTTTTTTTTTCCCATAAACTCTACAATTTTTATATAGTTACAATAAAAGCTTTCAATTCCTTTGGATTTATAAAAATTTGTAGTTTTTGAAATTTTACTTCTGAATAACAAACCAAAATCATAAATAAGACTAGAATAATAAATATTTCAAATTAAATGACTTATAAAAAATTGTATCTTCAACTCATATTGAATTAAATTCAAACATACATGAGTCAAATACATTAACATAATTTATTTTATTTCAATAAATTACAACATGTAATACCACTTCTGAATCCGAATACATGGATTAAGTAAAGAATATGCAAATCAAGTTATTACATTACCAAACACACCGAAATGAGTTGCCAATACAAATAATTACATACCAATAGTAGCCCAAAACACGTATAACTTATCACCAATTTGCTCCAGTTTTTGATAATAAGCAAACCTCCAAGACCTGATGAAAAAGAGGGGAGCCACAACTCCCCAAAAACCCATCACAAATCCAAGCACTATGCTCACATAAAGCCAATTCACCTTAGATCTTTTCTTTCCTCCACTGCTACCTCCATTTGTAAAATCAGGCGTTTCGCCATTTCCGCTGCAAATTTTAGTGACTGGAGGTCCACAAAGGTGATTGCCAATGTACGAAGACCTGTCAAAGCTTTGGAGCTGGGTGCCCGATGGAATTTGTCCCGTCAAGTTGTTGTAGGACAAGTTCAAGTGATTCAAGAAATTCAAATTGGAGAAACTTGAAGGGATTTCACCATGGAGTCGGTTCATTGACAAGTCAAAAGATTCCAACACCTCCATATTGCCAATGTTCTCTGGTATCTTTCCTATTAGGAGATTCTTTGACAAATTTAATGACCGCAGCCCCATAAGATTTCCAAGTTCTTTGGGGATCTCTCCTGTGAGACTATTAACTGAAAGGTCTATGCTAGTAACAAGTCTAAGTGTGGTACTGTATTCATCCTCTCTTCCTCTTGTCACCAATAATGCATCCAAATAAAACAGGTTATCAAAGACTAATTCGAAAGCCCAGTAACTCAGGTGTTGGTCGGAGGGTTTTGTGGCCATGGCACTTAAGTTACTAAAACATTTTGGAATAGCTCCTGAAATGTTGTTATAACCAAGATCCAAGACCTGAAGAGAATTAAGAAAACATATTCGATCAGGAATATAGGCTTGAAAGTTATTTGTGCGGAGGTTTAGAACCACGAGTTTTGAAAGCTCGTCTCCAATCCATGCTGGAATACTTCCCGTCAAATGGTTTTCACTAAGATCAAGAATAAGCATATCAGATAAGTTATCCAATGTGGATGGTACTTCTCCAACTAGGTTATTGTTACGAAGGTTTAATAACTCAATAAGAAGCATAGATCCCAAGGATATAGGAATTGTCCCAGTTAGATTGTTGTTTCCTAAATTTAAGACTCGCAACCTTTGCAAATTTACCCAACAATCTGGAATTGCACCTGACAGATGATTTGATTCAATGTCAAGAATGCTCAAAGTTTCTAGTTTAGTTGGTGGGAAATTACAAAGAAAATTAGATAAGGATCCTGAAATTAGATTCTTAGACAAAAATAAAAACTCCAAATCAGAGGATGCCCGTGGCAATGGACCTGTGAATTGGTTGGATCTCAAGTCAACCATCGAACTCATCAATAAATATGAAATCTCCCCGCCTAGTTGGTTATGGGAAAGGTTTAGATATTCAAATTGAGTCGAAAGGTTCCAAAACCAAGTGGGAATGACACCTGAAATTTCAGCACTGGAGATATCTAAAAAAGACAAGTTCTTTTGGAATTGTAGCCACTGAGGGAATTGTGGACCAAGATGCCAGTTACCCAATCCAATACTTTTACAGTGAAAAGGAGGAATCCAACTTGGGTTTGGTTTAAACGTTAACACGTTGTTAGATGCCCAAAAAAATTTCAATCTCGTGAGATTAGAAAAGTGCATTTCTGATATATTTCCTTCCAACACATTATAGCTAACGTCTAAATCTTCCAAATTCCCAAGTTGTCCTAAACTTTGAGGAAGAGTTGCATTCATTCGATTGTATGAAACATCAAGAACTTTCAATGATGACAACTTCCCTATTGAGAATGGAATGGGACCAGAAATGGAGTTTCTAGAAAGGGAAAGGTATGCCAAATTTTTAAATTGGCCAAGTTGATCAGGTAAATGGCCAGAAAGTTTGTTAGATGCAATATTTAATGACTCTAATCGATCCAAACTACATCTAGACAAACTCTCTATGATTTCTGATACCTCATTATCAATTCCATTATATGACAAATCCATCTCCCTGATAGTGCAAAGACTCTCCAAACATTTAGGTTCTATAATTTCAAGCTGGTTATGTGAAACATCAAGATGAGTAAGAGAGCTTAAGTTTCCAATGGCACTTGAAAAATTACCTTGCAGGCCGGCACTGCTAAGACCAAGGAATTGAAGTCGGTTTAAATTAGACAACCAGCTGAGTGTCGATGAAGAGAAGGCATTCCTACTAAGATCAAGAAATTTGAGAGAAGACATGTTTTGAAAACCATTGGGAATCACACCTTCAACTCCATTAGAGCTAAGATCAATGGACACGAGACTAACAAGACTGAATATCCACGTAGGCACCGAAGACAACGTGTTTCTGGAAAGATCCAGAACAGCAAGAGATGTGTAATTAACACTGATTGGAGATGGATCATTATTTAGAGAGCATCTTGACAAGTGTAACTCCACCAAAGAAGGAAGTTTTTGCGTTGATTGCAGCCAATCAGTTGCTTTACGAAGATCTACTTCACTCAAATCAAGGTACTGCAGAGACGAAAGACCAGAAACCCATTGAAGAGCTTTAGCTTCAAAAAGGGGATTGTGTCCAAGATCAAGATAAAGCAATTTTGAGAGATTTCCAATACTATGGGGAATTTGTCCTTGGAAATTTGCCAGAGAAAGGTTAAGATATGTCAAGCTCTTCATCGACCCAATGAATTCGGGAATTGTCAGGCTTCCAAAGTCGTTGTTGCTTAAGTCTAGGAAACTGATATGCTTCAACTCGATCAAAGAAGGATTTATTTTGCCTCCTAGCTTTGACCGAAGGTAAGCACCCCATTCAGCAACCGGCTCATCCGCATCAGGTCCTTTTGTAAGAAGACCCAAGTGCAGCTCTTTGACATGGCCAGTCAAGTTATTGCAGAAAACACCAACCCACTCACAGCAATCCTCACCTTCAACCCAAGAAGATAGCCTGTTTGATTGATCAATAAGGTCTTGCTTGAAATTCAAAAGGGCTTGCCCCTCACTTTCAATGCAAAGGACATTGGAATTCCCATCACAAAAGCTAATAACAGTGGCTGCGATGACAAGAAAAAATACAAACAAGGAAATTGTAACCGCTTTCATGGTTGCATACTGATCATTGCTACCAACACATAATATATAAAGTTAAAGAAAAATGTTTTCCACCACATCAAGCGTAGGAAATTTCTTCGAAGACCTCCAATTTAAATTTCCAACTTGAATTTTCCACAAAAAGCATTCATATATATGAATGAAATTCGACGTATAGAAAAAACATAAAAAGAACTTGACAAGGAGATCAAGCCAACCAAGTCTACGGAGTAAGTCCCACGGCCAGCCAATTAACTCTTTAGGTCTTAGAAAAGAGGGAAAAAATGAAATAAAAAATGAAAAATTTAGGAAAAAAATAAAATTACATAAAATTGAGAGGAGTTAAGACTCCTTTTCCCTTTTTTTTTTTTGCTATATTATTTTTCTTTTTTTTTGTTAAATCAAATTTTGCTATATATGTTTGGCTAAAATTAAGCAAATTGTTGAAAAAAATATTAATTCAAATACAACACAGGTTTTATATAAAAATAAAGTTAAAATACTTTGTGTATGTGATTTCAAACGTTTAGTTTTGCAAAAATTTTAATTTATCTTTAGTAGTTAAAACAATTATTATTATTTTATTAATTTTTAATATAATTTTAATCACCGTTCATTAGCATCATTTTTTCAATTTATGACTAAATCTTAAACACGTAATGATAATCATAAATGTATTGAAAAACAACAAACACGAAACATAAATAGGCCAGTTGATCTATCCCGTACGAAGAAAGCTTGTGTGTCACGTCCTGGACCGGCACATCGGGCGCTCCGCACAGATTCTGACTTAAGTCTGGAGCCCGTGACATGTGGCCTATGTTTTCCAACTTTTCATAATAGGCTAACCACCTTGAAGAAAACTTATGACCACCAATTTCCAGCTTGAATTTCCCACAAAAACCTTTTTATGGTCCATTGAAATTCGACAATTCTAGAAGAAGAAAAAAAAACCTTGATAAGTAAGTTAAGTCCATCAAGTCCATGGAATAAGTCCCACAGCCGGGGCAATTAACTTTTTAGGTCTTAGAAAAGAGAAAAATAAATAAATAAAAAATTAAAATTTAGAAAAAAATAAAATTACAAAAAATTTAAGGAAGCTAAGACGCTTTTTTCTTATTATTTTTTGCTATAGTTTTTTTTTTTGTTAAATCAAAATTTTGCTTTATATGTTTGGTGCCTAAAATTAAGAAAATTATTGAGAAAAGAATATTAATTCAAATAGAAAACATGATTTTATATAAAAATGAAGTTATATAAAAATCTATGAAAGTAAAACGTTTAATTTTGCAAATTAAAATTTCAGTTTATCTTTCATAGTTAACACAATTATTTTTAGCTAATTAAAAATTGTGTAAATCACTATGCTTGTTCAATTACATAGTTAATTAACTTATATTGATGAACATGATTTGACTAATATAGTTGGGTTATAGTTCAGTTTCCCGTAATTTTATTTTTTATGCCAGCTAATTCACTTGTTAGGTCTTAGAAACGAGGAAAAAATGAAATGAAAAATGAAAAATTTAGAAAAAAAAATTACGTAAAATTTAGAGAAATTAAGACTATTTTTCATTATTATATTTTGCTATAGTTTTTTTTTTTTTGGTTAATTCAAATTTTGATATGTATGCTTGGCTAAAATTAAGCAAATTGTTGAAAAAGAATATTAATTCAAATACAACACTGGTTTTATATAAAAATAAAGCTATAATACTTTTTATATATATGTCATTTTAAACATTTAATTTTGCAAAATTTGAATATATCTTTCGTAATTAACCCAATTATTTTTTTTTATTTATTTTAAATATAACTTTAATCACCGTTCATCAGCATCATTTTTTCAATTCAAGACAAAGTCTTAAACATGTAATGATAATGATAAATGCATTGAAAAGTAAAGAAGGAGCCTAAACCAACTTATCTACTCTGTATGGATGAAAACTGGTAACCAATGCTTTCCATCTTTTCATAGTAAGCTAACCACTTTGATTTGTTGAATTACAAAGAAAACTTGTGACCTCCAATTTTCAACTTGAATTTTCCACAAAAGGCATTTGATGGTCCATTGAAATTTGATAATTCTAGAAAGAAGAACAAAAAAGACTTGGCAAGTTACGTCCATCAATTTTATGGGAGTAAATCCCACGGCTAGACTATTAACTCTTTAGGTCTTAGAAAAGATAATAAATAAATAAATACATATTTTTTAAAAAAAGTAAAATTACAAAAAATTTAGAGAAGCTAAGACTTTTTTCCTTATTATTTTTTGCTATAGTTACTTTTTTTTTGGTTAAATCAAGTTTTACAATATATGTTAGACTCTTAAAATTAAGAAAATTATTGAAAAAACAATATTAATTCAAATATAAAACATGATTTTATATAAAAATGAAGTTATATAAAAATCTATGAAAGTCAAACGTTTAATTTTGCAAAAATTAAAATTTAGGTTTATCTTTCCTAGTTAACATAATCAATTTTTTTATCCACTACAACTTTAATCAGTAATATTAGTTTGATTTTCACAATTCCTAGTTACAGATATTAAGATTTGAATTCTAAATTTATTAAATGTTACCTTTTAAATGTGATTATATAAATTTGAAATGCAAGGGTACCAAGGCATTTATAATTTGGAAAAAAGGTAATCACATGGAAAAAGTTATGAGTGATGGTTTATCTCATTTTGCTTTGAATAAATCCTTTCTCCTTGAAGCCAAGATCTATTCTTGCGTCCTTTTCTATTGGGAATAGTGATTGAAATCCTATAAGAGATTTATTTGGGATTGATTAGATATTGTTTGATAGACAAAAAAACTTGTAGAAAAAGAATTTTAAGAGAAAAGAGATTCTTAATAGACAAGTTTGACTTGTAGAAGAAGAATTTCAAGAGAAAAAGGATTCTTAATAGGCAAGCTTTTATACTTATAAATAGGTAAAGTCTTTATAAGGTTAAAGATGAGAAAAATATACAAGAGAGTTATAGGTTTTTATAGGATAAACACCCCATAAGACTACAAAGATTTACATCTTATGGGTGTGTATGTTTGAATATTTATAAATGGACTAGAGGAGACTAAGAGGGTCCACATAAGTATGATGCATGGAAGTGGATTAGAGGAGATTAAGAGGGTCCATATAGGTATGATGTATGGATACATATAGGTATGTATTTGTTTGTTTTGAAATGGTGCACATGGGTTTGTATTTGTTTAAGTTGAGAATACTCTATAGCACTAAAGAAGATTGAGAGGGCCTATGTGTATTAATTGTTGAGTGCTTGATTTGATGTATGTTTGTAATTCTCTACAACTAGTAAATTTTTTTCTTATCCATGAATGTAAGTCAATTAGGTCGAATTACGTTAAATCATTACCTTTTGTGTGATTGATTAATCATTTGATTTTGTTTCTGCTAGTGGGATTGGATTAGAATTGAAGGTTCAAGACGTGAGAAGAGCTGAAAGTTCAAGCCATGGGAAAAGGCACGCCTAGAGGAGCTCGATTAAAGAGAAAAGTTCGAGTTCAAATTTTGAGGATTGAGGATCGATGTGCGTGAAGCGTAAGGACACATAAGAGAAGATGATTGTGAGACTTTCATTGCAGGTAGAGCCAAGCATGTCTAGTATGAAGACAGATGATTTGATGAAATATAAGTCAAGGTTGAGATTGTTGGGAATAGTGACTCAAATATCTAAGAGATTTGTTTGGGATTGATTAAATATTACTTGATGGACAAGAAGACTTGTAAAAGAAGAATTTAAAAGAAAATTGATTATTAATAGGCAAGTTTGACTTGTAGAAGAAGAATTCTAAGAGGAAAGGGATTTCTAATAGGCAAGTTTGTATACTTATAAATAGGTAAATTCTTCATAGGGTTAAGTATGAAAAAAATATGTAAGATAGCTATAGGGTTTTATGGGATAGACACCCTATAAGACTACTGGAGATTTACATTTTATGGGTGTGTATATTTAAATGTTTATGAGTAGATTAGAAGAGACTGAGAGAGTTTAAATAGATATGATGCATAGGTACATATAGGTACGTGTTTGTTTGTGTTGAAAGCAAGCACATGTGTTTGTGTTTGTTTGGGTTAAAAATACTCCATAAGACTAGAAGAGATTGAGAGGGCTTATGGGTATTGATTGTTGAGTGCTTGATTTAATGTATGTCTGTAATTCTCTACAATTAGCAAATTTTTTTCTCATCCATAAATGTAGGTCAATTGAGTTGAACCACGTTAAATTATTGTTTTTTATGTTATTGATTAATTGTTTGATTTTACTTCCATTATTGTGATTGGATTGGGGTTTTTAGCCCAACACTTTCCTGATTTAAAAGCATCTGCTATTGAGAAATCATCTAGTCTTAGTGCAGCGATAGCTGATACATGAGCAGCAGTTAAGCAGTTCTCTTAAGGCCAAAATCTTCGTACAAATACCATCCACAATAGTACACCTGATTCGACATCAAGTACAATGCAGACGATATTTGTAGAAGGCAATAAAATACCTGATAGTAACTTAAAGGAAGGATCTATAAAGTCAAATTCAGCCTTAGAACAAAGCAACTACTTTGAGGAAGAGGGAAGCAGTAGCTACAATCAACTTCCTGCACATCAGAAACATCATCCTGATTCCCTTTCTATTCCATTGCTTGATTAAAGTCCATGATGTAGGTGTTCTACCGGCCCATCAGCCGTATAATTGAACATTGAATGGGGTTGAGGTGGAAGAGGATATATAGAATGGTAATTGGCATTCTTAATATATTGTCATTTTCTTATTAATTTTCTCAATGTCTTAAATAATAAAATATTTAAGACATTCAAAACAATATAATATTCAAAGATCTCAACTGCCCTCTCAAAGCTACCAAAATTGAAAGTAGTAAAACTATTAGAACAATATAAAACTACTCTTCATATTCAGGGTTGCTTGATTGTAGATGAACCACTTTTTCCTTCAAAACCAGCATGTGCAAATTCCCTGTAACAGAAATGCTTATAATCTTCTGAATTTTTCGTAGTTTATAATTCTCATGCATGGCATTGAACTGTATATGATTTCAAACTTCAATTAGAGCCATGTCTCAATCCACAATGAACAGAAAAAATTAATAAAAAATGCATTACTTTGATGCTTTCAAATTTTCTGAGTTATATTCTAGAACTTAAGGGAGGTGATCGTAAAAATCCAGTCTATATGATTGTTGTGGCAGAAAAACTGGGAAACCAATCCCAATCAAAAGGCCTTCCCCAATGCCGAGCGGACCCGTTCATATGTCTGTTCCTCCAGCACCGTCTGACTGTTCAAGAGTTCTGCTGCTGCTTCCACCACCCACCAACACCACCTTATAATTCATGAATTCCACACATTACCTTTTTATTATTATATTTTTAATTTTTCCTCTACCTGATGAATAGTTTTGTGTAATTGTTAAATCTTCGATTTTTTTTTAATGTTTTCCTGGTAATATCTGCTATTTGGACTTTATATATAAAATGTTTTCAGCAGTGTGATTGGCTGATTGCTGTTGGTCAAAGAAACAAATACCTTTATCTTTATAATCAATGAAATAATGAAAAACTTAAATGGAATTGAAGTTTCCAAAGGCTCCAATAAAAAATGGTTAGATTAGAATTGAACTTTCGAATATTAAACTTTCAATCTGATATTTTGGAAAGATCTTATATTTATGTGTTTAGAATGGTCCAGACCACTTCAACACTTCCATCACATCTATCACATGATATAAACTTTACGTGTAATGTTAATAGGCCCATCACGAAAGGGTCAACAAACGGAGATTCAATTTTTTATAGAAATGAAATGGAAAAGATACATCCATTCAATTCCACTTCCACTTCCATAAGTAATTAACTTCTTCCATGTGTTTTTTTTAATTGAAATTATCAAAAATTAAATTTTAATAATTGAAAATAAGAGTTTAACACTTTATCATCATCTACTACCTTATATAATTCAGCCATTAAAACCCAAAATTAGCGAAGAAAGTAAAATCATGATTCCTTGGCATCCAACCAATTAACAGTTGGCAATTTGACTAATGGGGTTTTCAAACAATGACCAATTGGAGAACTTAGGATAGGAAAGGAGAAATAATTAACACCAACATGTCTTAAAAAAGTATGGAATGTATTATCTAGAGGTGGAAATACCCTATGTATTAGGGGTAGACTTTCAAACATGTTTCCCTTCCTTCTTTGTTTAAGAAAAAAGAAAAAAAAATATATAAACATATAACAAAAACCTAAAATTTAATTAGCTCAAACTATTTCTCATTTTCCGTGTTTTTTTTATACATATAGAAGTCGTAATTTATGTATAAAAAAATAGGTTGTAGATGATAAGATTTGAATATTATATTTTAAAAATGATTATATAAATTAACTAAATTAAGTTGTAAGTTTTCGTTTTTCATTTTTATTCTTCTCCGAGGCCTATAGTTAAGTTTTGCTCAAAAGTATAGTTGGCAACGGCAGCACTCCCTAGAAGTATCTCCCCTGTAAAAGCTGTTTGAGATTGAACATAAGAAATGTTAACTTTGCTAATAGATTAATAAAAAAAGCTATTAAAGTCATCTCTTCTATCTTCTACAAGATACACATTATTTAATAGATATGAATTATGCTTACCACGTAATTGAATCAACACTTGACATCATAAAATAATTAGTTATCAATTTTGAAGAAAATCGTTAGGAGCATTTGATGGTCAAGAGGTATAATGGTTTTTTTTTTTTTCTTTGAAGCTTTCAGTAAATAATTAGAGATACTTTTATCATTTTGTACTAATTTAATATATCAAATTAATCTGATACGTTCAATGTCACATCAGCTCAGTATTATTCTTATTATCCTCTAATGATCCATCATAATTTACTTATAAATATGAAGGTCCTAGCATCGTTAAGACAGCTTGATACTACTTCATTTTCTCTCATTCCCACTTCATTTCCAACGTGAATCTTTTTGACATATGTGTCAGAGTGCAAACGCAAGAAATTTATCTTACATTTGCCTCTAACCGTCCTTTTCTTCCCCATTGCCTTTCCAAAAACACCCCAAGGTCGGAGCTCAGCCATAACAAAAATATTAAGAACATTCTAATTAAGCTTAATAATTTACAATTTAATTAAAAAGATCCATCTATTCCTATATATATAAGAGCCAAAATGGTAATAGGCTTCCACAATCAGAATGAAAGCATCCTTATCCATGATTGTAACTCCGTTGCTCTTAGTAGTTATTGATGGAATCAGTGCTAGAATGTGTTACGGCAGGGATATTCTGCTGCATTTTCATCAAATCCACCGTGAAAGAATGGCTTTGCAAGCTGTCACACGGTTGAAATCCACAGGGTTTCCATCGAACACCATATATCCACCACCAGCGGCCATTATAGAAAAGTTCAAACTGCACCAATTCCAAAGATATGGCTACTACAACTGCCACCATCACCGCCGCCACCATCCTCCTTTGGGATCAGCTTAGGTGATGAAAGAAGTGGTGTCAGAGGAGGCTGAAAGTGTAATCTCCAGTATTTTTAAAGAAGAGGGCCTTATTCTTCAATACCTCCTCATCGATTAGAAGTGATAATAATTTGGATCAAATCAAATTTGGTTCAATTTTTCAAATATTATATAATATTAAAAATTTTCAAAATTTAATCTAAATTCGAACTGATCTTTTGTACAATTTAATTTGAATCAAATCGAATTTTATTAATTTAATTCAGTTCAATTTATCAAATTTTAAAATTTAATTATTTATATATATTATTTCATATAAAATTTTATATATTTAAATATATTTTCATATACAATTATTATTTTTATTTTATAAAAATTAAAAAATATATAATTTTGTTCTATTCGAATTTTTTTGTTTTTTATTTTTTGATTTAAAATTGGATCCTAACCTAATATATATATATATATATATATATTTATTTATTTAATATTCAAGCTGAATTAAAAAAAAATCAATATAAACCAAATCAAAACTATTATTTTAAATTGATTTTTAATTTTTTCAATATTTTTCACCTTAATACCCAAACCAATGTAGTAGAAAAGGACTTCAAATCCATAAAAAAAAAAAAAAGAAAAAATTGATCATAGCTATCATTTTCTCCCCTTTCTCTGACCACATTTTGATTACACAATTAATAAAATTGACAATGATATATAATTAATATGGTCTCTAATATGTTATTGTTCAAAAATATGATTGTTCATATATATAAATCGGTCAATATTTTTTATGTTTTTATCCATTACTAGAATTTGAACCCTCACTACTTTAGGATAAGTTATTTTTCATTGTTTTTAATATATTTATAATTATTTTTAATACAAAAAAAAAATACTCACATGTTGAATCTTATAAATATATCAAAATTAAAAATAATTAATATACGATGATTACGTTTTTGTTGTTGGTTTGTTTTTTTCTATGAAGTGAACTTTCATTTTTTATTTTTAAATTTTTAAACTATTTGATCAAATCTATGACCTTTTTTCAATTTATTTTAAATTATGAACATTTGAATCTTATAAATATATCAAAACTAAAAATAATTAATATATTATGAATACGTTTTTGTTGTTGGCTTTTTTTGTGCGATGATGTGAACTTTTATTTTTTATTTTTAAATTTATAAACGATTTGATCAAATCTATGACGTTTTTTCAATTTATTTTAAATTATAAACATTTTAAAAACCTTTAGAAAAAGAGAAAGAAAACTACGAAAAAAATTGTTTTCCCTTGTAAAACGACACTCTCTAATTTCTATATAATTGCAATAAAAGCTTTCAGTTCCTTTGGATTAATAAAAATTTTAGTTTTTGGAATTTTAATTTTGAACAACAAATCAAATCATAAATATGACTAGAATAAGAAATATTTCAAATAAGAGGATTTATAAAAAAAAGCACCCAACTCATATTGAATAAAACTCCAACACATATTTATGAGTCAAATACATTAGCACACATAATTTTATTTCATTTTAATAAATTATAACATGAAATATCACTTCCAAATCAGAATACATGGATTAAGTAAAGAGCATGCAAATCAAATTATTACATTACCAAACACACCGAAGTTAGCTACCATTACAAATAATTACATACCAATAGTAGCCCAAAACACGTACAGCTTGTCACCAATTTGCTCCAATTTTTTATAATAAGCAAACCTCCAAGACCTGATTAAAAATAGGGGAGCCACGACTCCCCAAAACCCCATCACAAATCCAAGCACTATGCTCACATAAAGCCAATTCACCTCAGATATTTTCTTTCCTCCACTACTACCCCCATTTGTAACATCGGGCGTTCCGCCATTTTTGTTGCAATTTTTAGTGACTGGAGGTCCGCAAAGATGATTGCCAACGTAAGAAGAATTGTCGAAGCTTTGGAGTTGGGTGCTTGATGGGATTTGTCCTGTCAAGTTGTTGTAGGACAAGTTGAAGTGATTCAAGAAATTCAAATTGGAAAAACTTGAAGGGATTTCACCATGGAGTCGGTTCATGGACAAGTCAAGAGATTCCAACATCTCCATATTACCAATGGTCTCTGGTATCTTTCCAGTTAGGAGATTCCCTGACAAATTTAATGACAGCAGTCCCATAAGATAACCAAGTTCTTTGGGGATCTCTCCTGTGAGACTGTTAACTGAAAGGTCTATGCCGGTTACAAGTCCGAGTGTGGTAGTGTATTCATCCACTCTTCCTTTCATCACCAATAATACACCAAAATAAAACGAGTTGGCAAGGTAGAATCTCGAGAACCAAATTGCCACGTGTGGGTTGAGGTTTGTGGCCACGGCACTTAGGTTACTAAAACATTTTGGAATAGCTCCTGAAATGTTGTTATAACCAAGATCCAAGACATGAAGAGAATTAAGAGCACAAATCTGATCAGGAATATAGTCTTGAAAGTTATTTGAACGGAGGTTTAGAATCACAAGGTTTGAGAGCTTGTCTCCAATCCATGCTGGAATACTTCCCGTCAATTGATTTTCACTAAGATCAAGAACAAGCATATTAACTAAATGCTGCAATATGGATGGTACTTCTCCAAACAGGTTATTGTTACGAAGGCTTAAATACTTAATAAGACGCATAGATCCCAAGGATCTAGGAATTTTCCCAGTTAGACTGTTGTTTCCTAAATTTAGGACTTCCAACATTGGCATATTTTCCCAACAATCTGGAATTTCACCTGACAGAAGATTTGATTCAACGTGAAGAATGTTCAAAACTTTCAGGTTATTTGAGGAATTACAAAGAAAATTAGAAAGTGATCCTGAAAAAAAGTTCTTGGACAAAAATAAATCCCCCAAATCTGAGAATATTGCCTGTGGCAATGGACCTGTGAATAGGTTGGAACTCAAGTCAGCAATCCAACTTATCGGTAAATATGAAAACTCCCCGACTAATTGGTTATGGGAAAGGTTTAGATATTCAAATGAAGTCGAAAGGTTCCAAAACCAAGTGGGAATGACACCTGAAATTCCAGCATGGGAGATATCTAAAATATACATGTTCCTTTGGAATTGTAGCCACTGAGGAAATTGCCGACCAAGACGCCAGTTACCTAGTCCAATACCTTCACAGTGAAAAGGAGGAATCCAACTTGGGTTTGGTATAAACGTTAACATGTTGTTAGATGCCCAAAAATATCTCAATATCGTGAGATTAGAAAAGTGTGTTTCTGAGATATTTCCTTCCAACATATTATTGCTAACGTCTAAATGTTCCAAATTCCCAAGTTGTACTAAAATTTGAGGAAGAGTTCCATTCAATCTGTTGTATGAAACATCAAGAAATTTCAATGATGACAACTTACCTATCGAGAATGGAATGGGACCAGAAATGGAGTTTCGGTAAAGGGAAAGGTATGCCAAATTTTTAAATTGGCCAAGTTGATCAGGGAAATTGCCAGAAAGTTTGTTAGATGCAATATTTAATGACTCTAATCGATCCAAACTACATCTAGACAAACTCTCTATGATTTCTGAGACCTCATGATTAATTGTATTATTTGACAAATCCATCTCCCTCATATTGCAAAGACTTTCCAAATATTTGGGTTCAATCTCAAGCTGGTTATTTGAAAAATCAAGATGAGTAAGAGAGCTTAAGTTTCCAATGGCACTTGAAAAATTACCTTGCAGGCCGACACTGTTAAGACTAAGGAATTGAAGTTGGTTTAAATCAGACAACCAGTTGAGTGTCGATGATGAAGAGAATGAATTCCAACTAAGATCAAGAAATTTGAGAGAAGACATGTTTTGAAAGCCACTGGGAATCATACCTTCAACTCCACTAGAGCTAAGATCAATGGACACAAGACTACGAAGATTGAATATCCATGTCACCGAAGACAACATGTTTTGAGAAAGATCAAGAACAGCAAGAGATGTGTAATTAACACTGATTGGAGATGGACCATTATTTAGAGAGCATCCTGACAAGTGTAACTCCACCAAAGAAGGAAGATTGTGTGTTGCCTGCAGCCAATCAGTTGCTTTACTAAGATTTGCAAGGCTCAAACCAAGATACTGCAGAGATGAAAGACCAGAAACCCATTGAAGAGTTTTAGCTTCAAATAAGGAATTGATTCCAAGATCAAGATAATGCAGTTTTGAGAGATTTCCAAGATTATGGGGAATTGCTCCTACGAAATTTGCCCAAGAGAGGTTAAGATACGTCAAACTCTTCATCGAACCAATGAATTCGGGAATTGCCAGGCCTCCAAATTCATTATTACTTAAGTCTAGGAAACTGAGATGTTTCAAATCGACCAAAGATGGATTTATTTTGCCTCCTAACTTTGATCGAAAGTAAGCATCCCGTTCAGCAGCCGGTGCATAAGCATCAGGACTAGTTGAAAGAAGCCCCAAATGCAGCTCTTTAACATGGCCAGTCAGGATATTGCAGAAAACACCATGCCATTCACAGCAATCCTCACCTTCAACCCAAGAAGATAGCCTGTTTGATCGATCAATGAGGTCTTGCTTGAACGTCAAAAGGGCTTGCCCCTCACTTCCAATGCAAAGCACTTTGGAATTCCCATCACAAAAGCTAATAATAGCGGCTGCGATGACAAGAAGAAACCCAAACAAGGAAATTGTAACTGCTTTCATGGTTGCGTACTGATCATTGCTACCAACACCTAATATATAAAGTTAAAGAAAAATGTTTTCTACCACATCAAGCATTAGGAAATTTCTTCGAAGACTCCAATTTAAATTTCCAACTTGAATTTTCCACAGAAAGCATTCATATGTATGAATGAAATTCGGCGTGTAGAAAGAACATCAAAAGAACTTGACAAGGAGGTCAACTCAAGTCAAGTCAACCAAGTATATGGAGTTAAAAATTTCCAGAAAATCCAATTTCCAACTTGAATTTTCCACGGAAAGCATTTATGGTCCATTTAAATTCTACAATTCTAGAAAGAAGAACAAAAAAGACTTGACTAGTAAGTCAAGTCCACCAAATCTATGAAGTAAGTTCCACGGCCAAACAATTAACTCTTTAAGTCTTAGAAAAGAGAAAAAATATAAATAAAAATGAAAATATAGAAAAAAAAAACTACAAAAAATCTAGAGAAGCTAAGACTCTTTTTTCTTTTCTTTTTTTTTTTTTTGCTATAGTTACTTACTTTTTTTAATATATGTATGGATCCTAAAATTAAGAAATTTGTCGAAACAAGAATATTAATTCAAATTTAAAAAGTGGTTTTATATAAAAATCTATGAGAGTAAAATGCTTAATTTTGCAAATTAAAATTTCAGTTTATCTTTCATAGTTAACATAATTATTTTTTATCCGTTAACTTTCAATACAACTTTAATCACCAAATATTAGTATAATTTTCACAATTCATAATTATAGATATTAAGATTTGAATTTTAAATTTACCAAATATCATATTTTAAAAATATTTATATGAATCAATTAAATTAAAATTTAAATTTTTAAAACAAGATTTCAATGCTCGATTTGATTGTACTTAGTATGATTCATATAGTATCACCAAACTTTTCTTTTTTTATATCCAACAAGCAATGGAACTAACCCCTCGTATAAGCCATGAAAAAAAATTCTTTTAAAATTATAAGGAGAGAATTTATAAATTTTAATGACATGTTGTATTTTGATTGATTAATCTACAACTGATGTAATAAAAAATGTAATAATTTTTTTGCATAATTGAACGATATTAATTTAAGTAATTATAATTTTATTATTTCGTATTAAATTGTATATAAACTCTAGTTGTATAATTTAAACGATATATATTTAAATATAAAAGTGTTGGGCTAGTTTTGTTTTGCCTTCTACCTCCAAGCAAATTGGGTATTAGAATCTTGACAGGCTCAAACTGTTAGGAAAATGGGGTCCAACCTCATGTAAGTGGTTTTGGACTAAGTAAAGGCCATGGGCCTTGATCTTTCATTTTACACAGAGCCCTAACTACTTAATAAAAAAGAGGTGGGGTTGTTTTAAGGGTGTGTCGAAAACCAAGCAGAGAAAGAAGAAAAGCCAAAAAAAGTAGAGAGAAAAAGGAGAAGGGAGAGTTGGTTGAACGAAAGTCGATCCGTGGTCCGATTAAGTTGAAACCTTGTCAGGAGGTTATGATTCAGAGTTTTACATTTTGAACGGTGAAGATCGGGTTTGAAGCTCTCTAGGAATAAATCCAGGGTGTATTTGTTGAGTTACTTATTTAGTGAGATTTCTCTAATTGCTTCTCTAATTGTTGATTAGCTCTAGTTTTAGCTAGAGAAGAACTTTGTATACCTATTATTTGATAGTGAAGATTTTTTTGGTGGTCCGTGATATTTTATCTCTACACTGGAGGATTTTTCACGTAAATCTTGGTATGCTTTATCTTTCCTGTGTTTTTTATTATTGATTGTTGTCTATTGCTTTTGTATTGTTATGATTATTGCTTCAGGTGCAACAAGTTATATTAGAGCGAGGGTTATTTTGAGACATCGATACAGAAGCAACCCAGGATAAAAGTAAATTTTGTTTGAGATCATGGAGGGTGATACAGGTTCTATGATAAAATTGACAGCATCGAATTATTCAATTTAGAAGCCTATGATGGAGGATCATCTATACTGTAAAGATTTGTATGAGTTAGTATTGAGTGATTTGGCTAAACCAGCAGATATGAAAGATGAAAGCTGAAAGAAGCTAGGTAGAAAGACGCTAGCTACAATCAAAAAATGGATTGATATCAACGTGTTTCATCATGTAGCGTAGAAGTCAAATGCTCACATTGTTTGGAAAAAATTGGTAGCATTGTATGAGAGAAAAATATGTATGAATAAAGTTATGCTTGTTAAAAAACTTACAACTTTACAGTACAGGGATGGACGATCTGTTACAGAGCACTTAAGTGATTTTCAAGATATATGTAATCGGATGACTACTATAGAGCTTAAGATGGATGATGAAATGAAGGCGTTATTTCTTTTGGGTTTATTGCCAGACAGCTGGAATACTCTAGTTGTAACTGTTCTTAATTCTGCTCCTGATTATAAGGTAACATTAGAGATGGTAAAGGACAGTATGCTTAATGAAGAAGCAAAATGAAAAGATGTAGATCTTGGGAATCAAGCTCTGGTCACAGAAAATAGGGATAGAAACATCGACAGAGGTCAAGACTCAAAATACCATGGTAAGTCTAAACATAGATCCAAGTCTAAAGGTAAAGTGAAGTGTTTCTATTGTGGTAAGATGGGTCATATAAAATGAAACTGTAAAATCTTGAAACAAGAGCAAAAAGATGAGAAAGTCAAGAGTTCAGATGATGATAATGTTACAGTAATAAATTCAGATAGTGATTCAGTTACTTTGATTTGTACACATGATGATTGTAATCATATTAGTGATCCCGACATTGAGTGGATAGTTGACACAGGAGCGACATATCATTGTGTTCTTAAGAGAGAGTTGTTTACAACTTACAAAGCAGAAGACTTTGGTTGTACCAAGATAAGAAATAAGAGTGTGTCACAGATTATTGAGATTGGTGATATTATTGTACAAACTAGTACATATTACATATTGACTTTGAGGGATGTTAGACACATTCCAGATATGAGAATAAACTTGCTTTCTATTAATGTTCTTGATAAGGAGGGATATGAAAGTCGATAAAAGAATGGACAGTGAAAGCTTCTCAAAAGATCTATGGTAGTTGTAAGAGGAAAACTATGCTACACAATGTATAAGACATGGATGTAATTAAACGGTAACCAGGTAAATGCCGTTGAAAATGATGCTTCAGCAAACTTGTGACACAAGAGGCTGGCACACATGAGTGAAAAGGGGTTACAAGTTTTAACAAGGCAGTCTCTTATTCCCTTTGACCAAAGGTATGTCTCTTGATTTATGTGATTATTATTTGTTTGGTAAGCATCATAGGGCTTCTTTTCGTAAAAGTTCTTAGAGAAAAAAAATAGATTAGAATTAATTTATTTTGACGTATGTGGTCCCATTAAGGTTAAGTCATTAGGTGGTAGCAGATATTTTATTACTTTTATTGATAATACTTTACGTAAGACTTGGGTGTATATGTTGAAATACAAAAGTTAGGT
This sequence comes from Durio zibethinus, assembly GCF_047325235.1. Taxonomy (NCBI): domain Eukaryota; kingdom Viridiplantae; phylum Streptophyta; class Magnoliopsida; order Malvales; family Malvaceae; genus Durio; species Durio zibethinus. The sequence goes on along the minus strand of NC_143173.1, from coordinate 1,411,618 downwards.
ACTGTAGTATTTTTAAAAATTTTATGCCATGGTTGAAAGGATGACAGAATTACCCTTGAAGTGTATTTGAACTGATAATGGTAGGGAATACACATCTAAAGGCTTTGAAGAGTATTGTTCAAAGCATAGGATCAGGCATAAGATGACAGAACCTAGAACATCGTAGCATAATGGTATAGCTGAAAGAATGAATCGTACCATTGTAAAAAAAGTCAAATGTATGTTAAGGATGGTAAAATTACCAAAACCATTTTGGGGTGAAACAGTCAACATAGCTTGTTATTTACTTAACAGGTCACCATCAGTTCCTTTAGGCTTTGACATTTCAGAAAGAGTATGGACAGAAAAAGATATTTCATACTCTCACTTGAAAGTTTTTGGGTGTAAAGCATTCATGCATGTGTCAAAAGAGCAGAGATCAAAACTTGACAGTAAAGCCACACAGTGTGTGTTTATAGGATATGGTGATGAAGAATTTGGTTACAAGATATGGGATCCAGTAAAGAAAAAGATAATCAAAAGCAGAGATGTGGTCTTTCAAAAAAAAAAACCATAACAAACCTTGAGAAAAATGAGAAGACTACACGAGTTACTGTTGAGTGTGATGTTTCAACACCGACAGGATTCCACAGGAAAGAGTCACAGATGGTGAAAATGAGTAAGAAATAGAACTTGGGGATATGAATGAGCCAGCCATAGTTGGTGATGAGCTAGATGCAATTAGTTTTGAGCAGGGGGAGCAATCCTCTCTACCTGAGAGTGTTGAGCAGGCGAAGCTACCTTCGGCATCAAGTGATGTAGAGTCTCAGCCTAAGAGATCTACTAGAGAGCGCAGGCCATCTACCATGTATCCAAGTTTAGATTTTATTTTAGTTACCAGTGAATGAGAGCCAGAAAGCTTTTAAGATGTGTAGGCAACTCTGGATATAGAGCACTGGTTAAAAGCAATGAAAGAAGAGATGGAGTAATTATGAAAGAATGGTACTTATGATCTTGTTAAACTTTCAACAGGGAAGAGGCCATTAAAAAATAAATGGGTATTCAAGTTAAAAAAGAATGGTGACAAACTAGTGAGGTACAAAGCTCGATTGATAGTAAAAGATTTTTTTTAAAAACCATGCATCGATTTTGATGAAATTTTTGCTTCAGTTGTAAAGATGAGTTCTATTCGAGTGGTACTGGGATTAGCAGCTAGTTTGAATCTTGAGCTTGAGCAACTTGATGTTAAACTGCATTTTTGCATTGTGATTAGAATGAAGACATTTATATGAATCAGCTTGAGGGTTTTGAAGTGAAAGGGAAAGAGCACTTAGTTTGTAAATTGAAGAAAAGCTTGTATGACTTGAAACAAGCTCCGTAACAGTGGTACAAGAAGTTTGATTCTTTTATGGTGAGTCTTAGCTATAAAAGAACAACAGTGAATTCTTGTGTGTATGTTAAACAATTCTCTAATGGTAACTTCATTATCTTATTATTATATGTTGATGATATATTGATTGTAGGATAAGATGCTAGTATGGTTTGCAGGTTGAAAGAACAATTGTCTAAGTCCTTTGATGTGAAGAATTTAGGTCCAGCAAAGTAGATTATTGGTATGAACATTATCTGAGATAGGAGAGCTGGAAAGCTATGGTTGTTACAGAAAAAGTATGTTGAACGAGTGCTTGGTAGATTCAACATGCAACATATTAAATCAGTTAGCAGTTCACTTGCCAACCATTTTCATCTAAGTAAAAAATCTTGTGTAGTGTCTAAGGAAGAGCAACTAGCTATGTCTAGTATTTCTTATTCTTCTGCAGTTGGTTCTTTAATATATCTTATGGTTTGTACAAGGCCTGACATTGCTCATGCAGTTGTGTAGTGAGCAATTTTTTTTTAATCAGGGAAAGGTTTACTGGGAAGCAGTGAAATAGATTTTTAGATATTTGAGGGGTACCTCAAAAATGTGCTTGACTTATAGAGTTTCACAATTAGTTCTAGAAGGGTTTACTAATGCTGATATGGCAGGCGATCTTGATGGTAGAAAATCTATTTTAGGATATTTGTTCACTTTTATAGGAGGAGCTGTATCTTGGTAATCTAAGTTACAGAAGTGTGTTGCTTTGTTAACTACAGAGGCTGGGTATATTACAGCAACCAAAGCATGTAAAGAAATGCTTTGGATGAAACATTTTTTTCTTGAATTGGGGTTGAATCAGAAAGAGTATGTGATATTTTGTGATAGCCAAAGTGCTTTAGATTTGAGTAAGAATGCCATGTACCATGCTAGAACAAAGCACATTGATGTTAGATATCATTGGTTACGTTCAATGATTGAAGAAAGTCTATACTGATAAGAATGTAGCAGATATGTTGACTAAGATATTTCCTAGGGAAAAGCTTGAGCTTTGTAGTAACTTGGCTGAAATAAGTTCCCTGGCCAAGGTAAGTTTCAAATGAAACTGCTATGGTGATGAATCTCTTCCTAATGGGGCTAGAGGGGGAGATTGTTAGGAAAATGGGATCCAGCCTCATGTAAGTGGTTTTGGACCAAGTAAAGGCCATGGGCCTTGATATATCATTTTACACAGAGCCCTAGCTACTTAATAAAAAAGAGGTGGGGTTGTTTTAAGGGTGTATCGAAAACCAAGTAGAGAAAGAAGAAAAGCCAGAAAAAGTAGAGAAAAAAAAGAGAAGGGAGAGTTGGTTGAACGGAAGTCGATCCGTGGTCCGATTAAGTTGAAACCTTGTCAGAAAGTTTATGATTCAGAGTTTTACATTCTGAACGATGAAGATCGGGTTTGAAGCTCTCTAGGAATAAATCCAGGGTGTATTTGTTGAGTCACTTATTTGGTGAGATTTCTTCAATTGTTTCTCTAGTTGTTGATTAGCTCTAGTTTTAGCTAGAGAAGAACTTTGTATACCTATTATTTGATATTGAAGATTTTTTTGGTGATCCGTGATTTTTTCCCTCTACACTGGAGGGTTTTTCACGTAAATCTTAGTGTGTTTTATTTTTTCTACATTTTTTATTATTGATTGTTGTCTATTACTTCTGTATTGTTGTGATTATTGCTTTAGGCACAACACAAACAACCCTGCTGCTGCTAATATACAAAATAAAGCCTTCCCCTGCTCCCTCCTCCCTCCTCCCTACAAATATCTTCTATCTCTATTTTCCTCACCATTCTCTCATCAACCTCTCTCAAACCCATCACCAATTGCCAAAATCCTTTCTTTTCTTCGTGTTTGAACCAAAACCTATCTCTTTTTTCCTTTCAGCCCCCTTTCCTGCCTTCTAAAACCCTCCTAAAACCCATATAAGCTATTCCAATCCCCAGCAACCCTAACCTCTACAGCAACAACTTTACTAACCTTTTAGGCCACCTCTATCTCCATTTGCCTGCCCAATTCCATTCTTTTGACCCATGAATAAGAGTCCTATGTTTTGTTAATTGTGGTCATGAATAATAAAAGTATCATGTGTTGGAAATAAAATTGTGATCCAAGTATAATAAGGTAATCAAATATATCATAAAAGAAAAGTAAAGGGGTGAAAAAAAAACCCCCATAAACTAAAATTCAACATTTTTTTTATCAATTAAGCCCTTGTTAGAGAAAAACCAGTTAATTATTTTCGTCCAATAAAGAGCTTAATTGAATGAAAACAGATGTATAAAAGTTTAATTGAGTGAAAAAATATATGTAAAGGTTTAATTGATTTGAAATAGAAGATTTAGAGCTTGATTAATTGCAATTAAATATTAGGAACTTAAATGATTGTTAAATTTTTGTCTAAGATTTTTTTTAAACCTTATCCCTAAAAAATTCATAAAAAAAATTACATAAAATTTAGAGAAGTTAAGACTCTTTTTTCTTATTATTCTTTGCTATAGTTTTAAATCAAATTTTGCTATATATGTTTGGCTAAAATTAAGCAAATTGTTGAAAAAGAATATTCATTCAAATACTACACTAGTTTTTATATAAAAATGAAATTATAATACTCTATGTATGTGATTTGAAACGTTTAATTTTGCAAAAATTTAATATATCTTTCGTAGTTAACATAATAATTATTTTTTCACTAACTTTTAATAAATTTTAATCACCGTTCATTAGCATCATTTTCTCAATTCGTGACTAAGTCTTAAGCACGTAAATAATAATGATAAATATATTGAAAAGTAACAAACACGGCGCATAAACAAGCCAATTGATCTACCCCGTAAGGAAGAAAGCTTGTGACCTATGCTTTCCAACTTTTCATAGTATGCTAACCACCATGATTTGATGAAATACAAAGCAAGCTTGTGACCTCCAATTTCCAACCTGAATTTTCCACAAATAGCATTTTATGATTCATTGAAATTCGATAATTGTAGAAAGAAGAACAAAAGACTTGACAAAGGAGTCAAATCCACCAAGTCTGTGGAGTAAGTCCCACGGCCCGGTAATTAACACTTTAGGTCTTAGAAATGAAAAAAAATTACGAAAAAATTACAAAAAATTTAGAGAAACTAAGACTCTTTTTCCTTATTATTTTTTTTTTTGGTATAGTTATTTTATTTAATTTTTTTTTTTGTATATTGTTGGAGCCTAAAATTAAGAAAATTGATGAAAAAAGAAAATTAATTCAAATATAAAACATGATTTTATATAAAAATGAAGTTATATAAAAATCTATGAAAGAAAAACATTTAATTTTGCAAATTAAAATTTCATATATCTTTTGTAGTTTAGGTGGGTTTGAAATTAGAAGAGCAGTTTTTGATTGGAAACATTTGAAGCTTGAAGTAGATGAGACTCAGTATGAATTTGTTACTTGTTATAAGGTCGAATATGAGATTTATACATTTTAGAGAAGTTAAAAGATTCCTTTTTGCGTATTTTTTTTTGTTATAGTTATTTTCTTTTTTTTTTGTTAAATCAAATTTTACTATATTTGTTTGATTAAAATTAAGTAAATTATTGAAAAAGAATATTAATTCAAATAGAGCACTGGTTTTATATAAAAATGATGCTATAATACTTTATATATATTAATGTGATTTTAAACATTTAATTTTGCAAATTTTTAATATATCATTCACAGTTAACGCAATTAATACTTTTTTTCATTAATTTTCAATATAATTTTAGTCTCCATTCATTTGTATTATTTTCTCAATTCATGACCAAGTCTTAAATACGTAAATGATAATGATAAGTGCATTGAAAAGTAACAAACACGAAGCCTACTTTGCAAGAAAGAAAGCTTGTAACCAATGCTTTCCACCTTTCTTAAGCTAACCACAATGATTTGTTGAAATACAAAGAAAAATTGTGACCTCCAATTTTCAGCTTGAATTTTCCAAACAAGCATTTTATGGTCCATTGAAATTCGACAATTGTAGAAAGAAGAACAAAAAAGACTTGACAAGCAAGTCAAGTCAACCAAGTCTATGGAGTTAAAATTTTCCAGAAAAACCAATTTCCAACTTGAATTTTTTTATGGTCCATTTCTAGAACAAAAAAGACTTGACAAGTAGTTCAAGTCCGCATTGTCTATGAAGTAAGTCCCACGGTCAAATAATTTACTCTTTTAAATATAAATATTGAGATTTAAATTTTAAATTTATTAAATATCATATTTAAAAAATATTTGTATGAATCAATTAAGTGAAATTTTAAAATTTTAGAACAAGATTTCAATGCGTGGTTTGATTGTACTTAGTATGATTCCTATAGTATCACAAAGCTTTTTTTTTTCAAAATCCAACAAGCAATGGAACTAACCCCTCATATAAGTCATGGAAAAAAATTCTTTTGAAATTATAAGGAGAAAATTTACAAATTTTAATGACGTGTTGTATTTTGATTGATTGAATTTACAATTGATGTAATAAAAAATGTAATAATTTTTTAAAATAATTGAACGATATTAATTTAAGTAATTAGAATTTTATTATTTCGTATTAAATGATATATAAACTCAAGTTGTATAATTTAAATGATATACACTTAAATATAAAAGTGTTGGGCTAGTTTCTTTTGCCTTATGGCACTAAGCAAATGGGGTATTAGAATCTTGACATGCCTAAACAACCCTGCTGCTGCTAATGAACAAAATAAAGCCTTCCCCTTCTCCCTCCTCCCTACAAATATCTTCTAACTCTATTTTTCCTCACCATGCTCTCATCAACCTCTCTCAAACCCATCACCAATTGCCAAAATCCTTTCTTTTCTTCATTTTTGAACCAAAACCTATCTCTTTTTTCCTTTCACCCCCTTTTCCCACCTTCTAAAATCCTCCTAAAACCCATCTAAGCTATTCCAATCCCCAGCAACCCCAACCTCTACAGCAACAACTTTACTAAACTTTTAGGCCACCCCCATCTCATTGCCTGCCCAATTCCATTCCTTTGACCCATGAATAAGAGTCCTATGTTTTGCTAATTGTGGTCATGAATAACAAAAGTATCATGTGTTGAAATTAAAATTGTGATGCAAGTATAATAAGGTAATCAAATATATCATAAAAGAAAGGTAAATGGGTGAAAAAAAAAAAATCCCATGAACTAAAATTCAACATCTTTTTTTATCAATTAAGCCCTTGTTAGAGAAAAGCTAGTTAATTGTTTTCATCCAATAAAGAGTTTAATTGAATGAAAATAGATATGTAAAAGTTTAATTGATTGAAAAAATATTTAAAGGTTCAATTGATTTGAAATAGAAGATTTAGAGCTTGATTAATTGCAATTAAATATTAGGAACTTAAATGATTGTTAAATTTTTGTCTAAGATTTTTTTAAAACCTTATCCCTAAAAAATTCATAAAAAAAATTACATAAAATTTAGAGAAGTTAAGACTCTTTTTTCTTATTATTCTTTGCTATAGTTTTAAATCAAATTTTGCTATATATGTTTGGCTAAAATTAAGCAAATTGTTGAAAAAGAATATTAATTTAAATACAACACTAGTTTTATATAAAAATGAAGTTATAATACTTTATGTACGTGATTTCAAACGTTTAATTTTGCAAAATTTTAATATATCTTTCGTAGTTAACATAATTATTTTTTTTTCACTAACTTTTAATAAATTTTAATCACCGTTCACTAGCATCATTTTCTCAATTCGTGACTAAGTCTTAAGCACGTAAATAATAATGATAAATATATTGAAAAGTAACAAACACGGCGCATAAACATGCCAATTGATCTACCCCGTAAGGAAGAAAGCTTGTGACCTATGCTTTCCAACTTGTCATAGTATGCTAACCACCATGATTTGATGAAATACAAAGCAAGCTTGTGACCTCCAATTTCCAACCTGAATTTTCCACAAATAGCATTTTATGATTCATTGAAATTCGATAATTGTAGAAAGAAGAACAAAAGACTTGACAAAGGAGTCAAATCCACCAAGTCTGTGGAGTAAGTCCCACGGCCCGTAATTAACACTTTAGGTCTTAGAAATGAAAAAAAATTACAAAAAATTTAGAGAAACTAAGACTCTTTTTCCTTATTATTATTATTTTTTTTGGTATAGTTATTTTATTTAATTTTTTTTGTATATTGTTGGAGCCTAAAATTAAGAAAATTGATGAAAAAAGAATATTAATTCAAATATAAAACGTGATTTTATATAAAAATGAAGTTGTATAAAAATCTATGAAAGAAAAACGTTTAATTTGCAAATTAAAATTTCATATATCTTTCGTAGTTTTGGTGGGTTTGAAAATATAAGGGAAGTTTTTGATTGGAAACATTTGAAGCTTGAAGTAGATGAGACTCAGTATGAATTTGTTACCTGTTATAAGGTCGAATGTGAGATTTATACATTTTAGAGAAGTTAAAAGATTCCTTTTTGGTTATTATTTTTTGTTATAGTGATTTTCTTTTTTTTTTTTTGTTAAATCAAATTTTACTATATTTGTTTGATTAAAATTAAGTAAATTATTGAAAAAGAATATTAATTCAAATAGAGCAATGGTTTTATATAAAAATGATGCTATAATACTTTATATATATTAATTTTGCAAATTTTTAATATATCATTCACAGTTAACGCAATTAATACTTTTTTTCATTAATTTTCAATACAATTTTAGTCACCGTTCATTTGTATTATTTTCTCAATTCATGACTAAGTCTTAGAAATGAAAACAAATTACAAAAAAAATTAGAGAAGCTAAGATTCGTTTTTCTTATTATTTTTTGCTATAGTTATTTTCTTTTTTCCTTTTTGTCATATCAAATATTGCTATATATGTTTAAACGCCTAAAATTAAAAAATTGTTGAAAAAAGATTATTAATTCAAATATAAAATGAGATTTTATATTAAAATGAAGTTATATAAAAATCTATGAATGTAATACGTTTAATTTTGCAAATTGAAATTTTAGTTTATTTTTCATAGTTACCACAATTATTTTTTTATCCATTAATTTTTAATACAATTTTAATCACAAAATATTAGTATGATTTTCATAAGTCTTAATTATAGGTATTAGGATTTGAATCTTAAATTGAATGTCACATCTTATAGGTAACTATATGAATTAATTAAATTAAATATGTAGATTTGATTGTACTTAGTATAATTTATATAGTATCACCAAAATTTTTCTTTATATGTCCAACAAGCAATGGAACTAGCCCCTCACATAAGCCATGGGAAAAATTTTCTCTTCAAACTATAAGAAATGAATCTACTTAATGACGTATTATATTTTGATTAATTGAATTTACAATAGACGTGATAAAAAATATAATAATTTTTTATTATTTTGATGAGTTTTTTTTTTTTTAATTTTATAAACAAATTTACATAATTGGACCATATTAATTTAAGTAATTATGTTTTTATTATTTCGTATTAAATGTTATATAAATTCAGTTTGTATAATTTAAAAACTCCAGGTGATATATATATATTAAATATAAAAATGTTGGGCTAGTTGAGTTTTGCCTTAATACCACCAAGCAAATGGGTTATTATCTTGACAGGCCTAAACAAAAGAGTCTTCCTCTTCTCCCTCCTCCGCGCAAATATCTTCTACCTCTATTCTTCCTCACCATGGTTTCATCATACTCTCTTAAACCCATCACCAATTGCCAAAATCCTTTCTTTTCTTCATTTTTGAACCAAAACCCATCTGTTTTTTTCCCTTCACCTCCCTTTCCCACCTTCTAAAACCCATCTCAGCTATTCTAATCCACAGCACCCCCCCAAACCTCTACAGCAACAACTTTACTAACCTTTTAGGCCACCCCCATCTCCATTGCCTGCCCAATTCAGTTCGCTTAACCCATGAATAAGAGTCCTTGTCTATGTTCTGTTAATTGTGATCTAGTATAATTCAAGTATCATGTGTTGGAAATAAAATTGTGATCCAAGTATAATATAAATGAAATTGATCAGTTCCTCTCCTAACCAAAAATGTATAATCTGATAAAACATGACACTGAAACAAATTTTCCTTTAGGAATGCCTCGAATTTCTATTGGAACGTACATTATCAGTGACTAACAAAGTGGATAGAGTCCAAATTGCCATGTAGAAACATAAAAAAAATACAGTACTTCATCATTCCCAGCTTCTCCAATTATCTTTTGGCTGACCACAGTCTTCGATCACAACTGGTTGCAAAGTTCTCCCACTGTCTGAGCCAGCTTTTTCCATCTCCTTGACAACGCTTATCCATCCACTTCTTTACCAAACACAACATGCTTTCCATCAAGCCATGGAGTCTTCTCAGTGCATATAAAGAATTGGGAACCATTCGTGTTTGGTCCAGCATTGGCCATTGACAAGCAACGAGGTCCGATATGTTTGAGCTTGAAATTCTCATCTGCAAATTTCATGCCATAGATTGATTCTCCACCAGTGCCATTCCCCCTTGTGAAATCTCCACCTTGACACATGAAGCTCGGGATGATTCAGTGAAATGCTGATCCTTTATGGTGCAATGGCTTCCCAGACATTCCGAAACCCTTGTCCCCAGTGCAGAGTATTTGCAATTATATTGTGGGCTAACACAGTCAAGTAATCCAGATTTAGGTCAATTAATGTCAAATTACAAATAATTATAGTGGTATCATATTCGAACATGTAGTATGATATTAATTAAGTATGATCCTAGTTTAATTCTGTATTTAAAACCATAATATGATTGGTCAATTTTGATTAATTTATATATCGAAAAGCTCATGATGGTAACAACACATCCATGGGCTTGGATTTAGGGGGATTGATTTCTTTTCCACATTAAAAACAGTTTTAGTTATAAATTATGATAGTGATTCGGTTAGCCTTCAGCCAAATTGGTTATAGTTCAATTAGAGCTTCATCTAATTCAAAATTGTGTCCAAATTGCCTTGGCAATTGCACATATTGCTCAAGGAAAAAGTGGTTAATATTCTTCTTTCCCGAAAAGAAAATAAAAAACCTCAATTGAAAAGAAAATAGAATGGCTTTACTGATAAGGATATGGTGAGATATGGACAGAAATCTTATAAATTAGAAAACATATTTTCTTTTATACCAAGAAAAAAAGAAATGAGAATACAAATTGGCGCAACGACCTTTATTTTCAGGTGTTCTTTTAAGCAAAAAAGAAAATAAAACTACTACTAATATATGATTAATATAGATGATAACTCTTCATGAATTCAAAATAACTAGAAATTGTTATCAAATATATATGTATGTATATATAGAAGAACGAAAATTTGTAGAAATGTTCAACTAGTATGTAATATAATTGTTGGCGAAAATTATACATAGCACTAAACTTTGATTGTACATCATCTCAAAGATTTACAAATTCACAGACAATATCCAACAAAAAATTTGGTCCTCCTCCACTATCTCAATTGAAAAGGGAGAAGAAACAAAAAAGGGAAGAAAAAATGTTGGTGTTTGACTCAAATATTCACCAATAAGGAGTTGCACTCTCAGATTTACTTAGAAGCTCCTCCAAATAATCAGCTCCTAAATCCTTAAACACCAGGATAATTTCCATCCCCATTTCCTTCTTTCTTGATCTTCATGTTCCCTGATCTTTTGCTCTTCATGGAGTACCTTTTCTCAATTGTCAAAGTAGGTGAACAACTTTCTTCAAATCCATAGTTCATTTCTTGAAGTGAATCATAAACTGTATCCATTGGAAAATTGATTATCACCATCGGACCTCGCATTGCGAGTGTAGCTTGATCATACGCTAGCTGTAGCCTCATCTATATCCAAGGTTCCAGGCCAAAGTCTAACACCATTCCTTATGGAATCCCTTATCTCAACTGCATATTTTCCCCATGGCCTCTTCCTAACTCCTCTATACGAAACCTCCTTTCCTGTCTCATCTTCATTTGCATTCAACTTCACTTAATGATCCTTTCTAAAACTATTAACGGATGTGGTATCAAAAGTGTTTTCCTATGCTTGATTTAGGACTCCCAAAGGAACATTTCTTGGGAGTCATTTCCATTGAAAGGAAGGGTTTGGTTATGGAGATAATTGAATGATTCTGGTGAGAATTTTTTTGAGAAATATAGGAAGAAGAGGATTCAAGAGACAATTGGAGATTTGGGTAATGAAAAAATGAAGAGTCCATGCATGAAAATCAAGTAATTCTTATAATGGAAACGATTATTCTTCTTCGATCTTTTAATTAATTCACTTTGATTTTGCTTTTTGGTTTTGGTCATGGGAAATGAAATTTGAAGCTTAGTGATATATATATATATATATATATAGTAATTACAAGCTAGGGAGGGAAAGGCTACATTATTCAAATATTTATTTTAAAAATGTTAAAAAAAAAGAAGAAGGAACAAATTAAAGAAACGATGGAAAGAGAGTAAAATTGTATGAAGATGTTATTAGCGTCCAACATCATTATTTGGTCGCAGAATCGACAGGTGAGTCAAAAGGAATACTCGTCGGGGCATGACGGCCAGGTCAAGTCAAAATTCTCTTACATCACCCGTGATGTTTCGCTTTTATGTCCTACCTATAACTCATATTTTTAGCTAATTAAAATTGTAAATCATTATGCTTAGAGTGATCAATTACAATGTTAATTACCTTATATTGATGAACATGATTTGATTAATATAGTCGGGTTATAGTTAAAGTTTGTCATAATTTTATTTTTTATGCAAGAAAGATTATAATTTGAGAATTAAAAAAAGAATTATAGATGCATAAATTTAAATTTTAATCTAATCTAAAGTACTTTTTAAAATATTTATATAAATCAATTAGACTAGACTTTGAATTTATAAAAAGATTACTTTATATATATATACACTTTTCATTTAAATTATATGATATAATCATATTATTGAAAGGGGTTAATTTTAATTTTTCAAGTATCACTAATAAGTGAATGCTGATGAAATAAAAATTTACCTATCTAATAATAATGTATAATATAGAATAAATAATCAATACATTTTTAAAAATATTATTTTATGGTGTGATTTTAATAAAACAAAAAAATATATTTTTTCATTGAATAATTAGTTCATATAATCCTTCTTTTATTAATTATGTCAAAATTTATCGTAAATGAGTTTCTTAAACTAGCATAATTGATGTTATACTAATTTTTTGAATAGAAAATAAGATGTTATACTAATTGTTAATACATACATTGGTCATTATTTTAAATGTTTTTATCCATTACTAGAATTTCATCCCACTATTTTAGGTAAGTTACTTTTCATTGTTTTTAATATATTTATAATTATTTTTAATAAAAAAATAATAATAATTTTAACTCACTTGTTGAATCTTATAAATATATCAAAATTAAAAAATAATAATAATTTTTAACTCACATGTTACGCTTTTGTTGTTGGCTCTTTTGCTATGACATGAACTTTTATTTTTTATTTTCAAATTTATAAATTATTTGTTCAAATCTATGACGTTTTTCCAATTTAGTTTAAATTATAAACATTTTAAAACTTGTAGAAAAAAGAAAAAGAAAAATACAACTATATTTTTTTATGATGACTTACGTTTGATTTTTAATTTTTTGAATTTTTTTTCTTTTTATATTTCTTTATTTATTATTATTTCGATTAAAATTTTTCAAAATTACATAAATTTGGATAAAAAGACTATTTTGCTTGATTCATTCATGGGTTAGTAATGTGAAGTGAATTGACAAAATCAGGTTGATCAGATTCGGCCAGCTTTTATATATATATTTTTTCTCGTAAACCGACATTCTCCAATTTCTATATAATTGCAATAAAAGCTTTCACTTCCTTTGGATTTATAAAAAATTGTAGTTTTTGAAATTTTACTTTTGAACAACAAATCAAAATCATAACGAAGACTAGTATAAGAAATATTTCAAATTAGAGGATTTATAAAAAAATTTTACCTTCAAGCCATATTGCATAAAAACTTGAACATAGGTCTACGAGTCAAATACATTAACACACACAATTTTATTTCATTTCAATAAATTATAACATGGAATACTACATCCATAAACCGAATACATGGATTAAATAAAAAGCTTGCAAATCAAGTTATTACATTACCAAACACACCGAAATGAGCTTCAATTACAAATAATTACATACCAATAGTAGCCCAAAACACATATAGCTTATCACCAATTTGCTCCAGTTTTTGATAATAAGCAAACCTCCAAGACCTGACGAAAACCAGGGGAGCCACTACCCCCCAAAACCCCATCACAAATCCAAGTACTACGCTTACATAAAGCCAATTCACATTAGACCTTTTCTTTCCTCCACTCCTACCTCCATTTGTAACATCAGGTGTTTCGCCATTTCTGCTGCAATTTTTAGTGACTAGAGGTCCACAAAGATGATTGCCAATGTACGAAAACCTGTCAAAGCTTTGCAGCTGGGTGCCTGATGGGATTTGTCCTGTCAAGTTGTTGTAGGACAAGTTCAAGTGATTCAAGAAATTCAAATTGGAGAAACTTGAAGGGATTTCACCATGGAGTTGGTTCATCGATAAGTCAAGAGATTCCAACACCTCCATATTGCCAATGTTCTCTGGTATCTTTCCTGTTAGGAGATTCCCTGACAAATTTAATGACCGCAGTCCTATGAGATTACCAAGTTCTTCGGGGATCTCTCCTCTGAGACTGTTAACTGAAAGGTCTATGCCGACAACAAGTCCTAGTATGGTACTGTAATCATCCTCTCTTCCTTTCATCACCAATAATGCACCCAAAAGAAACAGGTTATTAGACTCGAATGACCAGGTACTGTTTCCCACGTGTATCTTGAGGGGTTTTATGGCCATGGCACTTAGGTTACTAAAACATTTTGGAATTGCTCCTGAAATGTTGTTATAACCAAGATCCAAGAACTGAAGAGAATTATGAGCACAAATTTGATCAGGAATATAGGCTTGGAAGTTATTTGAACGGAGGTTTAGAACCACAAGGTTTAAGAGGTTGTCTCCAATCCATGCTGGAATACTTCCCGTCAATTGATTTTCACTAAGATCAAGAATAAGCATGTCAACCAAATTCTGCAGTGTAGATGGTACTTCTCCAAGTAGGTTATTGTTACGAAGGTTTAATGACAGAACACGGCGCAAAAATCCCAAGGATCTAGGAATTTTCCCAGTTAGATTGTTGTTTCCCAAATTTAAGACTTTCAAAAATTGCCAATTTTCCCAACAATTTGGAATTTCACCAGATAGAAGATTTGATTCAATGTCAAGAATGGTCAAAGGTTCCAATTTAGTTGAGGAATTGCAAAGAAAATTGGAAAGTGTTCCTGAAAATAGATTCTTAGACAAAAATAAAAACATCAAATCTGAGGGTGCCTGTAGCAATGGACCTGTGAATAGGTTGGAACTCAAGTCAACAACCAAACTCCTAGGAAAATATGAAATCTTCCCCACTAGTTGGTTGTTGGAAAGATTTAGATATTCAAATTGAGTCGAAAGGTTCCAAAACCAAGTGGGAATGACACCTGAAATTTCAGCATGGGAGATATCTAAATGAAACAAGTTCTTTTGGAATTGTAGCCACTGAGGAAATTTCGGACCAAGATGACAGTTACCTAATTCAATATTTTCACAGTGGAAAGGAGGAATCCAACTTGGATTTGGTTTAAACGTTAACATGTTGTTAGATGCCCTGAAAATTCTCAATCTTGTGAGATTAGAGAAGTGCATTTCTGATATATTTCCTTCCAACATATTATTGCTAACGTCTAAATGTTCCAAATTCCCAAGTTGTCCTAAACTTTGAGGAAGAGTTGCATTCAATTGATTGTTTGAAACATCAAGCAACTTCAAAGATGATAGCTCCCCTACCGGAAGAGGTCCGGTTAATTGATTGTACGAAACATCAAGAACTTTCAATGATGACAACTTCCCTATTGAGAATGGAATGGGACCAGAAATGGAGTTTTCAGAAAGGGAAAGGTATGCCAGATTTTTAAATTGGCTGAGTTGATCAGGTAAATGGCCAGAAAGTTTGTTAGATTCAATATTTAATGACTCTAATCGATCCAAACTACATCTAGACAAACTCTCTATGATTTCTGATACCTTATGATCAATTCCGTTATTTGACAAATCCATCTCTCTCAGATTACAAAGACTCTCCAAACATTTGGGTTCTATAATTTCAAGCTGGTTATGTGAAACATCAAGATGAGTAAGAGAGCTTAAGTTTCTAATGGCACATGAAAAATTACCTTGCAGGCCGACACTGCTAAGACCAAGGAATTGAAGTTGGTTGAAATTAGACAACCAGCTGAGTGTCGATGAAGAAGAGAATGAATTCCTACTAAGATCAAGAAATTTGAGAGAAGACATATTTTGAAAACCATTGGGAATCACACCTTCAACTTCATTGGAGCTAAGATCAATGGACACAAGACTACGAAGACTGAATATCCATGTAGGCACCGAAGACAATGTATTTGTGGAAAGATCAAGAACAGCAAGAGATTTGTAATTAACACTGATTGGAGATGAATCATTATTTAGATTGCAGCCTGACAAGTGTAACTCTACCAAAGAAGGAAGTTTGTGTGTTGCCGGCAGCCAATCAGTTGCTTTACCAAGATCTGCAGAACTCAAATCAAGATACTGCAGAGAAGAAAGACCAGAAACCCATTGAAGAGTTTTAGCTTCAAATAGGGAATTGTATCCAAGATCAAGGCAATGCAAATTTGAGAGATTTCCAAGCATATGGGGAATTGTTCCTCGAAAATTTGCCCGAGAAAGGTTAAGATATGTCAAACTCTTCATCGAACCAATGAATTCGGGAATTGCCAGACCTCCAAAGTCGTTATTGCTTAAGTCTAGGAAATTGAGACATTTCAACTCGATCAAAGAAGGATTTACTCTGCCCCCTAGCTTTGAGCGAAAGTAAGCATCCCATTCAGCTGACCGAAAATAAGCATCCCACAGAGCAATTGGCTTATCCTCATGAGCATCCCTTTCAACGACTGGCACATCTTCAGCAGGACTTCTTGAAAGAAGCCCCAAGTGCAGCTCTTTGACGTGGCCAGTCAAGTTATTGCAGAAAACACCAAGCCACTCACAGCAATTCTCACCTTCAACCCAAGAAGATAGCCTGTTTGATTGATCAATGAGGTCTTGCTTGAACTTCAAAAGGGCTTGTCTCTCAAGTTCAATGCAAAGCGCATTGGAATTCCCATTACAAAAGCTAATATCGATGGCTGCGATGGCAAGAAGAAATCCAAACAAGGAAATTGTAACCGCTCTCATGGTTGCATATCGATCCTTGCTACCAACACCGAATATATAAAGTTAAAGAAAAATATTTTCCACCACATCAAGTGCTAGGAATTTTCTTCAAAGGCCTCCAATTTAAAATTCCAGCTTGAATTTTCCTCAAAAGCAATCATACGTATAAATTCGACAAGTGTAGAAAGAATATAAAAAGAACTTGACAAGAACTTTAAGTCAACCAAGTCTATGGAGCAAGTCTCACGGCCATCTAATTAACTCTTTAGGTTTTAGAAAACAGGAAAAAATGAAATAAAAAATGAAAAGTTTAGAAAAAAAATAAAATTACATCAACTTTAGAAAAAAGTTAAATACTCCTTATCTTTATTTTTTTTCTATAGTTATTGCTTTTTTTGTTAAATCAAATTTTGCTATATATTTTTAGCTAAAATTAAGCAAAATTGTTGACAAAAGATAATTCAAGTACAACACTGGTTTTATATAAAAATAAAGTTATAATAATTTATGTACATGACTTTAAACATTTAATTTTGTAAATTTTTAATATATCTTTTATAGTTAACACAGTTATTATTTTTTCATTAATTTTTAATATAATTTTAATCACCGTTCATTAGCATCATTTTCTCAATTCATGGCTAAGTCTTAAACACGTAAATGATAAGACGAATGCATAAAAAAGTAACGAACACGGAGCACAAATAAGCCAGCTGATCTAACCCTTGAGGAAGAAAACTTGTGACCGTTGCTTTCAACTTTTGATAGTAGGCTAACCACCATGATTTGATGAAACACAAAGAAAGCTTGTGACCTCCAATTTCCCACTTGAATTTTCCACAAAAAGCATTTTATAGTCCATTAAAATTCAACAATTGTAGAAAGAACAAAAGACTTGATAAAGGAGTCACGTCCACCAAGTCTATGGAGTAAGTTGCACGGCCCAGCAATTAACTCTTTAGGTCTTAGAAAAGAGAAAAAATAAATAAAAAATAAAAATTGAGAAAAAAATAAAATTACAAAAAATTTAGAGAAGTAAAACTCTTTTTCTTTATTATTTTTTTGCTATAGGCTTTTTTTTTTTAAATCAAAATTTGCTATATATGTTTAGCTAAAATTAATGTAAAATAAGTGATGATGGTAATAATTAATGGTTAAAATAAGATATGATAATGTAAACTATATATTTTTTTTTGGTCAGTAAAAGTAAAATTAATGGTAAATAAGTGATGATGTTTATAATTAATTTAATATTATCAAGTTCAACTAATTTAAAAATAATATTTTTATGAATTATAATAAAGAAATTAAAATTTATATTTCGTGTTATCAGGGAGAACTGAAAACCTCCCACCACTAACCCAATCAACACGCACACGTTCTTCATCCTTACCACCTTCATTTGTAACAACTTTTCTGTTGTAGTTTACACTGACCGGAGGTCCACAAAGTTGATTGCCAATGTAAGAGAACTCGTCAAAAGTTTGGAGTTAGGTACTTGATGGGATTCTTCCCCCTCAAAATCAAGAGATTTTAGTATCCTCATTGTCACGCTCCAAACCCGAAGATTTAGAACTTAATAATACCGCATACTTATGAGACGAATCTTATAAGCGTATAAGGCAACAGATATATAATTAAATTAAAATCTCCAATAATCTTCAAAATAATACTTTACAGAATCTCAAGTCTATAAAATTATACTCTTTGTAAATTAGTCGAATATACTAAAGTTTTTATTAATAAATCTTTCAGAATCAATAATAAAATACTCACTTCAAAAGTAATACCAAATTAAAGACAAATTCTAATCTTGTTAATCAAAGTAGTTGTCAAGATTAAGTTTCCTATAACGCAAATATTGAAATTTGAAAAAGTAAAGAAAAATAAAGGAATGAGTACAATGACTCAGCAAATAACTGATATCCCCTCAGTTGGATTAAGCATGCCACAAAACATTTAGGCCAAAACATTAACTAAGTGATTCAAAAATATTTTGGGTAATCTTGTGTTCAAACACATTTTCACAAATCATATTCTCAAAATCAAATTCTCAGATTACAAAATGAAATAAATATCACAAAATTATAAAATTTATTAGTCTCCTGTAACATACTACGATCACCTTAACCCTTGTAGTGTAGGTTAGAATCAGAAATTTTCCTTTAGTGCAATGAGACAAAAATATATCAGAAACAACTAGATCATTGCACTGACAATCATAATTAACCCGTTAGTGCAATAGGATAGAACAAAAATTATAATAACTCCTTTAATGCAGTGGGATAGAAGTATATCACTGATGGTACGATGAACAAAAACTACTATTCTCAACCGATGGCATGGTGAACAAAAACCACTATTCTTAATTAATGGCATGGTTTGAAACCAATATCAATATCACAAAATACATGTCGACATGGCCAACAATTAACCCCTATTGGCAGAGTCAAAATATAGTCATACTATGAGACAAAAACCACAATATATTTTCAGATTAGCCAAAATATACAAATTCAATATTTATAAATTTTTGCAAAACATAATCCATACATAGTAAATTCCATAATCATTCCAAAGCAACATTTCATATTCCAACAAACAACAGTTATATAAATATATTATTATGAAATCATATTTGAAAATCAAAACAATGTCAAACCATATTCCAAACTCATAACAAAGAAATCATATATATATTTTGCATACTCAACCCGATTTACAAAATAAACAAACAAAACTATATATATTATATATTTCAACTCTAAATATATTGAAGCTAAAATTTATAGACATAAATTTCAAAGGGATATCAAATTACTTACCTGATGTGCTAAACCAAAACTTAAGCGGTAAATCACTCAATTTTTTTAATATCCTAACAATTCAAGAAATATTTAAAAATCAAAATTTAACCCAAAAACATAAATTTAACAAGGTAAACCTTCCACAGATTATTCTAAGCAAATTGGGTTATGTGGCAACCTTTTCGACAATTCGAAACTATTTGAAAATATTTTTTTTAGTATATAAAACAAATTTTCTTTTAATATAGCAAAATGCCTAAAATTGAGTATAAATATGAAATTAAGGATTAAAACATAAAAAAAATCAGTAGGAATTTAAATTTTTACAAATATTTAATTTTTAACATTTAATAGTAATCATTTTTTTTATAAATCTAAATATAATTTAATAGTTCTTTAACAATGCCAATAACATGAAATTAATACAATAAAAATATATTAAAATAAGTAAAAATTCATTAAAAATAATATAACTAAAATTCAAGTAATTTATAACTAAGTACATCAAATATAGGCTAAAAATAATTTTTAAAATAATTAAAAATGAGAATTTCTAAATTCTAAAATTTTCACATTCCATGATCATTTGACTTAATTTGAGCCACAAAATCTTGAATATACCACAGTTCCTAGTGACAAAGAAAAGCATTAATTTAAAGAAAAAATGTAATACTACAGCTTAGAATTTTGTTTTGGCAAAAATGATTTTTAGAAGCCTAAGTTTTGAAGTCTAAAACTTGACAAATTATCACAAACAGTCCATATTTTTTGAGGTTTTTTATTCATGAAACCTATTTTGGGGCTTTGATTCTCTTAGCCTATAAATAATTTGAACAAACCAGTTATATCACTAGAAAGTTCACATTTTGTACTATCAAAAGCACCTAACTTTTGACCAAATTGGCCATTGGAGTAGGGAATTCTGGTGGCTCAAAATTAGGCATTTGTAATTGCAAGAAACCTTAAAAATCAGAAACTTGAAACATTAAATTCTCCTACATTACTCAACTAACACACATACAATTAGAAAGATCTTGAAGAGACATTTCCATTGGTATCACAATTTTGTAGGATTGTCACCAAAAAATTATCGGAATATTTTTGAAATTGAAAAAATATAAAAATATAAGTTGGAGTTTGTAGAAAATTACATAAAACATGAAAATTCTAAAAATTTTAAGCAAAATCTTACCTAAATCAGTGATTTCTAAGATTGATTTGCCCTATCTCTTCCTCTATTCTTCTTCTCAAGTATTTCTTAAAGGTTTCCCTTTTTTTCTATCAGAGAAAATTATCAACAAAAGTTTTCTTTTTATTTTCTTCTCCTTTATTTTTTTTAAACCAATGATACTTATGGGTTGGGTCACTGATATAATAACTTGGGCTTGGGTATTGCACTTATGTTGTCAATCTGGTCAGGTATCTTTCCTCCCAAGGAATTTCTTGATAAATTTAACGATTGTAATCTTGTGAGACTAGCTTGTTCTTTAGGGATCTCTCCAATGAGATTGTTGTACCCAAAAAAGAGTAATGTCATAAAAAAATAATACTAGGGAAAAAAACATAAAAGGTGAGTTTGGTGCAAATTTCATATGAAATGATCCTCTTATATATATATATATAAGTAGACCTATTCAAGGATCGAGTTATCTGTCTAAACTCGAAGGTTTGCTCAAGTTTTGAAAGGGTTTGGATAAAAAATTAAAACCTGTTAAATATGGTTTGGACATAATTTTTAGATCCACTTAAATTTTGAATTGAATTTTAGACAAAAAATTTAAAACCCAAGTCCAGCCCAATTGAATTCACATAAATAGAAATTTTTTATTTTTATATATATGTAAATTATATATAAATTAATTTACATATGTATAAAAATTATAAATATTTTATTAAACTTAATTGTTACTTTTATATAATTTTTATTTTTAATTTTTATAAATATAAATATATATTTTAATTTTTATATATATGTGAATTAAATATAATTTCATTGAACTTAATTTAATAACATTTTTTTCAAATTTTTGTTATAAAAAAAGTTTAATGAGTGTATTTGGGATTTATTTTTTTAATTTAAGTCAGGTTTGAAAAAATTTTGAGATTCGAATTTTAAGTCTGCTAGGTCTAGACAAGCATATAAGCTATTAATATCGAACCTGACCTGAAACCAAACCGATCTTACCCATGAACACCTTTATACATGAGTCTTGGATATTGTGTAAAAAAAACACAATAGTAGGGGGTAGTTTTATCTAAATTAAAGCATAAAAGATGTCATCTTGTGCAAATAACTAAAAAGAAAAAAGATCATATAACAAATTAATTAGATATTCAAATTGATAAGGTATTAGCTAATATTATTTCAATTTCAGTAATCAAAATTAAAATTCCAATGACTCAAATAAAAAATATTATCTTAAATTGGTGATATTTTAATTTGTGGAGATAAATTTCAAGGATAAATTTGCTATGTGATTTTGGACTAGTTATAGATTAATATTTGGTTTGAATCATATAACATTTCTGGTAATTATATTGTATGGTCTTACTTAACTCCTAAGAAGAGATTTAAACATTCCACCATAGAATGTCTACGTTTTCCAATTCTTTATCAAAGCAACTCCTTTCTTTATCAATTATTTGTTAGACAAAAATAAATAAGCGAAAAAAAAACAATAGAAAAGAATTTTGGCTTTGAGGCATGAATAACATTTTTTTAAAGGCAATTATACCTTTAGGATACAACAAAGCCTTAAACTCTCCAATCAGAAATAGTGAAAATAGTCATACTAAAAGATTTATTTATAATGAATGAATAGACATAAACTTCTATTCAGATAGTTACGATCTTTTGTATAATCATGACCTTTATGAATAATAATCTATTTATATTCAAATAGTTATGACCATTTGTCATATGATATTTGTTTCTGTTCAAACATAATTATTTAAAATATGAATAAAATTAATACAAAAATTAATTTTATTCATCAATAATTAAATCTTTCTATCCAATGTGAAATTTACCATATTCTAAACTACCAACAATCCCCCACTAGTTTGGAATGTGGTGTTTAATTTTTACCTTTCACACAAATAAATATTATGAATACAAGAAGGTATCTCTCGATTTAAACCTTCAATTAGCGTATATATCTTAGAATTCTAACAAAGTTGATAGTGTCCGCAGATTAAACCTTAACTCCTAGTGTTAGAATTGAAAATGTAACACACATAATACTTATTTATTCTTCTATTAGAGGTTTATAACTGCTTTTAGCACTATTATGGTCATGTGCTTATCCTATTCATAAACATTTACAAGAGAAACCCCAACAATTCTTTTTGTAAAGCGGCACCACTTCTATGTTTATATAGGTAGAGTTTCCATTATGTCTCAATTGCTTTAGACATTTAAAACTCCATTAAGAGAATAAAAACTCATCCTCCCACGCAATAGATCACACTAGTTTCTAAAATTTGAATGGATTTTACTAATGTTTAATAGATACATAACAATAACTTGTTTTCATCTATTAAACTTTGTAATTAGAGGTTACTAATTCAAAGTTGGGTTCCTATTATTGGTGTCTAATAGTAAGGGTTTAAATCCATTCTACTTGTAGTACTACTAACCAAATATCTTGGAATTTAATTTTCTTTTATGGTAATTACCCCTAATTGAGATCCAATTGAGATTGAATCTTTAATATAATCACTTCAATCTAATATGTCCAAAATTTTCATTTTGCATATCATTTATATGCTCCAGACATTATTACCTCATTATTATCATTTTAAGAAATAGTTAGTTTTGGTTGTGGCCACAACTCTATATTCATAACTTTCAACCATTTTATCTCCATACTTTTATACATCCTTAATACAATTATAATTCTAGTACAATTGGAAAAACTCAATGAATAAACCAAACTATTTTAGTCCTTTTTAATATATTTTTAAGGACTTTTTTATGGCTTTAATTTAATAAGTGTTTAAACTTATTAGCTTGTATAATTTGCTCATAAAATTATACTAAAATCGTACAACACGATGGTGGTAATTTTTTTTTATTTCTTTTGATTCTTATCACCCCCACCATATGCAAGTATGCATTCCTTTATTAAAGAATATCTCATTCAACTATCAAGATATCATATATATACTTAATCAATTTGCCATTTCATTTATCTTTTTACTATTTAGTGGTTTTTTTTTTTTTAAGTAGGAGGCCTCCAAATCCACCCTTAGTGAAAGATAACTAGCCGATATCTTAATATTTCAATAAAAGTTTTAAAACTTTTATATTTTAACTCATTATAAGAGTTTGCATCAATAAGCTGATTTTAAATATAATCATGCTTCTATAGTCTCTTTTTAAGACTTTTATGTCAATTCATTTTATATGAATCTATTTCATCATGGACAAATTTTTTTTTTTTATTACCATGAACAAAACCATTTCCATCAACCAAATGGATTAAAGAGCATTCCTTTTGCTATTATAAAAGTTTTCAAAATTAAAAGATTTTTGAATCACTCATGCTTCCAAAGTAAATATACTTTGAAATTTTCACTATATAAAACCATAGATGATAAATCATTTCTACAATCTATGAATTAGACCATATACATAACAAAAAATTACCACAATTTGATCAAGATTGTGGCATCAATTTTGGCTTATGGCTTTTCTAAGCCAACCATAATAATCTACCTCATACCTACAAATCATTTAGATTTGGCTATTAAAATTATCTCATTTATAATGATAGCTTTTAATGAAAACCAACTATCTCAAATGTTATCATGAGTTTTCAATGCATATAGTAATGGTCCAATGGCCAATTCCAAGTTCATGATTATTGAAACCTCTAAACTTGATTTTAAACTTTTATGAGAACTTTATTTCTCCACCATTGTGCAACTTATATATCTCTGTTATTTACCACTTTTAATTGGTTATAATATTTTTTCGATATATAATGAATTCAAACTTTACTCATAGGACCAATATACCTATGTAAAATAAGAGTTCATAATATATTTAACTCCAATTTTAATTACTTTCACAATCATTTTGTGATTAATACGTTCATATCGAGATCACCACTCTCAACAATAGTAGGAATTTCGATAGAACTTGGAGGTGAGCCAATATTTAAAGATGCTGAATTCTTGGACTCCTCCACAGAACTTCCTTTGGGATTGGAGTTACCACTGCGATGTCTGTAATGCCTGGAACACGATGACGTTCCAGATACAGAGTCATTATCCTTCTCAACAGAAAATGCTTGAACAGGAGTGGTATTTTGATTACCGATTAAGACAAGTTGTTCCACAGCATGAACCACACCCTCTCTAACAAACATTTTGGAGAAGGTTCCAGGAAGCTTCTCCATGAGGATCTCAGCAATTTGGAGGGAAAGAACCAGGACATATGGATCTTTCCATGCTATAACACCAGCCAAGAAACTTGATATGTTTGTCCCACTCAACCGCTTCTGAAGCATCTTTGCACTGCTGAAGTACATCAGTTTTCCAATAACTGAAAGACATTTGTAGCGAACAGTGCTATTGACACTAAAACTATAGATATGTATGAGAACAGGAAAGAGATCCATTCCAAACTGCTGAAGAAGTTTGGGTTGATCATTCAACAATTTTCACTTGGGCTGAAACCTCAGTAGCGTTTCCATTGGTGTCTTCTTGCTTGCCAGAGCTACTAGCAGAAGACTTCTTCACAATAGATCCTTTCAAAAATATATTTAAGCTGGCAGGGAGGGAGATGGTTCCTTGTGGCAATGGAGGAAGAAGCTCATTTGCTAGATTGTCAATCTAAAAGATCTTCTCTGCTGGTCTACTTAAAACTGGCGGAACAGATGAGTTGGAGGAAACGCCAGAACCTAATAGTATATCTTTAAGTATGCCACTGATCGCAAGCAAAAGTAAAGTTTTTTTTTTTAGAGGAGACCCCCTTGCACATGCTGAAAAAAGTCAGCCTGAGTAACAAGTCCATGATTGCACAACTCATCTAATTTATCAGGGGAAGATGCAAAGGTTTCAGCAATGCGAGTCAAAAACATGAGTGTTTCTTTTGTAGAGAATCAATCCGTGAAGCCACATTAACTTAGAAATCTCTCCAGTAGCCACACTAGCAAGCAAATTCATTCCAGCATCATTCCTAACTGGTACGCATGCATTTGCTTCAGAGTACTTGACACAACTTTCAATTAAAGCATTAATGGAGCTGAAAGAAGCCTCCAGCAGTTTCCCTGATTTAAGTTCATTTCCAAAGATGGGGAAGCCATTTTTGTAACTTCAGTTGTTTTCCTGGCATCTTCTCCAGTTTTACAATTTTTATTTTATTTTATATGGAACAGCTGTGTGTGAACCATCTCCCTCATCAGACCCAATCAGCATATCTTTCAAGTTATTGTTCTGCCAAGATTCAGTATTCACATCAGCGATAATATTTGTCCAGCAAGTATCACTTTTCTCCTTCATGTTACAATCTAATTGTTCAGACTTCTCTGAAAGCATAGGAGAAGAAGCTCTGCTCAGACAGAATGATCTTCAAGAGATCATCCGCTGGCACTTTGTGCCGGACTTCTACCTTGATTTGGGATGTTAACAATGAACTTATGACTATTACCCTCAGCCATAAGAGCATCCATGGCCTTTTCACATGTTAAACCAGACTGATATTTTATGCAAAAGCAGACTTGCTTGCAGTCTCTCCTTGAGCAAGCTTAACCGAACCAGTTTTAGAAACAGAAAGTTAAGGTACTGAACTCTTCATGGCAACCTCAGATGACCCAGAGTACTTGCTTTCACTGTGAGAAACTTCAGTAAAACAAGGTCTTGCAGACCAGGTAACAGCCTGATTTGAACCAGACTTAGCATCCATCTCAGCATCAACTCATTTTTTTTTTATATATATCAACTAAACTCGCTTTCTTCTGTATTTTTATATTCTTGTGACTACGCAAATGATTCACAGACTTACCAATGTTACACATCTGTAGAGCTGTAAGATTTATAGGTAGCTTATCAAGTGCTCTTAGTAAGGTTAAAAGAAAATCGTCAACTGATCTGTCATCCTTGGCCTCATAGGTTGTTCTGTTTCCATTACCGTGGCTAATGCCTTACAAGGAGACGCTCCACCATATGGTTCATGACCTTCACTACCTTCTAAACTCTCCACGTGCTCACATTTCTTTTGGGCAGTGACAGTTTCCCACTTAGGTTTTTGTTTCTCATTATGACTGGCATGACTACGTGCATCAGTCTCAACATCCTTTTCATCTTTCACTGCATCAACATTTTCCAAAACCATATCTTTAGCAGAAGCATGCTTCAGCACCTTTGACTCATTTAGCCTTTTCTAATATTAATCTCCAAATCATGCCAATTTCTTTTCTTTACATCTTCCTTAGGCAAAATTAAATTTTCTTATATAATTGCCTTTAAATTGTTAGAGAAAAATACATAAGAGAAAAAAAATAATAGAAAAGAATTTTGGCTGTGAGACATAAAGAACATTTTCTTAAAGGCAATTATACTTTTAGGATACAACAAAGCCTCAAACTCTCTAATCAAAAATAGTAAAAATGATCATACTAAAAGATTTATTTATAATGAATGAACAAACATAAACTTATATTCAGATGGTTATGACCTTCTGTATAATCATTACCTTTATGAATAATAATTCATTTATATTCAAATAGTTGTGACCATTTATCATATGATATTTATTTCTGTTCAAACATAATTATTTAAAATATGAATAAAATTAATACAAAAATTAATTTTATTCATCAATAATTAAAATTTTCTATTCAATGTAAAATGTATCATATTCTAAACTACCAACGTTATTCCTTTCATCTATGTCTGGTTATCTCCATATGTTTAGAGTTTCCAGAAACTGAACCCTTTATTTTCTACGATAAACAATCCTTATGAATTTGATTAATATGTAAATGTTACATATTATAATGATTTATCATTCAAAAACAAAAGAATAAATAAATAAATAACAAAAATAGTCAAGAATGATTCGGTTCTTTTTATTTGTTCAATGTGAAATCATGGATTTGTATGCAAAATTATTATTGACCAATATTTTCCCGGCCTGAAAATTTTGCAACAATCATGTTCCATTTGGACGGCCTCTCGGATGTCAAAATGAATAGTTTCAATGTGATTCGATGAAAATCTTTATTATTATTCATTCAAATGAAGCATTATTTTATGATGGTTTAATTGGTACAGGTCAACTATTTTCAACATTTGGTCTTGTAAAATTATAGTAGGGCATTCAGTTACCCCTAAAGGTTTCCAAATTTCAAGTTTCAACCTATCAATTACCAGATAAGCAAGCAAATTAATCAGTGAATCTTCTATTTCTATAGTTTCTGGTTTCAGAAAAGCTCGTCAAAAAATTATTAATATAACAGGGCTTTAAAGTTTAAACTTCACACCCCCCCCCCCCCCAAAAAAAAAAAAAAAACTTGGTCAAAAGTTTTAAGTGAGAGTTCTTAAATATTCAATTTTAATAAAATGCTACTTACTTTTTCTACTGTGTAGAGTTTAGGGTTGTGTGTAATTTGAACTTTTATTCTAAAATCTTGTTATTGTTCATAATTTTTGGATAAAAATAATGATCGGTGAAAATTTATCCATTAATTTGTAAATAATATATATAATTCTTATAACTTTTATAACAAATTCAAATTCAAATTTATTCTTTTAATTTTATTTTTCAAAACAATTAAAAATAATAAAAATGATTTAAAATATACTAAAAAAAAGAAAAGAAAATGCATAAGCAAAAGGATAAAAATGAAAATAGCCAAATCGGGATAGCACATAAAGACCTCCACTTAAAGACGGTAAAGGCTCGAGTAAAGACTAGTTTATATTCGTTTTTACTTTGATCATATTATTATTTTTTATACTCGATGCCAACTTGATATATATATATATATATATATATATAATCTGTATTAGGTTTACCTTGACCAAGAATCAATTCAATAATATAACATTAATAATTATAATTTTTAATATAAATTATATTTTAATTCTTAACATAAATTATTAATATAACAAATAAAAATAAAATTAAATAATATATATTCTTATATATATACCTTGAGACGAGGCAGAATAAAGTATCTTAAACCTGGTTTCGACTCGACTTTGATCTTCAAAAAAGAAAAAATCATCCTACTTCGATCCGATTTTTATTTTAAAAATTGTCCCTATTATATTGATGGATTGAAACCAATCAAATATGTGTTATTTTGACATCTCAACCTCCAATGACTTCATTTTTTACAAAATTTATTTTATTAAAAAAAGAAAAAATAATAAAATAAAACAAAGGAAAGGAAAGGGCTGAAAAAAAAAAGAAAAAAAAAACTAAATGAGATGCCACATGAACACTTCTACTGCCAATTTAGTTCTCCAAACATAGATAAAAAAAATAGATAATTAAAAACAAAAAAAGACAAAACTTAAAAAAACAACCCAAAAAAAAAAAAACCAAATTAATAGGGGTGCCTAATGAATACATCCATTTAAGGATGACAACTTGTCATGACATGTTTTTATTCACCCTGACTTTGATTTATCTTTTTAATAATTCAATCCAACTAAAAGAATTTATTAAAAAAATTTGTACCTTCAACCCATATCCAAATCCGAATACATGGATTAAGTAAAGAGCATACAAATAAAATTATTATATTACCAAACACACCGAAATGAGCTACCATTTCAAATAATTACATACCAATAGTAGCCCAAAACACGTATAGCTTGTCACCAATTTGCTCCAATTTTTTATAATAAGCAAACCTCCAAGACCTGATGAAAAACAAGGGAGCCACTACTCCCCAAAACCCCATCACAAATCCAAGCACTATGCTTACATAAAGCCAATTCAACTTAGACCTTTTCTTTCCTCCACTGCTACCTCCATTTGTGACATCAGGTGTTTCACCATTTCTGCTACAAGTTTTAGTGACAGGAGGTCCGCAAAGATGATTGCCAACGTAAGAAAACTTGTCAAAGCTTTGGAGCTGGGTGCTTAATGGGATTTGTCCTGTCAAGTTGTTGTAGGACAAGTTGAAGTGATTTAAGAAATTCAAATTGGAGAAACTTGAAGGGATTTCACCATGGAGTCGGTTCATGGACAAGTCTAGAGATTCCAAAACCTCCATACTGCCAATGTTCTCTGGTATTTTTCCTGTTAGAAAATTCCCCGACAAATTTAATGACCGCAGCCCCATAAGACTACCAAGTTCTTTGGGGATCTCTCCTGTGAGACTGTTAACTGAAAGGTCTATGATGGTAACAAGTCCTAGTGTGTTACTGTATGCATCTTCTCTTCCTTTCATCACCAATAATGCAGCCAAAGGAATCAAGTTAATACGGTCGAGTTCCCAGGCGAAGTTGCCCACATATTGGTGGAGGGTTTTTTTGGCCATGGCACTTAGGTTACTAAAACATTTTGGAATAACTCCTGAAATGTTGTTATAACCAAGATCCAAGACTTGAAGAGAATTAATAGCACAAATTTGATCAGGAATATAGGCTTGAAAGTTATTTGAACGAAGGTTTAGAACCACAAGGTTTAAAAGCTTGTCTCCAATCCATGCTGAAATACTGCCCGTCAATTGATTTTCACTAAGATCAAGAATAATCACCTCAACTAAATGCTGCAATGTGGATGGTACTTCTCCAAACAGGTTATTGTTTCGAAGGTTTAATGACCTAATGCTACGCATAGATCCCAAAGAACTAGGAATTTTCCCAGTTAGATTGTTGTTTCCTAAATTTAAGACTTGCAACATTTGCCAATTTTCCCAACAATTTGGAATTTCACCTGACAGAAGATTTGATTCAATGTCAAGAATGGTCAAAGCTTCCAGTTTAGTTGAGGAATTACAAAGAAAATTGGAAAGTGATCCTGAAAATAGGTTCTTAGACAAAAATAAAAACCTCAAATATGAGATTGGCCGTGGCAATGGACCTATGAATAGGTTGAAACTCAAGTCAACCGTCCTCTTCATCGGTAAATATGAAATCTCTCCGATTAGTTGGTTATGGGAAAGGTTTAGATATTCCAACTGAGTCGGAATGTTCCAAAACCAAGTGGGAATGACGACTGAAATTTCAGCATGGGAGATATCCAAACGAGACAAGTTTTTTTGGAATTGTAGCCACTGAGGAAATTGCGGACCAAGATGCCAGTTACGCAATTCAATACTTTCACAGTGGAAAGGAGGAATCCAACTTGGATTTGGTTTAAACGTTAACATGTTGTTAGATGCCCTAAAAAATCTCAATCTCGTGAGATTAGAAAAGTGCATTTCTGATATATGTCCTTCCAACATATTATTGCTAACGTCTAAATGTTCCAAATTCCCAAGTTGTCCTAAACTTTGAGGAAGAGTTGCATTCAATCGATTGCTTAAAACATCAAGAAATTTCAATGATGACAACTTCCCTATTGAGAATGGAATGGGACCAGAAATGAAGTTTCCAGAAAGGGAAAGGTATGCCAGATTTTTAAATTGGCCTAGTTTATCAGGTAAATGGCCAGAAAGTTTGTTAAATCCCATGTTTAATGACTCTAATGGATCCAAACTACATCTAGACAAACTTTCTATGATTTCTGATACCTCATGAACAATTCCATTATTTGACAAATCCAACTCCCTCAGATTGCAAAGACTTTCCAAATATTTTGGTACTATAATTTCAAGCAAGTTCCCTGAAAGATCAAGATGAGTAAGAGAGTTCAAGTTTCCAATGGCACTTGAAAAATTACCTTGCAGACCGACGCTACGAAGACCAAGAAATTGAAGCTGGTTTAAATTAGACAACCAGTTGAGTGTCGATGATGAAGAGAATGAATTCCAACTAAGATCAAGAAATTTGAGAGAAGACATGTTTTGAAAACCATTGGGAATCACACCTTCAACTCCATTAAGGGTAAGATCAATGGACACAAGACTACGAAGACTGAATATCCATGGAGGCACCAAAGACAACTTGTTGGCAGAAAGATCGAGAACAGCAAGAGATGTGTAATTAACACTGATTGGAGATGGATCATTATATAGATAGCATCCTGACAAGTGTAACTCTGCCAATAAAGGAAGTTTATTTGTTACCTGCAGCCAATCAGTTGCTTTACCAAGATCTGCATGACTCAAATCAAGATACTGCAGAGACGAAAGACCAGAAACCCATTGAAGAGTTTTATCTTCAAATAGGGAATTGTGTCCAAGATCAAGATAATGCAGTTTTGAGAGATTTCCAAGATTATGGGGAATTGCTCCTTGGAAATTTGCCCAAGAGAGGTTAAGATATATCAAACTCTTCATGGAACCAATGAATTCGGGCATTGCCAAGCCTCCAAAGTCGTTGTTGCTTAATTCTAGGAAACTGAGATGTTTCAACTCGATCAAAGAAGGATTTATTTTGCCTTCTAGTTTTGACCGAATGTAAACATCCCATTCAACATCCCTTTCAGCATGCGGCGCATGCACATCAGGTCTACTTGAAAGAAGCCCCAAATGCAGCTCTTTGACATGGCCAGTCAAGTTATTGCAGAAAACACCAAGCCATTCACAGCAATCCTCACCTTCAACCCAAGAAGATAGCCGGTTTGATTGATCAATAAGGTCTTGCTTGAACTTCAAAAGGGCTTGTCTCTCACTTTCAATGCAAAGCACATTGCAATTCCCATCGCAAAAGCTAATAATGGTGACTGCGATGACAAGAAGAAATCCAAATGAGGAAATTGTAACCGCTCTCATGGTTGCATACCGATCATTGCTACCAACACCTAATATATAAAGTTAAAGAAAAATATCTTCCATCACATCAAGTCAAGTCAAGCAAGTCTATGGAGTTTGAATTTTCCACAAAAACCAATTTCCAGCTTGAATTTTCCACGGAAAGCATTTATGGTCCGTTTAAATTCTACTATTGTAGACAGAAGAACAAAAAAAACTAGACAAATAAATCAACTCTATGGAGTTAGAATTTTCCACAAAAACTAATTTCCAACTTGACTTTTCCACGGGAAGCATTTATGGTCCATTTAAATTGCATATATGGTCCATTTAAATTCTACAATTGTAGAAAGAACAAAAAAGACTTAACAAGTAAGTCAAGTCAACCAAGTCTATGGAGAATTTTCCACAAAAACCAACTTGAATTTTCCACGGAAAGCATTTACGGTCCATTTAAATTCTACAATTGTAGAAAGAAGAACAAAAAAAGACTTGACAAGTAAGTCAAGTTCACGGTCAAACAATTAACTCTTTATGTCTTAGAAAACAGAAAAAATAAAAAAAAATGAAAATTTAGAAAAAAATAAAATTACAAAAAATTTAGAGAAGCTAAGACTCTTTTTCCTTATTATTTTTATGCTATAGTTACTTTCTTTTTTTCTTTTAAATCAAGTTTTAATGTATGTATGGCGCCTAAAATTAAGAAATTTGTCAAAAAAAGAATATTAATTGAAATATAAAAGTGGTTTTATATAAAAATCTATGAAAGTAAAACGTTTAATTTTGCAAATTACAATTTCAGTTTTATCTTTCATAGTTAACACAATTATTTTTTTATCCATTATCCTTTAATACAATTTTAATTACCAAATATTAGTATGATTTTCACAATTCATAATTATAGGTGTTAAAATTTAAATTTTAAATTTATTGAATGTTATATTTTAAAAATAATTATATAAATCAATTAAATTAAATTTTAAATTTTTAAAACAAGATTTCAATGCGTGATTTCATTGTACTTAGTATGATCATATAGTATCACCAAACCCTTTTTTTTATATCCAACTAGCAATGGAACTAACCCCTCATAGAAGCCATGGGAAAAAAATTCTTTTAAATTATATAAAGAGAGAATTTACAAATTTTAATAACGTGTTGTATTTTGATTGCTTGAATCTACATTTGATGTAATAAAAAATGTAATAATTTTTTTACATAATTGAACGATATTAATTTAAGTAATTATAATTTTATTATTTCGTATTAAATGATATATGAACTCGAGTTGTATAATTTAAATGATATATATTTAAATATAAAAGTGTTAGGCTAGTTTTGTTTTGCCTTATACCACCAAGCAAATGGGGTATTAGAATTTTGACAGGCCTAAACCACCCTGCTGCTGCTAATAAACAAAATAAAGCCTTCCCCTTCTCCCTCCTTCCTACAAATATCTTCTACATCTATTTTTCCTCGCCATGCTCTCATCAACCTCTCTTAAACCCATCGCCAATTGCCAAAATCCTTTATTTTCTTCATTTTTGAACCAAAACCATCTCTTTTTTCCCTTCACCTCCCTTTCCCATCTTCTAAAACACATCTCAGCGATTCTAATCCCCAGCAACCCCCCAAACCTCTACAGCAACAACTTTACTAACCTTTTCGGCCACCCCCATCTCCATTGCCTGCCCGATTCCGTTCGCTTGACCCATGAATAAGAGTCCTCGACTATGTTCTGTTAATTGTGATCAAGTATAATTCAAGTATCATGCGATGGAAATAAAATTGTGATCCAAGTATAATATAAATGAAATTGATCAGTTCCTCTCCTAACCAAAAATGTATAATCTGATAAAACATGACACTGAAGCAATTTTTCCTTCAGGAGTGCCTCAAATTTCTATTGTAACGTACATTAGCAGTGACTAACAAAGTGGACAGAGTCCAAATTGCCATGTAGAAACATAAAAAAAAAAAATACAGTACTTCATCATTCCCAGGTTCTCCATCAATTTCTTTTGGCTGACCACAGTCATCGATCACAACTGGTTGCAAAGTCCTCCCACTGTCTGAGCCAGCTTTTTCCATCTCCTTGACAACGCTTATCCATCCACTACTTTACCAAACACAACTTGCTTTCCATCAAGCCATGGAGTCTTCTCCGTGCGTATAAAGAATTGGGAGCCATTGGTGTTTGGTCCTGCATTGGCCATTGACAAACAACCAGGTCCGGTATGTGTAAGCTTGAAATTCTGATCTGCAAATTTCATGCCATAGCTTGCTTCTCCTCCAGGGCCATTCCCCTTTGTGAAATCTCCACCTTGACACATGAAGCTCGGGATGATTCGGTGAAATGCTGAGCCTTTACAGTGCAATGGCTTCCCAGACATTCCGTAACCCTTTTCCCCAGTGCAGAGTGTTTGCAATTATATCGTGGGCTAACACAGTCAATTAATTAATCCGGATTTAGTTCAATTAATGTCAAATTACAAATAATTATAGTGGTATCATATTGTAATATATTCAAACATATAGTACGATATTAATTAAGTATGATCCCAGTTTAATTTTGTATTTGAATCATAATGTGATGGATCAATTTTGACTAATATATATATATATATATATATATATATGTGAAGCCGGTCTATTAGATTTTATAACTTTAATTTGATAGGTAAATAGTAGTTCTCTCTTTTTTTATTATGCAAGTCGTTGATTGAGCTCGATAGGCAGCATAAAAAAGCTCATGATGGTAAAAACACATCCATGGGCTTGGATTTAGGGGGATTGAGTTCTCTTCCACATTAAAAACAGTTTTAGTTATAAATTATGATAGTGATTCGGCGAGCTTTCAGCCAAATTCAATTAGAGCTTCATCTGATTCAAAATTGGGTCCAAATTGCCTTGGCAATGGCACATATTGCTCAAGGAAAAGCTGGTTAATATTCTACTTTCACGAAAAAGGATGTGGTGAGATATGGACAGGAATCTTATAAATTCCAAAAAAATATTTTCTTTTATACCAAGAAAAAAAGAAATGAGAATACAAATTGGCGCAACGACCTTTATTTTCAAGTGTTCTTTTAAGCAAAAAGGAAAGTAAAACAACTACTAATATATGATTAATATAGATGTTAACTCTTTATGAATTCAAACTAACTAGAAATTGTTATCATATATATATATATGTATGTATGTATGTATACATGGAAGAATGAAAATTTGTAGAAATGTTCAACTAGTATGTAATATTATTGTTGGCGAAAATTATAATAGCACTAAACTTTGATTGTGCATCAAGATTTACAAATTCACAGACAATATCCAGTAAAAAATTTGGTCCTCCTCCACTATCTCAATTGAAAAGGGAGAAGAAAGGAAAAAGAGAAGAAAAAATATTGGGGTTTGCACCCAAATATTCACCAATAAGGAGTTGCACTCTTAGATTTACTTAGAAGCTTCTCCAAATAATCAGCTCCTAGATCCTCAAACACCAAGATATTTTCCATCCCCATTTCCTTCTTTCTTGATCTTCATGTTCCATGATCTTTTGCACTTCATGGAGTACCTTTTCTCAATTGTCAAAGTAGGTTAACAACTTTCTTCAAATCCATAGTTCATTTCTTGAAGTGAATCATAAACTGTATCTGTAAACACTCTAATTTGTTCGGGCCCAGGCTCGGGCTCATTGAGCTTGATTCAACAGGGACTGAGCCTCATCCCATTGGGCTTAGCTCAGTTCTGGCCCAATTTTAGTTTTAATTTTAATTTTAAGTTATTATTATTATTATTATTATTATTATTTTATTATTTTCATTATTTTATTTTTATTTTTATTCGATCCGAAAAGTAAGTTTTAATTTCTGTTTCCTTCTAAAACAGTTTCTGGTAGAGTTGGACTGGGATTCAAAGATTGAATCCCAGTCAAATAGGGAATAAGTATTGATTAAAAATTGTTTTTGATTAATGCCTATAAATAGAGGCTAAAACAGGAATCAGAAAAAAATCAGAGAGGGATCAAAGGGAAAAGAAACAAAGAGGTGAAACAGAAGCTAAAAGTGTTTAGAGGCAGTATAGAATTTTTAGAATTTTTTTTTGAATTTTTGGACTTTTTTCTGAAAAATTTCTGAAAATTTTCCAGAATCCAACGAAATTTTTCAGTGAACTTTGAATTTTTCGATGAGTTTTCTGGCTAGATTTGAAGATTCCGATGGCTTTTTCCAGATTCTGGTAGAAATTCAACCAGAATATGGGATTGTTTAGAGAGAATGAAGAGAAAAGAGGGAAAGGAGAGAGAGAGGGAATGAGCCATCTACGAAAAAAACAGAGGTTAGAGCTTTTTATATCATGCTAAAATGACGTCATTTTTGCATTAGTAAACATAGAGGATCCGCGTGTTTTGCCAACATGCAACCCGACCCGTAGCGCACCCGAACCAGCGACCCGCTTCTTCGCCTGGGTTCCAGCCGTGACTCCGAGCTGCACGTTTGAGTTGTGATTTCTATCTTGAGCCAAGCTGTTTCCCAACCTAAGTCGAGTCATTTTCAAATTTTTTTTGGTATTTTCTTATTTATTTTATTTAAGTATTTTATTTATTTGTTTTTTTTGTTTTTTAATTATTAAATTAAAATAAAGTAAAATAAAGTAAAAATAAAATTTTAGGAATAAATATTAATTATCCAATGATGAAATTTATAAAAATTTCAAATGGTAAATTTTTATAAAATTCATAGGTGAAAATTTTTGTTTAAATTTAACCCAAATGGTGGAATAATTTAGATAAGGTTTCAATAAGAATAATTAATATTTATTTTCAATCAAAAAAAAATAAAAAAAATATAAAATATAATAAAAAATATAAAATTTTGAAATTAAATATAAATTATCAAAGGATGAGATTTTTAAAAATTTCAAATGATAAATTTTATAAGAATTCTCTAGGTGAAAAATTTCCTCTAAATTTGACCCAAATGGTGGAATAATTTAGATAAAATTTCAATATAAATAATTGTATTCTTTTCCAAATAAAATTTTGATTGGAAATATGTAATAATTATCCGAGGATGAGATTCTTAAAAATTTCAAATGGTAAATTTCTAAGAAATCTCTAGGTGAGAAATTTTCTCTAAATTTGGCCCAAATGGTGAAATAGTTTAAATGAAAATTTTCAATAAAAGTAATTGTCATATTATTTTCTTTCCAAAGAAAAATAAAAAGAATTTCTAAATAGGCCTAAATGGTGAAAAATTTTAGAAATTCAAAAAGAGAGAATATTTTTAATTTGGCCCAAATGGAGGAATAATTAGATATGTTTTTGACTAAAAAATAATAAATAAATATTTTTTCAACGACGAAGCCTCTTCAAGAAATCAAATTGGATTCTTGAATATTCTTGAGGTGAAGAAATATTTTTTTAAGAATTCTACCAAATTAATGGAAGAATCTCATAAATATTTCAACTTAAAATTTGAAACATTAGACTCAATACTTTAGGATAAATTTGAAATAATATGATACCATCTTTCGGATTGGCATATGGGATGCTATAACCTTCTTCACATGTAACCGAACTCCTGAACTCTATTCTGGTTAGTAGACCTGAACCTATTCTTTTAAGGACCCTTCGTCAAGCTTAGGAGCTCCTTAAAGGGATAGATTCCTTAGCTGACCAATCACACCTAGTAAAAAAGATTGGTGGCAACTCCATTCATTTGTTAAGTCTAGCTATAGATTTTTGAATCTATAGGTTATGACCATTTGATGACTCTACTAGGAACTGCTAGAACGTCAAGCCATAATTTTTGAATTTATCTTATCTTTTGAACTAATGGTTTTAAGTTATTTGTTTACTAACGTTTTTTCTCTTGTTTTTGTCTGATTTATGGGGATGATTACCATATGTTCCTTCACACACACTATCACATGCATTTGTATTGCATAAGCTCTATACCTGGGCTTTGTCCTTCTTAGGAGGGAATAAAGTGCCTACGCTCTCGTGAAATGATAATCTCCGTAGTGGCTAGTGAAATACTCCGACTTAAATTGAATCCTTTCCGTTGGTAGCCTGTGATGGGTGAGGATTGGACTGCCTTACTAGTTTGTGATGGATAATAATGTAAGGAACAATTTGAGAACCTTTAGTGGTTAAAACCACCTAACCCTGTATATAGTTTACCCTTAAAAAGCCAACCTTAAGATAGAGCCCTTCCTACCTATCAATAGATATAACCTAAAATTAGGACACAAGAAGGAACAGTTCATTATCTAACCATTTTTGGTTGTTTTTATGCATTACAACATGCATCCTCATGTTTTAAGCATTATTATGTTACATCATTCTATGCATCATTTCCATCCTCATGTTTTAAGCATTATTATATCATATCATTTTATGCATCATTTTCATAATCATGTCTAACACCATCATTTGCATATAGAAAATATTTACCACATATCAGTTAATGATAAATCAGATCTCTCATTTACATCCATAAAAAGTCAAATGCAACCAAAGTCTACATTAGTTCATCATGAGTTTGCCCAGCAACTGAAAATTAAGTCAGAGGAAGGTTAAAGAAAATAAGGAAATTGCTTGCCTGAAGGTTTTATTTCCTCATTACCAGAGAAAGTTCACTTCAAGCTACAGTAAAATGATCTAGCTGACTTAAGCAGTGTTTGAGGATGCATGAATAGGATAAGGCATGAGGCATTTGAGAACATATATAGAGATATAGCTTCACTACTTCAGGGAAGTGGACAATAATTTGATTAGGGCTATCATCCAATTTTGGGATCCTTCTTATAGATTTTTCATCTTTAATGAAGTAGATATGATGCCCACAATTTAAGAGTATATGGTTTTACTTTGCTTCGATCTACCAAACCCAGACAATATTTACTGGTCCAATAAGGTGGGCTATCGTAAAAAGCTAGTGCAAATGCTTGGACTTAGTTTGCTTCAAGTCGATTCATGTGTCAAGATAAAAGGATGAAAGTAAGGCTATTCCATAAAGTTTTTTGCGAGATTTCATCCAGGGGCACATAGATGATGATAAGGGATTAGTGGCTATGGCTATAGTTTTATATGGATTGGTGATCTTTCTGAAAGTCATCGGATATGTTGATGTCACAGTGGTGGATTTTATTGATCAGTTAGTATATCAGATCAATGCAGCACTAACCATTTTGACAGAAACCATCCAATCTCTAAACTTTTGTCGCATAAATGGAAAAGGCTGATTTAATGGATGTTTACAGTTGCTATATGTATGTATAAAGAGTCACATGAAATGTAAAAAAAGTCAATTTTACAAACCATACCTTCGTTCCAGCATCCCTATCAAGGAATTCTGTTACAGCACATAGCCTCAAGCAAAATTAAAAGAAGAATGGGTTTCTTATTTTTGAGCCTTTGATAGTCCAAGGATAGTTTGAAAAGCATCTTTGATGTGTCATGATACAGTATTATACAGTTGTGAAAATCAGCCATGGGTGTTCTTATTAGGCTTATGGGGTGCTGTTACTTATGCCCTAACTTTGGTGAAAAGACAATCCGAATATGAGCAATTCATTTCAAAAACTTATGGACTTAACCAGTGAGAGTTCTCATTCACTGATAAAAGGGCATATAGAATGGTTGAAAAGATCAAGAAGGTATGGAAGTAAACCACCAGGGTTAACCAAGGGAGGCTTACTTACAACGTCACCCCAAAATATAGTGTATGGCATGTAATGAGGGAAAAAGACATTGTGCTTCCTAGTGAACAAATAGGGCATTCCCCAAAACCTATTCTTCAGGATCCTTTGCTTAAAATGGAAATAGCTAAGAGAAAACTCCAATCCAAGAAAAAAGAGTTGGAACAAGAAAATAAGTGATTGAAATTAGAAATAGAAGAGAGTCTACGACTTCAAGAATTGAAAATTCAGAGCTTGACAGAGCAAAAAGATCAGTGGAGAGCTTATTTAATGATCTAGATATGACACATTCATCAGTCACACTTGAGCTTGCTTGACTTTTAAAAAAAAAATGAATTGCTAAAAGTAAGGGTGGAGGAAGAAAAAAAGGCCACTGCTAGGCACATAGACATAACCAAATGTTACAAGAGATAGTGGATCGATTCACAACACAAGTAAAAGCCTTGTCTGATGAGTGCAAGAGACAAACTCAACAGAGTGGGCTATGGAAAGACATGTGCATAGAAAAACAAGTGCATCTAAGGCATTTGTTTAATCAGTTATACGTTGCCGCAGACCAAGCATCAGAAATGGAAGAAAAAGTGAAAAATTTGAAGGCTGTGGTGTAACCAGTGGGAGTCCATGGACAACAATTGCTTGATTTCCTAGATGAGGCACAAAATCATTTCCAGCAAGCTAGGATGTTTATAAGAAGGCATTATAAATAAAGGATGATGTTTAGGACTTTAAAATATTGTTTTGACTTTATTAGGGTGTAATTTTGAAATTTTATTTAATAAAGTTTCAAATGGAGATTTCTTTTATCAATATTGATGATGTGACAAAATTAGTATATTTCATGCATACATTTGCATATCATACA
This sequence comes from Durio zibethinus, assembly GCF_047325235.1. NCBI lineage: Eukaryota > Viridiplantae > Streptophyta > Magnoliopsida > Malvales > Malvaceae > Durio > Durio zibethinus. The sequence goes on along the minus strand of NC_143173.1, from coordinate 1,370,724 downwards.
TAAAATACATAGTTTCTAATAATCATATAATTATGGTACTCAAGGTTCAATGATAGCTTCGTCCAGTAAAAACCCTACCCGTCGATATAACACTAGAGCCAGAGCCAAACAAATGGAGCAAGAAAACTTTCACCGATTTAAAAAATTGGAAAAAGCTCAAGAAAAGATTGAGAGTGAGTTGGCTAAGATTCTGAATGCTCTCAATAAGTTGAATAAAGGGAAAGGGGTAGAAGAGAACACAAGCCAACAAGACCTTTCATCATAAGAAGTGACTGACCCCTTATATCCACTTGGTTTTGGTCCACCTCAAGCTCCGTCCACACAAGAGGTTCCACCACAACAATTCACATACCTTACACATCTTAAAATGCCATCAGCCTCCAATCCAAGGCATTTTCATAGCTATGTGAATCCTGTCTTTACTAAAAAGGTAGTATAACCAATTCAAGTCCCTGATTTGGATGAACTGAAAGAAAAAGATAAGAAAAAGATAAAAGTGAAAGCTCAAGAAGATTCTAAAATCAGTATGCTAGAACAAAGGCTACGGGTTGTGGAAGGAATTAGTTTTTATGGTTCAGTTGATGTTGCTGGGCTTTGCTTAGTCCCTGATGTGGTCATTTCTCTTAAGTTCAAAGTATCAAAATTTGAAAAATATGATGGTACAAAGTACCCAAAAATTCATATTACCATGTACTGTCAGAAGTTGGCAGCTTATGCTCATAATAAAAAGCTACTAATGCATGTTTTTCAAGACAACCTTACTGGTTCTGCTGCTAGGTGGTATGTCTAGTTAGAAAGAACTCGCATCCATTTCTAGAGTGACATGGCCCATGATTTTATCAGTCAATATCGACATATCATGGATTTGGCCCCTGATCGTTTGTCTTTGCAAATATGAAAAAAAAAAAGGCAAATGAATCATTCAAAGAATATGCTCAGAGATGGAGAGATGTAGCTTCTTAGGTGTAACCTCCTCTAACTGAAAAGGAAACTACAGTGTTATTTGTTAACACTATAAAATTTTTTTATTACGAAAAGATGATAGGGAATGCAATAAAGAATTTCACCAACATGGTGATCTTGGGTGAAATTATTAAAAGTGCCATAAAAAATGGTAAGTTAGAAGGAGAGGAAGCATCTACTAAAAGGGCTTAAAAAAAAAGATATTGAAACTCAGGCTGTGAGCTTTGATAGACAACAGTTCAGGGGTTATCAACCCTACGCACCACAGAGCTACTCTCAGAATTATTCCACTGTGAATAATGCTTACCAATACCAACCAAATCCACAGTCACTCTATTCCTTAACCCATCGATCCATTTTTAGACCACAGACTGTCATATATGGTTCTAATGCTCAACCTTCCCCTAAGCCTCAAATTCGTCCGGCTGGTCCTATGAGTGGTTTATTAGCGCAACGAATTACTCATGAAAAACTCATATTCGATCCAATTCCCATGACATATATAGAATTATATCGAGAGCTCTACAACAATCATCTAGTTGCTCTTAATCGAGTAGAGCCACCTAAGCCACCATATCTCAAATGGTACGATCTCACAGCTCATTGTGAATATCACTATGGGGTTGTTGGTCATTCCACTGAAAATTATACTGTCCTGAAACATAAAGTGCAAAAACTGATCAACGATGGAATGGTCAATTTTAATACAGGAAGTGAAGCTTCAATGTTAGTGGCAATCCTTTGCCTAATCATCATGTGAATGCTCTAAGTGATGAACGGGGGCATTATCTGAAGGAAAAAGTGGTAGAGGTCAAGACCCCTCTCAGTCAGCTATTTGATATTTTATGAAAAGCTGACATGATACAACTAATTAGTCCATATACTTTTCATGGAGCATGTATAGCTGATAAAAGCTGTAAGTACCATAGTGGGACATCTGGTCACTCTATTGAAACTTGTGAGCAATTTGGTCAAGAAGTGCAAAAACTCATGGACTCACACCAGATTAAATTCTATGAAGAAGATTAGGATTCAAAAAATGTTGAAGTCTTCATGACTGACCAGCCACCAAAACTATTTCCAAAACCATTAACAATTTATTATGGGAATAAGCCAAGGTCGACCGTAGACAAGTTCACCCCTAGGCTAGTAACTTTCAAAGTCCCTGCTCCATTCCCTTACTAGAGCAATAGAGCAGTGCCATGAAAATATGGCTATGACACAATAATTCAGGGGCAAGAAGAGAATGTCTCTAAGCTTGATACTGCCAATATAACTGGTGTGAGAGGTATCACCAGAAGTGAAAGATGTTATACTCCAGAAATATTAGAAAAGGGCTAGAAAAGAAAAGGCCAAGGTAAGTGAAGAAAGGAATAACCCTGAAGTGGTGTCTAAAAAGGATTGTCCAAAATCAGTGTCGAAAAAAGAAGCTTGTGAATTTTTGAAACTGATAAAACATAGTGAATACTCAGTTGTGGAATAGTTAAATAAGATGTCGGCATGTATCTCATTATTATCATTGTTATTGAATTCAGAACCACATCAAAATATCCTACTGAAAGTGTTGAATCAAGCATATATGGCACATAATGTGTCTGTTGAATATGTGAACCATTTGGTTGGAAATCTGATCAGGTCAAATTACATATCATTTGATGATGATGAGATTCTTCCAGAAGAAAGGGGAAGCACCAAGGCTCTGCATATCACTGTTAAGTGCAAGAGCCATATTATAGCCAAATTCCTAATCGACAATAGTTCTACTATCAATGTCATACATATGTCAACTTTGGCAAGGCTACCTATTGATTATTCCCATATGAAAGACAGTCAAATGATCGTTAGAGCATTTGACTGGCCCAGACAAGAAGTTTTGAGAGATATAGAGATGCCCTTACAAATTGGGCCATACACCTTTAATGTAAAATTTCAAGTGATGGATATCTCTCTGTCTTATAGCTACATGTTGGGAAAGCCATGGATTCATATGGTTGGTGTTGTTCCTTCTACCCTGCACCAAAAGATCAAGTTCAATGTGGAGGGGCAGTTGGTAATAGTGTTTAGAGAAGAAGACATGCTGGTAACTCAGCCTTTGAATACTCCGTATATGGAAGCTGCTGAAGAAACAATGGAATGCTCTTATCGATCCTTTGAGTTAATCAACTCTATGGGTGAGGGACCCAAAAGTCAACATTATTCAAAGATAGTGAGATGTCAGGTCATCAATAAATGTTGGTATCTTGGAATGGGATTGGGAAAAAATTTACAAGGGATAAGAGAGCCTCTGACAACAATGGACAACAAGGAAAGATTGGGCCTTGGTTATGAGGTGGAAGACTGGGAAATTGAGGGAAGACAAGTTAGCAAGACAGCATTGATTATCCCATATTTATATGAGACTTTCAAGCCTGGAGGGTTCCTGTACCCAACTGTAAAGGAAAATTTAGAACGAAGCATGGAAGAAACATTTGCTAATTTTTTCATTCGTGTAATTGAGGACAAAAGTGGGAATAAGAATGAAACATGGGTTTGTCCTTGCCTACCAGATTACAAGCTGAACAACTGAAACATTATTGAGATGCCTGCTATGCTTGATACCAGTTCAATGTAATTAAACATTCCAATAGCTTATGCCCAAAGCCTTGGGGTGGTCTTTCTTATTTGAGCCCTTTATCTATTATTATTTTAATAAACTTAGGAAGGATGCATTTTCATTCATTTCTTCTAGTACTTTCATTTTTTTGTTTTCTTTTTTTTTTCATACATTTCGCCAACACATCCCATTTAATTAAATTTCAGGTCCTTGAATGAACAGAAAAATAATAATGATAACGATCAAGGGGTTAATTTTGAAAAATCAATTAATACTGATGCACTTGATAATGAAGATGATTCTGAAGAATATATTATTTCTCCAGACCTAATGAGATTGATTGAGCAAGAAAGTAAACCAATTGAGCCCCATCAAGAGATGAACGAATTGGTGAATTTAAGAAATGAAGAGAATAAGAAAGAGGTTAAGATTGGCACATCATTCTCGTCGACAGATAAACAATGATTGAAAAATCTACTTTAAGAATTCGTAGATGTGTTTGCTTGGTCTTATCAAGATATGCCTGGGCTCAATACATAAATAGTATAGCATAAATTACCTTTGAAGCCAGAATGTAAACCAATCTAACAAAAATTGAGACAGATGAAGCCTAAAATGTTACTAAAGATTAAGGAAGAGGTGAAAAAATAATTTGATACAGGTTTCTTACAAATGGTCAAGTATCCAGAGTGGGTAGTCAATATAGTACCAGTTTTTAAAAAAAATAATAAAATACGAATGTGTGTAGACTATCATGATTTAAATAAGGTTGGCCCAAAGGATAACTTTCTTTTACCTCATATTGACACACTGGTAGACAACACGGCCAAGCATTCAATGTTCTCTTTTATGGATGGATTTTTAGGATATAACCAGATAAAAATGGCTAGAGATGACATGGAAAAGACCACTTTCGAGACTATGTGAGAGACCTTTTGCTATAAAGTCATGCCTTTTGGGTTAAAGAATACTGGGGCAACATATCAAAGAGCCATGGTGATGCTTTTTCATGACATGATGCATAAAGAGATTGAGGTGTATGTAAATGATATAATTACAAAATCTCGAAAAGGTGAAGATCATGTCACCAATCTTAGAAAGCTATTTGAGAGATTGAAAAAATTTTAACTCAAGTTGAATCCAGCTAAGTGCACCTTCGGGGTAAAGTCAGGGAAGTTGCTAGGTTTTGTGATCAGTGAAAGAGGGATTGAAGTTGATCTAGATAAAATATGGGCCATTCAAAATTTGTCACCTCTCAGCACACCAAAAGAAGTTTGAAGTTTTTTGGGTAGATTGAACTATATATCTCGGTTTATCTTTAAACTTACTTACAAATATGATCCCATATTTAAGCTTCTTCACAAGAACAACCCTGAAGAATGGAATGAAGAATGCCAAGTGACTTTTGATAAAGTAAAGCAATACTTGTCTAATCCTCTAGTGTTGGTGCCACCTGTTCCAAGAAAGCTCTTAATCTTATACCTCACAATATACGAGAATTCAATGGAATGTGTGCTGAGGCAGCAAGATGAGTCTAGCAGAAAGGAAAGAGCTATTTACTATCTGAGTAAAAAATTTACAGAATATGAATCCAAGTACTCTTCATTAGAAAAAAATGTGTTATGCATTAGCTTGGACTGTTAAAATATTTAGACAATATATGCTCTATTATACCACATGGCTCATAGCAAAATTGGATCCAATTAAATACATATTTGAAAAGCCCTTTTTGTCTAATAGAATTGATAGATGGCAAGTAATGCTCTCAGAGTATGATATTGTGTATGTAAACCAGAAAGCAATTAAAGAAAGTGTCATAGCCAAGTTTCTCACAGATCGTGTTACTGAAGGTTATGAGCCGAGGAAATTGGAATTTTTTGATGAAGATTTGATGATTGTTTCTCAGCTAGAAAGGGAAGGGTATAAAGAGTACCATTGGAGAATGTATTTTGATGGAGTTACCAATGCCTTGGGACATGAAATTAGGGTAATTTTGATTTCTCCAGATGAGCAATACTATCCCATAACAGCGAAGTTGAATTTTAATTACACAAATAATATCGCTGAATATGATGTATGTGTCATGGGTTTGCACACTACTATAGACAGAAAGGTTAATGCATTGAAGGTATTTGGAGATTCAGCTCTAGTTATATATCAATTGAAAAGAGAATGAAAAATGAGAGATTCAAAACTCATTCTATATCGTAAGTATATTCTAGAGTTGATCAAGCAGTTTGAATATACTCAATTTGATCAATTGCCTCGAGAAGAGAATTTGATTGCTATGCCTTGGCTACTTTAGCAGCAATAGTTCGAATTAGTGATAATGTTGACATCCAACCTATCAAGTTAGATGTCAAAAACATGTCGGCTCACTACTCTAATGTAAAAAAAGAGGATGGGAAGCCCTGATATTATAATATCTTACAGTACATTAAAAATCAACAATACCCTATCCAAGTAACAGAGAATGATAAAAGGGTCATCCGAAGACTAGCCATGAATTTTTTCATAGATGGAGATATTTTTTACAAAAGAAGCCATGACCAAGTATTATTAAGGTGTGTAAATAAGGCTGAGGCTAAAAAAATTATTGAAGAGGTACATGATGGAATATGTGGGGCACATACCAATGGACATATGATGGCAAGATAAATCATGAGAGCAGGGTACTATTGGTTGACAATAGAGAGTGATTACATTGACTATGCTTGAAAATGTCACAAGTGCCAAATCTATACTGATAAGATTCATGCTCCGCCATCTGTATTACATATTTTGGCATTACCCTAGCCATTTTCTACGTAGAGCATGGATGTTATTAGTCTTATTACCCCAAAAGCTTCTAACAGGCATAGGTTTATTTTTGTGATGATAGATTATTTCACAAAATGGATGGAAGCAGCATCATTTGAAAGTGTGACACGATCTATAGTTTGTAAGTTTATAAAAAAAAATCTTTGCAGATATGAACTTTTAAAGAGAATCATTTCAGACAATGCAAAAAATCTGAATTGTAAGATGATGAAAGAAATATGTATCAAGTACAAGATTAAGCATCATAATTTAACGCCATACCATCCTAAAATGAATGGGGCAGTGGTGGCAGCTAATAAAAATATAAAAAAAATTCTTGAGAAGATGACTGAAACTTATAAAGATTGGCATAAGAAGTTGCCATTTGCATTGCATGCTTATCAGACATCAATGCATATCTCTACTAGGGCAACCCCATTTTCTTTGGTTTATGAGATGGAAGTCGTATTGCCCGTGGAAGTAGAGATCCCATCCTTGAAGGTTTTAAAAGAAGTTGAACTATAGGAGACTGAGTGGATTCGAGAACGCTATGAACAGTTGAATCTCATTGAAAAAAATAGATTGATAGCGTTATGCCATTGTTAGCTATATCAAAGACGAATGATGAGGGCTCATGACTAAAAGGTCCGACCTCATCGTTTTTGAGAGAGAGAATTGGTCTTAAAAAGAATTCTTTCAAATCAGCATGATAATAAAGGGAAATGGACCCCAAATTGGAAAGGGCCATATGTGGTGAAACGGGCTTTCTCGGGTGGAGCATTGATACTAGCAGAGATGGATGGAAATAATTTGTCTCATCCTGTAAATTTTGATGTTGTGAAGAATTACTATGCTTAAAAAAAGAGAGAAAAAATAAAAAATAAAAAAAATGAAAAAGAAGGACTCAAGGCGAAAACTCAAAAAAGGCGATTTGAGTCATAGGGGGCATCTAACTTGAAAAACAAAAAAGGCAACTTAGATGAAGAGAATACAGCATCGAATTTGAAAGTTCATTGGCATGGAGGCTAGCATATTCTGAGGAGCTTTAAGTTGTTAAGTGCATCAGATGGTTGAGTTTTCAAAGGGACTTTGAGATATGTTATCATGGTCGTTTGATTATTCATTTTTGGGCTTTACCTTCCCTATACCCATTTTTGTAATTTTTTTCATTGCCTAGAGTTTGTCAGCAGCATTTTTGCTAATAAAAGATATTCTACTTTATTCTTTGTGTGTCTCTACTGTTGATTATTTCCTAACCATCCTTATTCTTTTCTTCTTAATACCTTGCAATGGAAGAAATGTGTGAATGCATTCTTACTTTTTGAGATTGAAATAATGATTGATAAATAAATAATGGCATGAAAGATTTCTACATTACATTGGAAATGTTAACAGTGATAAAGGCAAATTTGAGATGTTCAGTTCCTAATAAGGACACATATTTGGAAAGAAATTTCTTGCAAAAAGAACGTGAGAATTAAATGATTACGAGTTACGCTGACTTGATCTTTGCAGAACAAAGGGTTCGAGGCCAAAGAAAAAGCTTGAGAAACTTGGGTACCATAATTAAATGGGAATTAATTAGCTAGCATTTGCATAGCATGCATTGAATTTTACACACATTGTATTTTGCATAGCATATACTGTATTCAAGCAAGCATAGTGCATAAGTTCACAAAGCAAAGGTATTCTAGGATCCCCACATGGAGAAAATAGATGTAAAGACTTTTTGATTTTTTAATTTTCGTTTGAGAAAAAGTTTGTGAGGTAAGTTTTTAATCTTTGAAAAAGGATGTCTCTTGGTATCAGGATCGATTTGCAAGACCTTTGGGTATAATTTCCTAAAATTCCTTCAAACATGATCTTTGACTCCTTTGGACATGATTGTCAAGGAGCATTTATTTTCCTAAGTTCGTTGCCTCTATTCAGATGAGCTATTTATTTTCTCAAAGTTTGTTGCCTCTATTCAGAGGAGCCATTTATTTTCTAAAAGTTTGTTGCCTCTATTTAGAGGAGCCATTTATTTTCTCTAAGTTCGTTGCCTCTATTCAAAGGAGCTATTTATTTTTTCAAAGTTTGTTGCCTCTATTCAGATGAGCCATTTATTTTCTCTAAGTTCGTTGCCTCCATTCAGAGGAGCTATTTATTTTCTCAAAGTTCATTGCCTCTATTTAGAGGAGCCATTTATTTCCTGAAAGGTCGTTGTCTCTATTCAGATGAGCCATTTATTTTTGAAGTCTGTTGCTTCTATTTAGAGGAGTTTTGTTTAAAAAAATAATAATAAAAAAATAAAATAAAAAAAGAGCATAAATTTGTTGGGATGACCATGAGCAGGGTGTCTACGTCTTTACACAATTCCTATTTCACAGAAAATGTGCAAAGAGAGGCAATTGTAGACACCTTAATTTGTCTGGACCCAAGCCCAGGCCTATTGGGCTTGATTCAACAGGGGCTTAGCTCAGTTCTGGCCCAATTTTAGTTTTAATTTTTAATTTTAATTTATTATTATGGTAGAATTCTTAAAAAAAATTCAACTTAAAATTTGAAACCATTAGACTCAATACTTTAAGATAAATTCGAAATAATATGGTACCATCTTTCGGATGGGCATGTGGGGGTGCTATAACCTTTCTCACATGTAACCGAACTCCTGAACCTGTTCTGGTTAATAGACCTAAACCCATTCTTTTAAGGACCCTTCTTCAAGCTTAGAAGCTCCTTAAAGGAATAGATTCTTTAGGTGATCAATCACACCTAGTAAAAAAGATTGGTGGCAACTCTATTCATTTGTTAAGTTTAGCTATAGATTTTCGAATCTATATGTTATGACAATATCCATTGAAAAATTGAGTATCACATCGGACCTCGCATTGCGAGTGCAGCTTGATCATACGCTAACTGTAGCCTCAGCTATATCCAAGGTTCCAGGCCAAAGTCTAACACCATTCCTTATGGAATCCCTCATCTCAGCTGCTTATTTTCCCCATGGCCTCTTCCTAACTCCTCTATACGAAACCTCCTTTCCTGTCTCATCTTCGTTTGCATTCAAGTTCACTTAATGATCCTTTCTAAAACTATTAACGGATGTGGTATCAAAAGTGTTTTCCTATGCTTGATGTAGGACTCCCAAAGGAACATTTCTTGGGAGTCATTTCCATTGAAAGAAAGGGTTTGGTTATGGAGATAATTGAATGATTCTGGTGAGAATTTTTTTGAGAAATATAGGAAGAAGATGATTCAAGAGACAATTGGAGATTAAGGTATTGAAAAAACGAATAATCCATGTATGAAAAAGTAATTCTTATTATGGAAACGATTTTTCTTCGATCTTATAATTCTCTTTGATTTTGCTTTTTGGTTTTGGTCATAGGAAATGAAATTTGAAGCTTAGTGTTATATATATAGTAATTAAAAGCTACGGAGGGAATGGCTACATTATTCAAATATTTATTTTAAAAAAGTAAAAAAAAAAAAAGAAAGAACAAATTAAAGAAACGATGGAAAGAGAGTAAAATTATATGAACAAGTTATTAGCGTCGAACGTCATTATTGGGTCGTTAATAGTAGAATCAACAGCTGAGTCAAAAGGAATACTCATCGGGGCATGGTGGCCAGATCAAGTTAAAATTCTCTTACATCACCCGTGATGTTTCACTTTTATGTCCTGCCTATACCTTATATTTTTAGCTTATTAAAATTGTAAATCACTATGCTTAGAATGATCAATTACAATGTTAATTACCTTACATTGATGAACAAGATTTGATTAATATAGTCGGGTTATAGTTAAGTTTGTCGTAGTTTTATTTTTTATACAAAATAAATTATAATTTGAGAATTAAAAAAATTATAAGTGCATAAATTTAAATTTTAATCCGATTAGAAGAACTTTTTAAAATATCTATATAAATCAATTAGGTTAGACTTTGAGTTTATAAAAAGATTGCTTTATCTATATATATATATATATATATCTATATATATATATGCTTTTCATTTAAATTATATGATATAATCATATTATTGACAAGGATTAATTTTAATTTTTCAAGTATCACTAATAAGTGAATGCTGTTAAAATAAAAATTTACCTATCTAATAATAACGTATAATATAAAAGAAATAATCAACATTTTTTAAAAATATTATTTTATGGTGTGATTTTAATAAAATAAAAAAGATATATTTTTACATTGAATAATTATTTCATATAATCCTTTGTTTATTAATTATGTCAAAATTTATCATAAATAAGTTTCTTAAACCAGCATAATTGATGTTATACTAACTTTTTGAATTGATAATAAGATGTAAAAAGTCAGTGGTCACTTTCTAGGTGCCATTATAGGTTGGTTTTACCTCTCCACTCAAGTGCCACCTTTTTTTCATTTTTTTTTCTTCAAATTCACACCCTACATAAGCATAACCTTCCAGCCTTAATTGGATGATTTGCCACTCTTTAATTAGTCTCTAATATTTTATTGGCCAAAAATTTGATTGTTCATATATGCATTGGTCATTATTTTATACACTTTTATCCATTACTAGAATTTGATCCCACTATTTATAATTATTTTTAATAAAAATAAAATAAAAATTTAACTTATGTAAATCTATCAAAATTAAAAAAATATTTAATTAAAACGCCACTAAATTAACGGCGTATCAAAGATATAAATACAGTTAATATAACAATATTTTTTAGATATAAAATTTTTCAAATACAAATATCGTTAATATAGTAGTGTTTTATAAAAAACGTCGCTATTTTTCGCGATGCGTGTATAGGCGACATTCTTACTAGCGCTTTTTACAAACGCTGTAAATTTTTTAGTGACGTTTATAAACGTCGCTAAACGTAAAAAAAAAAAAAAAACCGATACTAAAAATTAAAACTCCTTAATGTACAAATTGAATCTTATAAATATATCAAAATTAAAAAATATTTAATTTATTATGGTCACGTTTTTTTCTGTTGGCTTTTTTTGCTATGATGTGTACATTTATTGTTTATTTTCAAATTTATAAATTATTTGATCAAATCTAAGATTTTTTTAATTTATTTTAAATCATAAACATTTTTCAAAACTTTTAGAAAAAGAGAAAGAAAAATGCGACTAAATTTTTTTATGATGATTTAGATTTAAAAGAAAATTACGACTAAAATTTTTTATGATGATTTAGATTTGCGTTTAATTTTTTAATTTTTTTGCCTTTTTATATTTTTATATTTATTATTATTTTCAAATTTTTGATAAATAGAATTAAAAAAATACATAAAATAGGGTAAAAAGACTATTAGGCTTGATTCATTAATGGGTTTGTAGGGTGGAGTGATTTGACAAAAACGGGCTCGTTAAATCCGGCCCATTTCCAAATACTTTTTTTTTCCCATAAACTCTACAATTTTTATATAGTTACAATAAAAGCTTTCAATTCCTTTGGATTTATAAAAATTTGTAGTTTTTGAAATTTTACTTCTGAATAACAAACCAAAATCATAAATAAGACTAGAATAATAAATATTTCAAATTAAATGACTTATAAAAAATTGTATCTTCAACTCATTGAATTAAATTCAAACATACATGAGTCAAATACATTAACATAATTTATTTTATTTCAATAAATTACAACATGTAATACCACTTCTGAATCCGAATACATGGATTAAGTAAAGAATATGCAAATCAAGTTATTACATTACCAAACACACCGAAATGAGTTGCCAATACAAATAATTACATACCAATAGTAGCCCAAAACACGTATAACTTATCACCAATTTGCTCCAGTTTTTGATAATAAGCAAACCTCCAAGACCTGATGAAAAAGAGGGGAGCCACAACTCCCCAAAAACCCATCACAAATCCAAGCACTATGCTCACATAAAGCCAATTCACCTTAGATCTTTTCTTTCCTCCACTGCTACCTCCATTTGTAAAATCAGGCGTTTCGCCATTTCCGCTGCAATTTTTAGTGACTGGAGGTCCACAAAGGTGATTGCCAATGTAAGAAGACCTGTCAAAGCTTTGGAGCTGGGTGCCCGATGGAATTTGTCCCGTCAAGTTGTTGTAGGACAAGTTCAAGTGATTCAAGAAATTCAAATTGGAGAAACTTGAAGGGATTTCACCATGGAGTCGGTTCATTGACAAGTCAAAAGATTCCAACACCTCCATATTGCCAATGTTCTCTGGTATCTTTCCTATTAGGAGATTCTTTGACAAATTTAATGACCGCAGCCCCATAAGATTTCCAAGTTCTTTGGGGATCTCTCCTGTGAGACTATTAACTGAAAGGTCTATGCTAGTAACAAGTCTAAGTGTGGTACTGTATTCATCCTCTCTTCCTCTTGTCACCAATAATGCATCCAAATAAAACAGGTTATCAAAGACTAATTCGAAAGCCCAGTAACTCAGGTGTTGGTCGGAGGGTTTTGTGGCCATGGCACTTAAGTTACTAAAACATTTTGGAATAGCTCCTGAAATGTTGTTATAACCAAGATCCAAGACCTGAAGAGAATTAAGAAAACATATTCGATCAGGAATATAGGCTTGAAAGTTATTTGTGCGGAGGTTTAGAACCACGAGTTTTGAAAGCTCGTCTCCAATCCATGCTGGAATACTTCCCGTCAAATGGTTTTCACTAAGATCAAGAATAAGCATATCAGATAAGTTATCCAATGTGGATGGTACTTCTCCAACTAGGTTATTGTTACGAAGGTTTAATAACTCAATAAGAAGCATAGATCCCAAGGATATAGGAATTGTCCCAGTTAGATTGTTGTTTCCTAAATTTAAGACTCGCAACCTTTGCAAATTTACCCAACAATCTGGAATTGCACCTGACAGATGATTTGATTCAATGTCAAGAATGCTCAAAGTTTCTAGTTTAGTTGGTGGGAAATTACAAAGAAAATTAGATAAGGATCCTGAAATTAGATTCTTAGACAAAAATAAAAACTCCAAATCAGAGGATGCCCGTGGCAATGGACCTGTGAATTGGTTGGATCTCAAGTCAACCATCGAACTCATCAATAAATATGAAATCTCCCCGCCTAGTTGGTTATGGGAAAGGTTTAGATATTCAAATTGAGTCGAAAGGTTCCAAAACCAAGTGGGAATGACACCTGAAATTTCAGCACTGGAGATATCTAAAAAAGACAAGTTCTTTTGGAATTGTAGCCACTGAGGGAATTGTGGACCAAGATGCCAGTTACCCAAACCAATACTTTTACAGTGAAAAGGAGGAATCCAACTTGGGTTTGGTTTAAACGTTAACACGTTGTTAGATGCCCAAAAAAATTTCAATCTCGTGAGATTAGAAAAGTGCATTTCTGATATATTTCCTTCCAACACATTATAGCTAACGTCTAAATCTTCCAAATTCCCAAGTTGTCCTAAACTTTGAGGAAGAGTTGCATTCATTCGATTGTATGAAACATCAAGAACTTTCAATGATGACAACTTCCCTATTGAGAATGGAATGGGACCAGAAATGGAGTTTCTAGAAAGGGAAAGGTATGCCAAATTTTTAAATTGGCCAAGTTGATCAGGTAAATGGCCAGAAAGTTTGTTAGATGCAATATTTAATGACTCTAATCGATCCAAACTACATCTAGACAAACTCTCTATGATTTCTGATACCTCATTATCAATTCCATTATATGACAAATCCATCTCCCTGAGAGTGCAAAGACTCTCCAAACATTTAGGTTCTATAATTTCAAGCTGGTTATGTGAAACATCAAGATGAGTAAGAGAGCTTAAGTTTCCAATGGCACTTGAAAAATTACCTTGCAGGCCGGCACTGCTAAGACCAAGGAATTGAAGTCGGTTTAAATTAGACAACCAGCTGAGTGTCGATGAAGAGAAGGCATTCCTACTAAGATCAAGAAATTTGAGAGAAGACATGTTTTGAAAACCATTGGGAATCACACCTTCAACTCCATTAGAGCTAAGATCAATGGACACGAGACTAACAAGACTGAATATCCACGTAGGCACCGAAGACAACGTGTTTCTGGAAAGATCCAGAACAGCAAGAGATGTGTAATTAACACTGATTGGAGATGGATCATTATTTAGAGAGCATCTTGACAAGTGTAACTCCACCAAAGAAGGAAGTTTTTGCGTTGATTGCAGCCAATCAGTTGCTTTACGAAGATCTACTTCACTCAAATCAAGGTACTGCAGAGACGAAAGACCAGAAACCCATTGAAGAGCTTTAGCTTCAAAAAGGGGATTGTGTCCAAGATCAAGATAAAGCAATTTTGAGAGATTTCCAATACTATGGGGAATTTGTCCTTGGAAATTTGCCAGAGAAAGGTTAAGATATGTCAAGCTCTTCATCGACCCAATGAATTCGGGAATTGTCAGGCTTCCAAAGTCGTTGTTGCTTAAGTCTAGGAAACTGATATGCTTCAACTCGATCAAAGAAGGATTTATTTTGCCTCCTAGCTTTGACCGAAGGTAAGCACCCCATTCAGCAACCGGCTCATCCGCATCAGGTCCTTTTGAAAGAAGACCCAAGTGCAGCTCTTTGACATGGCCAGTCAAGTTATTGCAGAAAACACCAACCCACTCACAGCAATCCTCACCTTCAACCCAAGAAGATAGCCTGTTTGATTGATCAATAAGGTCTTGCTTGAAATTCAAAAGGGCTTGCCCCTCACTTTCAATGCAAAGGACATTGGAATTCCCATCACAAAAGCTAATAACAGTGGCTGCGATGACAAGAAAAAATACAAACAAGGAAATTGTAACCGCTTTCATGGTTGCATACTGATCATTGCTACCAACACATAATATATAAAGTTAAAGAAAAATGTTTTCCACCACATCAAGCGTAGGAAATTTCTTCGAAGACCTCCAATTTAAATTTCCAACTTGAATTTTCCACAAAAAGCATTCATATATATGAATGAAATTCGACGTATAGAAAAAACATAAAAAGAACTTGACAAGGAGATCAAGCCAACCAAGTCTACGGAGTAAGTCCCACGGCCAGCCAATTAACTCTTTAGGTCTTAGAAAAGAGGGAAAAAATGAAATAAAAAATGAAAAATTTAGGAAAAAAAATAAAATTACATAAAATTGAGAGGAGTTAAGACTCCTTTTCCCTTTTTTTTTTTGCTATATTATTTTTCTTTTTTTTTGTTAAATCAAATTTTGCTATATATGTTTGGCTAAAATTAAGCAAATTGTTGAAAAAAATATTAATTCAAATACAACACAGGTTTTATATAAAAATAAAGTTAAAATACTTTGTGTATGTGATTTCAAACGTTTAGTTTTGCAAAAATTTTAATTTATCTTTAGTAGTTAAAACAATTATTATTATTTTATTAATTTTTAATATAATTTTAATCACCGTTCATTAGCATCATTTTTTCAATTTATGACTAAATCTTAAACACGTAATGATAATCATAAATGTATTGAAAAGCAACAAACACGAAACATAAATAGGCCAGTTGATTTATCCCGTACGAAGAAAGCTTGTGTGTCACGTCCTGGACCGGCACATCGGGCGCTCCGCACAGATTCTGACTTAAGTCTGGAGCCCGTGACATGTGGCCTATGTTTTCCAACTTTTCATAATAGGCTAACCACCTTGAAGAAAACTTATGACCACCAATTTCCAGCTTGAATTTCCCACAAAAACCTTTTTATGGTCCATTGAAATTCGACAATTCTAGAAGAAGAAAAAAAAACCTTGATAAGTAAGTTAAGTCCATCAAGTCCATGGAATAAGTCCCACAGCCGGGGCAATTAACTTTTTAGGTCTTAGAAAAGAGAAAAATAAATAAATAAAAAATTAAAATTTAGAAAAAAATAAAATTACAAAAAATTTAAAGAAGCTAAGACGCTTTTTTCTTATTATTTTTTGCTATAGTTTTTTTTTTTGTTAAATCAAAATTTTGCTTTATATGTTTGGTGCCTAAAATTAAGAAAATTATTGAGAAAAGAATATTAATTCAAATAGAAAACATGATTTTATATAAAAATGAAGTTATATAAAAATCTATGAAAGTAAAACGTTTAATTTTGCAAATTAAAATTTCAGTTTATCTTTCATAGTTAACACAATTATTTTTAGCTAATTAAAAATTGTGTAAATCACTATGCTTGTTCAATTACATAGTTAATTAACTTATATTGATGAACATGATTTGACTAATATAGTTGGGTTATAGTTCAGTTTCCCGTAATTTTATTTTTTATGCCAGCTAATTCACTTGTTAGGTCTTAGAAACGAGGAAAAAATGAAATGAAAAATGAAAAATTTAGAAAAAAAAATTACGTAAAATTTAGAGAAATTAAGACTATTTTTCATTATTATATTTTGCTATAGTTTTTTTTTTTTTGGTTAATTCAAATTTTGATATGTATGCTTGGCTAAAATTAAGCAAATTGTTGAAAAAGAATATTAATTCAAATACAACACTGGTTTTATATAAAAATAAAGCTATAATACTTTTTATATATATGTCATTTTAAACATTTAATTTTGCAAAATTTGAATATATCTTTCGTAATTAACCCAATTATTTTTTTTTATTTATTTTAAATATAACTTTAATCACCGTTCATCAGCATCATTTTTTCAATTCAAGACAAAGTCTTAAACATGTAATGATAATGATAAATGCATTGAAAAGTAAAGAAGGAGCCTAAACCAACTTATCTACTCTGTATGGATGAAAACTGGTAACCAATGCTTTCCATCTTTTCATAGTAAGCTAACCACTTTGATTTGTTGAATTACAAAGAAAACTTGTGACCTCCAATTTTCAACTTGAATTTTCCACAAAAGGCATTTGATGGTCCATTGAAATTTGATAATTCTAGAAAGAAGAACAAAAAAGACTTGGCAAGTTACGTCCATCAATTTTATGGGAGTAAATCCCACGGCTAGACTATTAACTCTTTAGGTCTTAGAAAAGATAATAAATAAATAAATACATATTTTTTAAAAAAAGTAAAATTACAAAAAATTTAGAGAAGCTAAGACTTTTTTCCTTATTATTTTTTGCTATAGTTACTTTTTTTTTGGTTAAATCAAGTTTTACAATATATGTTAGACTCTTAAAATTAAGAAAATTATTGAAAAAACAATATTAATTCAAATATAAAACATGATTTTATATAAAAATGAAGTTATATAAAAATCTATGAAAGTCAAACGTTTAATTTTGCAAAAATTAAAATTTAGGTTTATCTTTCCTAGTTAACATAATCAATTTTTTTATCCACTACAACTTTAATCAGTAATATTAGTTTGATTTTCACAATTCCTAGTTACAGATATTAAGATTTGAATTCTAAATTTATTAAATGTTACCTTTTAAATGTGATTATATAAATTTGAAATGCAAGGGTACCAAGGCATTTATAATTTGGAAAAAAGGTAATCACATGGAAAAAGTTATGAGTGATGGTTTATCTCATTTTGCTTTGAATAAATCCTTTCTCCTTGAAGCCAAGATCTATTCTTGCGTCCTTTTCTATTGGGAATAGTGATTGAAATCCTATAAGAGATTTATTTGGGATTGATTAGATATTGTTTGATAGACAAAAAAACTTGTAGAAAAAGAATTTTAAGAGAAAAGAGATTCTTAATAGACAAGTTTGACTTGTAGAAGAAGAATTTCAAGAGAAAAAGGATTCTTAATAGGCAAGCTTTTATACTTATAAATAGGTAAAGTCTTTATAAGGTTAAAGATGAGAAAAATATACAAGAGAGTTATAGGTTTTTATAGGATAAACACCCCATAAGACTACAAAGATTTACATCTTATGGGTGTGTATGTTTGAATGTTTATAAATGGACTAGAGGAGACTGAGAGGGTCCACATAAGTATGATGCATGGAAGTGGATTAGAGGAGATTAAGAGGGTCCATATAGGTATGATGTATGGATACATATAGGTATGTGTTTGTTTGTTTTGAAATGGTGCACATGGGTTTGTATTTGTTTAAGTTGAGAATACTTTATAGCACTAAAGAAGATTGAGAGGGCCTATGTGTATTAATTGTTGAGTGCTTGATTTGATGTATGTTTGTAATTCTCTACAACTAGTAAATTTTTTTCTTATCCATGAATGTAAGTCAATTAGGTCGAATTACGTTAAATCATTACCTTTTGTGTGATTGATTAATCATTTGATTTTGTTTTTGCTAGTGGGATTGGATTAGAATTGAAGGTTCAAGACGTGAGAAGAGCTGAAAGTTCAAGCCATGGGAAAAGGCACGCCTAGAGGAGCTCGATTAAAGAGAAAAGTTCGAGTTCAAATTTTGAGGATTGAGGATCGATGTGCGTGAAGCGTAAGGACACATAAGAGAAGATGATTGTGAGACTTTCATTGCAGGTAGAGCCAAGCATGTCTAGTATGAAGACAGATGATTTGATGAAATATAAGTCAAGGTTGAGATTGTTGGGAATAGTGACTCAAATATCTAAGAGATTTGTTTGGGATTGATTAAATATTACTTGATGGACAAGAAGACTTGTAAAAGAAGAATTTAAAAGAAAATTGATTATTAATAGGCAAGTTTGACTTGTAGAAGAAGAATTCTAAGAGGAAAGGGATTTCTAATAGGCAAGTTTGTATACTTATAAATAGGTAAATTTTTCATAGGGTTAAGTATGAAAAAAATATGTAAGATAGCTATAGGGTTTTATGGGATAGACACCCTATAAGACTACTGGAGATTTACATTTTATGGGTGTGTATATTTAAATGTTTATGAGTAGATTAGAAGAGACTGAGAGAGTTTAAATAGATATGATGCATAGGTACATATAGGTACGTGTTTGTTTGTGTTGAAAGCAAGCACATGTGTTTGTGTTTGTTTGGGTTAAAAATACTCCATAAGACTAGAAGAGATTGAGAGGGCTTATGGGTATTGATTGTTGAGTGCTTGATTTAATGTATGTCTGTAATTCTCTACAATTAGCGAATTTTTTTCTCATCCATAAATGTAGGTCAATTGAGTTGAACCACGTTAAATTATTGTTTTTTATGTTATTGATTAATTGTTTGATTTTACTTCCATTATTGTGATTGGATTGGGGTTTTTAGCCCAACACTTTCCTGATTTAAAAGCATCTGCTATTGAGAAATCATCTAGTCTTAGTGCAGCGATAGCTGATACATGAGCAGCAGTTAAGCAGTTCTCTTAAGGCCAAAATCTTCGTACAAATACCATCCACAATAGTACACCTGATTCGACATCAAGTACAATGCAGACGATATTTGTAGAAGGCAATAAAATACCTGATAGTAACTTAAAGGAAGGATCTATAAAGTCAAATTCAGCCTTAGAACAAAGCAACTACTTTGAGGAAGAGGGAAGCAGTAGCTACAATCAACTTCCTGCACATCAGAAACATCATCCTGATTCCCTTTCTATTCCATTGCTTGATTAAAGTCCATGATGTAGGTGTTCTACCGGCCCATCAGCCGTATAATTGAACATTGAATGGGGTTGAGGTGGAAGAGGATATATAGAATGGTAATTGGCATTCTTAATATATTGTCATTTTCTTATTAATTTTCTCAATGTCTTAAATAATAAAATATTTAAGACATTCAAAACAATATAATATTCAAAGATCTCAACTGCCCTCTCAAAGCTACCAAAATTGAAAGTAGTAAAACTATTAGAACAATATAAAACTACTCTTCATATTCAGGGTTGCTTGATTGTAGATGAACCACTTTTTCCTTCAAAACCAGCATGTGCAAATGCCCTGTAACAGAAATGCTTATAATCTTCTGAATTTTTCGTAGTTTATAATTCTCATGCATGGCATTGAACTGTATATGATTTCAAACTTCAATTAGAGCCATGTCTCAATCCACAATGAACAGAAAAAATTAATAAAAAATGCATTATTTTGATGCTTTCAAATTTTCTGAGTTATATTCTAGAACTTAAGGGAGGTGATCGTAAAAATCCAGTCTATATGATTGTTGTGGCAGAAAAACTGGGAAACCAATCCCAATCAAAAGGCCTTCCCCAATGCCGAGCGGACCCGTTCATATGTCTGTTCCTCCAGCACCGTCTGACTGTTCAAGAGTTCTGCTGCTGCTTCCACCACCCACCAACACCACCTTATAATTCATGAATTCCACACATTACCTTTTTATTATTATATTTTTAATTTTTCCTCTACCTGATGAATAGTTTTGTGTAATTGTTAAATCTTCGATTTTTTTTTAATGTTTTCCTGGTAATATCTGCTATTTGGACTTTATATATAAAATGTTTTCAGCAGTGTGATTGGCTGATTGCTGTTGGTCAAAGAAACAAATACCTTTATCTTTATAATCAATGAAATAATGAAAAACTTAAATGGAATTGAAGTTTCCAAAGGCTCCAATAAAAAATGGTTAGATTAGAATTGAACTTTCGAATATTAAACTTTCAATCTGATATTTTGGAAAGATCTTATATTTATGTGTTTAGAATGGTCCAGACCACTTCAACACTTCCATCACATCTATCACATGATATAAACTTTACGTGTAATGTTAATAGGCCCATCACGAAAGGGTCAACAAACGGAGATTCAATTTTTTATAGAAATGAAATGGAAAAGATACATCCATTCAATTCCACTTCCACTTCCATAAGTAATTAACTTCTTCCATGTGTTTTTTTTAATTGAAATTATCAAAAATTAAATTTTAATAATTGAAAATAAGAGTTTAACACTTTATCATCATCTACTACCTTATATAATTCAGCCATTAAAACCCAAAATTAGCGAAGAAAGTAAAATCATGATTCCTTGGCATCCAACCAATTAACAGTTGGCAATTTGACTAATGGGGTTTTCAAACAATGACCAATTGGAGAACTTAGGATAGGAAAGGAGAAATAATTAACACCAACATGTCTTAAAAAAGTATGGAATGTATTATCTAGAGGTGGAAATACCCTATGTATTAGGGGTAGACTTTCAAACATGTTTCCCTTCCTTCTTTGTTTAAGAAAAAAGAAAAAAAAATATATAAACATATAACAAAAACCTAAAATTTAATTAGCTCAAACTATTTCTCATTTTCCGTGTTTTTTTTATACATATAGAAGTCGTAATTTATGTATAAAAAAATAGGTTGTAGATGATAAGATTTGAATATTATATTTTAAAAATGATTATATAAATTAACTAAATTAAGTTGTAAGTTTTCGTTTTTCATTTTTATTCTTCTCCGAGGCCTATAGTTAAGTTTTGCTCAAAAGTATAGTTGGCAACGGCAGCACTCCCTAGAAGTATCTCCCCTGTAAAAGCTGTTTGAGATTGAACATAAGAAATGTTAACTTTGCTAATAGATTAATAAAAAAAGCTATTAAAGTCATCTCTTCTATCTTCTACAAGATACACATTATTTAATAGATATGAATTATGCTTACCACGTAATTGAATCAACACTTGACATCATAAAATAATTAGTTATCAATTTTGAAGAAAATCGTTAGGAGCATTTGATGGTCAAGAGGTATAATGGTTTTTTTTTTTTTCTTTGAAGCTTTCAGTAAATAATTAGAGATACTTTTATCATTTTGTACTAATTTAATATATCAAATTAATCTGATACGTTCAATGTCACATCAGCTCAGTATTATTCTTATTATCCTCTAATGATCCATCATAATTTACTTATAAATATGAAGGTCCTAGCATCGTTAAGACAGCTTGATACTACTTCATTTTCTCTCATTCCCACTTCATTTCCAACGTGAATCTTTTTGACATATGTGTCAGAGTGCAAACGCAAGAAATTTATCTTACATTTGCCTCTAACCGTCCTTTTCTTCCCCATTGCCTTTCCAAAAACACCCCAAGGTCGGAGCTCAGCCATAACAAAAATATTAAGAACATTCTAATTAAGCTTAATAATTTACAATTTAATTAAAAAGATCCATCTATTCCTATATATATAAGAGCCAAAATGGTAATAGGCTTCCACAATCAGAATGAAAGCATCCTTATCCATGATTGTAACTCCGTTGCTCTTAGTAGTTATTGATGGAATCAGTGCTAGAATGTGTTACGGCAGGGATATTCTGCTGCATTTTCATCAAATCCACCGTGAAAGAATGGCTTTGCAAGCTGTCACACGGTTGAAATCCACAGGGTTTCCATCGAACACCATATATCCACCACCAGCGGCCATTATAGAAAAGTTCAAACTGCACCAATTCCAAAGATATGGCTACTACAACTGCCACCATCACCGCCGCCACCATCCTCCTTTGGGATCAGCTTAGGTGATGAAAGAAGTGGTGTCAGAGGAGGCTGAAAGTGTAATCTCCAGTATTTTTAAAGAAGAGGGCCTTATTCTTCAATACCTCCTCATCGATTAGAAGTGATAATAATTTGGATCAAATCAAATTTGGTTCAATTTTTCAAATATTATATAATATTAAAAATTTTTAAAATTTAATCTAAATTCGAATTGATCTTTTGTACAATTTAATTTGAATCAAATCGAATTTTATTAATTTAATTCAGTTCAATTTATCAAATTTTAAAATTTAATTATTTATATATATTATTTCATATAAAATTTTATATATTTAAATATATTTTCATATACAATTATTATTTTTATTTTATAAAAATTAAAAAATATATAATTTTGTTCTATTCGATTTTTTTTGTTTTTTATTTTTTGATTTAAAATTGGATCCTAACCTAATATATATATATATATTTATTTAATATTCAAGCTGAATTAAAAAAAAATCAATATAAACCAAATCAAAACTATTATTTTAAATTGATTTTTAATTTTTTCAATATTTTTCACCTTAATACCCAAACCAATGTAGTAGAAAAGGACTTCAAATCCATAAAAAAAAAAAGAAAAAGAAAAAATTGATCATAGCTATCATTTTCTCCCCTTTCTCTGACCACATTTTGATTACACAATTAATAAAATTGACAATGATATATAATTAATATGGTCTCTAATATGTTATTGTTCAAAAATATGATTGTTCATATATATAAATCGGTCAATATTTTTTATGTTTTTATCCATTACTAGAATTTGAACCCTCACTACTTTAGGATAAGTTATTTTTCATTGTTTTTAATATATTTATAATTATTTTTAATACAAAAAAAAAATACTCACATGTTGAATCTTATAAATATATCAAAATTAAAAATAATTAATATACGATGATTACGTTTTTGTTGTTGGTTTGTTTTTTTCTATGAAGTGAACTTTCATTTTTTATTTTTAAATTTTTAAACTATTTGATCAAATCTATGACCTTTTTTCAATTTATTTTAAATTATGAACATTTCAATCTTATAAATATATCAAAACTAAAAATAATTAATATATTATGAATACGTTTTTGTTGTTGGCTTTTTTTGTGCGATGATGTGAACTTTTATTTTTTATTTTTAAATTTATAAACGATTTGATCAAATCTATGACGTTTTTTCAATTTATTTTAAATTATAAACATTTAAAAAACCTTTAGAAAAAGAGAAAGAAAACTACGAAAAAAATTGTTTTCCCTTGTAAAACGACACTCTCTAATTTCTATATAATTGCAATAAAAGCTTTCAGTTCCTTTGGATTAATAAAAATTTTAGTTTTTGGAATTTTAATTTTGAACAACAAATCAAATCATAAATATGACTAGAATAAGAAATATTTCAAATAAGAGGATTTATAAAAAAAAGCACCCAACTCATATTGAATAAAACTCCAACACATATTTATGAGTCAAATACATTAGCACACATAATTTTATTTCATTTTAATAAATTATAACATGAAATATCACTTCCAAATCAGAATACATGGATTAAGTAAAGAGCATGCAAATCAAATTATTACATTACCAAACACACCGAAGTTAGCTACCATTACAAATAATTACATACCAATAGTAGCCCAAAACACGTACAGCTTGTCACCAATTTGCTCCAATTTTTTATAATAAGCAAACCTCCAAGACCTGATTAAAAATAGGGGAGCCACGACTCCCCAAAACCCCATCACAAATCCAAGCACTATGCTCACATAAAGCCAATTCACCTCAGATATTTTCTTTCCTCCACTACTACCCCCATTTGTAACATCGGGCGTTCCGCCATTTTTGTTGCAATTTTTAGTGACTGGAGGTCCGCAAAGATGATTGCCAACGTAAGAAGAATTGTCGAAGCTTTGGAGTTGGGTGCTTGATGGGATTTGTCCTGTCAAGTTGTTGTAGGACAAGTTGAAGTGATTCAAGAAATTCAAATTGGAAAAACTTGAAGGGATTTCACCATGGAGTCGGTTCATCGACAAGTCAAGAGATTCCAACATCTCCATATTACCAATGGTCTCTGGTATCTTTCCAGTTAGGAGATTCCCTGACAAATTTAATGACAACAGTCCCATGAGATGACCAAGTTCTTTGGGGATCTCTCCTGTGAGACTGTTAACTGAAAGGTCTATGCCGGTAACAAGTCCGAGTGTGGTACTGTATTCATCCACTCTTCCTTTCATCACCAATAATGCACTAAAATGAAACGAGTTGTCAGGGTAGAATCTCGAGAACCAATTAGCCACGTGTGGGTTGAGGTTTGTGGCCATGGCACTTAGGTTACTAAAACATTTTGGAATAGCTCCTGAAATGTTGTTATAACCAAGATCCAAGACATGAAGAGAATTAAGAGCACAAATCTGATCAGGAATATAGTCTTGAAAGTTATTTGAACGGAGGTTTAGAATCACAAGGTTTGAGAGCTTGTCTCCAATCCATGCTGGAATACTTCCCGTCAATTGATTTTCACTAAGATCAAGAACAAGCATATTAACTAAATGCTGCAATATGGATGGTACTTCTCCAAACAGGTTATTGTTACGAAGGCTTAATGACTCAATAAGACGCATAGATCCCAAGGATCTAGGAATTTTCCCAGTTAGACTGTTGTTTCCTAAATTTAGGACTTCCAACATTGGCATATTTTCCCAACAATCTGGAATTTCACCTGACAGAAGATTTGATTCAACGTGAAGAATGTTCAAAACTTTCAGGTTATTTGAGGAATTACAAAGAAAATTAAAAAGTGATCCTGAAAAAAAGTTCTTGGACAAAAATAAATCCCCCAAATCTGAGAATATTGCCTGTGGCAATGGACCTGTGAATAGGTTGGAACTCAAGTCAGCAATCCAACTTATCGGTAAATATGAAAACTCCCCGACTAATTGGTTATGGGAAAGGTTTAGATATTCAAATGAAGTCGAAAGGTTCCAAAACCAAGTGGGAATGACACCTGAAATTCCAGCATGGGAGATATCTAAAATATACATGTTCCTTTGGAATTGTAGCCACTGAGGAAATTGCCGACCAAGACGCCAGTTACCTAGTCCAATACCTTCACAGTGAAAAGGAGGAATCCAACTTGGGTTTGGTATAAACGTTAACATGTTGTTAGATGCCCAAAAATATCTCAATATCGTGAGATTAGAAAAGTGTGTTTCTGAGATATTTCCTTCCAACATATTATTGCTAACGTCTAAATGTTCCAAATTCCCAAGTTGTACTAAAATTTGAGGAAGAGTTCCATTCAATCTGTTGTATGAAACATCAAGAAA
Source organism: Durio zibethinus (assembly GCF_047325235.1). Taxonomy (NCBI): domain Eukaryota; kingdom Viridiplantae; phylum Streptophyta; class Magnoliopsida; order Malvales; family Malvaceae; genus Durio; species Durio zibethinus. The sequence continues at coordinate 1,344,745 of NC_143173.1, read as the reverse complement.
TTTCAATGATGACAACTTACCTATCGAGAATGGAATGGGACCAGAAATGGAGTTTCGGTAAAGGGAAAGGTATGCCAAATTTTTAAATTGGCCAAGTTGATCAGGGAAATTGCCAGAAAGTTTGTTAGATGCAATATTTAATGACTCTAATCGATCCAAACTACATCTAGACAAACTCTCTATGATTTCTGAGACCTCATGATTAATTGTATTATTTGACAAATCCATCTCCCTCATATTGCAAAGACTTTCCAAATATTTGGGTTCAATCTCAAGCTGGTTATTTGAAAAATCAAGATGAGTAAGAGAGCTTAAGTTTCCAATGGCACTTGAAAAATTACCTTGCAGGCCGACACTGTTAAGACTAAGGAATTGAAGTTGGTTTAAATCAGACAACCAGTTGAGTGTCGATGATGAAGAGAATGAATTCCAACTAAGATCAAGAAATTTGAGAGAAGACATGTTTTGAAAGCCACTGGGAATCATACCTTCAACTCCACTAGAGCTAAGATCAATGGACACAAGACTACGAAGATTGAATATCCATGTCACCGAAGACAACATGTTTTGAGAAAGATCAAGAACAGCAAGAGATGTGTAATTAACACTGATTGGAGATGGACCATTATTTAGAGAGCATCCTGACAAGTGTAACTCCACCAAAGAAGGAAGATTGTGTGTTGCCTGCAGCCAATCAGTTGCTTTACTAAGATTTGCAAGGCTCAAACCAAGATACTGCAGAGATGAAAGACCAGAAACCAATTGAAGAGTTTTAGCTTCAAGTAAGGAATTGTGTCCAAGATCAAGATAATGCAGTTTTGAGAGATTTCCAAGATTATGGGGAATTGCTCCTTGGAAATTTGCCCAAGAGAGGTTAAGATACGTCAAACTCTTCATCGAACCAATGAATTCGGGAATTGCCAGGTCTCCAAATTCATTATTACTTAAGTCTAGGAAACTGAGATGTTTCAAATCGACCAAAGATGGATTTATTTTGCCTCCTAACTTTGATCGAAAGTAAGCATCCCATTCAGCAGCCGGTGCATAAGCATCAGGATTACTTGAAAGAAGCCCCAAATGCAGCTGTTTAACATGGCCAGTCAGGCTATTGCAGAAAACACCATGCCATTCACAGCAATCCTCACCTACAACCCAAGAAGATAGCCTGTTTGATTGATCAATGAGGTCTTGCTTGAACGTCAAAAGGGCTTGCCCCTCACTTCCAATGCAAAGCACATTGGAATTCCCATCACAAAAGCTAATAATAGCGGCTGCGATGACAAGAAGAAACCCAAACAAGGAAATTGTAACTGCTTTCATGGTTGCGTACTGATCATTGCTACCAACACCTAATATATAAAGTTAAAGAAAAGTGTTTTCTACCACATCAAGCATTAGGAAATTTCTTCGAAGACGCCAATTTAAATTTCCAGCTTGAATTTTCCACAGAAAGCATTCATATGTATGAATGAAATTCGACGTGTAGAAAGAACATCAAAGGAACTTGACAAGGAGGTCAAGTCAAGTCAAGTCAACCAAGTATATGGAGTTAAAAATTTCCAGAAAATCCAATTTCCAACTTGAATTTTCCACGGAAAGCATTTATGGTCCATTTAAATTCTACAATTCTAGAAAGAAGAACAAAAAAGACTTGACAAGTAAGTCAAGTCCACCAAATCTATGAAGTAAGTTCCACGGCCAAACAATTAACTCTTTAAGTCTTAGAAAAGAGAAAAAATATAAATAAAAATGAAAATATAGAAAAAAAAAAACTACAAAAAATCTAGAGAAGCTAAGACTCTTTTTCTTTTCTTTTTTTTTTTGCTATAGTTACTTACTTTTTTTTAATATATGTATGGCGCCTAAAATTATGAAATTTGTCGAAACAAGAATATTAATTCAAATTTAAAAAGTGGTTTTATATAAAAGTCTATGAGAGTAAAATGCTTAATTTTGCAAATTAAAATTTCAGTTTATCTTTCATAGTTAACATAATTATTTTTTATCCGTTAACTTTCAATACAACTTTAATCACCAAATATTAGTATAATTTTCACAATTTATAATTACAGATGCTAAATTTTAAATTTTAAATTTACTAAATAGGATATTTTAAAAATATTTGTATGAATTAATTAAGTTAAATTTTAAATTTTTAAAACAAGATTTCAATGCGTGATTTGATTGTATTTAGTATAAGTCATATAGTATCACCTAACCTTTTTTTTTTATATATCCAACAAGCAATGGAACTAACCCCTCATATAAGCCATGGAAAAAAAATTCTTTTAAAAGTACAAGGAGAGAATTTATAAATTTTAATGAAATGTTGTATTTTGATTGATTGAATCTACAACTGATGTAATAAAAAATGTAATAATTTTTTTGCATAATTGAACCATATTAATTTAAGTAATTATAATTTTATTATTTCGTATAAATTGTATATAAACTCGAGTTGTATAATTTAAATGATATATATTTAAATATAAAAGTGTTGGGCTAGTTTTGTTTGGCCTTCTACCTCCAAGCAAATGGGGTATTAGAATCTTGACAGGCCCAAACAACCCTGCTGCTGCTAATATACAAAATAAAGCCTTCCCCTGCTCCCTCCTCCCTATAAATATCTTCTATCTCTAATTTTCCTCACCATTCTCTCATCAACCTCTCTCAAACCCATCACCAATTGCCAAAATCCTTTCTTTTCTTCGTGTTTGAACCAAAACCTATCTCTTTTTTCCTTTCAGCCCCCTTTCCCACCTTCTAAAACCCTCCTAAAACCCATATAAGCTATTCCAATCCCCAGCAACCCCAACCTCTACAGCAACAACTTTACTAACCTTTTAGGCCACCCCCATCTCCATTGCCTGCCCAATTCCATTCCTTTGAACCATGAATAAGAGTCCTATGTATTGTTAATTGTGGTCATGAATAATAAAAGTATCATGTGTTGGAAATAAAATTGTGACCCAAGCATAATAAGGTAATCAAATATATCATAAAAGAAAGGTAAGGGGGTAAAAAAATAAAACCCATGAACTAAAATTGAACATTTTCGTTATCAATTAAGCCCTTGTTAAAGAAAAAACGATTAATTGTTTTCATCCAATAAAGAGCTTAATTGAATGAAAATAGATGTGTAAGAGTTTAATTGAGTGAATATATTTATTTAAATGTTCAATTGATTTGAAATAAAAGATTTAGAGCTTGATTGATTGTAATAAAATATCAGAGACTTACATGATTATTAAATTTTTGTTTAAGGTTTTTTTTTTTTAACCCTAATGCCTAAAAAATTGATAAAAAAATTACATAAAATTTAGAGAAATTAAGACTCTTTTTTCTTATTATTCTTTGCTATAGGTTTTTTTTTGGTTATGCTATATATGTTTGGCTAAAATTAAGCAAATTGTTAAAAAAGAATATTAATTCAAATACTACACTAGTTTTATATAAAAATGAAATTATAACACTCTATGTTTGTGATTTGAAACGTTTAATTTTGCAAAATTTTAATATATCTTTCGTAGTTAACATAAGTATTATTTTTTCACTAATTTTTAATAAATTTTAATCACCGTTCATTAGCATCATTTTCTCAATTCATGACTAAGTCTTAAACACGTAAATAATAATGATAAATACATTGAAAAATAAAAAACACGGCGCATAAACAAGCCAATTGATCTACCCCGTAAGGAAGAAAGCTTGTGACCGATGCTTTCCAACTTTTCATAGTAAGCTAGCCACCATGATTTGATGAAATACAAAGAAAGCTTGTGACCTCCAATTTCCTACTTGAATTTTCCACAAAAAGCATTTTATGATCCATTGAAATCCGATAATTGTAGAAAGAAGAACTAAAGGCTTGACAAAGGAGTCAAATCCACCAAGTCTGTGGAGTAAGTCCCACGGCCCGGTAATTAACACTTTAGGTCTTAGAAATGAAAAAAAATTACAAAAAATTTAGAGAAACTAAGACTCTTTTTCCTTATTATTTTTTTTTTTGGTATAGTTATTTTATTTAATTTTTTTGGTATATTGTTGGAGCCTAAAATTAAGAAAATTGATGAAAAAAGAAAATTAATTCAAATATAAAACGTGATTTTATATAAAAATGAAGTTATATAAAAATCTATGAAAGAAAAACATTTAATTTTGCAAATTAAAATTTCATATATCTTTTGTAGTTTAGGTGGGTTTGAAATTAGAAGAGCAGTTTTTGATTGGAAACATTTGAAGCTTGAAGTAGATGAGACTCAGTATGAATTTGTTACTTGTTATAAGGTCGAATATGAGATTTATACATTTTAGAGAAGTTAAAAGATTCCTTTTTGCGTATTTTTTTTTTGTTATAGTTATTTTCTTTTTTTTTGTTAAATCAAATTTTACTATATTTGTTTGATTAAAATTAAGTAAATTATTGAAAAAGAATATTAATTCAAATAGAGCACTGGTTTTATATAAAAATGATGCTATAATACTTTATATATATTAATGTGATTTTAAACATTTAATTTTGCAAATTTTTAATATATCATTCACAGTTAACGCAATTAATACTTTTTTTCATTAATTTTCAATATAATTTTAGTCTCCATTCATTTGTATTATTTTCTCAATTCATGACCAAGTCTTAAATACGTAAATGATAATGATAAGTGCATTGAAAAGTAACAAACACGAAGCCTACTTTGCAAGAAAGAAAGCTTGTAACCAATGCTTTCCACCTTTCTTAAGCTAACCACAATGATTTGTTGAAATACAAAGAAAAATTGTGACCTCCAATTTTCAGCTTGAATTTTCCAAAAAAGCATTTTATGGTCCATTGAAATTCGACAATTGTAGAAAGAAGAACAAAAAAGACTTGACAAGTAAGTCAAGTCAACCAAGTCTATGGAGTTAAAATTTTCCAGAAAAACCAATTTCCAACTTGAATTTTTTTATGGTCCATTTCTAGAACAAAAAAGACTTGACAAGTAGTTCAAGTCCGCATTGTCTATGAAGTAAGTCCCACGGTCAAATAATTAACTCTTTAAATCTTAGAAAAGAGAAAAAATAAAAATAAAAATGAAAATTTAGAGAAACAATAAAATTACAAAAAATTTAGAGAAGCTAAGACTCTTTTTCCTTATTATTTTTTTTTGCTATAGTTACTTTTTTTTTTTGTTAAATCAAGTTTTAATATATGTGTGGAGCCTAAAATTAAGAAATTTATCCAAAAAAGAATATTAATTCAAATATAAAAAGTAGTTTTATATAAAAATCTATGAAAATAAAATGCTTACAGTTTATCTTTCATAGTTAACACAATTATTTTTTATCCATTACCTTTTAATACAACTTTAATCACCAAATATTAGTATAATTTTTACAATTCATAATTATAAATATTGAGATTTAAATTTTAAATTTATTGAATATCATATTTAAAAAATATTTGTATGAATCAATTAAATTAAATTTTAAAATTTTAAAACAAGATTTCAATGCGTGGTTTGATTGTACTTAGTATGATTCCTATAGTATCACCAAACTTTTGTTTTTTTAATATCCAACAAGCAATGGAACTAACCCCTCAAATAAGTCATGGAAAAAATTCTTTTAAAATTATAAGGAGAAAATTTATAATTTTTGATGACGTGTTGTATTTTGATTGATTGAATCTACAATTAATGTAATAAAAAATGTAATAATTTTTTAAAATAATTGAACGATATTAATTTAAGTAATTATAATTTTATTATTTCATATTAAATGATATATAAACTCGAGTTGTATAATTTAAATGATATATACTTAAATATGAAAGTGTTGGGCTAGTTTTGTTTTGCCTTATGGCACTAAGCAAATGGGGTATTAGAATCTTGACATGCCTAAACAACCCTGCTGCTGCTAATAAACAAAATAAAGCCTTCCCCTTCTCCCACCTCCCTACAAATATCTTCTAACTCTATTTTTCCTCACCATGCTCTCATCAACCTCTCTCAAACCCATCACCAATTGCCAAAATCCTTTCTTTTCTTCATTTTTGAACCAAAACCTATCTCTTTTTTCCTTTCACCCCCCTTTCCCACCTTCTAAAATCCTCCTAAAACCCATCTAAGCTATTCCAATCCCCAGCAACCCCAACCTCTACAGCAACAACTTTACTAAACTTTTAGGCCACCCCCATCTCATTGCCTGCCCAATTCCATTCCTTTGACCCATGAACAAGAGTCCTATGTTTTGCTAATTGTGGTCATGAATAACAAAAGTATCACGTGTTGAAAATAAAATTGTGATGCAAGTATAATAAGGTAATCAAATATATCATAAAAGAAAGGTAAATGGGTGAAAAAAAAAAACCCCCATGAACTAAAATTCAACATCTTTTTTTATCAATTAAGCCCTTGTTAGAGAAAAGCTGGTTAATTGTTTTCATCCAATAAAGAGTTTAATTGAATGAAAATAGATATGTAAAAGTTTAATTGATTGAAAAAATATATTCAAAGGTTCAATTGATTTGAAATAGAAGATTTAGAGCTTGATTAATTGCAATTAAATATTAGGAACTTAAATGATTGTTAAATTTTTGTCTAAGATTTTTTTTAAACCTTATCCCTAAAAAATTCATAAAAAAAATTACATAAAATTTAGAGAAGTTAAGACTCTTTTTTCTTATTATTCTTTGCTATAGTTTTAAATCAAATTTTGCTATATATGTTTGGCTAAAATTAAGCAAATTGTTGAAAAAGAATATTAATTCAAATACAACACTAGTTTTATATAAAAATGAAGTTATAATACTTTATGTACATGATTTCAAACGTTTAATTTTGCAAAAGTTTAATATATCTTTCGTAGTTAACATAATTATTATTTTTTCACTAACTTTTAATAAATTTTAATCACCGTTCATTAGCATCATTTTCTCAATTCGTGACTAAGTCTTAAGCACGTAAATAATAATGATAAATATATTGAAAAGTAACAAACACGGCGCATAAACATGCCAATTGATCTACCCCGTAAGGAAGAAAGCTTGTGACCTATGCTTTCCAACTTGTCATAGTATGCTAACCACCATGATTTGATGAAATACGAAGCAAGCTTCCAATTTCCAACCTGAATTTTCCACAAATAGCATTTTATGATTCATTGAAATTCGATAATTGTAGAAAGAAAAACAAAAGACTTGACAAAGGAGTCAAATCCACCAAGTCTGTGGAGTAAGTCCCACGGCCCGTAATTAACACTTTAGGTCTTAGAAATGAAAAAAAATTACAAAAAATTTAGAGAAACTAAGACTCTTTTTCCTTATTATTTTTTTTTTTTGGTATAGTTATTTTATTTAATTTTTTTTATATATTGTTGGAGCCTAAAATTAAGAAAATTGATGAAAAAAGAATATTAATTCAAATATAAAACGTGATTTTATATAAAAATGAAGTTGTATAAAAACCTATGAAAGAAAAACGTTTAATTTGCAAATTGAAATTTCATATATCTTTCGTAGTTTAGGTGGGTTTGAAAATATAAGGGAAGTTTTTGATTGGAAACATTTGAAGCTTGAAGTAGATGAGACTCAGTATGAATTTGTTACTTGTTATAATGTCGAATGTGAGATTTATACATTTTAGAGAAGTTAAAAGATTCTTTTTTGTTTATTATTTTTTGTTATAGTTATTTTCTTTTTTTTTTTTTTGTTAAATCAAATTTTACTATATTTGTTTGACTAAAATTAAGTAAATTATTGAAAAAGAATATTAATTCAGATACAACACTGGTTTTATATAAAAATGATGCTATAATACTTCATATATATTAATGTGATTTCAAACATTTAATTTTGTAAATTTTTAATATATTATTCACAGTTAACGCAATTAGTGTATTTTTTTAATTAATTTTGTTAATAAAATTAATAACAATCTTCCACCTCTATTCTTCCTCACCATGGTTTCATCATACTCTCTTAAACCCATCACCTATTGCCAAAATCCTTTCTTTTCTTCATTTTTGAACCAAAACCCATCTGTTTTTTTCCCTTCACCTCCCTTTCCCACCTTCTAAAACCCATCTCAGCTATTCTAATCCACAGCAACCCCCCAAACCTCTACAGCAACAACTTTACTAACCTTTTAGGCCACCCCCATCTCCATTGCCTGCCCAATTCAGTTCGCTTAACCCATGAATAAGAGTCCTCGTCTATGTTCTGTTAATTGTGATCTAGTATAATTCAAGTATCATGTGTTGGAAATAAAATTGTGATCCAAGTACAATATAAATGAAATTGATCAGTTCCTCTCCTAACCAAAAATGTATAATCTGATAAAACATGACACTGAAACAAATTTTCCTTCAGGAATGCCTCAAATTTCTATTGGAACGTACATTATCAGTGACTAACAAAGTGGATAGAGTCCAAATTGCCATGTAGAAACATAAAAAAAATATAGTACTTCATTATTCCCAGCTTCTCCAATTATCTTTTGGCTGACCACAGTCTTCGATCACAACTGGTTGCAAAGTTCTCCCACTGTCTGAGCCAGCTTTTTCCATCTCCTTGACAACGCTTATCCATCCACTTCTTTACCAAACACAACATGCTTTCCATCAAGCCATGGAGTCTTCTCAGTGCATATAAAGAATTGGGAACCATTGGTGTTTGGTCCAGCATTGGCCATTGACAAGCAACGAGGTCCGATATGTTTGAGCTTGAAATTCTCATCTGCAAATTTCATGCCATAGATTGATTCTCCACCAGTGCCATTCCCCCTTGTGAAATCTCCACCTTGACACATGAAGCTCGGGATGATTCGGTGAAATGCTGATCCTTTATGGTGCAATGGCTTCCCAGACATTCCGAAACCCTTGTCGCCAGTGCAGAGTATTTGCAATTATATTGTGGGCTAACACAGTCAAGTAATCCAGATTTAGGTCAATTAATGTCAAATTACAAATAATTATAGTGGTATCATATTCGAACATGTAGTATGATATTAATTAAGAATGATCCTAGTTTAATTCTGTATTTAAATCCATAATATGATTGGTCAATTTTGATTAATTTATATATCGAAAAGCTCATGATGGTAACAACACATCCATGGGCTTGGATTTAGGGGGATTGATTTCTTTTCCACATTAAAAACAGTTTTAGTTATAAATTATGATAGTGATTCGGTTAGCCTTCAGCCAAATTGGTTATAGTTCAATTAGAGCTTCATCTAATTCAAAATTGTGTCCAAATTGCCTTGGCAATTGCACATATTGCTCAAGGAAAAAGTGGTTAATATTCTTCTTTCCCGAAAAGAAAATAAAAAACCTCAATTGAAAAGAAAATAGAATGGCTTTACTGATAAGGATATGGTGAGATATGGATAGAAATCTTATAAATTAGAAAACATATTTTCTTTTATACCAAGAAAAAAAGAAATTGTTGGGAATATTGATTCAAATCTCATAAGAGATTTGTTAGAGATTTGTTTGAGATTTGTCAGATATTGCTTGATGGACAAGAAGACTTGCAAGAGAAGAATTCTAAAAGGAAAGGGATTCTTAATAGGTAAGTTTGACTTACAGGAGAAGAATTCTAAGAGGAGAGGGATTCTTAATGGGCAAGTTTGTATGGTTATAAATAGGTGAAGTCTCTACAGAGTTAGGTATGAGAAAAAGATGTAAGAGAGTTGTAGGGTTTTGTGGGATAGACACCCCATAGGAGTATTGGGGCTCTACGTCTTATGAGTGTGTATATTTGTTTGTGAGTGGACTAGAGAGATTGAGAGGGTCCACATAGGTATGGTGAATGGGAGCATATGGGTATGTGTTTGGTTATGTTGAAAGGGTGCACAAGAGTTTGAGTTTGTGTTTGTTTGGGTTGAGAATACTCCATAGGACTAGAAGAGATTGAGAGTGTCTTATGAGTATTGATTGTTGAGTGAGGTTGATGATTTGATGTAAGTTTGTAATTCTCTACAACTAGTGGATCTTGTTTCTCATCCATGGATGTAGGTCAGTTGGACTGAACCACGTTAAATTGTTGTTTCTTATGTGTTTGATTTATTGTTTGATTTCGCTTCCGCTGGTGTGATTGGATTGGAGGCTTTTACCCCAACAAGTGGTATCAGAGCTGAAGGTTCGAAACATGAGAAGAGTTGAAGATTCAAGATGTGGAAAGAGCCGAAGGTTCGATATGTGAAAGAGCTGAAAGTTCGAGATGTGAGAAGTGCATGGTTTGAGACATGGGAAGAAGCAAGTTCAGAAAGCTCGATTCAAGAGAAAAGTTCGAGTTTAAGTTTTGAAGATTGAGGATTGGTTTGTATGAAGCGTGAAGACACAAGAGAAGAGAAGATGATTGTGAGACTTCCATTGTAGGTGGAGCCAAGCATGTCTAGCATGAAGACAGATGATTGATGAAATTTGAGTCAAGGTGGAGATTGTTGGGAATATTGACTCAAATCTCATAAGAGATTTGTTAGAGATTTGTTTGAGATTTGTCAGATATTGCTTGATGGACAAGAAGACTTGCAAGAGAAAAATTCTAAAAGGAAAGGGATTCTTAATAGGTAAGTTTGACTTACAGGAGAAGAATTCTAAGAGGAGAGGGATTCTTAATGGGCAAGTTTGTATGGTTATAAATAGGTGAAGTCTCTACAGAGTTAGGTATGAGAAAAAGATGTAAGAGAGTTGTAGGATTTTGTGGGATAGACACCCCATAGGAGTATTGGAGCTCTACGTCTTATGAGTGTGTATATTTGTTTGTGAGTGGACTAGAGGAGATTGAGAGGGTCCACATAGGTATGGTGTATGGGAGCATATGGGTATGTGTTTGGTTATGTTAAAAGGGTGCACAAGAGTTTGGGTTTGTGTTTGTTTGGGTTGAGAATACTTCATAGGACTAGAGGAGATTGAGAGTGTCTTATGAGTATTGATTGTTGAGTGAGGTTGATGATTTGATGTAAGTTTGTAATTCTCTACAACTAGTGGATCTTGTTTCTCATCCATGGATGTAGGTCAGTTGGACTGAACCACGTTAAATTGTTGTCTCTTATGTATTTGATTTATTGTTTGATTTCGCTTCCGCTTGTGTGATTGGATTGGAGGCTTTTAGCCCAACAAATGGTATCAGAACTGTGGTGTTCCCCAATAAATGGTATCAAAGCTGTGGTGTTCCCCAACAGAAATGAGAATACAAATTGGCGCAACGACCTTTATTTTCAAGTGTTCTTTTAAGCAAAAAAGAAAATAAAACTACTGCTAATATATGATTAATATAGATGATAACTCTTCATGAATTCAAAATAACTAGAAATTGTTATCATATATATATGTATGTATATATAGAAGAACGAAAATTTGTAGAAATGTTCAACTAGTATGTAATATAATTGTTGGCGAAAATTATACATAGCACTAAACTTTGATTGTACATCATCTCAAAGATTTACAAATTCACAGACAATATCCAACAAAAAATTTGGTCCTCCTCCACTATCTCAATTGAAAAGGGAGAAGAAACAAAAAAGGGAAGAAAAAATGTTGGTGTTTGACTCAAATATTCACCAATAAGGAGTTGCACTCTCAGATTTACTTAGAAGCTCCTCCAAATAATCAGCTCCTAAATCCTTAAACACCAGGATAATTTCCATCCCCATTTCCTTCTTTCTTGATCTTCATGTTCCCTGATCTTTTTGCTCTTCATGGAGTACCTTTTCTCAATTGTCAAAGTAGGAGAACAACTTTCTTCAAATCCATAGTTCATTTCTTGAAGTGAATCATAAACTGTATCCATTGGAAAATTGATTATCACCATCGGACCTCGCATTGCGAGTGTAGCTTGATCATACGCTAGCTGTAGCCTCATCTATATCCAAGGTTCCAGGCCAAAGTCTAACACCATTCCTTATGGAATCCCTTATCTCAACTGCATATTTTCCCCATGGCCTCTTCCTAACTCCTCTATACGAAACCTCCTTTCCTGTCCCATCTTCATTTGCATTCAACTTCACTTAATGATCCTTTCTAAAACTATTAACGGATGTGGTATCAAAAGTGTTTTCCTATGCTTGATTTAGGACTCCCAAAGGAACATTTCTTGGGAGTCATTTCCATTGAAAGGAAGGGTTTGGTTATGGAGATAATTGAATGATTCTGGTGAGAATTTTTTTGAGAAATATAGGAAGAAGAGGATTCAAGAGACAATTGGAGATTTGGGTAATGAAAAAATGAAGAGTCCATGCATGAAAATCAAGTAATTCTTATAATGGAAACGATTATTCTTCTTCGATCTTTTAATTAATTCACTTTGATTTTGCTTTTTGGTTTTGGTCATGGGAAATGAAATTTGAAGCTTAGTGATATATATATATATATATATATATAGTAATTACAAGCTAGGGAGGGAAAGGCTACATTATTCAAATATTTATTTTAAAAATGTAAAAAAAAAAGAAGAAGGAACAAATTAAAGAAACGATGGAAAGAGAGTAAAATTGTATGAAGATGTTATTAGCGTCCAACATCATTATTTGGTCGCAGAATCGACAGGTGAGTCAAAAGGAATACTCGTCGGGGCATGACGGCCAGGTCAAGTCAAAATTCTCTTACATCACCCGTGATGTTTCGCTTTTATGTCCTACCTATAACTCATATTTTTAGCTAATTAAAATTGTAAATCATTATGCTTAGAGTGATCAATTACAATGTTAATTACCTTATATTGATGAACATGATTTGATTAATATAGTCGGGTTATAGTTAAAGTTTGTCATAATTTTATTTTTTATGCAAGAAAGATTATAATTTGAGAATTAAAAAAAGAATTATAGATGTATAAATTTAAATTTTAATCTAATCTAAAGTACTTTTTAAAATATTTATATAAATCAATTAGACTAGACTTTGAATTTATAAAAAGATTACTTTATATATATATATATATATACACTTTTCATTTAAATTATATGATATAATCATATTATTGAAAGGGGTTAATTTTAATTTTTCAAGTATCACTAATAAGTGAATGCTGATGAAATAAAAATTTACCTATCTAATAATAATGTATAATATAGAATAAATAATCAATATATTTTTAAAAATATTATTTTATGGTGTGATTTTAATAAAACAAAAAAATATATTTTTTCATTGAATAATTATTTCATAAATCCTTCTTTTATTAATTATGTCAAAATTTATCGTAAATGAGTTTCTTAAACTAGCATAATTGATGTTATACTAATTTTTTGAATAGAAAATAAGATGTTATACTAATTGTTAATACATACATTGGTCATTATTTTAAATGTTTTTATCCATTACTAGAATTTCATCCCACTATTTTAGGTAAGTTACTTTTCATTGTTTTTAATATATTTATAATTATTTTTAATAAAAAAATAATAATAATTTTAGCTCACTTGTTGAATCTTATAAATATATCAAAATTAAAAAATAATAATAATTTTTAACTCACATGTTACGCTTTTGTTGTTGGCTCTTTTGCTATGACATGAACTTTTATTTTTTATTTTCAAATTTATAAATTATTTGTTCAAATCTATGACGTTTTTCCAATTTAGTTTAAATTATAAACATTTTAAAACTTGTAGAAAAAAGAAAAAGAAAAAAACAACTATATTTTTTTAATGATGACTTACGTTTGATTTTTAATTTTTTTCTTTTTATATTTCTTTATTTATTATTATTTCAATTAAAAATTTTCAAAATTACATAAATTTGGATAAAAAAGACTATTTTGCTTGATTCATTCATGGGTTAGTAATGTGAAGTGAATTGACAAAATCAGGTTGATCAGATTCTTCCAGCTTTTATATATATATTTTTTCTCGTAAACCGACATTCTCCAATTTCTATATAATTGCAATAAAAGCTTTCAATTCCTTTGGATTTATAAAAAATTGTAGTTTTTGAAATTTTACTTTTGAACAACAAATCAAAATCATAACGAAGACTAGTATAAGAAATATTTCGAATTAGAGGATTTATAAAAAATTTTACCTTCAAGCCATATTGCATAAATCCTTGAACATAGGTCTACGAGTCAAATACATTAACACACACAATTTTATTTCATTTCAATAAATTATAACATGGAATACTACATCCATAAACCGAATACATGGATTAAATAAAAAGCTTGCAAATCAAGTTATTACATTACCAAACACACCGAAATGAGCTTCAATTACAAATAATTACATACCGATAGTAGCCCAAAACACATATAGCTTATCACCAATTTGCTCCAGTTTTTGATAATAAGCAAACCTCCAAGACCTGACGAAAACCAGGGGAGCCACTACCCCCCAAAACCCCATCACAAATCCAAGTACTACGCTTACATAAAGCCAATTCACATTAGACCTTTTCTTTCCTCCACTCCTACCTCCATTTGTAACATCAGGTGTTTCGCCATTTCTGCTGCAATTTTTAGTGACTGGAGGTCCACAAAGATGATTGCCAATGTACGAAAACCTGTCAAAGCTTTGCAGCTGGGTGCCTGATGGGATTTGTCCTGTCAAGTTGTTGTAGGACAAGTTCAAGTGATTCAAGAAATTCAAATTGGAGAAACTTGAAGGGATTTCACCATGGAGTCGGTTCATCGATAAGTCAAGAGATTCCAACACCTCCATATTGCCAATGTTCTCAGGTATCTTTCCTGTTAGGAGATTCCCTGACAAATTTAATGACCGCAGTCCTATGAGATTACCAAGTTCTTCGGGGATCTCTCCTCTGAGACTGTTAACTGAAAGGTCTATGCCGACAACAAGTCCTAGTATGGTACTGTAATCATCCTCTCTTCCTTTCATCACCAATAATGCACCCAAAAGAAACAGGTTATTAGACTCGAATGACCAGGTACTGTTTCCCACGTGTATCTTGAGGGGTTTTATGGCCATGGCACTTAGGTTACTAAAACATTTTGGAATTGCTCCTGAAATGTTGTTATAACCAAGATCCAAGAACTGAAGAGAATTATGAGCACAAATTTGATCAGGAATATAGGCTTGGAAGTTATTTGAACGGAGGTTTAGAACCACAAGGTTTAAGAGGTTGTCTCCAATCCATGCTGGAATACTTCCCGTCAATTGATTTTCACTAAGATCAAGAATAAGCATGTCAACCAAATTCTGCAGTGTAGATGGTACTTCTCCAAGTAGGTTATTGTTACGAAGGTTTAATGACAGAACACGGCGCAAAAATCCCAAGGATCTAGGAATTTTCCCAGTTAGATTGTTGTTTCCCAAATTTAAGACTTTCAAAAATTGCCAATTTTCCCAACAATTTGGAATTTCACCAGATAGAAGATTTGATTCAATGTCAAGAATGGTCAAAGGTTCCAATTTAGTTGAGGAATTGCAAAGAAAATTGGAAAGTGTTCCTGAAAATAGATTCTTAGACAAAAATAAAAACATCAAATCTGAGGGTGCCTGTAGCAATGGACCTGTGAATAGGTTGGAACTCAAGTCAACAACCAAACTCCTAGGAAAATATGAAATCTTCCCCACTAGTTGGTTGTTGGAAAGATTTAGATATTCAAATTGAGTCGAAAGGTTCCAAAACCAAGTGGGAATGACACCTGAAATTTCAGCATGGGAGATATCTAAATGAAACAAGTTCTTTTGGAATTGTAGCCACTGAGGAAATTTCGGACCAAGATGACAGTTACCTAATTCAATATTTTCACAGTGGAAAGGAGGAATCCAACTTGGATTTGGTTTAAACGTTAACATGTTGTTAGATGCCCTGAAAATTCTCAATCTTGTGAGATTAGAGAAGTGCATTTCTGATATATTTCCTTCCAACATATTATTGCTAACGTCTAAATGTTCCAAATTCCCAAGTTGTCCTAAACTTTGAGGAAGAGTTGCATTCAATTGATTGTTTGAAACATCAAGCAACTTCAAAGATGATAGCTCCCCTACCGGAAGAGGTCCGGTTAATTGATTGTACGAAACATCAAGAACTTTCAATGATGACAACCTCCCTATTGAGAATGGAATGGGACCAGAAATGGAGTTTTCAGAAAGGGAAAGGTATGCCAGATTTTTAAATTGGCTGAGTTGATCAGGTAAATGGCCAGAAAGTTTGTTAGATTCAATATTTAATGACTCTAATCGATCCAAACTACATCTAGACAAACTCTCTATGATTTCTGATACCTTATGATCAATTCCGTTATTTGACAAATCCATCTCTCTCAGATTACAAAGACTCTCCAAACATTTGGGTTCTATAATTTCAAGCTGGTTATGTGAAACATCAAGATGAGTAAGAGAGCTTAAGTTTCTAATGGCACATGAAAAATTACCTTGCAGGCCGACACTGCTAAGACCAAGGAATTGAAGTTGGTTGAAATTAGACAACCAGCTGAGTGTCGATGAAGAAGAGAATGAATTCCTACTAAGATCAAGAAATTTGAGAGAAGACATATTTTGAAAACCATTGGGAATCACACCTTCAACTTCATTGGAGCTAAGATCAATGGACACAAGACTACGAAGACTGAATATCCATGTAGGCACCGAAGACAATGTATTTGTGGAAAGATCAAGAACAGCAAGAGATTTGTAATTAACACTGATTGGAGATGAATCATTATTTAGATTGCAGCCTGACAAGTGTAACTCTACCAAAGAAGGAAGTTTGTGTGTTGCCTGCAGCCAATCAGTTGCTTTACCAAGATCTGCAGAACTCAAATCAAGATACTGCAGAGAAGAAAGACCAGAAACCCATTGAAGAGTTTTAGCTTCAAATAGGGAATTGTATCCAAGATCAAGGCAATGCAAATTTGAGAGATTTCCAAGCATATGGGGAATTGTTCCTCGAAAATTTGCCCGAGAAAGGTTAAGATATGTCAAACTCTTCATCGAACCAATGAATTCGGGAATTGCCAGACCTCCAAAGTCGTTATTGCTTAAGTCTAGGAAATTGAGACATTTCAACTCGATCAAAGAAGGATTTACTCTGCCCCCTAGCTTTGAGCGAAAGTAAGCATCCCATTCAGCTGACCGAAAATAAGCATCCCACAGAGCAATTGGCTTATCCTCATAAGCATCCCTTTCAACGACTGGCACATCTTCAGCAGGACTTCTTGAAAGAAGCCCCAAGTGCAGCTCTTTGACGTGGCCAGTCAAGTTATTGCAGAAAACACCAAGCCACTCACAGCAATTCTCACCTTCAACCCAAGAAGATAGCCTGTTTGATTGATCAATGAGGTCTTGCTTGAACTTCAAAAGGGCTTGTCTCTCACGTTCAATGCAAAGCGCATTGGAATTCCCATTACAAAAGCTAATATCGATGGCTGCGATGGCAAGAAGAAATCCAAACAAGGAAATTGTAACCGCTCTCATGGTTGCATATCGATCCTTGCTACCAACACCGAATATATAAAGTTAAAGAAAAATATTTTCCACCACATCAAGTGCTAGGAATTTTCTTCAAAGGCCTCCAATTTAAAATTCCAGCTTGAATTTTCCTCAAAAGCAATCATACGTATAAATTCGACAAGTGTAGAAAGAATATAAAAAGAACTTGACAAGAACTTTAAGTCAACCAAGTCTATGGAGCAAGTCTCACGGCCAGCTAATTAACTCTTTAGGTTTTAGAAAACAGGAAAAAATGAAATAAAAAATGAAAAGTTTAGAAAAAAAATAAAATTACATCAACTTTAGAAAAAAGTTAAATACTCTTTATCTTTATTTTTTTTCTATAGTTATTGCTTTTTTTGTTAAATCAAATTTTGCTATATATTTTTAGCTAAAATTAAGCAAAATTGTTGACAAAAGATAATTCAAGTACAACACTGGTTTTATATAAAAATAAAGTTATAATAATTTATGTACATGACTTTAAACATTTAATTTTGTAAATTTTTAATATATCTTTTATAGTTAACACAGTTATTATTTTTTCATTAATTTTTAATATAATTTTAATCACCGTTCATTAGCATCATTTTCTCAATTCATGGCTAAGTCTTAAACACGTAAATGATAAGACGAATGCATAAAAAAGTAACGAACACGGAGCACAAATAAGCCAGCTGATCTAACCCTTGAGGCAGAAAACTTGTGACCGTTGCTTTCAACTTTTGATAGTAGGCTAACCACCATGATTTGATGAAACACAAAGAAAGCTTGTGACCTCCAATTTCCCACTTGAATTTTCCACAAAAAGCATTTTATAGTCCATTAAAATTCAACAATTGTAGAAAGAACAAAAGACTTGATAAAGGAGTCAAGTCCACCAAGTCTATGGAGTAAGTTGCACGGCCCAGCAATTAACTCTTTAGGTCTTAGAAAAGAGAAAAAATAAATAAAAAATAAAAATTGAGAAAAAAAATAAAATTACAAAAAATTTAGAGAAGTAAAACTCTTTTTCTTTATTATTTTTTTGCTATAGGCTTTTTTTTTTTAAATCAAAATTTGCTATATATGTTTAGCTAAAATTAATGTAAAATAAGTGATGATGGTAATAATTAATGGTTAAAATAAGATATGATAATGTAAACTATATATATTTTTTTGGTCAGTAAAAGTAAAATTAATGGTGAATAAGTGATGATGTTTATAATTAATTTAATATTATCAAGTTCAACTAATTTAAAAATAATATTTTTATGAATTATAATAAAGAAATTAAAATTTATATTTCGTGTTATCAGGGAGAACTGAAAACCTCCCACGACTAACCCAATCAACAAGCACACGTTCTTCATCCTTACCACCTTCATTTGTAACAACTTTTCTGTTGTAGTTTACACTGACCGGAGGTCCACAAAGTTGATTGCCAATGTAAGAGAACTCGTCAAAAGTTTGGAGTTAGGTACTTGATGGGATTCTTCCCCTCAAAATCAAGAGATTTTAGTATCCTCATTGTCACGCTCCAAACCTGAAGATTTAGAGCTTAATAATGCCGCATACTTATGAGACGAATCTTATAAGCGTATAAGACAACAGATATCTAACTAAATTAAAATCTTCAATAATCTTTAAAATAATACTTTACAGAATCTCAAGTCTATAAAATTATACTCTTTGTAAATTAGTCGAATATACAAAAATTCTTACTAATAAATCTTTTAGAATCAATAATAAAATACTCACTTCAAAAGTAATACCAAATTAAAGATAGATTCTAATCTTGCTAATCAAAGTAGTTGTCAAGATTAAGTCTCCTATGACGCAAACATTGAAATTTGAAAAAGTAAAGAAAAATAAAGGAATGAGTACGATGACTCGGCAAGTAACTGATATCCCCTCAGTTGGATTAAGTATGTCACAAAACATTTAGGCCAAAACATTAACTAAGTGATTCAAAAATATTTTGGGTAATCTTGTGTTCAAACACATTTTCACAAATCATATTCTCAAAATCAAATTCTCAGATTACAAAATGAAATAAATATCACAAAATTATAAAATTTATTAGTCTCCTGTAACATACTACGATCACCTTAACCCTTGTAGTGTAGGTTAGAATCAGAAATTTTCCTTTAGTGCAATGAGACAAAAATATATCAGAAACAACTAGATCATTGCACTGACAATCATAATTAACCCGTTAGTGCAATAGGATAGAACAAAAATTATAGTAACCCCTTTAATGCAGTGGGATAGAAGTATATCACTGATGGTACGATGAATAAAAACTACTATTCTCAACCGATGGCATGGTGAACAAAAACCACTATTCTTAATTGGTGGCATGGTTTGAAACCAATATCAATATCACAAAATACATGTCGACATGGCCAACAATTAACCCCTATTGGCAGAGTCAAAATATAGTCATACTATGAGACAAAAACCACAATATATTTTCAGATTAGCCAAAATATACAAATTCAATATTTATAAATTTTTGCAAAACATAATCCATACATAGTAAATTCCATAATCATTCCAAAGCAACATTTCATATTCCAACAAACAACAGTTATATAAATATATTATTATGAAATCATATTTGAAAATCAAAACAATGTCAAACCATATTCCAAACTCATAACAAAGAAATCATATATATATTTTGCATACTCAACCCGATTTACAAAATAAACAAACAAAACTATATATATTATATATTTCAACTCTAAATATATTGAAGCTAACATTTATAGACATAAATTTCAAAGGGATATCAAATTACTTACCTGATGTGCTAAACCAAAACTTAAGCGGTAAATCACTCAATTTTTTTAATATCCTAACAATTCAAGAAATATTTAAAAATCAAAATTTAACCCAAAAACATAAATTTAACAAGGTAAACCTTCCACAGATTATTCTAAGCAAATTGGGTTATGTGGCAACCTTTTCGACAATTCGAAACTATTTGAAAATATTTTTTTTAGTATATAAAACAAATTTTCTTTTAATATAGCAAAATGCCTAAAATTGAGTATAAATATGAAATTAAGGATTAAAACATAAAAAAAATCAGTAGGAATTTAAAATTTTACAAATATTTAATTTTTAACATTTAATAGTAATCATTTTTTTTTTATAAATCTAAATATAATTTAATAGTTCTTTAACAATGCCAATAACATGAAATTAATACAATAAAAATATATTAAAATAAGTAAAAATTCATTAAAAATAATATAACTAAAATTCAAGTATTTATAACTAAGTACATCAAATATTGGCTAAAAATAATTTTTAAAATAATTAAAAATGAGAATTTCTAAATTCTAAAATTTTCACATTCCATGATCATTTGACTTAATTTGAGCCACAAAATCTTGAATATACTACAGTTCCTAGTGACAAAGAAAAGCATTAATTTAAAGAAAAAATGTAATACTACAGCTTAGAATTTTGTTTTGGCAAAAATGATTTTTAGAAGCCTAAGTTTTGAAGTCTAAAACTTGACAAATTATCACAAACAGCCCAGATTTTTTGAGTTTTTTTATTCATGAAACCTATTTTGGGGCTTTGATTCTCTTAGCCTATAAATAATTTGAACAAACCAGTTATATCACTAGAAAGTTCACATTTCGTACTATCAAAAGCACCTAACTTTTGACCAAATTGGCCATTGGAGTAGGGAATTCTGGTGGCTCAAAATTAGGCATTTGTAATTGCAAGAAACCTCAAAAATCAGAAACTTGAAATATTAAATTCTCCTACATTACTCAACTAACACACATACAATTAGAAAGATCTTGAAGAGACATTTCCATTGGTATCACAATTTTGTAGGATTGTCACCAAAAAATTGTCGGAATATTTTTGAAATTGAAAAAATATAAAAATATAAGTTGGAGTTTGTAGAAAATTACATAAAACATGAAAATTCTAAAAATTTTAAGCAAAATCTTACCTAAATCAGTGATTTCTAAGATTGATTTGCCCTATCTCTTCCTCTATTCTTCTTCTCAAGTATTTCTTAAAGTTTTCCCTTTTTTTCTATTAGAGAAAACTATCAACAAAAGTTGTTGATAAGTTTTCTTTTTATTTTCTTCTCCTTTATTTTTTTTTAACCAATGATACTTATGGGTTGGGTCACTGATATAATAACTTGGGCTTGGGTATTGCACTTATGTTGTCAATGTGGTCAGGTATCTTTCCTCCCAAGGAATTTCTTGATAAATTTAACGATTGTAATCTTGTGAGACTAGCTTGTTCTTTAGGGATCTCTCCAATGAGATTGTTGTACCCAAAAAAGAGTAATGTCATACAAAAATAGTACTAGGGAAAAAAACATAAAAGGTGAGTTTGGTGCAAATTTCATATGAAATGATCCTCTTATATATATATATATATATATATAAGTAGACCTATTCAAGGATCGAGTTATCTGTCTAAACTCGAAGGTTTGCTCAAGTTTTGAAAGGGTTTGGATAAAAAATTAAAACCTGTTAAACATGGTTTGGACATAATTTTTAGATCCACTTAAATTTTGAATTGAATTTTAGACAAAATTTAAAACCCAAGTCCAGCCCAATTGAATTCACATAAATAGAAATTTTTTATTTTTATATATATGTAAATTATATATAAATTAATTTACGTATGTATAAAAATTATAAATATTTTATTAAACGTAATTGTTACTTTTATATAATTTTTATTTTTAATTTTTATAAATATAAATATATATTTTAATTTTTATATATATGTGAATTAAATATAATTTCATTGAACTTAATTTAATAACATTTTTTTCAAATTTTTGTTATAAAAAAAGTTTAATGAGTGTATTTGGGATTTATTTTTTTAATTTAAGTCAGGTTTGAAAAAATTTTGAGATTCGAATTTCAAGTCTGCTAGGTCTAGACAAGCATATAAGCTATTAATACCGAATCTGACCTGAAACCAAACCGATCTTACCCATGAACACCTTTATACATGAGTCTTGGATATTGTGTAAAAAAAACACAATAGTAGGGGGTAGTTTTATCTAAATTAAAGCATAAAAGATGTCATCTTGTGCAAATAACCAAAAAGAAAAAAGATCATATAACAAATTAATTGGATATTCAAATTGATAAGGTATTAGCTAATATTATTTCAATTTCAGTAATCAAAATTAAAATTCCAATGACTCAAATAAAAAATATTATCTTAAATTGGCGATATTTTAATTTGTGGAGATAAATTTCAAGGATAAATTTGCTATGTGATTTTGGACTAGTTATAGATTAATATTTGGTTTGAATCATATAACATTTCTGGTAATTATATTGTATGGTCTTACTTAACTCCTAAGAAGAGATTTAAACATTCCACCATAGAATGTCTACGTTTTCCAATTCTTTATCAAAGCAACTCCTTTCTTTATCAATTATTTGTTAGACAAAAATAAATAAGCGAAAAAAAAAACAATAGAAAAGAATTTTAGCTTTGAGGCATGAATAACATTTTTTTAAAGGCAATTATACCTTTAGGATACAACAAAGCCTTAAACTCTCCAATCAGAAATAGTGAAAATAGTCATACTAAAAGATTTATTTATAATGAATGAATAGACAAACTTCTATTCAGATAGTTACGATCTTTTGTATAATCATGACCTTTATGAATAATAATCTATTTATATTCAAATAGTTATGACCATTTGTCATATGATATTTGTTTCTGTTCAAACATAATTATTTAAAATATGAATAAAATTAATACAAAAATTAATTTTATTCATCAATAATTAAATCTTTCTATCCAATGTGAAATTTACCATATTCTAAACTACCAACAATCCCCCACTAGTTTGGAATGTGGTGTTTAATTTTTACCTTTCACACAAATAAATATTATGAATACAAGAATGTATCTCTCGATTTAAACCTTCAATTAGCGTATATATCTTAGAATTCTAACAAAGTTGATAGTGTCCGCAGATTAAACCTTAACTCCTAGTGTTAGAATTGAAAATGTAACACACATAATACTTATTTATTCTTCTGTTAGAGGTTTATAACTGCTTTTAGCACTATTATGGTCATGTACTTATCCTATTCATAAACATTTACAAGAGAAACCCCAACAATTCTTTTTTTTAAAGCGGCACCACTTCTATGTTTATATAGGTAGAGTTTCCATTATGTCTCAATTGCTTTAGACATTTAAAACTCCATTAAGAGAATAAAAACTCATCCTCCCACGCAATAGATCACACTAGTTTCTAAAATTTGAATGGATTTTACTAATGTTTAATAGACACATAACAATAACTTGTTTTCATCTATTAAACTTTGTAATTAGAGGTTACTAATTCAAAGTTGGGTTCCTATTATTGGTGTCTAATAGTAAGGGTTTAAATCCATTCTACTTGTAGTACTACTAACCAAATATCTTGGAATTTAATTTTCTTTTATGGTAATTACCCCCAATTGAGATCCAATTGAGATTGAATCTTTAATATAATCACTTCAATCTAATATGTCCAAATTTTTCATTTTGCATATCATTTATATGCTCCAGACATTATTACCTCATTATTATCATTTTAAGAAATAGTTAGTTTTGGTTGTGGCCACAACTCTATATTCATAACTTTCAACCATTTTATCTCCATACTTTTATACATCCTTAATACAATTATAATTCTAGTACAATTGGAAAAACTCAATGAATAAACCAAACTATTTTAGTCCTTTTTAATATATTTTTTAAGGACTTTTTTATGGCTTTAATTTAATAAGTGTTTAAACTTATTAGCTTGTATAATTTGCTCATAAAATTATACTAAAATCGTACAACACGATGGTGGTAATTTTTTTTTATTTCTTTTGATTCTTATCACCCCCACCATATGCAAGTATGCATTCCTTTATTAAAGAATATCTCATTCAACTATCAAGATATCATATATATACTTAATCAATTTGCCATTTCATTTATCTTTTTACTATTTAGTGGTTTTTTTTTTTTTTAAGTAGGAGGCCTCCAAATCCACCCTTAGTGAAAGATAACTAGCCGATATCTTAATATTTCAATAAAAGTTTTAAAACTTTTATATTTTAACTCATTATAAGAGTTTGCATCAATAAGCTGATTTTAAATATAATCATGCTTCTATAGTCTCTTTTTAAGACTTTTATGTCAATTCATTTTATATGAATCTATTTCATCATGGACAAATTTTTTTTTTTATTACCATGAACAAAACCATTTCCATCAACCAAATGGATTAAAGAGCATTCCTTTTGCTATTATAAAAGTTTTCAAAATTAAAAGATTTTTGAATCACTCATGCTTCCAAAGTAAATATACTTTGAAATTTTCACTATATAAAACCATAGATGATAAATCATTTCTACAATCTATGAATTAGACCATATACATAGCAAAAAATTACCACAATGTGATCAAGATTGTGGAATCAATTTTGGCTTATGGCTTTTCTAAGCCAACCATAATAATCTACCTCATACCTACAAATCATTTAGATTTGGCTATTAAAATTATCTCATTTATAATGATAGCTTTTAATGAAAACCAACTATCTCAAATGTTATCATGAGTTTTCAATGCATATAGTAATGGTCCAATGGCCAATTCCAAGTTCATGATTATTGAAACCTCTAAACTTGATTTTAAACTTTTATGAGAACTTTATTTCTCCACCATTGTGCAACTTATATATCTCTGTTATTTACCACTTTTAATTGGTTATAATATTTTTTCGATATATAATGAATTCAAACTTTACTCATAGGACCAATATACCTATGTAAAATAAGAGTTCATAATATATTTAACTCCAATTTTAATTACTTTCACAATCATTTTGTGATTAATACGTTCATATCGAGATCACCACTCTCAACAATAGTAGGAATTTCGATAGAACTTGGAGGTGAGCCAATATTTAAAGATGCTGAATTCTTGGACTCCTCCACAGAACTTCCTTTGGGATTGGAGTTACCACTGCGATGTCTGTAATGCCTGGAACACGATGACGTTCCAGATACAGAGTCATTATCCTTCTCAACAGAAAATGCTTGAACAGGAGTGGTATTTTGATTACCGATTAAGACAAGTTGTTCCACAGCATGAACCACACCCTCTCTAACAAACATTTTGGAGAAGGTTCCAGGAAGCTTCTCCATGAGGATCTCAGCAATTTGGAGGGAAAGAACCAGGACATATGGATCTTTCCATGCTATAACACCAGCCAAGAAACTTGATATGTTTGTCCCACTCAACCGCTTCTGAAGCATCTTTGCACTGCTGAAGTACATCAGTTTGCCAATAACTGAAAGACATTTGTAGCGAACAGTGCTATTGACACTAAAACTATAGATATGTATGAGAACAGGAAAGAGATCCATTCCAAACTGCTGAAGAAGTTTGGGTTGATCATTCAACAATTTTCACTTGGGCTGAAACCTCAGTAGCGTTTCCATTGGTGTCTTCTTGCTTGCCAGAGCTGCTAGCAGAAGACTTCTTCACAATAGATCCTTTCAAAAATATATTTAAGCTGGCAGGGAGGGAGATGGTTCCTTGTGGCAATGGAGGAAGAAGCTCATTTGCTAGATTGTCAATCTAAAAGATCTTCTCTGCTGGTCTACTTAAAACTGGCGGAACAGATGAGTTGGAGGAAACGCCAGAACCTAATAGTATATCTTTAAGTATGCCACTGATCGCAAGCAAAAGTAAAGTTTTTTTTTTTTAGAGGAGACCCCCTTGCACATGCTGAAAAAAGTCAGCCTGAGTAACAAGTCCATGATTGCACAACTCATCTAATTTATCAGGGGAAGATGCAAAGGTTTCAGCAATGCGAGTCAAAAACATGAGTGTTTCTTTTGTAGAGAATCAATCCGTGAAGCCACATTAACTTAGAAATCTCTCCAGTAGCCACACTAGCAAGCAAATTCATTCCAGCATCATTCCTAACTGGTACGCATGCGTTTGCTTCAGAGTACTTGACACAACTTTCAATTAAAGCATTAATGGAGCTGAAAGAAGCCTCCAGCAGTTTCCCTGATTTAAGTTCATTTCCAAAGATGGGGAAGCCATTTTTGTAACTTCAGTTGTTTTCCTGGCATCTTCTCCAGTTTTACAATTTTTATTTTATTTTATATGGAACAGCTGTGTGTGAACCATCTCCCTCATCAGACCCAATCAGCATATCTTTCAAGTTATTGTTCTGCCAAGATTCAGTATTCACATCAGCGATAATATTTGTCCAGCAAGTATCACTTTTCTCCTTCATGTTACAATCTAATTGTTCAGACTTCTCTGAAAGCATAGGAGAAGAAGCTCTGCTCAGACAGAATGATCTTCAAGAGATCATCCACTGGCACTTTGTGCCGGACTTCTACCTTGATTTGGGATGTTAACAATGAACTTATGACTATTACCCTCAGCCATAAGAGCATCCATGGCCTTTTCACATGTTAAACCAGACTGATATTTTATGCAAAAGCAGACTTGCTTGCAGTCTCTCCTTGAGCAAGCTTAACCGAACCAGTTTTAGAAACAGAAAGTTAAGGTACTGAACTCTTCATGGCAACCTCAGATGACCCAGAGTACTTGCTTTCACTGTGAGAAACTTCAGTAAAACAAGGTCTTGCAGACCAGGTAACAGCCTGATTTGAACCAGACTTAGCATCCATCTCAGCATCAACTCATTTTTTTTTTATATATATCAACTAAACTCGCTTTCTTCTGTATTTTTATATTCTTGTGACTACGCAAATGATTCACAGACTTACCAATGTTACACATCTGTAGAGCTGTAAGATTTATAGGTAGCTTATCAAGTGCTCTTAGTAAGGTTAAAAGAAAATCGTCAACTGATCTGTCATCCTTGGCCTCATAGGTTGTTCTGTTTCCATTACCGTGGCTAATGCCTTACAAGGAGACGCTCCACCATATGGTTCATGACCTTCACTACCTTCTAAACTCTCCACGTGCTCACATTTCTTTTGGGCAGTGACAGTTTCCCACTTAGGTTTTTGTTTCTCATTATGACTGGCATGACTACGTGCATCAGTCTCAACATCCTTTTCATCTTTCACTGCATCAACATTTTCCAAAACCATATCTTTAGCAGAAGCATGCTTCAGCACCTTTGACTCATTTAGCCTTTTCTAATATTAATCTCCAAATCATGCCAATTTCTTTTCTTTATATCTTCCTTAGGCAAAATTAAATTTTCTTATATAATTGCCTTTAAATTGTTAGAGAAAAATACATAAGAGAAAAAAAATAATAGAAAAGAATTTTGGCTTTGAGACATAAAGAACATTTTCTTAAAGACAATTATACCTTTAGGATACAACAAAGCCTCAAACTCTCTAATCAAAAATAGTAAAAATGATCATACTAAAAGATTTATTTATAATGAATGAACAAACATAAACTTATATTCAGATGGTTATGACCTTCTGTATAATCATTACCTTTATGAATAATAATTCATTTATATTCAAATAGTTGTGACCATTTATCATATGATATTTATTTCTGTTCAAACATAATTATTTAAAATATGAATAAAATTAATACAAAAATTAATTTTATTCATCAATAATTAAAATTTTCTATTCAATGTGAAATGTATCATATTCTAAACTATCAACGTTATTCCTTTCATCTATGTCTGGTTATCTGCATATGTTTAGAGTTTCCAGAAACTGAACCCTTTATTTTCTACGATAAACAATCCTTATGAATTTGATTAATATGTAAATGTTACATATTATAATGATTTATCATTCAAAAACAAAAGAATAAATAAATAAATAACAAAAATAGTCAAGAATGATTCGGTTCTTTTTATTTGTTCAATATGAAATCATGGATTTGTATGCAAAATTATTATTGACCAATATTTTCCAGGCCTGAAAATTTTGCAACAATCATGTTCCATTTGGACGGCCTCTCGGACGTCAAAATGAATAGTTTCAATGTGATTCGATGAAAATCTTTATTATTATTCATTCAAATGAAGCATTATTTTATGATGGTTTAATTGGTACAGGTCAACTATTTTCTACATGTGGTCTTGTAAAATTATAATAGGGCATTCAGTTACCCCTAAAGGTTTCCAAATTTCAAGTTTCAACCTATCAATTACCAGATAAAGAAGCAAATTAATCAGTGAATCTTCTATTTCTATAGTTTCTGGTTTCAGAAAAGCTCGTCAAAAAATGATTAATATAACAGGGCTTTAAAGTTTAAACTTCACCCCCCCCCCCCAAAAAAAAAAAAAAAAACTTGGTCAAAAGTTTTAAGTGAGAGTTCTTAAATATTCAATTTTAATAAAATGCTACTTGCTTTTTCTGCTGTGTAGAGTTTAGGGTTGTGTGTAATTTGAACTTTTATTCTAAAATCTTGTTATTGTTCATAATTTTTGGATAAAAATAATGATCGGTGAAAATTTATCCATTAATTTGTAAATAATATATATAATTCTTATAACTTTTATAACAAATTCAAATACAAATTTATTCTTTTAATTTTATTTTTCAAAACAATTAAAAATAATAAAAATGATTTAAAATATGCTAAAAAAATAGAAAAGAAAATGCATAAGCAAAAGGATAAAAATGAAAATAGCCAAATAGGGATAGCACATAAAGACCTCCACTTAAAGACGGCAAAGGCTCGAGTAAAGACTAGTTTATATTCGTTTTAACTTTGATCATATTATTATTTTTTATACTCGATGCCAACTTGATATATATATATATATATATATAATCTGTATTAGGTTTACCTTGACCAAGAATCAATTCAATAATATAACATTAATAATTATAATTTTTAATATAAATTATATTTTAATTCTTAACATAAATTATTAATATAACAAATAAAAATCAAATTAAATAATATATATTCTTATATATATACCTTGAGACGAGGTAGAATAAAGTATCTTAAACTTGATTTCGACTCGACTTTGATCTTCAAAAAGAAAAAATCATCCTACTTCGATCCAATTTGGATTTTAAAAATTGTCCCTATTATATTGATAGATTGAAACCAATCAAATATGTGTTATTTTGACATCTTAACTTCCGATGACTTCATTGTTTACAAAATTTATTTTATTAAAAAAAGAAAAAATAATAAAATAAAACAAAGGAAAGGAAAGGGCTGAAAAAAAAAGAAAAAAAAAAACTAAATGGGATGCCACATGAACACTTCTACTGCCAATTTAGTTCTCCAAACATAGATAAAAAATATAGATAATTAAAAACAAAAAAAACCAAAACTTCAAAAAACAACCCCAAAAAAAAAAAACCAAATTAATAGGGGTGCCTAATGAATACATCCATTTAAGGATGACAACTTGTCATGACATGTTTTTATTCACCCTGACTTTGATTTATCTTTTTAATAATTCAATCCAACTAAAAGGATTTATAAAAAAATTTGTACCTTCAACCCAATTTAAATAAAACTTGAATACACATCTATGAGTCAAATACATTAACACACATAATTTTATTTCATTTCAATAAATTATAACATAGAATACCACATCCAAACCCGAATACATGGATTAAGTAAAGAGCATACAAATAAAATTATTATATTACCAAACACACCAAAATGAGCTACCATTTCAAATAATTACATACCAATAGTAGCCCAAAACACGTATAGCTTGTCACCAATTTGCTCCAATTTTTTATAATAAGCAAACCTCCAAGACCTGATGAAAAACAAGGGAGCCACTACTCCTCAAAACCCCATCACAAATCCAAGCACTATGCTTACATAAAGCCAATTCAACTTAGACCTTTTCTTTCCTTCACTGCTACCTCCATTTGTGACATCAGGTGTTTCACCATTTCTGCTACAAGTTTTAGTGACAGGAGGTCCGCAAAGATGATTGCCAACGTAAGAAAACTTGTCAAAGCTTTGAAGCTGGGTGCTTAATGGGATTTGTCCTGTCAAGTTGTTGTAGGACAAGTTGAAGTGATTTAAGAAATTCAAATTGGAGAAACTTGAAGGGATTTCACCATGGAATCGGTTCATGGACAAGTCAAGAGATTCCAAAACCTCCATACTGCCAATGTTCTCTGGTATTTTTCCTGTTAGAAAATTCCCCGACAAATTTAATGACCGCAGCCCCATAAGACTACCAAGTTCTTTGGGGATCTCTCCTGTGAGACTGTTAACTGAAAGGTCTATGATGGTAACAAGTCCTAGTGTGTTACTGTATGCATCTTCTCTTCCTTTCATCACCAATAATGCAGCCAAAGGAATCAAGTTAATACGGTCGAGTTCCCAGGCGAAGTTACCCACATATTGGTAGAGGGTTTTTGTGGCCATGGCACTTAGGTTACTAAAACATTTTGGAATAACTCCTGAAATGTTGTTATAACCAAGATCCAAAACTTGAAGAGAATTAATAGCACAAATTTGATCAGGAATATAGGCTTGAAAGTTATTTGAACGAAGGTTTAGAACCACAAGGTTTAAAAGCTTGTCTCCAATCCATGCTGAAATACTTCCCGTCAATTGATTTTCACTAAGATCAAGAATAATCACCTCAACCAAATGCTGCAATGTGGATGGTACTTCTCCAAACAGGTTATCGTTTCGAAGGTTTAATGACCTAATGCTACGCATAGATCCCAAAGATCTAGGAATTTTCCCAGTTAGATTGTTGTTTCCTAAATTTAAGACTTGCAACATTTGCCAATTTTCCCAACAATTTGGAATTTCACCTGACAGAAGATTTGATTCAATGTCAAGAATGGTCAAAGCTTCCAGTTTAGTTGAGGAATTACAAAGAAAATTGGAAAGTGATCCTGAAAATAGGTTCCTAGACAAAAAAAAAAAACCTCAAATATGAGATTGGCAGTGGCAATGGACCTATGAATAGGTTGGAACTCAAGTCAACCGTCCTCTTCATCGGTAAATATGAAATCTCTCCAATTAGTTGGTTATGGGAAAGGTTTAGATATTCCAACTGAGTCGAAATGTTCCAAAACCAAATGGGAATGACGACTGAAATTTCAGCATGGGAGATATCCAAACGAGACAAGTTTTTTTGGAATTGTAGCCACTGAGGAAATTGCGGACCAAGATGCCAGTTACGCAATTCAATACTTTCACAGTGGAAAGGAGGAATCCAACTTGGATTTGGTTTAAACGTTAACATATTGTTAGATGCCCTAAAAAATCTCAACCTCGCGAGATTAGAAAAGTGCATTTCTGATATATGTCCTTCCAACATATTGTTGCTAACGTCTAAATGTTCCAAATTCCCAAGTTGTCCTAAACTTTGAGGAAGAGTTGCATTCAATCGATTGTTTAAAACATCAAGAAATTTCAATGATGACAACTTCCCTATTGAGAATGGAATGGGACCAGAAATGAAGTTTCCAGAAAGGGAAAGGTATGCCAAATTTTTAAATTGGCCGAGTTTATCAGGTAAATGGCCAGAAAGTTTGTTAAATCCCATGTTTAATGACTCTAATCGATCCAAACTACATCTAGACAAACTTTCTATGATTTCTGATACCTCATGAACAATTCCATTATTTGACAAATCCAACTCCCTCAGATTGCAAAGACTTTCCAAATATTTTGGTACTATAATTTCAAGCAAGTTACCTGAAAGATCAAGATGAGTAAGAGAGCTCAAGTTTCCAATGGCACTTGAAAAATTACCTTGCAGACCGACGCTACGAAGACCAAGAAATTGAAGCTGGTTTAAATTAGACAGCCAGTTGAGTGTCGATGATGAAGAGAATGAATTCCAACTAAGATCAAGAAATTTGAGAGAAGACATGTTTTGAAAACCATTGGGAATCACACCTTCAACTCCATTAAGGGTAAGATCAATGGACACAAGACTACGAAGACTGAATATCCATGTAGGCACCAAAGACAACTTGTTGGCAGACAGATCGAGAACAGCAAGAGATGTGTAATTAACACTGATTGGAGATGGATCATTATATAGATAGCATCCTGACAAGTGTAACTCTGCCAATAAAGGAAGTTTATTTGTTACCTGCAGCCAATCAGTTGCTTTACCAAGATACTGCAGAGACGAAAGACCAGAAACCCATTGAAGAGTTTTATCTTCAAATAGGGAATTGTGTCCAAGATCAAGATAATGCAGTTTTGAGAGATTTCCAAGATTATGGGGAATTGCTCCTTGGAAATTTGCCCAAGAGAGGTTAAGATATATCAAACTCTTCATGGAACCAATGAATTCGGGAATTGCCAAGCCTCCAAAGTCGTTGTTGCTTAATTCTAGGAAACTGAGATGTTTCAACTCGATCAAAGAAGGATTTATTTTGCCTCCTAGTTTTGACCGAATGTAAACATCCCATTCAACATCCCATTCAGCATGCGGTGCATGCACATCAGGTCTACATGAAAGAAGCCCCAAATGCAGCTCTTTGACATGGCCAGTCAAGTTATTGCAGAAAACACCAAGCCATTCACAGCAATCCTCACCTTCAACCCAAGAAGATAACCGGTTTGATTGATCAATAAGGTCTTGCTTGAACTTCAAAAGGGCTTGTCTCTCACTTTCAATGCAAAGCACATTGCAATTCCCATCGCAAAAGCTAATAATGGTGACTGCGATGACAAGAAGAAATCCAAATGAGGAAATTGTAACCGCTCTCATGGTTGCATACCGATCATTGCTACCAACACCTAATATATAAAGTTAAAGAAAAATATCTTCCATCACATCAAGTCAAGTCAAGCAAGTCTATGGAGTTTGAATTTTCCACAAAAACCAATTTCCAGCTTGAATTTTCCACGGAAAGCATTTATGGTCCGTTTAAATTCTACTATTGTAGAAAGAAGAACAAAAAAAACTAGACAAGTAAATCAACTCTACGGAGTTAGAATTTTCCACAAAAACCAATTTCCAACTTGACTTTTTCACGGGAAGCATTTATGGTCCATTTAAATTGCATATATGGTCCATTTAAATTCTACAATTGTAGAAAGAACAAAAAAGAGTTAACAAGTAAGTCAAGTCAACCAAGTCTATGGAGAATTTTCCACAAAAACCAACTTGAATTTTCCACGGAAAGCATTTATGGTCCATTTAAATCCTACAATTGTAGAAAGAAGAACAAAAAAAGACTTGACAAGTAAGTCAAGTTCACGGTCAAACAATTAACTCTTTATGTCTTAGAAAACAGAAAAAATAAAAAAAATGAAAATTTAGAAAAAAAATAAAATTACAAAAAATTTAGAGAAGCTAAGACTCTTTTTCCTTATTATTTTTATGCTATAGTTACTTTCTTTTTTTCTTTTAAATCAAGTTTTAATATATGTATGGCGCCTAAAATTAAGAAATTTGTCAAAAAAAGAATATTAATTGAAATATAAAAGTGGTTTTATATAAAAATCTATGAAAGTAAAACGTTTAATTTTGCAAATTACAATTTCAGTTTTATCTTTCATATTTAACACAATTATTTTTTTATCCATTAACCTTTAATACAATTTTAATTACCAAATATTAGTATGATTTTCACAATTCATAATTATAGGTGTTAAAATTTAAATTTTAAATTTATTGAATGTTATATTTTAAAAATAATTATATAAATCAATTAAATTAAATTTTAAATTTTTAAAACAAGATTTCAATGTGTGATTTCATTGTACTTAGTATGATCATATAGTATCACCAAACCCTTTTTTTTATATCCAACTAGCAATGGAACTAACCCCTCATAGAAGCCATGGGAAAAAAATTCTTTTAAATTATATAAAGAGAGAATTTACAAATTTTAATAATGTGTTGTATTTTGATTGATTGAATCTATATTTGATGTAATAAAAAATGTAATAATTTTTTTACATAATTGAACGATATTAATTTAAGTAATTATAATTTTATTATTTCGTATTAAATGATATATGAACTCGAGTTGTATAATTTAAATGATATATATTTAAATATAAAAGTGTTAGGCTAGTTTTGTTTTGCCTTATACCACCAAGCAAATGGGGTATTAGAATTTTGACAGGCCTAAACAACCCTGCTGCTGCTAATAAACAAAATAAAGCCTTCCCCTTCTCCCTCCTTCCTACAAATATCTTCTACATCTATTTTTCCTCGCCATGCTCTCATCAACCTCTCTTAAACCCATCGCCAATTGCCAAAATCCTTTATTTTCTTCATTTTTGAACCAAAACCATCTCTTTTTTCCCTTCACCTCCCTTTCCCACCTTCTAAAACACATCTCAGCGATTCTAATCCCCAGCAAGCCCCCAAACCTCTACAGCAACAACTTTACTAACCTTTTCGGCCACCCCCATCTCCATTGCCTGCCCGATTCCGTTCGCTTGACCCATGAATAAGAGTCCTTGACTATGTTCTGTTAATTGTGATCAAGTATAATTCAAGTATCATGCGATGGAAATAAAATTGTGATCCAAGTATAATATAAATGAAATTGATCAGTTCCTCTCCTAACCAAAAATGTATAATCTGATAAAACATGACACTGAAGCAATTTTTCCTTCAGGAGTGCCTCAAATTTCTATTGTAACGTACATTAGCAGTGACTAACAAAGTGGACAGAGTCCAAATTGCCATGTAGAAACATAAAAAAAAAAAAATGCAGTACTTCATCATTCCCAGGTTCTCCATCAATTTCTTTTGGCTGAACACAGTCTTCGATCACAACTGGTTGCAAAGTCCTCCCACTGTCTGAGCCAGCTTTTTCCATCTCCTTGACAACGCTTATCCATCCACTACTTTACCAAACACAACTTGCTTTCCATCAAGCCATGGAGTCTTCTCCGTGCATATAAAGAATTGGGAACCATTGGTGTTTGGTCCTGCATTGGCCATTGACAAACAACCAGGTCCGGTATGTGTAAGCTTGAAATTCTCATCTGCAAATTTCATGCCATAGCTTGCTTCTCCTCCAGGGCCATTCCCCTTTGTGAAATCTCCACCTTGACACCTGAAGCTCGGGATGATTCGGTGAAATGCTGAGCCTTTACAGTGCAATGGCTTCCCAGACATTCCGTAACCCTTTTCCCCAGTGCAGAATGTTTGCAATTATATGGTGGGCTAACACAGTCAATTAATTAATCCGGATTTAGGTCAATTAATGTCAAATTACAAATAATTATAGTGGTATCATATTGTAATATATTCAAACATATAGTACGATATTAATTAAGTATGATCCCAGTTTAATTTTGTATTTGAATCATAATGTGATGGATCAATTTTGACTAATATATATATATATATATATATATGAAGCCGGTCCATTAGATTTTATAACTTTAATTTGATAGGTAAATAGTAGTTCTCTCTTTTTTTATTATGCAAGTCGTTGATTGAGCTCGATAGGCAGCATAAAAAAGCTCATGATGGTAAAAACACATCCATGGGCTTGGATTTAGGGGGATTGAGTTCTCTTCCACATTAAAAACAGTTTTAGTTATAAATTATGATAGTGATTCGGTGAGCTTTCAGCCAAATACAATTAGAGCTTCATCTGATTCAAAATTGGGTCCAAATTGCCTTGGCAACGGCACATATTGCTCAAGGAAAAGCTGGTTAATATTCTACTTTCACGAAAAAGGATGTGGTGAGATATGGACAGAAATCTTATAAATTCGAAAAAAATATTTTCTTTTATACCAAGAAAAAAAGAAACGAGAATACAAATTGGCGCAACGACCTTTATTTTCAAGTGTTCTTTTAAGCAAAAAGGAAAATAAAACTACTACTATTATATGATTAATATAGATGATCACTCTTTATGAATTCAAAATAACTAGAAATTGTTATCATATATATATGTATGTATGTATGTATGTATACATGGAAGAATGAAAATTTGTAGAAATGTTCAACTAGTATGTAATATTATTGTTGGCGAAAATTATAATAGCACTAAACTTTGATTGTACATCAAGATTTACAAATTCACAGACAATATCCAGTAAAAAATTTGGTCCTCCTCCACTATCTCAATTGAAAAGGGAGAAGAAAGGAAAAAGAGAAGAAAAAATGTTGGTGTTTGCACTCAAATATTCACCAATAAGGAGTTGCACTCTTAGATTTACTTAGAAGCTTCTCCAAATAATCAGCTCCTAAATCCTCAAACACCAAAATATTTTCCATCCCCATTTCCTTCTTTCTTGATCTTCATGTTCCATGATCTTTTGCACTTCATGGAGTACCTTTTCTCAATTGTCAAAGTAGGTTAACAACTTTCTTCAAATCCATAGTTCATTTCTTGAAATGAATCATAAACTGTAATTGTAAACACTCTAATTTGTCCGGGCCCAAGCCCGAGCCCACTGAGCTTGATTCAACAGGGACTGAGCCTAAGCCCATTGGGCTTAGCTTAGTTCTGGCCCAATTTTAGTTTTAATTTTTAATTTTAGTTTTAATTTTTTAATTTTTTTAATTATTTTATTATTTTCGTTATTTTATTTTTCTTTTTATTTGATCCGAAAAGTAAGTTTTAATTTCTGTTTCCTTCTAAAATAGTTTCTGGTAGAGTTGGACTGGGATTCAAAGATTGAATCCCAGTCAAATAGGGAATAAGTATTGATTAAAAATTGTTTTTGATCAATGCCTATAAATAGAGGCTCAAACAAGAATCAGAAAAAAATCAGAGAGGGATCAGAAGGAAAAGAAATAGAGAGGTGAAACAGAAGCTAAAAGTGTTTAGAGACAATATAGAATTTTTAGAATTTTTTTTTTGAATTTTTGGACTTTTTTCTGAAAAATTTTTGAAAATTTTCCAGAATCCAATGAAATTTTTCGACGAACTTTGAATTTTCCGATGAGTTTTCTGGCTAGATTTGAAGATTCCGGTGGCTTTTTCCAGATTCTGGTAGAAATTCAACCAGAATCTGAGATCGTTTAGAGAGAATGAAGAGAAAAGAGGGAAAGGAGAGAAAGAGGGAATGAGCCATCTGTGAAAAAAATAGAGGTTAGAGCCGTTTATACCATGCTAAAACGACGTCATTTTTACGTTAGTAAATCTTGAGGATCCACGTGTTTTGCCAAGATCCAACCCGACCCGTAGCGCACCCAAACTAGCGACCCGCTTCTCTGCCCGGGTTCCAGCTGAGACTCCAAGCTGCGCGTTTGAGCTGTGATTTCTATCTTGAGTCGAGTCGTTTTCAAATTTTTTTTGGTATTTTCTTATTTATTTTATTTAAGTATTTTATTTATTTGTTTTTTTTGTTTTTTAATTATTAAATTAAAATAAAGTAAAATAAAGTAAAAATAAAATTTTAGGAATGAATATTAATTATCCAATTATGGAATTTATAAAAATTTCAAATGGTAAATTTTTATAAAATTCATAGGTGAAAAATTTTGTCTAAATTTAACCCAAATGGTGGAATAATTTAGATAATGTTTCAATAACAATAATTAATATTTATTTTCAATCAAAAAAATTAAAAAATATATATATAATAAAAAATATAAAATTTTAAAATTAAATATAAATTATTCAAGGATGAGATTTTTAAAAATTTCAAATGATAAATTTTATAAAAATTCTCTAGGTGAGAAATTTTCTCTAAATTTGATCCAAATTGTGGAATAATTTAGATAAAATTTCAATATAAATAATTGTATTCTTTTCCAAATAAAATTTTGATTGGAAATATGTGATAATTATCCGAGGATAAGATTCTTAAAAATTTCAAATGGTAAATTTCTAAGAAATCTCTAGGTGAGAAATTTTTTCTAAATTTGGCCCAAATGGTGGAATAGTTTAAATGAAAATTTTCAATAAAAGTAATTGTCATATTATTTTCTTTCCAAAGAAAAATAAAAAGAATTTCTAAATAGGCCCAAATGGTGAAAAATTTTAGAAATTCAAAAAGAGAGAATATTTCTAATTTGGCCCAAATGGAGGAATAATTAGATAAGTTTTTGACTAAAAAATAATAAATAAATATTTTTTCGACGACAAAGCCTCTTCAAGAAATCAAATTGGATTCTTGAATACTCTTGAGGTGAAGAAATATTCTTTTAAGAATTCTACCAAATTAATGGAAGAATCTCATAAATATTTCAACTTAAAATTTGAAACCATTAGACTCAATACTTTAGGATAAATTTGAAATAATATGATACCATCTTTCGGATCGGCATATGGGGATGCTATAACCTTCTTCATATGTAACCAAACTCCTGAACTCTGTTCTGATTAGTAGACCCGAACCTATTCTTTTAAGGGCCCTTTGTCAAGCTTAGGAGCTCCTTAAAGGGATAGATTCCTTAGGTGACCAATCACACCTAGTAAAAAAGATTGGTGGCAACTCCATTCATTTGTTAAGTCTAGCTATAGATTTTCGAATCTATATGTTATGACCATTTGATGACTCTATTGGGAACTGCTAGAACGTCAAGCCATAATTTTTTAATTTATCTTATCCTTTGAACGAATGGTTTTAAGTTATTTGTTTACTAACGTTTTTTCTCTTGTTTTTGTCTGATTTATGGGGACGATTACCATATGTTCCTTCACACACACTATCACATGCATTTGTATTACAAAAGCTCTATACCCGGGCTCTGTCCCTCTTAGGAGGGAATAATGTACCTACGCTCTAGTGAGATGATAATCTCCGTAATGGCTAGTGAAATACTTTAACTTAAATTGAATCCTTTCCATTGGTAGCCTGTGATGGGTGAGGATTGGACTGCCTTACTAGTCTGCGATGGATAATGATGTAAGAAATAATTTGAGAACCTTTAGTGGTTAAAACCACCTAACCCTGTATATAGTTTACCCCTAAAAAGTCAACCTTAAGATAGAGCCCTTTCTACCTATCAATAGATATAACCCAAAATTAGGACACAAGAAGGAACTGTTCATTATCTAACCATTTTTTGTTATTTTTATGCATTACAACATGCATCTTTATGTTTTAAGCATTATCATGTTACATCATTCTATGCATCATTTCCATTCTCATGTTTTAAGCATTATTATATCATATCATTTTATGCATTATTTTCATAATCATGTCTAATGCCATCATTTGCATATAGAAAATATTTATCACATATCAGTTATTGATAAATCAGATCTCTCATTTACATCCATGAAAAGTCAAATGCAACCAAAGTCTATATCAGTTCATCATGAGTTTGCCCAACAACTGAAAATTAAGTCAGAGGAAGGTCAAAGAAAATAAGAAAATTACTTGCCTGAGGGTTTTATTTCTTCATTACCAGAGAAAGTTCACTTCAAGCTACAGTAAAATGATCTAGTTGACTTAAGCAGTGTTTAGGGATGCATGAATAAGATAAGGCATGAGGCATTTGCGAACATATATAAAGATATAGCTTCACTGCTTCAGAAAAGTGGACAATAATTTGATTAGGGCTATCATCCAATTTTGGAATCCTTTTTATAGATGTTTCATCTTTAATGAAGCAGACATGATGCCCACAATTGAAGAGTATATGGTCTTACTTTGCTTCGATCTACCAAACCCAGACAAGATTTACTGGTCCAATAAGGTGGGCTATTGTAAAAAGCTAGTGCAAATACTTGGACTTAGTTTGCCTCAAGTCAATTAATGTGTCAAGATAAAAAGATGAAAGTAAGGCTATTCCATAGAGTTTTCTGTGAGATTTCATCCAGGGGCACATAGATGATGATCAGGGATTAGTGGCTATGGCTATAGCTTTATATGGATTGGTGATCTTTCTGAAAGTCATCAGATATCTTGATGTCACAATGGTGGATTTTGTTAATCAGTTAGTATATCAGGTCAATGCAGTACCAACCATTTTGGCAGAAACCATCCGATCTTTAAACTTTTGTCGCATAAATGGAAAAGATCGATTTAATGGATGTTTACAGTTGCTATATGTATGTATCAAGAGTCACATGAAATGTAGAGAAAGTTAATTTTACAAACCATACCTTCGTTCTAGCATCCCCATCAAGGAATTCTGTTACAGCACATAACCTCAAGCAAAATTAAAAGAAGAATAGGTTTCTTATTTTTGAGCCTTTGATAGTCCAAGGATAGTTTAGAAAGCACCTTTGATGTGTCATGATACAGTATTATACAATTGTGAAAATCAGCCATGGGTGTTCTTATTAGGCTTATGGGATGCTGTTACTTATGCCCTAATTTTGGTGAAAAGATAATCTGGATATGAGCAATTCATTTCGAAAACTTATGGACTTAACCAATGGGAGTTCTCATTCACTGATAAAGGGGCATATATAATGGTTGAAAAGATCAAGAAGGCATGGAAGCAAACCACCAAGGTTAACCAAGGGAGGTTTACTTACGACGTCACCCCAGAATATAGTGTATGGCATGTAATAAGGAAAAAAGACATTGTGCTTCCTAGTGAACAAATAAGGCATTCCCCAAAACCCATTCTTCAGGATCCTTTGCTTAAAATGGAAATAGCTAAGAGAAAACTCTAATCTGAGAAAGAAGAGTTGGAACAAGAAAATAAACGATTGAAATTAGAAATAAAAGAGAGTCTACGACTTCAAGAACTGAAAATCCAGAGCTTGACAGAGTAAAAAGATCAATGAAGAGTTTATTTAATGATCTAGATATGACACATTCATCAGTCACACTTGAGCTTGCTCAACTTTTTTTAAAAAATGAATTGCTAAAAGTAAATGTGGAGGAAGAACAAAAGGCCACTACTAGAGCACATAGACATAACCAAATGTTACAAGAGATAGTGGATCGATGCACAGCACAAGTAAAAGCCTTATCTGATGAGTGCAAGAGACAAACTCAACAGAGTGGGCTATGGAAAGACATGTGCATAGAAAAACAAGTGCATCTAAGGCATTTGTTTAATCAGTTATGCGTTGCCGTAGACAAAGCATCAGAAATGAAAGAAAAAGTGAAAAATTTGAAGGCTGTAGTGCAACCAGTGGGAGTCCATGGACAACAATTGCTTGATTTCCTAGATGAGGCACACAATCATTTCCAGTAAGCTAAGATGTTTATAAAGAGGCATTATAAATAAATGATGATGTTTAGGACTTTAAAATATTGTTTTGACTTTATTAGGGTGTAATTTTGAATTTTTATTTAATAAAGTTTCAAATGGAGATTTCTTTTATCAATATTGATGATGTGACAAAATTAGTATATTTCAGGCATACATTTGTATATCATACATAAAATACATAGTTTTTAATAATCATATAATTATGGTACTTAAGGTTCAATGATAGCTTCGTCCAGTAAAAACCCTACCCATCAATATAACACCAGAGCCAGAGCCAAACAAATAGAGCAAGAAAACTTTCACCGATTTGAAAAATTAGAAAAAGCTCAAGAAAAGATTAAGAGTGAGTTGGCTAAGATTCTGGATGCTCTCAACAAGTTGAACAAGGGAAAAGGGGTAGAAGAGAACACAAGCCAACAAGACCTTTCATCATAAGAAGTGACTGACCCCTTATATCCACTTGATTTTGGTCCACCTCAAACTCCGTCCACACAAGAAGTTCCACCTTAACAATTCACATACCCTACATATCTTAAAATGCCATCAGCCTCCAATCCAAGGCATTTCCATACCTATGTGAATCCTGTCTTTACTAAAAAGGTAGTATAACCAATTCAAGTCCCTGATTTGGATGAATTGAAAGAAAAAGACAAGGAAAAGAAAAAAGTGAAAGCTTAGGAAGATTTCAAAATCAGTATGCTAGAACAAAAGCTACGGGCTGTGGAAGGAATTGGTTTTTATGGTTCAGTTGATGCTGCTGGGCTTTGCTTAGTCTCTGATGTGGTCATTCTTCCTAAGTTCAAAGTACCAGAATTTGAAAAATATGATGATACAAAGTGCCTAAAAATTTATATTACTATGTACTATCAGAAGATGGCAGCTCATGCTCATAATAAAAAGCTACTAATGCATGTTTTTCAAGACAGTCTTACTGGTTTTGCTGTTAGATGGTATGTCTAGTTAGACAGAACTCGCATCCATTCCTGGAGCAACATGGCCCATGATTTTATCAGTCAATATCGACATATCATGGATTTGGTCCCTAATCGTTTGTCTTTGCAAAATATGAAAAAAAAAAAAAGTAAATAAATCATTCAAAGAATATGCTCAGAGATAAAGAAATGTAGCTTCTTAGTGCAACCTCTTCTAATTGAAAAAGAAATTACAGTGTTATTTGTTAACACTATAAAATTTTCTTATTACAAAAAGATGATAGGGAATGCAACAAAGAATTTCACCAACATGGTGATCTCGGGTGAAATTATTAAAAGTGCCATAAAAAATGATAAGTTAGAAGGAGGGGAAACATCTACTAAAAGGGCCTAAAAAAAAAGAGACTGAAACTCAGGCTGTGAGCTTTGATAGACAACAGTTCAGGGGTTATCAACCCTACGCACCACAGAGCTACTCTCAGAATTATTCCACTGTGAATAATGCTTACCAATACCAACCAAATCACAGCCACTCTATTCCTTAACCCATCGATCCCTTTTTAGACCATAGACTGCCATATATAGTTCTAATGCTCAACCTTCCCCTAAGCCTCAAATTCGTCCGACTGGTCCTATGAGTGGTTTATTAGAGCAACGAATTACTCATGAAAAACCCGTATTCGATCCAATTCTCATGACATATATAGAATTGTATCGAAAGCTCTACAATAATCATCTAATTGCTCTTAATCGAGTAGAGCCACCCAAGCCACTATATCTCAAATGGTACGATCTCATAGCTCATTGTGAATATCACTATAGGGTTGTTGGTCATTC
The DNA here is from genome assembly GCF_047325235.1 of Durio zibethinus. Lineage (NCBI taxonomy): Eukaryota > Viridiplantae > Streptophyta > Magnoliopsida > Malvales > Malvaceae > Durio > Durio zibethinus. Next base: position 1,301,555 of record NC_143173.1, on the reverse strand, counting down.
CACTAAAAATTATACTGCCCTGAAACATAAAGTGTAAAAACTGATCAACGATGGAATGGTCAATTTTAATACAGGAAGTGAAGCTCCACCAAATGTTAGTGGCAATCTTTTGCCTAATCATCATGTGAATGCTTTAAGTGATGAACGGGGGCATTATCTGAAGGAAAAAGTGGTAGAGGTCAAGACCCCTCTCAATCAGCTATTTGATATTTTATGAAAAGCTAACATGATACAACTAGTTAGTCCATATAATTTTCATGGAACATGTATAGCTGATAAAAGCTGTAAGTACCATAGTGGGACATCTGGTCACTCTATTGAAACTTGTGAGCAATTTTGTCAAGAAGTGCAAAAACTCATGGACTCACACCAGATTGAATTCTATGAAGAATATTGGGATTAAAAAAATGTTGAAGTCTTCATGACTGACCAGCCACCAAAACTATTTCCAAAACCATTAACAATTTATTATGGGAATAAGCCAAGGTCGATCGTAGACAAGTTTACCCCTAGGCCAGTAACTTTCAAAGTCCCTGCTCCATTCCCTTACTAGAGCAATAAAGCTATGCCATGGAAATATGGCTATGACACAATAATTCAGGGACAAGAGGAGAATGTCTCTAAGCCTGATACTGCCAATATAACTAGTGTGAGAGGTATCACCCAAAGTGAAAGATGTTATACTCCAGAAATATTAGAAAGGGCTAGAAAAGAAAAGGCCAAGGTAAGTGAAGAAAGGAATAACCTTGAAGTGGTGCCCAAAAAAGATTATCCAAAACCAGTGTAAAAAAAAAAAGCTTGTGAATTCTTGAAACTGATAAAACATAGTGAATACTCAGTGGTGGAATAGTTAAATAAGATACCGACACGTATCTCATTATTATCACTGTTATTGAATTCAGAACCACATCAAAATGCCCTACTGAAAGTGTTGAATCAAGCATATATGGCACATAATGTGTCTGTTGAATATGTGAACCATTTGGTTGAAAATCTGATCAGGCTAAATTACATATCATTCGATGATGATGAGATTTCTCCAGAAGAAAAGGGGAAGCACCAAGGCTTTGCATATCACTGTTAAATGCAAAAGCCATATTATAGCCAAATTCTTAATCGACAACGGTTCTACTATCAATGTCATACCTATGTCAACTTTGGCAAGGCTACCTATTAATTATTCTCATATGAAAGACAGTCAAATGATCGTTAGAGCATTTGACGAAACCAGACAAAAAGTTCTGAGAGATATAGAGATGCCCTTGTAAATTAGGCCATGCACCTTTAATGTAAAATTTTAAATGACAGATATCTCTCCATCTTATAGCTACTTGTTGGGAAGGCCATGGATTCATATGGTTGGTGTTGTTTCTTCTACCCTACACCAAAAGATCAAGTTCAATGTGGAAGGGCAGTTGGTAATAGTGTTTGGAGAAGAAGACATGCCGGTAACTCAGCCTTTGAATATTTTGTATGTGGAAGCTGCTAAAAAAATAATGAAATGCTCTTATCGGTCCTTTGAATTAGTCAACTCTATGGGTGAGGGACCCAAAAGTCAACATTGTTCAAAGATAATGAGGTGTCAGGTCATCAATAAAGGTTGGTATCTTGGAATGGGATTTGGCAAAAATTTACAAGGGATAAGAGAGCCTCTGACAACAATGGACAACAAAGAGAGACTGGGCTTTGGTTATGAGGTGAAAGACTGGGAAATTAAGGGAAGACAAGCTAGCAAGACAGTAATGATTATCCCACATTTATATGAGACTTTCAAGCCTGGAGGGTTCCTGTACCTAACTGCAGAGGAAAATTTAGAACGAAGCATGGAAGAAACATTTGCTAATTTTTTCATTCATGCAATTGAGGACAAAAGTGGGAATGAGAATGAAACATAGGTTTGTCCTTATCTACCAGATTATGAGCTGAACAACTGAAACATTATTGAGATGCCTGCTATGCTTGATACCAGTTCAATGTAATTAAACATTCCAATAGCTTATGCCCAAAGCCTTAAGGTGGTTTTTCTTGTTTGAGCCCTTTATCTATTATTATTTTAATAAACTTAGGAAATATGCATTTTCATTCATTTTTTCTAGTACTTTCATTTTTTTATTTTCTCATTTTTTCATACATTTCGCCAACACATCCCATTTAATTCGATTTCAGGTCCTTGAATGAACAGAAAAATAATCATGATAACGATCAAGGGGTTAATTTTGAAAAATCAATTAATACTGATGCACTTGATAATGAAGATGATTTTGAAGAACATACTATTTCTCCAGACCTAATGAGATTGATTAAGTAAGAAAGTAAACCAATTGAGCCCCATCAAGAGATGACTGAATTGGTGAATTTGGGAAATGATGAGAATAAGAAAGAGGTTAAGATTGGCACATCACTCTCATTGACAGATAAAAAGTGATTGAAAAATCTACTTCGAGAATTCATAGATGTGTTTGCTTGGTCTTATCAAGATATGCTTGGGTTCAATACATAAATAGTATAGCATAAATTACCTTTGAAGCTAGAATGTAAACCAATCTAACAAAAATTGAGGCGGATGAAGCCTAAAATGTTACTAAAGATTAGGGAAGAGGTGAAAAAATAATTTGATACAGGTTTCTTACAAGTGGTCAAGTATCTAGAGAGGGTAGTCAATATAGTACCAGTTCCTAAAAAAGATAGAAAAACACCAATGTGTGTAGACTATCATGATTTAAATAAGGCTAGCCCAAATGATAACTTTCTTTTAGCTCATATTGACACACTGGTAGATAATACGGTCAAAGATTCAATGTTCTCTTTTATGGATGGGTTTTCAGGATATAACCAGATAAAGATGGCTAGAGATGACATGAAAAAGACCACTTTTGAGACTATATGGGAGACCTTTTGCTATAAAGTCATGCCTTTTGGGTTAAAGAATACAGAGGCAATATATCAAAGAGCCATGGTGATGCTTTTTCATGACATGATGCATAAAGAAATTAAGGTGTATGTAGATGATATGATTGCAAAATCTAGAGAAGGTGAAGATCATGCCACCAATCTCAGAAAGCTATTTGAGAGATTGAGAAAATTTCAACTCAAGTTGAATCTAGCTAAGTGCACCTTCGGGGTAAAGTTAGGGAAGTTGCTAGGTTTTGTGGTCAGTGACAGAGGGATTGAAGTTGATCCAGATAAAATATGGGCCATTCAAAATTTGTCACCTCCCAGCACACCAAAAAAAGTTTGAAGTTTTTTGGGTAGATTGAACTATATATCTCGGTTTATCTTTCAACTTACCTACAAATGTGATCCCATATTTAAGCTTCTTCGCAAGAACAACCTTGAAGAATGGAATGAAGAATGCCAAGTGACTTTTGATAAAGTAAAGCAATACTTGTCTAATCCTCCAGTGTTGGTGCCACATGTTCCAAGAAAGCCCTTAATCTTATACCTTACAATATACGAGAATTCAATGGGATGTATGCTGAGGCAGCAAGATGAGTCTAGCAGAAATGAAAGAGCTATTTACTATCTGAGTAAAAAATTTACAGAATACGAATCCAAGTACTCTTCATTAGAAAAAAATGTGTTGTGCATTAGCTTGGACTGTTAAAATATTCAGACAATATATGTTCTATCATATCACATGGCTCATAGCAAAATTGGATCCAATTAAATACATATTTGAAAAACCCTCTTTGTCAGGAAGAATTGATAGATGGCAAATAATGCTCTCAGAGTATGATATTGTGTATGTATATAAACCAGAAAGCAATTAAAAGAAGTGTCATAGTCGAGTTTCTCACAGATCGTGTTGCTGAAAGTTATGAGCCGATGAAATTAGAATTTTCTTATGAAGATTTGATGATTGTTTTTCAACTAGAAAGGGAAGGGTATAAAGAGTACCATTGGAGAATGTATTTTGATGGAGCTACTAATGCCTTGAGACATAGAATTGAGGCAATTTTGATTTCTCCAGATGAGCAATACTATCTCATAACAGCGAGGTTGAATTTTAATTGCACAAATAACATCGTTGAATATGATGTATGTGTTATTGGGTTTGTACGCTGCTATAGACAGAAAGATTAAGGCATTGAAGGTATTTGGAGATCCAGCTCTAGTTATATATCAATTGAAAGGAGAATGAAAAATGAGAGATTCGAAACTCATTCTATATCGTAAGTATATTTTAGAGTTGATCAATCAGTTTGAAGATATTCAATTTGATCAATTACCTCGAGAAGAGAATTTGATTGCTATGCCTTGGTTACTTTAGCAGCAATGGTTCGAATTAGTGATAATGTTGACATCCAGCCTATCAAGTTAGATGTCAAAAACATGTCGGCTCACTGCTCTAATGTAAAAGAAGAGGATGGGAAGCCCTAGTATTATAATATCTTACAGTACATTAAGAATCAACAATACCATTTCCAAGTAACAGAGAATGATAAAAGGGTCATCCGAAGACTAGCCATAAATTTTTTCATAGATGGAGATATTCTTTACAAAAAAAGCCATGACCAAGTATTGTTAAGGTATGTAAATAAGGCTGAGGCTAAAAAAATTATTGAAGAGGTACATGATGGAATATATGGGGCACATACCAATGGACATATGATGGCAAGATAAATCATGAGAGCAGGGTACTATTGGTTGACAATAAAGAGTGATTGCATTGACTATGCTCGAAAATGTCACAAGTGCCAAATCTATGCTGATAAGATTCATGCTCCACCATCTGCGTTACATATTTTGGCATTACCCTAGCCATTTTTTATGTGGAGCATGGATGTCATTAGTCCTATTACCCCAAAAGCTTCTAATAGGCATAGGTTTATTTTTGTGATGATAGATTATTTCACAAAATGGGTGGAAGTAGCATCATTTGAAAGTGTGACACGATCTATAGTCTGTAAGTTTATAAAAAAAAATTTTTTGCAGATACAAACTTTCAAAGAGAATCATTTTAGACAATGCAAAAAATCTGAATAGTAAGATGATGCAAGAAATATGTATCAAGTACAAGATTAAGCATCATAATTTAGCGCCATACCATCCGAAAATGAATGGGGTAGTGGAGGCAACTAATAAGAATATAAAAAAAATTCTTGAGAAGATGACTGAAACTTATAAAGATTGGCATGAAAAGTTGCCATTTGCATTGCATGCTTATCAGACATCAGTGCATATCTCTACTGGGGCAACTCCATTTTCTTTGGTTTATGGGATAGAAGTCGTATTGCCTGTGGAAGTAGAGATCCCATCCTTGAGGGTTTTAAAAGAAGTTAAACTAGAGGAGACTGGTGGATTCGAGAACGCTATAAACAGTTGAATTTCATTGAAGAAAATAGATTGATAACGTTATGCCATTGTCAGCTATATCAAAGACGAATGATGAGGGCTCATGACTAAAAGGTCCGACCTCATTGTTTTCGAGAGAGAGAGTTGGTCTTAAAAAGAATTCTTTCAAATCAGCATGATAATAGAGGAAAATAGACCCCAATTAGAAAAGGCCGTATGTGGTGAAACGAGCTTTCTCGAGTGGAGCATTGATACTAGCAGAGATGGATGGAAATGATTTGTCCCATCCTATAAATTCTGATGCTGTGAAGAATTACTATGCTTAAAAAAAAGAGAAAAAATAAAAAATAAAAAATAATGAAAAAAAATGAAAAAGGACTCAAAGCGAAAACTCGAAAAAGGTGATTTGAGTTATAGGGGGCGTCTAACTTGAAAACCAAAAAAGGTAACTTAGATGAAAAGAATACAGCATTGAATTTGAAAGTTCATTGGCATGGAGGCTAGCATATTCTAAGGAGCTCCAAGTTGTTAAGTGCATCAGATGGTTGAGTTTTCAAAGGGACTTTGAGATATGTTATCATGGTCGTTTGATTATTCATTTTTGGGCTTTACCTTCCCTATACCCATTTTTGTAATTTTTTTCATTGCCTAGAGTTTGTCAGCATTTTTGCTAATAAAAGACATTCTACTTTATTCTTTGTGTGTCTCTACTGTTGATTATTTCCTAACCATCATTATTCTTTTCTCCTTAATACCTTGCAATGGAAGAAATGTGTGAATGCATTCTTACTTTTTGAGATTGAAATAATGATTGATAAATAAATAATAGTATGAAAGATTTCTACATTACATTGGAAAGGTTAAGAGTGATAAAGGCAAATTTGAGATGTTCAGTTCCTAATAAGGACACATATTTGGAAGGAAACTTCTTGCAAAAAGAACGTGAGAATTAAATGATTACGAGTTATGCTGACTTGATCTTTGCAGAACAAAGGGTTCGAGGCTAAAGAAAAAGCTTGAGAAACTTGAGTACCATAATTAAATGGGAATTAATTAGCTAGCATTTGTATAGCATGCATTGAATTTTACACACATTGTATTTTGCATAGCATATACTGCATTCAAGCAAGCATAGTGCATAAGTTCAAAAAGCAAGGGTATTCTAGGATCCCCACATGGAGAAAATATATGTAAAGACTTTTTGATTTTTTAATTTTTGTTTGATAAAAAGTTTGTGAGGTAAGTTTTTAACCTTTGAAAAAAGATGTCTCTTAGTATCAGGATCGATTTGCAAGACCTTTGGGTATAATTTCCTAAAATTCCTTCAAACATGATCTTTAACTCCTTTGGACATGATTGTCAAGGAGCATTTATTTTCCTAAGTTCGTTGCCTCTATTCAGAGGAGCTATTTATTTTTTCTATTCAGAGGAGCCATTTATTTTCTCTAAGTTCGTTGCCTCTATTCAAAGGAGCTATTTATTTTCTCAAAGTTTATTGCCTCTATTCAGAGGAGCCATTTATTTTTTAAAAGTTTGTTGCCTCTATTTAAAAGAGCCATTTATTTCCTAAAAGTTCATTGCCTCTATTTAAAGGAGCCATTTATTTTCTCTAAGTTCGTTGCCTCTATTCAGAGGGGCCATTTATTTTTGAAGTTTGTTGCTTCTATTTAGAGGAGTTTTGTTTAAAAAAATAATAATAATAAAATAAAATAAAAAAAGAGCATAAATTTGTTGGGATGACCATAAGCAGGGTGTCTACGTCTTTACACAATTCCTGTTTCACAGAAAATGTGTAAAGAGGGACAGTTGTAGATACCTTAATTTGTTCAGACCCAAGCCCGAGCCTATTGGGCTTGATTCAACAAGGGCTGAGCCTAAGCCCATTGGGCTTAGCTCAGTTCTAGCCCAATTTTAGTTTTAATTTTTAATTTTAATTTATTATTATGGTAGAATTCTTAAAAAAATTTCAACTTAAAATTTGAAACCATTAGACTCAATACTTTAGGATAAATTCGAAATAATATGGTACCATCTTTCGGATGGACATGTGGGGGTGCTATAACCTTTTTCACATGTAACCGAACTCCTGAACTTGTTCTGGTTAATAGACCCAAACCTATTCTTTTAAGGACCCTTCGTCAAGCTTAGAAGCTCTTTAAAGGGATAGATTCCTTAGGTGACCAATCACACCTAGTAAAAAAGATTGGTGGCGACTCTATTCATTTGTTAAGTTTAGCTATAGATTTTCAAATCTATATGTTATGACAGTATCCATTGAAAAATTGAGTATCACATCGGACCTCGCATTGCGAGTGTAGCTTGATCATACGCTAACTGTAGCCTCAGCTATATCCAAGGTTCCAGGCCAAAGTCTAACACCATTCCTTATGGAATCCCTCATCTCAGCTGCTTATTTTCCCCATGGCCTCTTCCTAACTCCTCTATACGAAACCTCCTTTCCTGTCTCATCTTCGTTTGCATTCAAGTTCACTTAATGATCCTTTCTAAAACTATTAACGGATGTGGTATCAAAAGTGTTTTCCTATGCTTGATTTAGGACTCCCAAAGGAACATTTCTTGGGAGTCATTTCCATTGAAAGGAAGGGTTTGGTTATGGAGATAATTGAATGATTCTGGTGAGAATTTTTTTGAGAAATATAGGAAGAAGATGATTCAAGAGACAATTGGAGATTAAGGTATTGAAAAAACGAAGAATCCATGTATGAAAAAGTAATTCTTATTATGGAAACGATTTTTCTTCGATCTTATAATTCTCTTTGATTTTGCTTTTTGGTTTTGGTCATAGGAAATGAAATTTGAAGCTTAGTGTTATATATATAGTAATTAAAAGCTACGGAGGGAAAGGCTACATTATTCAAATATTTATTTTAAAAAAGTAAAAAAAAAAAAGAAAGAAAGAACAAATTAAAGAAACGATGGAAAGAGAGTAAAATTATATGAACAAGTTATTAGCGTCGAACGTCATTATTGGGTCGTTAATAGTAGAATCAACAGCTGAGTCAAAAGGAATACTCATCAGGGCATGGTGGCCAGATCAAGTTAAAATTCTCTTACATCACCCGTGATGTTTCACTTTTATGTCCTGCCTATACCTTATATTTTTAGCTAATTAAAATTGTAAATCACTATGCCTAGAATGATCAATTACAATGTTAATTACCTTATATTGATGAACAAGATTTGATTAATATAGTCGGGTTATAGTTAAGTTTGTCATAATTTTATTTTTTATACAAAATAAATTATAATTTGAGAATTAAAAAAAGTATAAGTGCATAAATTTAAATTTTAATCCGATTAGAAGTACTTTTTAAAATATCTATATAAATCAATTAGGTTAGACTTTGAATTTATAAAAAGATTGCTTTATCTATATATATATATGCTTTTCATTTAAATTATATGATATAATCATATTATTGACAAGGATTAATTTTAATTTTTCAAGTATCACTAATAAGTGAATGCTGTTAAAATAAAAATTTACCTATCTAATAATAACGTATAATATAAAATAAATAATCAACATTTTTTTAAAATATTATTTTACGGTGTGATTTTAATAAAATAAAAAAGATATATTTTTACATTGAATAATTATTTCATATAATCCTTCTTTTATTAATTATGTCAAAATTTATTATAAATAAGTTTCTTAAACTAGCATAATTGATGTTATAATAACTTTTTGAATTGATGATAAGATGTAAAAGTCAGTGGTCACTTTCTAGGTGCCATAGGTTAGTTTTACCTCTTCCCTCAAGTGCTACCTTTTTTTCTTTTTTTTTTCTTCAAATTCACACCCTACATAAGCATAACCTTCCAGCCTTAATTGGATGATTTGCCACTCTTTAATTAGTCTCTAATATTTTATTGGCCAAAAATTTGATTGTTCATATATACATTGGTCATTATTTTATATATTTTTATCCATTACTAGAATTTGATCCCATTATTTATAATTATTTTTAATAAAAATAAAATAAAAATTTAACTTATGTAAATCTATCAAAATTTAAAAAAATATTTAATTAAAACGTCACTAAATTAGCGGCATATCAAAAATACAAATGCGATTAATATAATGGCATTTTTCAAATATAAAATTTTTCAGATACAAACACCGTTAATATAGCGACGTTTTATAAAAAAACATCATTATTTTTCACGACGTGTGTATAGGCGACATTCTTACTAACATTTTTCGCAAACGTTATAAATTTTTTAGTGGCGTTTATAAACGTCGCTAAACGTAAAAAAAAAATTATACTAAAAATCAAAACCCTTGTAGTGTACAAATTAAATCTTATAAATATATCAAAATTAAAAAATATTTAATTTATTATGGTCACGTTTTTTGCTGTTGGCTTTTTTTGCTATGATGTGTACTTTTATTTTTTATTTTCAAATTTATAAATTATTTGATCAAATCTAAGAGTTTTTTAATTTATTTTAAATCATAAACATTTTTCAAAACTTTTAGAAAAAGAGAAAGAAAAATGCGACTAAATTTTTTATGATGATTTAGATTTAAAAGAAAAATACGACTAAAATTTTTTATGATGATTTAGATTTGCGTTTAATTTTTTAATTTTTTTGCCTTTTATATTTTTATATTTATTATTATTTTCAAATTTTTGATAAATAGAATTAAAAAAAATACATAAAATAGGGTAAAAAGACTATTAGGCTTGATTCATTAATGGGTTTGTAGGGTGGAGTGAATTGACAAAAACGGGCTGGTTAAATCCGGCCCATTTCCGAATACTTTTTTTTTTCCCGTAAACTCTACAATTTTTATATAGTTACAATAAAAGCTTTCAATTCCTTTGGATTTATAAAAATTTGTTGTTTTTGAAATTTTACTTCTGAATAACAAACCAAAATCATAAATAAGACTAGAATAATAAATATTTCAAATTAAATGATTTATAAAAAATTGTATCTTCAACTCATATTGAATTAAATTCAAACATACATGAGTCAAATACATTAACATAATTTATTTTATTTCAATAAATTACAACATGTAATGCCACTTCTGAATCCGAATACATGGATTAAGTAAAGAATATGCAAATCGAGTTATTACATTACCAAACACACCGAAATGAGCTGCCAATACAAATAATTACATACCAATAGTAGCCCAAAACACGGATAGCTTATCACCAATTTGCTCCAGTTTTTGATAATAAGCAAACCTCCAAGACCTGATGAAAAACAGGGGAGCCACAACTCCCCAAAACCCCATCACAAATCCAAGCACTATGCTCACATAAAGCCAATTCACCTTAGATCTTTTCTTTCCTCCACTGCTACCTCCATTTGTAAAATCAGGTGTTCCGCCATTTCCGCTGCAATTTTTAGTGACTGGAGGTCCGCAAAGATGATTGCCAATGTAAGAAGACCTGTCAAAGCTTTGGAGCTGGGTGCCTGATGGGATTTGTCCTGTCAAGTTGTTGTAGGACAAGTTGAAGTGATTCAAGAAATTCAAATTGGAGAAACTTGGAGGGATTTCACCATGGAGTCGGTTCATGGACAAGTCAAGAGATTCCAACACCTCTATATTGCCAATGTTCTCTGGTATCTTTCCTGTTAGGAGATTCCCTGACAAATTTAATGACCGCAGCCACTTGAGATTACCAAGTTCTTTGGGGATCTCTCCTGTGAGATTGTTAACTGAAAGGTCAATGCCAGTAACAAGTCCTAGTATGGTACTGTATTCATCCTCTCTTCCTTTCATCACCAATATTGCACCTAAATTAAACCAGTTAACACCGTTCAATGAAAATATGGGGTAACGCCAGTGTTGGCCGAAGGGTTTTGTGGCCATGGCACTTAGGTTGCTAAAACATTTTGGAATAGCTCCTGAAATGTTGTTATAACCAAGATCCAAGACATGAAGAGAATTAAGAGCACAAATCTGATCAGGAATATAGTCTTGAAAGTTATTTGAACGGAGGTTTAGAACCACAAGGTTTGAGAGCTTCTCTCCAATCCATGCTGGAATACTATCCGTCAATTGATTTTCACTAAGATCAAGAACAAGCATATTAACTAGGTGCTGCAATATGGATGGTACTTCTCCAAACAGGTTATTGTTACGAAGGCTTAATGACTTAATAAGACGCACAGATCCCAAGGATCTAGGAATTTTCCCAGTTAGATTGTTGTTTCCTAAATTTAGGACTTCCAACATTGGCATATTTTCCCAACAATCTGGAATTTCACCTGACAGAAGATTTGATTCAACGTGAAGAATGTTCAAAACTTTCAGTTCGTTTGAGGGATTACAAAGAAAATTAGAAAGTGATCCTGAAAAAAAGTTCTTGGACAAAAATAAATCCCCCAAATATGAGAATATTGCCCGTGGCAATGGACCTGTGAATAGGTTGGAACTCAAGTCAACCGTCGAACTAATCGGTAAATATGAAAACTCCCCGATTAGTTGGTTATGGGAAAGGTTTAGATATTCAAAAATTGACGAAAGGTTCCAAAACCAAGTGGGAATGACACCTGAAATTCCAGCATGGGAGATATCTAAATTATACATTTTCCCTTGGAATTGTAGCCACTGAGGAAATTGCCGACCAAGACGCCAGTTACCTAATCCAATACTTTCACAGTGAAAAGGGGGAATCCAACTTGAATTTGGTTTAAACGTTAACATGTTGTTAGATGCCAAAAGAAATCTCAATCTTGTGAGATTAAAAAAGTGCATTTCTGATATATTTCCTTCCAACATATTATTGCTAACGTCTAAATCTTCCAAATTCCCAAGTTGTCCTAAACTTTGAGGAAGAGTTGCATTCAATCGATTGTATGAAACATCAAGAACTTTCAATGATGACAACTTCCCTATTGAGATTGGAATGGAACCAGAAATGGAGTTTCGGTAAAGGGAAAGGTATGCCAAATTTTTAAATTGGCCAAGTTGATCAGGTAAATGGCCAGAAAGTTTGTTAGATGCAATATTTAATGACTCTAATCGATCCAAACTACATCTAGACAAACTCACTATGATTTCTGATACCTCATGATCAATTCCATTGTTTGACAAATCCATCCCCCTCAGATTGCAAAGACTCTCCAAACATTTGGGTTCTATAATTTCAAGCTGGTTATTTGAAACATCAAGATGAGTAAGAGAGCTTAAGTTTCCAATGGCACTTGAAAAATTACCTTGCAGACTGACATTTTTAAGACCAAGGAATTGAAGATGGTTTAAATTAGACAACCAGCTGAGTGTCGATGATGAAGAGAATGAATTCAAACTAAGATCAAGAAATTTGAGAGAAGACATGTTTTGAAAACCATTGGGAATCACACCTTCAACTCCAGCAGAGTTAAGATCAATGGACACCAGACTACGAAGACTGAATATCCATGTAGGCACCAAAGACAGCTTGTTTGCAGAAAGATCAAGAACAGCAAGAGATGTGTAATTAACACTGATTGGAGATGGATCATTATATAGATAGCATCCTGACAAGTGTAACTCTACCAAAGAAGGAAGTTTGTTTGTTACCTGCAGCCAATCAGTTGCTTTACCAAGATCTGCATGACTCAAATCAAGATACTGCAGAGACGAAAGACCAGAAACCCATTGAAGAGTTTTAGCTTCAAATAGAGAATTGTATCCAAGATTAAGATAATGCAATTTTGAGAGATTTCCAAGCTTATGGGGAATTGCTCCTTGGAAATTTGCCTGATAGAGGTTCAGATATGTCAAACTCTTCATCGAACCAATGAATTCGGGAATTGCCAGGCCAGTAAAGTCATTATTGCTTAAGTCTAGGATACTAAGATGTTTCAACTCGATCAAAGAGGGATTTATTTTGTCTCCTACCTTTGATCGAAAGTCAACATAAGCATGCATTGCAAGAACAACTTTCACATCCTCATCAGGACTATTTGAATGAAGCCCCAAGTGCAGCTCTTTGACATGGCCAGTCAGGTTATTGCAGAAAACACCAAGCCATTCACAGCAATCCTCACCTTCAACCCAAGAAGATAGCCTGTTTGATTGATCAATGAGGTCTTGCTTGAACTTCAAAAGGGCTTGCCTCTCACTTTCAATGCAAAGCACATCGGAATTCCCATCACAAAAGCTAATAACAGTGGCTGCGATGACAAAAAGAAATACAAATAAGGAAATTGTAACCGCTTTCATGGTTGCATACTGATCATTGCTACCAACACATAATATATAAAGTTAAAGAAAAATGTTTTCCACCACATCAAGCGCTAGGAAATTTGTTCGAAGACCTCCAATTTAAATTTCCAACTTGAATTTTCCACAAAAAGCATTCATATATATGAATGAAATTCGACCTGTAGAAAAAACACAAAAAGAACTTGACAAGGAGATCAAGCCAACCAAGTCCATGGAGTAAGTCCCACGGCCAGCCAATTAACTCTTTAGGTCTTAGAAAAGAGGGAAAAAATGAAATAAAAAATGAAAAATTTAGAAAAAAAAAATTACATAAAATTTAGAGAAGTTAAGACTCCTTTTCCTTTTTTTTTTTTTTTGCTATAGTATTTTTCTTTTCTTTTTTTGTTAAATCAAATTTTGCTATATATGTTTGGCTAAAATTAAGCAAATTGTTGAAAAAAATATTAATTCAAATACAACACAGGTTTTATATAAAAATAAAGTTAAAATACTTTGTGTATGTGATTTCAAACGTTTAGTTTTGCAAAAATTTTAATTTATCTTTAGTAGTTAAAACAATTATTATTATTTTATTAATTTTTAATATAATTTTAATCACCGTTCATTAGCATCATTTTCTCAATTTATGACTAAATCTTAAACACGTAATGATAATCATAAATGTATTGAAAAGCAACAAACACAAAACATAAATAGGCCAGTTGATCTATCCCGTACGAAGAAAGCTTGTGTGTCACGTCCTGGACCGGCACATCGGGCGCTCCGCACAGATTCTGACTTAAGTCTGGAGCCCGTGACATGTGGCCTATGTTTTCCAACTTTTCATAATAGGCTAACCACCTTGAAGAAAACTTATGACCACCAATTTCCAGCTTGAATTTCCCACAAAAACCTTTTTATGGTCCATTGAAATTCGACAATTCTAGAAGAAGAAAAAAAAACCTTGATAAGTAAGTTAAGTCCATCAAGTCCATGGAATAAGTCCCACAGCCGGGGCAATTAACTTTTTAGGTCTTAGAAAAGAGAAAAATAAATAAATAAAAAATTAAAATTTAGAAAAAAATAAAATTACAAAAAATTTAAAGAAGCTAAGACGCTTTTTTCTTATTATTTTTTGCTATAGTTTTTTTTTTTGTTAAATCAAAATTTTGCTTTATATGTTTGGTGCCTAAAATTAAGAAAATTATTGAGAAAAGAATATTAATTCAAATAGAAAACATGATTTTATATAAAAATGAAGTTATATAAAAATCTATGAAAGTAAAACGTTTAATTTTGCAAATTAAAATTTCAGTTTATCTTTCATAGTTAACACAATTATTTTTAGCTAATTAAAAATTGTGTAAATCACTATGCTTGTTCAATTACATAGTTAATTAACTTATATTGATGAACATGATTTGACTAATATAGTTGGGTTATAGTTCAGTTTCCCGTAATTTTATTTTTTATGCCAGCTAATTCACTTGTTAGGTCTTAGAAACGAGGAAAAAATGAAATGAAAAATGAAAAATTTAGAAAAAAAAATTACGTAAAATTTAGAGAAATTAAGACTATTTTTCATTATTATATTTTGCTATAGTTTTTTTTTTTTTTGGTTAATTCAAATTTTGATATGTATGCTTGGCTAAAATTAAGCAAATTGTTGAAAAAGAATATTAATTCAAATACAACACTGGTTTTATATAAAAATAAAGCTATAATACTTTTTATATATATGTCATTTTAAACATTTAATTTTGCAAAATTTGAATATATCTTTCGTAATTAACCCAATTATTTTTTTTTTTTATTTTAAATATAACTTTAATCACCGTTCATCAGCATCATTTTTTCAATTCAAGACAAAGTCTTAAACATGTAATGATAATGATAAATGCATTGAAAAGTAAAGAAGGAGCCTAAACCAACTTATCTACTCTGTATGGATGAAAACTGGTAACCAATGCTTTCCATCTTTTCATAGTAAGCTAACCACTTTGATTTGTTGAATTACAAAGAAAACTTGTGACCTCCAATTTTCAACTTGAATTTTCCACAAAAGGCATTTGATGGTCCATTGAAATTTGATAATTCTAGAAAGAAGAACAAAAAAGACTTGGCAAGTTACGTCCATCAATTTTATGGGAGTAAATCCCACGGCTAGACTATTAACTCTTTAGGTCTTAGAAAAGATAATAAATAAATAAATACATATTTTTAAAAAAAAGTAAAATTACAAAAAATTTAGAGAAGCTAAGACTTTTTTCCTTATTATTTTTTGCTATAGTTACTTTTTTTTTGGTTAAATCAAGTTTTACAATATATGTTAGACTCTTAAAATTAAGAAAATTATTGAAAAAACAATATTAATTCAAATATAAAACATGATTTTATATAAAAATGAAGTTATATAAAAATCTATGAAAGTCAAACGTTTAATTTTGCAAAAATTAAAATTTAGGTTTATCTTTCCTAGTTAACATAATCAATTTTTTTATCCACTACAACTTTAATCAGTAATATTAGTTTGATTTTCACAATTCCTAGTTACAGATATTAAGATTTGAATTCTAAATTTATTAAATGTTACCTTTTAAATGTGATTATATAAATTTGAAATGCAAGGGTACCAAGGCATTTATAATTTGGAAAAAAGGTAATCACATGGAAAAAGTTATGAGTGATGGTTTATCTCATTTTGCTTTGAATAAATCCTTTCTCCTTGAAGCCAAGATCTATTCTTGCGTCCTTTTCTATTGGGAATAGTGATTGAAATCCTATAAGAGATTTATTTGGGATTGATTAGATATTGTTTGATAGACAAAAAAACTTGTAGAAAAAGAATTTTAAGAGAAAAGAGATTCTTAATAGACAAGTTTGACTTGTAGAAGAAGAATTCCAAGAGAAAAAGGATTCTTAATAGGCAAGCTTTTATACTTATAAATAGGTAAAGTCTTTATAAGGTTAAAGATGAGAAAAATATACAAGAGAGTTATAGGTTTTTATAGGATAAACACCCCATAAGACTACAAAGATTTACATCTTATGGGTGTGTATGTTTGAATGTTTATAAATGGACTAGAGGAGACTGAGAGGGTCCACATAAGTATGATGCATGGAAGTGGATTAGAGGAGATTAAGAGGGTCCATATAGGTATGATGTATGGATACATATAGGTATGTGTTTGTTTGTTTTGAAA
Source organism: Durio zibethinus (assembly GCF_047325235.1). Classification (NCBI taxonomy): domain Eukaryota; kingdom Viridiplantae; phylum Streptophyta; class Magnoliopsida; order Malvales; family Malvaceae; genus Durio; species Durio zibethinus. The sequence goes on along the minus strand of NC_143173.1, from coordinate 1,284,878 downwards.
TGGTGCACATGGGTTTGTATTTGTTTAGGTTGAGAATACTCTATAGCACTAAAGAAGATTGAGAGGGCCTATGTGTATTAATTGTTGAGTGCTTGATTTGATGTATGTTTGTAATTCTCTACAACTAGTAAATTTTTTTCTTATCCATGAATGTAAGTCAATTAGGTCGAACTACGTTAAATCATTACCTTTTGTGTGATTGATTAATCATTTGATTTTGTTTCTGCTAGTGGGATTGGATTAGAATTGAAGGTTCAAGACGTGAGAAGAGCTGAAAGTTCAAGCCATGGGAAAAGGCACGCCTAGAGGAGCTCGATTAAAGAGAAGAGTTCGAGTTCAAATTTTGAGGATTGAGGATTGATGTGCGTGAAGCGTAAGGACACATAAGAGAAGATGATTGTGAGACTTTCATTGCAGGTAGAGCCAAGCATGTCTAGTATGAAGACAGATGATTTGATGAAATATAAGTCAAGGTTGAGATTGTTGGGAATAGTGACTCAAATATCTAAGAGATTTGTTTGGGATTGATTAAATATTACTTGATGGACAAGAAGACTTGTAAAAGAAGAATTTTAAAAGAAAATTGATTATTAATAGGCAAGTTTGACTTGTAGAAGAAGAATTCTAAGAGGAAAGGGATTTCTAATAAGCAAGTTTGTATACTTATAAATAGGTAAATTCTTCATAGGGTTAAGTATGAAAAAAATATGTAAGATAGCTATAGGGTTTTATGGGATAGACACCCTATAAGACTACTGGAGATTTATATTTTATGGGTGTGTATATTTAAATGTTTATGAGTAGATTAGAAGAGACTGAGAGAGTTTAAATAGATATGATGCATAGGTACATATAGGTACGTGTTTGTTTGTGTTGAAAGCAAGCACATGTGTTTGTGTTTGTTTGGGTTAAAAATACTCCATAAGACTAGAAGAGATTGAGAGGGCTTATGGGTATTGATTGTTGAGTGCTTGATTTAATGTATGTCTGTAATTCTCTACAATTAACGAATTTTTTTCTCATCCATAAATGTAGGTCAATTGAGTTGAACCACGTTAAATTACTGTTTTTTATGTTATTGATTAATTGTTTGATTTTACTTCCATTATTGTGATTGGATTGGGGTTTTTAGCCCAACACTTTCCTGATTTAAAAGCATCTGCTATTGAGAAATCATCTAGTCTTAGTGCAGCGATAGCTGATACATGAGCAGCAGTTAAGCAGTTCTCTTAAGGCCAAAATCTTCGTACAAATACCATCCACAATAGTACACCTGATTCGACATCAAGTACAATGCAGACGATATTTGTAGAAGGCAATAAAATACCTGATAGTAACTTAAAGGAAGGATCTATAAAGTCAAATTCAGCCTTAGAACAAAGCAACTACTTTGAGGAAGAGGGAAGCAGTAGCTACAATCAACTTCCTGCACATCAGAAACATCATCCTGATTCCCTTTCTATTCCATTGCTTGATTAAAGTCCATGATGTAGGTGTTCTACCGGCCCATCAGCCGTATAATTGAACATTGAATGGGGTTGAGGTGGAAGAGGATATATAGAATGGTAATTGGCATTCTTAATATATTGTCATTTTCTTATTAATTTTCTCAATGTCTTAAATAATAAAATATTTAAGACATTCAAAACAATATAATATTCAAAGATCTCAACTGCCCTCTCAAAGCTACCAAAATTGAAAGTAGTAAAACTATTAGAACAATATAAAACTACTCTTCATATTCAGGGTTGCTTGATTGTAGATGAACCACTTTTTCCTTCAAAACCAGCATGTGCAAATGCCCTGTAACAGAAATGCTTATAATCTTCTGAATTTTTCGTAGTTTATAATTCTCATGCATGGCATTGAACTGTATATGATTTCAAACTTCAATTAGAGCCATGTCTCAATCCACAATGAACAGAAAAAATTAATAAAAAATGCATTATTTTGATGCTTTCAAATTTTCTGAGTTATATTCTAGAACTTAAGGGAGGTGATCGTAAAAATCCAGTCTATATGATTGTTGTGGCAGAAAAACTGGGAAACCAATCCCAATCAAAAGGCCTTCCCCAATGCCGAGCGGACCCGTTCATATGTCTGTTCCTCCAGCACCGTCTGACTGTTCAAGAGTTCTGCTGCTGCTTCCACCACCCACCAACACCACCTTATAATTCATGAATTCCACACATTACCTTTTTATTATTATATTTTTAATTTTTCCTCTACCTGATGAATAGTTTTGTGTAATTGTTAAATCTTCGATTTTTTTTTAATGTTTTCCTGGTAATATCTGCTATTTGGACTTTATATATAAAATGTTTTCAGCAGTGTGATTGGCTGATTGCTGTTGGTCAAAGAAACAAATACCTTTATCTTTATAATCAATGAAATAATGAAAAACTTAAATGGAATTGAAGTTTCCAAAGGCTCCAATAAAAAATGGTTAGATTAGAATTGAACTTTCGAATATTAAACTTTCAATCTGATATTTTGGAAAGATCTTATATTTATGTGTTTAGAATGGTCCAGACCACTTCAACACTTCCATCACATCTATCACATGATATAAACTTTACGTGTAATGTTAATAGGCCCATCACGAAAGGGTCAACAAACGGAGATTCAATTTTTTATAGAAATGAAATGGAAAAGATACATCCATTCAATTCCACTTCCACTTCCATAAGTAATTAACTTCTTCCATGTGTTTTTTTTAATTGAAATTATCAAAAATTAAATTTTAATAATTGAAAATAAGAGTTTAACACTTTATCATCATCTACTACCTTATATAATTCAGCCATTAAAACCCAAAATTAGCGAAGAAAGTAAAATCATGATTCCTTGGCATCCAACCAATTAACAGTTGGCAATTTGACTAATGGGGTTTTCAAACAATGACCAATTGGAGAACTTAGGATAGGAAAGGAGAAATAATTAACACCAACATGTCTTAAAAAAGTATGGAATGTATTATCTAGAGGTGGAAATACCCTATGTATTAGGGGTAGACTTTCAAACATGTTTCCCTTCCTTCTTTGTTTAAGAAAAAAGAAAAAAAAAATATATAAACATATAACAAAAACCTAAAATTTAATTAGCTCAAACTATTTCTCATTTTCCGTGTTTTTTTTATACATATAGAAGTCGTAATTTATGTATAAAAAAATAGGTTGTAGATGATAAGATTTGAATATTATATTTTAAAAATGATTATATAAATTAACTAAATTAAGTTGTAAGTTTTCGTTTTTCATTTTTATTCTTCTCCGAGGCCTATAGTTAAGTTTTGCTCAAAAGTATAGTTGGCAACGGCAGCACTCCCTAGAAGTATCTCCCCTGTAAAAGCTGTTTGAGATTGAACATAAGAAATGTTAACTTTGCTAATAGATTAATAAAAAAAGCTATTAAAGTCATCTCTTCTATCTTCTACAAGATACACATTATTTAATAGATATGAATTATGCTTACCACGTAATTGAATCAACACTTGACATCATAAAATAATTAGTTATCAATTTTGAAGAAAATCGTTAGGAGCATTTGATGGTCAAGAGGTATAATGGTTTTTTTTTTTTTTCTTTGAAGCTTTCAGTAAATAATTAGAGATACTTTTATCATTTTGTACTAATTTAATATATCAAATTAATCTGATACGTTCAATGTCACATCAGCTCAGTATTATTCTTATTATCCTCTAATGATCCATCATAATTTACTTATAAATATGAAGGTCCTAGCATCGTTAAGACAGCTTGATACTACTTCATTTTCTCTCATTCCCACTTCATTTCCAACGTGAATCTTTTTGACATATGTGTCAGAGTGCAAACGCAAGAAATTTATCTTACATTTGCCTCTAACCGTCCTTTTCTTCCCCATTGCCTTTCCAAAAACACCCCAAGGTCGGAGCTCAGCCATAACAAAAATATTAAGAACATTCTAATTAAGCTTAATAATTTACAATTTAATTAAAAAGATCCATCTATTCCTATATATATAAGAGCCAAAATGCCAAAATGGTAATAGGCTTCCACAATCAGAATGAAAGCATCCTTATCCATGATTGTAACTCCGTTGCTCTTAGTAGTTATTGATGGAATCAGTGCTAGAATGTGTTACGGCAGGGATATTCTGCTGCATTTTCATCAAATCCACCGTGAAAGAATGGCTTTGCAAGCTGTCACACGGTTGAAATCCACAGGGTTTCCATCGAACACCATATATCCACCACCAGCGGCCATTATAGAAAAGTTCAAACTGCACCAATTCCAAAGATATGGCTACTACAACTGCCACCATCACCGCCGCCACCATCCTCCTTTGGGATCAGCTTAGGTGATGAAAGAAGTGGTGTCAGAGGAGGCTGAAAGTGTAATCTCCAGTATTTTTAAAGAAGAGGGCCTTATTCTTCAATACCTCCTCATCGATTAGAAGTGATAATAATTTGGATCAAATCAAATTTGGTTCAATTTTTCAAATATTATATAATATTAAAAATTTTCAAAATTTAATCTAAATTCGAACTGATCTTTTGTACAATTTAATTTGAATCAAATCGAATTTTATTAATTTAATTCAGTTCAATTTATCAAATTTTAAAATTTAATTATTTATATATATTATTTCATATAAAATTTTATATATTTAAATATATTTTCATATACAATTATTATTTTTATTTTATAAAAATTAAAAAATATATAATTTTGTTCTATTCGATTTTTTTTGTTTTTTATTTTTTGATTTAAAATTGGATCCTAACCTAATATATATATATATATTTATTTAATATTCAAGCTGAATTAAAAAAAAATCAATATAAACCAAATCAAAACTATTATTTTAAATTGATTTTTAATTTTTTCAATATTTTTCACCTTAATACCCAAACCAATGTAGTAGAAAAGGACTTCAAATCCATAAAAAAAAAAAAAAAAAGAAAAAATTGATCATAGCTATCATTTTCTCCCCTTTCTCTGACCACATTTTGATTACACAATTAATAAAATTGACAATGATATATAATTAATATGGTCTCTAATATGTTATTGTTCAAAAATATGATTGTTCATATATATAAATCGGTCAATATTTTTTATGTTTTTATCCATTACTAGAATTTGAACCCTCACTACTTTAGGATAAGTTATTTTTCATTGTTTTTAATATATTTATAATTATTTTTAATACAAAAAAAAATACTCACATGTTGAATCTTATAAATATATCAAAATTAAAAATAATTAATATACGATGATTACGTTTTTGTTGTTGGTTTGTTTTTTTCTATGAAGTGAACTTTCATTTTTTATTTTTAAATTTTTAAACTATTTGATCAAATCTATGACCTTTTTTCAATTTATTTTAAATTATGAACATTTGAATCTTATAAATATATCAAAACTAAAAATAATTAATATATTATGAATACGTTTTTGTTGTTGGCTTTTTTTGTGCGATGATGTGAACTTTTATTTTTTATTTTTAAATTTATAAACGATTTGATCAAATCTATGACGTTTTTTCAATTTATTTTAAATTATAAACATTTTAAAAACCTTTAGAAAAAGAGAAAGAAAACTACGAAAAAAATTGTTTTCCCTTGTAAAACGACACTCTCTAATTTCTATATAATTGCAATAAAAGCTTTCAGTTCCTTTGGATTAATAAAAATTTTAGTTTTTGGAATTTTAATTTTGAACAACAAATCAAATCATAAATATGACTAGAATAAGAAATATTTCAAATAAGAGGATTTATAAAAAAAAGCACCCAACTCATATTGAATAAAACTCCAACACATATTTATGAGTCAAATACATTAGCACACATAATTTTATTTCATTTTAATAAATTATAACATGAAATATCACTTCCAAATCAGAATACATGGATTAAGTAAAGAGCATGCAAATCAAATTATTACATTACCAAACACACCGAAGTGAGCTACCATTACAAATAATTACATACCAATAGTAGCCCAAAACACGTACAGCTTGTCACCAATTTGCTCCAATTTTTTATAATAAGCAAACCTCCAAGACCTGATTAAAAATAGGGGAGCCACTACTCCCCAAAACCCCATCACAAATCCAAGCACTATGCTCACATAAAGCCAATTCACCTCTGATGTTTTCTTTCCTCCACTACTACCTCCATTTGTACCATCAGGTGCTTCGCCCTTTTTGTTGCAATTTTTAGTGACTGGAGGTCCGCAAAGATGATTGCCAATGTAAGAAGACTTGTCAAAGCTTTGGAGTTGGGTGCTTGATGGGATTTGTCCTGTCAAGTTGTTGTAGGACAAGTTGAAGTGATTCAAGAAATTCAAATTGGAAAAACTTGAAGGGATTTCACCATGGAGTCGGTTCATGGACAAGTCAAGAGATTCCAACATCTCCATATTACCAATGGTCTCTGGTATCTTTCCAGTTAGGAGATTCCCTGACAAATTTAATGACAGCAGTCCCATAAGATAACCAAGTTCTTTGGGGATCTCTCCTGTGAGACTGTTAACTGAAAGGTCTATGCCGGTAACAAGTCCGAGTGTGGTACTGTATTCATCCACTCTTCCTTTCATCACCAATAATGCACCAAAATAAAACGAGTTGTCAGGGTAGAATCTCGAGAACCAATTAGCCACGTGTGGGTTGAGGTTTGTGGCCATGGCACTTAGGTTACTAAAACATTTTGGAATAGCTCCTGAAATGTTGTTATAACCAAGATCCAAGACATGAAGAGAATTAAGAGCACAAATCTGATCAGGAATATAGTCTTGAAAGTTATTTGAACGGAGGTTTAGAATCACAAGGTTTGAGAGCTTGTCTCCAATCCATGCTGGAATACTTCCCGTCAATTGATTTTCACTAAGATCAAGAACAAGCATATTAACTAAATGCTGCAATATGGATGGTACTTCTCCAAACAGGTTATTGTTACGAAGGCTTAATGACTCAATAAGACGCATAGATCCCAAGGATCTAGGAATTTTCCCAGTTAGACTGTTGTTTCCTAAATTTAGGACTTCCAACATTGGCATATTTTCCCAACAATCTGGAATTTCACCTGACAGAAGATTTGATTCAACGTGAAGAATGTTCAAAACTTTCAGGTTATTTGAGGAATTACAAAGAAAATTAAAAAGTGATCCTGAAAAAAAGTTCTTGGACAAAAATAAATCCCCCAAATCTGAGAATATTGCCTGTGGCAATGGACCTGTGAATAGGTTGGAACTCAAGTCAGCAATCCAACTTATCGGTAAATATGAAAACTCCCCGACTAATTGGTTATGGGAAAGGTTTAGATATTCAAATGAAGTCGAAAGGTTCCAAAACCAAGTGGGAATGACACCTGAAATTCCAGCATGGGAGATATCTAAACTATACATGTTCCTTTGGAATTGTAGCCACTGAGGAAATTGCCGACCAAGACGCCAGTTACCTAGTCCAATACCTTCACAGTGAAAAGGAGGAATCCAACTTGGGTTTGGTATAAACGTTAACATGTTGTTAGATGCCCAAAAAGATCTCAATATCGTGAGATTAGAAAAGTGCGTTTCTGATATATTTCCTTCCAACATATTATTGCTAACGTCTAAATGTTCCAAATTCCCAAGTTGTCCTAAAATTTGAGGAAGAGTTGCATTCAATCGATTGTATGAAATATCAAGAACTTTCAATGATGACAACTCCCCTATTGAGAATGGAATGGGACCAGAAATGGAGTTTCGGTTAAGGTAAAGGTATGCTAAAGTTTTAAATTGGCCAAGTTGATTAGGTAAATGGCCAGAAAGTTTGTTAAATGCAATATTTAATGACTCTAATCGATCCAAACTACATCTAGACAAACTCTCTATGATTTCTGAGACCTCATGATTAATTGTATTATTTGACAAATCCATCTCCCTCATATTGCAAAGACTTTCCAAATATTTGGGTTCAATCTCAAGCTGGTTATTTGAAAAATCAAGATGAGTAAGAGAACTTAAGTTTCCAATGGCACTTGAAAAATTACCTTGCAGGCCGACACTGTTAAGACTAAGGAATTGAAGTTGGTTTAAATCAGACAACCAGTTGAGTGTCGATGATGAAGAGAATGAATTCCAACTAAGATCAAGAAATTTGAGAAAAGACATGTTTTGAAAGCCACTGGGAATCATACCTTCAACTCCACTAGAGCTACGATCAATGGACACAAGACTACGAAGATTGAATATCCATGTCACCGAAGACAACATGTTTTGAGAAAGATCAAGAACAGCAAGAGATGTGTAATTAACACTGATTGGAGATGGACCATTATTTAGAGAGCATCCTGACAAGTGTAACTCCACCAAAGAAGGAAGATTGTGTGTTGCCTGCAGCCAATCAGTTGCTTTACTAAGATTTGCAAGGCTCAAACCAAGATACTGCAGAGATGAAAGACCAGAAACCCATTGAAGAGTTTTAGCTTCAAATAAGGAATTGAGTCCAAGATCAAGATAATGCAGTTTTGAGAGATTTCCAAGATTATGGGGAATTGCTCCTAGGAAATTTGCCCAAGAGAGGTTAAGATACGTCAAACTCTTCATCGAACCAATGAATTCGGGAATTGCCAGGCCTCCAAATTCATTATTACTTAAGTCTAGGAAACTGAGATGTTTCAAATCGACCAAAGATGGATTTATTTTGCCTCCTAACTTTGATCGAAAGTAAGCATCCCATTCAGCAGCCGGTGCATAAACATCAGGACTAGTTGAAAGAAGCCCCAAATGCAGCTCTTTAACATGGCCAGTCAGGCTACTGCAGAAAACACCATGCCATTCACAGCAATCCTCACCTTCAACCCAAGAAGATAGCCTGTTTGATCGATCAATGAGGTCTTGCTTGAACGTCAAAAGGGCTTGCCCCTCACTTCCAATGCAAAGCACTTTGGAATTCCCATCACAAAAGCTAATAATAGCGGCTGCGATGACAAGAAGAAACCCAAACAAGGAAATTGTAACTGCTTTCATGGTTGCGTACTGCTCATTGCTACCAACACCTAATATATAAAGTTACAGAAAAATGTTTTCTACCACATCAAGCATTAGGAAATTTCTTCGAAGACTCCAATTTAAATTTCCAACTTGAATTTTCCACAGAAAGCATTCATATGTATGAATGAAATTCGGCGTGTAGAAAGAACATCAAAAGAACTTGACAAGGAGGTCAAGTCAAGTCAAGTCAACCAAGTATATGGAGTTAAAAATTTCCAGAAAATCCAATTTCCAACTTGAATTTTCCACGGAAAGCATTTATGGTCCATTTAAATTCTACAATTCTAGAAAGAAGAACAAAAAAGACTTGACAAGTAAGTCAAGTCCACCAAATCTATGAAGTAAGTTCCACGGCCAAACAATTAACTCTTTAAGTCTTAGAAAAGAGAAAAAATATAAATAAAAATGAAAATATAGAAAAAAAAAACTACAAAAAATCTAGAGAAGCTAAGACTCTTTTTTCTTTTCTTTTCTTTTTTTTTTGCTATAGTTACTTACTTTTTTTAATATATGTATGGATCCTAAAATTAAGAAATTTGTCGAAACAAGAATATTAATTCAAATTTAAAAAGTGGTTTTATATAAAAATCTATGAGAGTAAAATGCTTAATTTTGCAAATTAAAATTTCAGTTTATCTTTCATAGTTAACATAATTATTTTTTATCCGTTAACTTTCAATACAACTTTAATCACCAAATATTAGTATAATTTTCACAATTCATAATTACAGATATTAAGATTTGAATTTTAAATTTACTGAATATCATATTTTAAAAATATTTGTATGAATCAATTAAATTAAATTTCAAAATTTTAAAACAAGATTTCAATGCTTGATTTGATTGTACTTAGTATGATTTATATAGTATCACCAAACTTTTCTTTTTTTATATCCAACAAGCAATCTAACCCCTCATATAAGCCATGAAAAAAAAATTCTTTTAAAATTATAAGGAGGGAATTTGTAAATTTTAATGACATGTATTTTGATTGATTGAATCTATAACTGATGTAATAAAAAATGTAATAATATTTTTGCATAATTGAACGATATTAATTTAAGTAATTATAATTTTATTATTTCGTATTAAATTGTATATAAACTCTAGTTGTATAATTTAAACGATATATATTTAAATATAAAAGTGTTGGGCTAGTTTTGTTTTGCCTTCTACCTCCAAGCAAATGGGGTATTAGAATCTTGACAGGCTCAAACTGTTAGGAAAATGTGGTCCAACCTCATGTAAGTGGTTTTGGACTAAGTAAAGGCCATGGGCCTTGATCTTTCATTTTACACAGAGCCCTAACTACTTAATAAAAAAGAAGTGAGATTGTTTTAAGGGTGTGTCAAAAACCAAGTAGAGAAAGAAGAAAAGCCAGAAAAAGCAGAGAGAAAAAGAAGAAGGAAGAGTTGGTTGAACGAAAGTCGATCCGTGGTTCGATTAAGTTGAAACCTTGTCAGGAGGTTTATGATTTAGAGTTTTACATTCTAACGGTAAAGATCGAGTTTGAAGCTCTCTAGGAATAAATCTAGGGTGTATTTGTTGAGTCACTTATTTGGTGAGATTTCTCCAATTGTTTCTCTAATTGTTGATTAGCTCTAGTTTTAGCTAGAGAAAAACTTTGTATACCTATTATTTGATAGTGAAGATTTTTCTGGTGGTCCGTGATTTTTTCTTTCTACACTGAAAGATTTTTCACGTAAATCTTGGTGTGCTTTATCTTTCTTGCGTTTTTAATTATTGATTGTTGTCTATTGCTTCTGTATTGTTGTGATTATTGCTTCAGGTGTAACAAGTTATATCAGAGCGAGGGTTATTTTGAGACATCGATACAAAAGTAACCCAGGATATAAGTAAATTTTGTTTGAGATCATGAAGGGTGATACAGGTTCTATGATAAAATTAACAGCATCAAATTATTCAATTTGGAAGCCTATGATGAAGGATCATCTATACTGCAAAGATTTGTATGAGTTAGTATTGAGTGATTTGGCTAAACCAACAGATATGAAAGATGAAAGCTGGAAGAAGCTAGGTAGAAAGACGCTAGCTACAATAAAAAAATGGGTTGATATCAACGTGTTCCATCATGTAGCGCAGGAGTCAGATGCTCACATTGCTTGAGAAAAATTGGCAGCATTGTATGAGAGAAAAATAGGTATGAATAAAGTTATGCTTGTTAAAAAACTTACAATTTTACAGTACAGGGATGGACGATCTGTTATTGAGCACTTGAGTGATTTTCAAGATATATGTAATCGGATGACTACTATGGAGCTTAAGATAAATGATGAAATAAAGGCATTATTTCTTTTGGGTTCATTGCCAAACAGTTGAAATACTCTAGTTGTGACTGTTCTTAATTCTGCTCCTGATTATAAGGTGACATTGAAGATGGTAAATGATAGTATACTTAATGAAAAAGCAAGGTGAAAAGATGTAGACTCTGGAAATCAAGCTCTGGTCACAGAGAACAGGGATAAAAATATCGATAGAGGTCAGGACTCAAAATGCCGTGGTAAGTCTAAACATAGATCCAAGTCTAGAGGTAAAGTGAAATGTTTCTATTATGGTAAGATGGGTTATATAAAATGAAACTGTAAAATCTTGAAGCAAGAATGAAAAGATGAGAAAGCTAAGAGTTCAGATGATGATAATATTACAGCAGTGAATTCAGATAGTGATTCAGTTACTTTGATTTATACACATGATGATTGTAATCATGTTAGTGATCCCGGCATTGAGTGGATAGTTGACACATGAGCGATATATCATTGTGTTCCTAAAAGAGAGTTGTTTACAACTTACAAAGCAGAAGACTTTGGTTGTACCAAGATAAGAAATAAGAATGTGTCACAGATTGTTGGGATTGGTGATATTGCTGTACAAACTAGTACAGGTTGCATATTAACTTTGAGGGATGTTAGACACATTTCAGATATGAGAATAAACTTGCTTGCTATTAATGTCCTTGATAAAGAGGGATATGAAAGTCGATAAAAGAATGGACAGTGGAAGCTTCTCAAAGGATCTATGATAGTTGCAAGAGGAAAACTATGCTACACAATGTATAAGACATGGATGCAATTAAACGGTAACTAGGTAAATGCCGTTGAAAATGATGCTTCAGCAAACTTGTGACATAAGAGGCTGGCACACATGAGTGAAAAGGGGTTACAGGTTTTGACAAAGCAGTCTCTTATTTCTTTAACCAAAGGTATGTCTCTTGATTTATGTAATTATTATTTATTTGGTAAGCATCATAGAGTTTCTTTTCGTAAAAGTTCTTAGAGAAAAGAAAATAGATTAGAATTAATTTATTTTGACGTATGTGGTCTCATTGAGGTTAAGTCATTAGGTGGTAGTAGATATTTTGTTACTTTTATTGATGATGTTTCACGTAAGACTTGGGTGTATATGTTGAAATACAAAAGTCAGGTACTGCAGTATTTTTAAAAATTTCATGCCATGGTTGAAAGGATGATAGGATTACCCTTGAAGTGTATTCGAACTGATAATAGTGAGGAATACACATCTAAAGGCTTTGAAAAGTATTGTTCAAAGCATGAGATCAGGCATGAGATGACAGAACCTGGAATATCACAGCATAATGGTATAGCTGAAAGAATGAATCGTACCATTATAGAAAAAGTCAGATGTATGTTGATGATGGCAAAATTACCAAAGCCATTTTGGGGTGAAGCAGTCAACACAGCTTGTTATTTACTTAACAGGTCACCATCAGTTCCTTTGGGCTTTGACATTTCAGAAAAAGTGTGGACAGGGAAAGATACTTCATACTCTCACTTGAAAGTTTTTGGGTGTAAAGCATTCATGCATGTGTCGAAATAGCAGAGATCAAAGCTTGACAGTAAAGCCATACAGTGTGTGTTTGTAGGATATAGTGATGAAGAATTTGGTTACAGGGTATGGGATCCAGTAAAAAAAAAGACAGTCAGAAACAGAGATGTGGTCTTTTATGAAAAAGAAACCATAACAGACCTTGAAAAAAAGGAAAAGATTACACGAGTTACTGTTGAGTGTGATATTTCAACATCGACAGAGATTTCACAAGAAAGAGCCACATATGGTGGAAATAAGCAAGAAACAAAACTTGGGGATATGAATGAGCCAGCCATAGTTGGTGATGAGCTAGATGTAATTAGTTTTGAGCAAGGGGAGCAATCCTCTCTACTCGAGGGTGTTGAGCAGGCGGAGCTACCTTCGATATCAAGTGATGTAGAGTCTCAGCCCAGGAGATCTACTAAAGAGCGCAGGCCATTTACCAGGTATCCAAGTTCAGATTTTATTTTAGTTACCAGTGAATGAGAGCCAGAAAGCTTCTAAGATGTGCAGACAACTCTGGATATAGAGTACTGGTTAAAAGTAATGAAAAAAGAGATTGAGTCATTACGAAAGAATGGTACTTATGATCTTGTTAAACTTTCAACAAGGAAGAGGCCATTAAAGAATAAATAGGTGTTCAAGTTGAAAAAAAATGGTGACAAACTAGTGAGGTACAAAGCTCGATTGGTAGTAAAAAGTTTTTCTCAAAAATCAGGTATCAATTTTGATGAGATTTTTGCTCCAGTTGTAAAGATGAGTTCTATTCGAGTAGTACTGGGATTAGTAGCTAGTTTGAATCTTGAGCTTGAGCAACTTGATGTTAAAACTGTATTTTTGCATGGTGATTTGTAGGAGGACATTTATATGAATCAACCTGAGGGTTTTGAAGTGAAAGGGAAAGAGCACTTAGTTTACAAATTGAAGAAAAGCTTGTATGACTTGAAACAAGCTCTATAACAGTGGTACATGAAGTTTGATTCTTTTATGGTGAGTCTTAACTATAAAATAACAGCAGCAGATTCTTGTGTGTATGTTAAACAATTTCCTAATGGTAACTTCATTATCCTATTATTATATGTTGATGATATATTGATTGTAGGATAAGATGCTAGTATGGTTTGCAGGTTGAAAGAACAATTGTCTAAGTCTTTTGATGTGAAGGATTTAAGTCCAGCAAAACAGATTCTTAGTATGGACATTATCCGAGATAAGAGAGCTGGAAAGCTATGGTTATCACAGGGAAAGTATGTTAAACGAGTGCTTGGTAGATTCAACATGCAACATACTAAATCAGTTAGCAGTTCACTTGCCAATCATTTTCATCTAAGTAAGAAATCTTATCCAGTGTCTAAGGAAGAGCAACTAGCTATGTCTATTATTCTTTATTCTTCTACAGTCGATTTTTTAATGTATCTTATGGTTTGTACAAGGCTTGACATTTCTCATGCAGTTGGTGTAGTGAGTAGATTTTTTTTTAATTCAAAAAAAGTTCACTGGGAAGCAGTGAAATAGATTTTTAGATATTTGAGGGGTACTTCAAAAATGTGTTTGACTTATGGAGTTTCACAACCAGTTCTAGAAGGGTTTACTGATGCTGACATGACAGGCGATCTTAATGGTAGAAAATTTACTTCAGGGTATTTGTTCACTTTTATAGGATGAGCTGTATCTTGGTAATCTAAGTTACAGAAGTGTGTTGCTTTGTCAACTACAGAGACTGAGTATATTGCAGCAACCAAAGCATGTAAAGAAATACTTTGGATGAAACATTTTCTTCTTGAATTGGGATTGAATCAGAAAGAGTATGTGATATTTTGTGATAGCCAAAGTGCTTTAGATTTGAGTAAAAATATCATGTACCATACTAGAACAACGTACATTCATGTTAGATATCATTTGTTACGTTCAGTGATTGAAGAACAATAGATGCTATTGAAAAAAATCTATACTAATAAGAATGTAACAGATATGTTGACTAAGATACTTCTTAGGGAAAAGCTTGAGCTTTGTAGTAACTTGGCCGGAATGAGTTCCTTGGCCAAAGTAAGTTCCAAATGAAACTGCTATGGTGATGAATCTCTTTCTAATGGGGTTGGAGGGGAAGATTGTTAGAAAAGTGGAATCCAACCTCATGTAAGTGGTTTTGGACCAAGTAAAGGCCATGGGCCTTGATATATCATTTTACACAGAGCCCTAGCTACTTAATAAAAAAGAGGTGGGATTGTTTTAAAGGTGTGTCGAAAACCAAGTAAAGAAAGAAGAAAAGCCAAAAAAAGCAGAGAGAAAAAGGAGAAGGGAGAGTTGGTTGAACGAAAGTCGATCTGTGGTCCGATTAAGCTGGAACCTTGTCAGGAGGTTTATGATTTAGAGTTCTACATTCTTACGGTGAAGATCGGGTTTGAAGCTCTCTAGGAACAAATCCATGGTATATTTGTTGAGTCACTTATTTGTTGAGATTTCTCCAATTATTTTTCTAGTTGTTGATTAGCTCTAGTTTTAGCTAGAGAAGAACTTTGTATACCTATTATTTGATATTAAAAATTTTTCTGGTGGTCCGTGGTTTTTTTCCTCTACACTGGAGGGTTTTCCATGTAAATCTTAGTGTGCTTTATTTTTTCTATGTTTTTTATTATTGATTGTTGTCTATTGCTTTTGTATTATTGTGATTATTGCTTCAGGCGCAACATAAACAACCCTACTGCTGCTAATATACAAAATAAAGCCTTCCCTTGCTCCCTCCTCCCTCCTCCCTACAAATATTTTCTATCTCTATTTTCTTCACCATTCTCCCATCACCAATTGCCAAAATCCTTTCTTTTCTTCATTTTTGAACCAAAAGCTATCTCTTTTTTCCTTTCACCCCCTATTCGCACCTTCTAAAACCCTCCCAAAACACATCTAAGCTATTCCAATCCCCAGAAACCCCAACCTGTACAGCAACAACTTTACTAACCTTTTAGGCCACCCCCATCTCCATTGCTTGCCCAATTCCATTCCTTTGACCCATGAATAAGAGTCCTATGTTTTGTTAATTGTGGTCATGAATAATAAAAGTATCATGTGTCGGAAATAAAATTGTGATCCAAGTATAATAAGGTAATCAAATATATCATAAAAGAAAGGCAAAGGGGTGAAAAAAAAAAACCCCATGAACTAAAATTCAACATTTTTTTTTATCAATTAAGCCCTTGTTAGAGAAAAGCTAGTTAATTGTTTTCGTCCAATAAAGAGCTTAATTGAATGAAAACAGATGTATAAAAGTTTAATTGAGTGAAAAAATATATGTAAAGGTTTAATTGATTTGAAATAGAAGATTTAGAGCTTGATTAATTGCAATTAAATATTAGGAACTTAAATGATTGTTAAATTGTTGTCTAAGATTTTTTTTAAACCTTATCCCTAAAAAATTCATAAAAAAAATTACATAAAATTTAGAGAAGTTAAGACTCTTTTTTCTTATTATTCTTTGCTATAGTTTTAAATCAAATTTTGCTATATACGTTTGGCTAAAATTAAGCAAATTGTTGAAAAAGAATATTAATTCAAATACAACACTAGTTTTATATAAAAATGAAGTTATAATACATTATGTACGTGATTTCAAATGTTTAATTTTGCAAAATTTTAATATATCTTTCGTAGTTAACATAATTATTTTTTTTTCACTAACTTTTAATAAATTTTAATCACCGTTCACTAGCATCATTTTCTCAATTCGTGACTAAGTCTTAAGCACGTAAATAATAATGATAAATATATTGAAAAGTAACAAACACGACGCATAAACATGCCAATTGATCTACCCCGTAAGGAAGAAAGCTTGTGACCTATGCTTTCCAACCTTTCATAGTATGCTAACCACCATGATTTGATGAAATACAAAGCAAGCTTGTGACCTCCAATTTCCAACCTGAATTTTCCACAAATAGCATTTTATGATTCATTGAAATTCGATAATTGTAGAAAGAAGAACAAAAGACTTGACAAAGGAGTCAAATCCACCAAGTCTGTGGAGTAAGTCCCACAGCCCGATAATTAACACTTTAGGTCTTAGAAATGAAAAAAAAATTACAAAAAAATTACAAAAAATTTAGAGAAACTAAGACTCTTTTTATATAGTATCACCAAAATTTTTCTTTATATGTCCAACAAGCAATGGAACTAGCCCCTCACATAAGCCATGGGAAAAATTTTCTCTTCAAACTATAAGAAAAGAATCTACTTAATGACGTATTATATTTTGATTAATTGAATTTACAATAGACGTGATAAAAAATATAATAATTTTTTATTATTTTGATGAGTTTTTTTTTTTTTTTAAATTTTATAAACAAATTTACATAATTGAACCATATTAATTTAAGTAATTATGTTTTTATTATTTCGTATTAAATGTTATATAAATTCAGTTTGTATAATTTAAAAACTCCAGGTGATATATATATATATTAAATATAAAAATGTTGGGCTAGTTGAGTTTTGCCTTAATACCACAAAGCAAATGGGTTATTATTAGAATCTTGACGGGCCTAAACAAAATAGTCTTCCTCTTCTCCCTCCTCCGCGCAAATATCTTCTACCTCTATTCTTCCTCACCATGGTTTCATCATACTCTCTTAAACCCATCACCAATTGCCAAAATCCTTTCTTTTCTTCATTTTTGAACAAAAACCCATCTATTTTTTTTCCCTTCACCACCTTCTAAAACCCATCTCAGCTATTCTAATTGTTGCGCCTGAAGCAATAATCACAACAATATAGTAGCAATAGACAACAATCAATAATCAAATACGCAGGAAAAATAAAGCACACCAAAATTTACGTGAAAAACCCTCCAGTGTAGAGGAAAAAAATTACGGGCCACCAGAAAAGTCTTCACTATCAAATAATAGTTATACAAAGTTCTTCTCTAGCTAAAACTAGAGCTAATCAACAACTAGAGAAACAATTGAAGAAATCTCACCAAATAAGTGACTCAATAAATACACACTGGATTTGTTCCTAGAGAGCTTCAAACCCGATCTTCACCGTTCAGAATGTAGAACTCTGAATCATAAACCTACTGACAAGGTTCTAACTCAATCGGACCACGGATCGACTTTCGTTCAACTAACTCTCCCTTCTCTTTTTTCTCTCTCTACTTTTCCTGGTTTTTCTTCTTTCTCTGTTTGGTTTTCGACACACACCTAAAACAACCCCACCTCTTTTTTATTAAGTAGCTAGGGCTCTGTGTAAAATAAAAGATCAAGGCCCATGGCCTTTACTTGGTCCAAAACCACTTACATGGGACTAAACCCCATTTTCCTAACAATCTCCCCCTCCAGCCCTATTAGGAGGAGATTCATCACCATAGCAGTTTCATTTGGAACTTACCTTGGCCAGGGAACTCATTCTAACCAAGTTACTGCAAAGCTCAAGCTTTTTCCTGGAAAGTATCTTAGTCAACATATCTGCTACATTCTTATCAGTATGGACTTTCTTCAATAGCATCTGCTGTTCTTTAATCACTGAACGTAACCAATGATATCTAACATCAATATGCTTTGTTCTAGCATGGTACATGGTATTCTTACTCAAATCTAAAGTACTCTGACTATCACAAAATACCACATACTCTTTCTGATTCAACTCCAATTCAAGAAGAAAACGTTTCATCCAAAGCATTTCTTTACATGCTTCGGTTGCTGCAATATACTCAGCCTCTGTAGTTGACAAAACAACACACTTCTGTAACTTAGATTACCAAGATACAGCTCCTCCTGCAAAAGTGAACAAATACCCTGAAGTAGATTTTCTACCATCAAGATCGCTTGCCATGTTAGCATCAGTAAACCTTTCTAGAACTGGTTGTGAAACTCCATAAGTCAAGCACATTTTTTAGGTATCCCTCAAATATCTAAAAATCCATTTCACTGCTTCCCAGTGAACCTTTCCTGGATTAGAAAGAAATCTGCTCACTACACTAACTACATGAGCAATGTCAAGCCTTGTACAAACCATAAGATACATTAAAGAACCGACTGCAGAAGAATAAGGAATACTAGACATAGCTAGTTGCTCTTTCTTAGACACTGGACAAGATTTTTTACTTAGATGAAAATGGTTGGCAAGTGAACTGCTAACTGATTTAGCATATTGCATGTTGAATCTACCAAGCACTCGTTCAACATACTTTTCCTGTGACAACCACAGCTTTCCAGCTCTCCTATCCCGAATAATATCCATACCAAGAATCTACTTTACTTGACCTAAATCCTTCATATCAAAGGACTTAGACAATTATTCTTTCAACCTGTAAACCATATTAGCATCTTGTCCTACAATCAACATATCATCAACATATAATACTAGGATAATGAAGTTACCATTAGGAAATTGTTTAACATACACACAAGAATTCGCTGCTGTTCTTTTATAGCTATGACTCACTATAAAAGAATCAAACTTCTTGTACCACTGTCGCGGAGCTTGTTTCAAGCCATACAAGTTTTTCTTCAATTTGCAAACTAAGTGCTCTTTCCCTTTCACTTCAAAACCCTCAGGTTGATTCATATAAATGTCCTCCTGTAAATCACCATGCAAAAATGTAGTTTTAACATCAAGTTGCTCAAGTTCAAGATTCAAACTAGCTGCCAATCCCAGTACTACTCGAATAGAACTCATTTTTACAACTGGAGCAAAAATCTCATCAAAATCGATGCCTGGTTTCTGAGAAAAACCTTTTACTACCAATCGAGCTTTGTACCTCACTAGTTTGTCACCATTTTTTTTCAATTTGAACACCCATTTATTTTTTAATGGCCTCTTCCTTGTTGGAAGTTTAACAAAATCATAAGTACCATTCTTTCGTAATGACTCTATCTCTTCTTTCATTACTTTTAACCAGTGCTCTCTATCCGGAGTAGCCTGTACATCTTGAAAGCTTTCTGGCTCCCCTTCACTGGTAACTAAAATAAAATCTGAACTTGGATACCTAGTAGATGGCCTGCGCTCTCTAGTAGATCTCCTGGGTTGAGACTCTACATCACTTGATGCTGAAGGTAGCTCTCCCTGCTCAACACTCTCAAGTAGAGAGGATTGCTCCCCCTACTCAAAACTAATAGCATCTGGCTCATCACTAACTGTAGCTGGCTCATTCATATCCCCAAGTTCTATTTCTTGCTCATTTTCACCATCTGTGATTCTTTCCTATGGAATCCCTGTCGGTGTTGAAACATCACACTCAACAGTAACCTGTGTAGTCTTCTCATTTTTCTCAAAGTCTGCTATGGTTTTTTTTTCATGAAAGACCACATCCCTGCTTCTGACTGTCTTTCTCTTTACTAGATTCCATACCCTGTAGCCAAATTCCTCATCACCATATCCTACAAACACACACTGTGTAGCTTTACTGTCAAGCTTTGATCTCTGCTCTTTCGGCACATGCATGAATGCTTTACACCAAAAAACTTTCAAGTGAGAGTATGAAGTATCTTTCCCTGTCCACACTCTTTCTGGAATGTCAAAGCCCAAAGGAACTGATGGTGACCTATTAAGTAAATAACAAGCTGTGTTGACTGCTTCACCCCAGAATGGCTTTGGTAATTTTGCCATCCTCAACATACATCTGACTTTTTCCACAATGGTGCGATTCATTCTTTCGGCTATACCATTATGCTGCGGTGTTGCAGGTTCTGTCCTCTCATGCCTGATCCCATGCTTTGAGCAATACTCTTCAAAGCCTTTAGATATGTATTCCCCACCATTATCAGTTCGAATACACTTCAAGGGTAACCCTGTCATCCTTTCAACCATGACATAAAATTTTTGAAAATATCGCAGTACCTGACTTTTGTATTTCAACATATACACCCAAGTCTTACGTGAAGCATCATCAATAAAAGTAACAAAATATCTGCTACCACCTAATGACTCAACCTCAATGGGACCACATACGTCAGAATAAATTAATTCCAATCTATTTTCTTTTCTCTGAGAACTTTTACGAAAAGAAACTCTATGATGCTTACCAAACAAACAATAATCACATGAATCGAGAGACATACCTTTGGTCAAGGGAATGAGAGAGTGCCTTGCCAAAACCTGTAACCCTTTTTCACTCATGTGTGCCAGCCTCCTATGCCACAAATTTACTGAAGCATCATTTTCAACGGTATTTACCTGGTTACCGTTCAATTGCATCCATGTCTTATACATTGTGCAACATAGTTTTTCCTTTACAACTACCATAGATCCTTTGAGAAGCTTTCATTGTCCATTCTTTTATCGGCTTTCATATCCCTCTTTATCAAGGACATTAATAGCAAGCAAGTTCATTCTCATATTTGGAATGTGTCTGACATCCCTCAAAGTCAACATGCAGCCTGTACTAGTTTGTACAATAATATCACCAATCCCAACAATCTGTGACACACTCTTGTTTCCCATCTTGGTACAACCAAAGTCTCCTGCTTTGTAAGTTGTAAACAAATCTCTCTTAAGAACACAATGATATGCCGCTCCTGTGTCAACTATCCACTCAATGCCGGGATCACTAACATGATTGCAATCATCATGTGTACAAATCAAAGTAACTGAATCACTATCTGAATTCACTGTTGCAACATTGCTATCATCTAAACTCTTGCTTTTCTCATCTTTTCGCTCTTGCTTCAAGATTTTATAGTTTCGTTTTATATGACCCGCCTTACTACAATGGAAACACTTCACTTTACCTCTAGACTTGGATCTATGTTTAGACTTACCACGACCTTTTGAGTCCTGACCTCTGTCGATGTTTCTACCCCTATTCTCTGTGACTAGAGCTTGATTCCCAGGGTCTACATCTTTTCGCCTTTCTTTTTCATTAAGCATACTGTCCTTTACCATCTCCAATGTCACCTTATAATCAGGAGCTGAATTAAGAACAGTCACAACTAGAGTATTCCAGCTGTGTGGCAATGAACCCAAAAGAAATAACGCCTTCATTTCATCATCCATCTTAAGCTCCATAGTAGTCATCCGATTAAATATATCTTGAAAATCACTCAAGTGCTCTGTAACAGATCGTCCATCCCTGTACTGTAAAGTTACAATTTTTTTAACAAGCATAACTTTATTCATACATGTTTTTCTCTCATACAATGTTGCCAATTTTTCTCAAACAATGTGAGCATCTGACTCCTGCGCTACATGATGGAACACGCTGATATCAACTCATTTTCTGATTGTAGCCAGCGTCTTTCTACCTAGCTTCTTCCAGCTTTCATCTTTCATATCTGCTGGTTTAGCCGAATCACCCAATACTGGCTCATACAAATCTTTGCAGTATAGATGATCCTCCATCATAGGCTTTCAAATTGAATAATTCGATGCTGTCAATTTTATCATAGAACTTGTATCACCCTCCATGATCTCAAATAGAATTTACTTCTATCCTGGGTTGCTTCTGTATCGATGTCTCAAAATAACCCTCGCTCTGATACCACTTGTTGCACCTGAAGCAATAATCACAACAATACAGAAGCAATAGACAACAATCAATAATCAAATACGCAGGAAAAATAAAGCACACCAAGATTTACATGGAAAACCCTCTAGTGTAGAGGGAAAAATCACGGGCCACCAGAAAAGTCTTCACTATCAAATAATAGTTATACAAAGTTCTTCTCTAGCTAAAACTAGAGCTAATCAACAACTAGAGAAACAATTGGAGAAATCTCACCAAATAAGTGACTCAACAAATACACCATGGATTTGTTCCTAGAGAGCTTCAAACCCGATCTTCACCGTTCAGAATGTAGAACTCTGAATCATAAACCTCCTGACAAGGTTTTAACTTAATCGGATCACGGATCGACTTCCGTTCAACCAACTCTCCCTTCTCCTTTTTCTCTCTCTGCTTTTCTTGGCTTTTCTTCTTTCTCTACTTGGTTTTCGACACACACCTAAAACAACCCCACCTCTTTTTTATTAAGTAACTAGGGCTCTGTGTAAAATAAAAGATCAAGGCCCATGGCCTTTACTTGGTCCAAAACCACTTACATGGGACTGGACCCCATTTTCCTAACACTAATCCACAGCAACCCCCCAAACCTCTACAGCAACAACTTTACTAACCTTTTAGGCCACCCCCATCTCCATTGCCTACCCAATTCAATTCGCTTAACCCATGAATAAGAGTCCTTGTCTATGTTCTGTTAATTGTGATCTAGTATAATTCAAGTATCATGTGTTGGAAATAAAATTGTGATCCAAGTACAATATAAATGAAATTGATCAGTTCCTCTCCTAACCAAAAATGTATAATCTGATAAAACATGACACTGAAACAAATTTTCCTTCAGGAATGCCTCAAATTTCTATTGGAACGTACATTATCAGTGACTAACAAAGTGGATAGAGTCCAAATTGCCATGTAGAAACATAAAAAAGATACAGTACTTCATCATTCCCAGCTTCTCCAATTATCTTTTGGCTGGCCACAGTCTTCGATCACAACTGGTTGCAAAGTTCTCCCACTGTCTGAGCCAGCTTTTTCCATCTCCTTGACAACGCTTATCCATCCACTACTTTACCAAACACAACATGCTTTCCATCAGGCCATGGAGTCTTCTCAGTGCAAGTAAAGAATTGGGAACCATAGGTGTTTGGTCCAGCATTGGCCATTGACAAACAACCAGGTCCGGTATGTTTGAGCATGAAATTCTCATCTGCAAATTTCGTGCCATAGATTGAGTCACCACCAGTGCCATTTCCCCTTGTGAAATCTCCACCTTGACACATGAAGCTCGGTATGATTCGGTGAAATGCTGAGCCTTTATGGTGCAAGGGCTTCCCAGACATTCCGAAACCCTCCTCCCCAGTGCAGAGTGTTTGCAATTATATTGTGGGCTAACACGGTCAGTTAATCCGGATTTAGGTCAATTAATTTCAAATTACAAATAATTATAGTGGTATTATGTTGTAATATATTCGAACATGTAGTACGATTTTAATTACATATGATCCTAGTCTAATTTTGTATTTGAATCTATAACATGATGGGTCAATTTTGACTAATATATAAATATATATACGAAGTCGGTCCATCAGATTTTATACTTTTAATTTGAGAGGTAAATAGCAGTTCTCTCCTTTTGTACTATGCAAGCCGTTGATTGAGCACAATAGGCGGCATCGAAAAGCTAATGATGGTAACAACACATCCATGGGCTTGGATTTAAGGGGATTGAGTTCACTTCCACATTAAAAACAGTTTTAGTTATAAATTACGATAGTGATTCGGTAAGCCTGCAGCCAAATTGGTTATAGTTCAATTAGAGCTTCATCTAGTTCAAAATTGGGTCCAAATTGCCGTTGCAATTGCACATATTGCTCAAGGAAAAAGTAGTTAATATTCTTCTTTCCCGAAAAGAAAATAAAAAACCTTGATTGAAAAGAAAACAGAATGGCTGTACTGATAAGGATGTGGTTGAAATATGGACAGAAATCTTATAAATTCGAAAAAATATTTTCTTTTATACCCAAAAATAAAAAGAAACGAGAATACAAATTGGCACAATGACCTTTATTTTCAAGTGTTCTTTTAAGCAACAAAGAAAATAAAACTACTACTAATATATGATTAATATAGATGACAACTCTATGAATTCAAAATAACTAGAAATTGTTATCATATATATATATGTATATATAGAAGAATGAAAATTTGTAGAAATGTTCAACTAGTATGTAATATTATTGTTGGCTAAAATTATGCATAGCACTAAACTTTGATTGTACATCATCTCAAAGATTTACAAATTCACAGACGATGTCCAACAAAAAATTTGGTCCTCCTCCACTATCTCAATTGAAAAGGGAGAAGAAACAAAAAAGAAAAGAAAAAATGTTGGTGTTTGAACTCAATTATTCACCAATAAGGAGTTGCACTCTCAGATATACTTAGAAGCTTCTCCAAATAATCAGCTCCTAAATCCTCAAACACCAGGATATTTTCCCTCCCCATTTCCTCCTTTCTTGATCT